>NC_053495.1:115873214-116473214 GCF_905171775.1 Rana temporaria
ATTCAAGTAGAATTGCACGATATTTGCGGGGGAGCAGGGCAACGATTTTGCCCTGCGCCCCGCAAATATTTTGCGCTGCCCTCGATTCACGGAGCAGTAGCTCCGTGAATTGCGAGGGCGCGCCGGCAAATTTGCCCGGCGTAAGCGCTCGCAAGTTAAATGATCCCGCCGGGGGCGGGAATCATTTAAATTAGGCGCGCTCCCGCGCCGAGCGTACAGCGCATGCTCCGTCGGGAAACTTTCCCGACGTGCATTGCGGCAAATGACGTCGCAAGGACGTCATTTGCTTCTAAGTGAACGTGAATGGCGTCCAGCGCCATTCACGTTTCACTTACGCAAACGCCGTGAAATTCAAATTTCACGGCGCGGAAAGGCCGGCTATACTTTAGCATTGGCTGCCCCTACTATTAGAAGGGGCAGCCTTGCACTATAAGTAGCCGTACGGAAACTCAGTACCTGGCTTGCGTGGGGCCCGCGCAAGCTTGTGAATCAGTGGTAGTATGCAATTTGCATACTACACGCTGATACACAATGGGAGCGCCCCCTAGCGGCCCCACAATAATGCAGCCTAAAATCTGCGAGGCATAAGAGCCTTATGCCGCGCAGATTTTAGCCTGCAGTCGGTGTAACGAGGTTCCTGAATCAGGAGCACTCGTTACACCGGAGCAAGTAAGCACTTGCGCTGCGTAACCTATGGTTGCGCGGGCGCAAGTGCTTCTTGAATCTGGGCCAATGTGTTTAAAATATGGGACACAATATATCATCAGGAAAAATGGAAGTATAATTCACCTTTAATCCCACTTACGGGCACCAATTTTTTTTATCCCTGGGAGGTCCCACCTTTGGGAAATCAAATGGAAAATGCACAGTTAGAAGACATCATCACTCATGGTAGAAACAGGACAAGACAGGAATTAAAAAGGGCACATAGGTGGCAGAAGATCAGCGAGTGGGAATACCTACAGTTAAAACATTTCATGAGTACAATACCCCAACCTATCAGAGATGAAAAGGAGTTAAACTCACTAGAAAAACTTTGTAATATAAAAACATCCTTAAAACACAGGATATCCCAAGTATACAATATGTTAACAGAGCTAGAGGGCCAAGGGCCATTACCCTTTATAGAAAAATGGGAACAAGAAATGGGTAAAAAACTGGAGGAAACACAAATGATTGGAGCAGTGCATAACTTTGCAACAAATATAAAGACAATTGAAGCGAATTATAAGTGTTTGGTGCGATGGTACCTGACAACAGAGAAGATCCATAATATTCAGTCAAATAAATCCCCACAGTGCTGGAGGAAATGTAAACAAGTCGGCACATTGATGCACATCTGGTGGGATTGCCCAAAAATAGAAGAATACTGGCAGAAAATCTTAGTAGACTATACCTGTAAAATGGATTACCTATGCAGCAGAGAGGAGGGACAGGTTGAAAGATATAGAGAGACCTGGGAGAAATGGTGGGCCTTTAAACGGTCAGAGAAATTTGTGCAGGGAATGAGGGAAGCAGACAGAGGTTTGAAATAAGAGAGACAACGGAAGACAGATAGGGGGAGGGTAGGAGGTTGAATGGCAGGGGAGGGAATAATAGGTAGATTAGTGCTAAACATGGCAATTCATAAAAACTCAATAAAAAAACAAATAAAAAAAACTCCTGATGGTAAAATAATTAACAACAACAGCAGCCAATCCCAGACGACGTCCATGGTGACGAAACGCGTAGGTATGGCTTGCAGATCCGATGTCATTGTGCTTTTCTAGACGAGGAAGCCTGGAGCATATACTAACAGGAGAAACAGGAGAAGCCGCCGCGCCTCCATTGGATTTGTTTACATCGCAATCAGATCTCTACGATTTTGTAAGTCCATAGATACTTGACCTATTAAATTCATATATTATGGTATTACGCTATGGTCTTCTTTTTCTCTGATCATTCGAGATAAACAGATACAACCTCAGATACTCCATAGAGGGTTCCGGAGGGAGACCTAAAATCCCCATGTTTGCTGAGATCACAGTAACGGTGGTCACACAGATAGGGTAAGGAGACTGCAATATCACTTCTGGTTGCCTTCCTGGTGGATGAAGTTTACTCTATCTTCCAACCTCTTCTTTGGGTGTTTATTTGGATTAACCCCATAAGGACTTATTAACCTTATAAGGATTGCTTTATCTTGTGTTCCTCCATCTATTCAATGTAGTGGGACTCTTTCTTTATTCACACAGATTATTTGTGTCACTTACATTTTTTTTTCACATGAAATTGTCACTGTGAAATTTGTTTTTCAATTTTTCCTTATCAATTTAGTTATATTTAAGATCAATTCATTTCATTTAGATTTTTTTTGAGCGCTGTACTGTATATTACACATGTTTAAGGAATTTTTGTATCACATTTTTTTTGGTACTGGCAGCCAATCACTTATTTATCACTCATCAATGGTGTATAACATTTATACTTAAATTCTTCAATGCCACTCCCTAATATGACATCTTATGGTGGATCATAAGCAAAAAATATTTCATAAACATTTTCATAAAGATAAACCAATTCCACAACAGTCCCAATGGCCACATCTAGTTGTGGAAAAAGTAATGACCGTGAATGTGACCTAATAATTATAGTGGAAGATCCTCGACATAATAGATGACTAAAAATAAGAGGCTATATACAATAATAGGACATCTAATAAAAAGGGGACATCTAATAAAGAATGATAAACACTTCCACAATCCTCGACATAATAGATGACTAAAAATAAGAGGCTGTATACAATAATAGGACATCTAATAAAAAGGGGACATCTAATAAAGAATGATAAACGCTTCCATAATGGTTTGAGGGAACATACACAGAATATCAAAAAAGATTTTCCCAAATATAGCCTATTGAGGCATTATGCTAAACACCATAATAAGGATCCATCATTCCTTATGGTCTGTGGTATAGAAAATATAAGTCCCATTGGAGAGGTGATAATAGAGAAAGGTTATATTAAATTCAGCCAAATGAAATCACGTTGGATTCATGATTTACAGACTTTGGTGCCCTTTGGACATAATGTTGACAATTTTTTTTATTAATTACTCTTTATTAGATGTCCCCTTTTTATTAGATGTCCTATTATTGTATATAGCCTCGTATGTTTAGTCATCTATTATGTCAAGGATCATCCACTTTAATTATAAGGTCACATTCACAGTGATTCAATTGTCCACCACTAGATGTTGCCACTGGGACTGTTGTGGGATTGGTTTATCTTTATGAAATGTTTTTGCTTATGATCCACCACTAGATGTCATATTAGAGAGTGGTATTGAAGAATTTGAAAATCTTTAGGAGTTGTTTTTAATTATTATACTATCAGGAGCTTTTATATTTTTTATTTTGTTTTTGACTATTTTATTCAGTTTTTATGAATTGCCATGTTTAGCACTCATCTACTTATTTGAAGTTAAAATGGCCGTTATTGGGTTGCCATGACAATAGAAAACATATTTAAGTCTGGCTACGTTCACCCGACTCCAAGTCCTTGATAAAGTCACGTGATCAGTGATGCAACGCGTTGGGAATGTTTCAATTGTAAATGTAAGTTTGCTGCTTTGAAACAAATTATTTTTTATGGAATTACTGCGCTATGAAAAACTCCTTTATCTTGTATGAGTCTGTAATGGAGGAGAGTGAAGACTAAGGAGGATGTATTTTGCACAGCAGGAAAACAAACAACGCTCCTACACCTTTGCCTGGTCTGGTGCTCTGAGGAGAAGAGTGGAGTGAAAATCACCATTAAAGATTACAATTACCAGAAGCATTACTAGACCCGCTAGGGTCTTTTCTTGAGGTGGGAGGCTGGGGAACACAATTGGTGGATTATAGATGGTGGAAGCAAATGTGAATACATGTTATAAGAATTTATGTTTTTTCCTGCACCTGATTGCTACACATCTACTATCAACATTTATATTATATATTATATATAATTATATTTTTTGATTGCACATGCAGCTTTTAAATTAATAGAATCAAGGATTTTACTTGTTTTTTTGCATTCACACTTTTTTATGTGATTGTTGTTTGTTTATTAGCACTTTATTTGAGATAGCATCACATTTATTTCATTATAATATTCTGTTTTATGGGGACGCTACTTTAATGTTGGCTGCCACTCCTTGAGGTTTGGGATATTTTGGTTTGCGCATTAGTTTTTCACTTTTACTGCATTAGAAAAATTTGTTGTATTCTTGGATAGGAAAATAAATGTTTGTTGTATGCTTGGGCAATAATAGAAATGTTTGTTTCATGCTTGGCAAAATGGGGGAATGTTTGTTGCATGCCAGGACAGAGAAATACATATGTGTTGGATGCCGGGGCAGGGAGAGAACTATTTGTTGCATACTTGGCCAGAAAGAGAAATGTTTGTTGCATGCTTGGCCAGAAAGAGAAATGTTTGTTGCATGCTTGGCCAGAAAGAGAAATGTTTGTTGCAGGCTTGGCCAGGAAAATAAGTGTTTTTTTTTGCAGGAATTAAATAGTATGATGTAACAATATTTGTTATAAGACTTTAAATATATCATTGAAGGTGTGTTGTTATAGATGTTCCATAAGTGCACACATCTGTTGATTTTGACAGAAATCTTGTGAGCTGATAACTTCCTGTGCTGTCAGCCAGTGCACAAGGAGGGATAATGGAGATGTGGGGTGGGGGGATATGAGAAGAGGTCTGTGTTCTTTGTAATCTATCAGTAATTAAATAGGCAGGGCAGACAGCACATTCCTTGGAATTCAGAACCAAAAATACATAGGGCTAGATTTACTAAAACTGGAGAGTGCAAAATCTGGTGCAGCTCTGTATAGAAACCAATCAACTTCCAGGTTTAAAATCTAAGGAATAAGCTCACCTTTGTAATACAAATAATTAATACCATTCTTTTTTACTATGAGATGAAAGCATTCAGCAGATCTTGGGTGCAATGCAGTGTTTTTGCAGACAGTCTGTGTAAGCTGTGTGCTCTTACCTCGTACAGGAAGACTCAATAAACTACTAGAGTGCTCAACAGCGCCTTGGTAGTTCATAGAGGACTTTTATGGTGTTTTTTTGTTTGGAGAGTGGCAAACAACCAAACCCCCCGTGCACCCTGTCCACTTGTTGGTCCACCGGCACTTACCCTTTCTAGGCGGCAAGCGTCCGAAGAGCAACTGCAAGGATTGGCATCCAGGCATCGGCGGGGACCAGGCATCAGCTCTTCTCCTCCTCGCTTCAGTTGTGTGCCTCCTCATCTCCTTCTAGGCATCCAATAGGATCGCCTGTCCTTTCAGCCAATCAGGTGACGGGTATCAGACCCGCTTCCCGATTGGCAGGGAGGAGAATCAGTGTTGCAACAGCGAATATTCATTCGCTGTTGCAACACACCTGGGTGGGCTCAGGTGCATCCTCTGCTACCCAAGCCCATCCTATTTTGAAGCTTATTAATGCCTCTAATCAGGTGCTTAAAAAAAGCTGGCCACTGCAATTTATGCGCCCGGGGGCCCTGAAAGAGCCAGACACATGAATAGGGGGCGGTAGCGGAGGCCATGGATAGATTCATGCTATGCAGTAGAAGTAGCTGTGAGCTCCGAGCGCGTAGCCTTTCATTCCACAGAGACAGTCCTGACCCCTTTCTCCCACCCCCTGCTGGTGACATCATTTCCACTTCCGGTTCAAGCTGGACAGCATGGAGCTGACTACTTCCTCTTTTTACTGAATGTACAGCTATTCAGCACAACATCACACCAGAACCTTCCCCAGCTACCCAGATTGTGCGAGGAGCCTGTGGGACGTGGTAGAACTGCCAGGACTACATACCTAAGATGAGCATGACTCCCACTTATATCTTGTAAGTGTTTTTAATCTTGTGCAATAAATGGTACTGTTTTAATACTACACTTAGAGAGGCACCTCCCCCCCCTTGTTTTTTTTGGGTGCCCCTAATGGACAGGCTGCCCCTGCTACAACTGACAATTGCACAGCCATACAATGCCGTACCCATATTAAATTTGCTTCCTTTTTTTACCACAAATAGAGCTTTCTTTTGGTGGTATTTGATCACCTCTGTGTTTTTTTTTGTGCCATAAATAAAAAAAGAGCTATAAAAATTCACTGATTACTGTGTAAATGTCACTGTCAGGGCAGGGGTTAACACTAGGGGGCGATCAAGAGGTTAAATGTGTGTTCCCTGGATGTGTTCTAACTGTATGGCGATAGTTCTGACTGGGGAAGGAGACATATCGTTGTCCTACTTAGTAGAAACAATATGTCTCCTCTCCCCTGACAGAACAGTGGTTTGTGTGTTTACGCACACAAATCGCCATGCTGTCTCTCATACCTGTGATCACAGGTTGCCGGCAAGAATAACGCCTGCCAGCCACGCGCATCGAGTCTCCCGCTATGCGGTGGGTGCGCTCCCCTAGCGGCTCTTAAAGGGAACAATGAACACATACTTTTTTTGCCCGGCTGTGCCATTCTGCTGACGTATATAGGCGTGAGCCAGTCGGAAAGCAATTAAATGTCATTTTTTTCTTTGTAAATGTCACTTTTGCTGTAATACATTGTATGCATTGTACATGTATGCCAACCACGAGCATGTTTATTAAAATTATTGGGCATTTTTAACGTTTCGCTTAAAACATTATTAAATTCACTGCTGCCTGCTAAAAGGTAATGTGAAAATAAATGTTTGTCACCCAGGGGAGTGCCCAGTCCCTTAGCAATTGGTTTGACAATCCACTTGGGGGGGCGTGGCCAGCAGCCAAGGCGGATGGCTGTGTAAGGAGAGAGCTCCGAGCCAAGAACCCTAATCCAGCTACATCCAGCGACTCTAGCAGCCCTACAGATCCCTGGAAGTGACCCAGCGAGTCCCAGACGTACTCCTGCGAATATGGGGAAAAGAAAAAACGAGCATAAGCCTCGGAAACTCACCGACTTCTACCCGCCGACAAGCACTCCTAGGCCTCAAGATGGCGCCGAGGCCTCGGACTTGCGGCGTGGGTCGCCGCACAGCGGGAATCAGCGCGGCCCGGCTCCCACTCGCGGAGCATCAGCATCCCTAGCCAGCAACGGAGGATCCTCCCCAGGCCCTTCTCCGGTTTCCAGCCCGCAGAAATCGGCGCAGAAACGATCCACCAGCCACACATATGCAGGTGAGCAGGGTGATGGATGTGATTCACGGGACAGCACGAGGGTTTTCATTGAACAAATCAATGAATTCCCCACATCTGGGATGCCGCTGAGCGACACTGTAATGAAAGATATGCTGGTGACCCTGCGGGGGACTCTACACAGGGACATGATGCACTGCATCTCACAAATTAAGTCTGATGTTACTTCCATTGGTGATAGAGTCAGTCATGAAGAGGACAAGATGGGCGACTTTGCAGTTGCACACAATGAACTAGTTGATGCACATGATAAAGCAGAAGGGGAGATGCAGGCTATGAGGGAGAAAATCGCAGACTTAGAGGACAGATCTCGAAGGAATAATGTGAAACTGAGAGGGGTGGATGAGTCTGTGACCCCTGCTGATTTGAGACACTATGTTCAGCATTTCATCGCCGCCATCTTGCCCAATATCCCAGACGGAGAGGTCATTGTGGATAGGGCTCACCGCCTTCCCAAGCCCAAATTTCTACCTGAAAGTGTCCCAAGAGATGTGATTGCCCGCATTCATTTCTTTCATATAAAGGACGACCTTATGCGCTTTTCAAGAAAAAATCACCCTTTACCAGCCCCATACTCTGATATCACTGTGTATGCGGATCTGTCGCAGCATACGATGCTGGCACGCAAAAAGCTCTCCTCTATCACCAAGTTGTTGCAAAACCACAAAATCCCTTATTCCTGGGGATTCCCCACCAAGCTGCTCATTGTCAAAGATAACCGTACCCAGGTTATTAAAACCCTAGAGGAAGGCTTAGCTTTAGCTAAAAGATGGGACTTACTACCAGAGGGAGCTCAGGTCCTACCAACTAAACAAGCACCTGCTAGGATGTCCCCTGAGTGGAGCACAGCCTAATTCAAACCACAATGTAGGCACCTTGATTGTTCTTTAGTTATGGCTCTGTGGGCTGTGAAACAGCTGAAATTGGTTCGCTTGGAGCTTATTACCCCCCTATTGTTACAATGCGAGATATATTCGCACCTTATGACTATTTTTACCTTTTTACCTCTCTGTTTTTGTTTTTTTCTATTTCTTTTTTGTCTCTTTTATTTTTCACTGCCGTACCTGAGGAACTTCTGATAGAACTTGCCTTACCTACAGACAGGAAATCCATGCCAAAAGTCACCTTCATCTCAGCCCTGTACTGGTTACCGACTTCTACAACACCACCGCCACCTACAGGTAACAAGCTAGAATTGCATTGGTTTGACCTCGGAATGCCTTTGTATTTAGCATACCCCCTCTTTCCAGGATGATGACTTTGTCCATTACTTCCATGAATGTTCACGGCCTGAATAGCCCGTATAAAAGGTCCGCAATGTGGAGAGAAATTGACAAACTTAAAGGGGAGGTTTTGTGTGCTCAAGAAACACACTTTATGGCATCCAGACAACCTAAATGTTCCCATGCTGCATTCCCCCATATCTTCAATGCACCTGCTCAAGTTAAAAAGAGAGGGGTGTTGATAGCCATAAGGCACTCAGTCGCCTTTAAGTTACATGAGGTAATTACCGACCCTAGTGGAAGGTTTATTATACTGGTTTGCGATATGAATGGATCTACCTATACTCTAGTAAACCTGTACGCCCCTAACAGAAGGCAACATTCCTTCCTAAGATCCCTATTGAAAAAAGTGGACAGAGTTAAGAAGGGGTCTCTCCTCCTTTGTGGAGACTTCAACAGTGTTGTAAATAAGCATATGGACTGCTCAGGTGAGAACCCCTCCAATAGACAGGAACTTCAGCCTCTTCTCTCTGAAAGAGAACTCTATGACACCTGGAGATGCATGCATTCATCGGAGAAAGACTTCACGTATTATTCGTTCCCCCACCGAGCATATTCAAGGATTGACTTTTTTCTTTCCGATTTTAACCTGCTCCAGAGGACTGTGTCCACTGCAATCCACTCTATTACATGGTCAGACCATGCCCCAATTTCCATAAAATTGAAAGAGCAGGGTTCTGCTTCCCTGACCTACATGTGGAGGAACAACACTGGGATCTTAGCGGACCCTGCCCTTTCCTCAAAAATGAATCAACAGATCTCTGAATTCTTTGATCTAAATGACACAAGCGATATCAACATAACTACATTGTGGTGCGCCCACAAGGCATTTAGTAGAGGACTGCTTATCCAGGCGGCAGCACGAAACAAAAGGCGTAAGGGAGAGCTGTTGAACACTTTACTCAATGACCTTAAAAATTTGGAAACTCTACACAAACAAACCCCTCACATAAAATAGAAACTGAATTATTTGAGTGCAGACAAAAAGTGCGTTTAACACTCCTCTCTAACCACCAAAATTTATTACGACGCACAAAGGCTAAATTTTATGCTCAAAGTAACAAAGCAGGTAAAATGCTAGCTAACTATATTTCTAGGCGGCAACGTAAATCAAATCTCCCAGCTATCAAGGACCCTCATACAGGTATTGTAGAACACCACCCGGTCAGGATAGCTAATGCTTTCATGAAGTACTACAGAGATCTATATAACCTACATTTAGATAGTGCCACTCCCCAGCCTACTACACATTCTATATCTGCCTTCCTAGACTCAGTGTCACTCCCGTCTCTGTCGGGGGTGGACCTGGACTCACTTAACGCCCCGATCTTACCTAAGGAAATCTCTGACACTATCCAAGCTTTACCTAAAAACAAGTCCCCGGGATCTGACGGATTCTCATCCGAGTATTATAAAACATTCTCACAGACCCTGGTCCCCTACTTGAGTGTCCTGTTCAACAGCGCTGCTTCTACTGCTTCATTCCCTGAGGAAATGTTACAAGCTACAATAGTCACTTTACCAAAGCCAGGTAAGAAGCCGGATTCCCCACAAAATTTCAGGCATATCTCTCTTTTAAATACAGACCTAAAGATATACGCCAAAATTTTAGCGAACCGACTAGCCAAAATTACCCCTGGTCTGGTGAAACCGGACCAAGTGGGCTTTGTACAAGGTAGACAGGCCCCTGATGGTACGCGAAGATTGCTTAACATTCTACATGTGGTAGAAACGAAAAAACTTCCCACAATAATCTTGGCATTAGACGCAGAGAAGGCCTTTGATAGGGTCCACTGGGGATACCTCAAGGCGACTCTACAAAGGTTTGGCTTTCAAGGGACAATATTGTCAGCAGTCCTAGCATTATATTCTCGGCCTTCAGCTAGGGTATTCACGTCCAACGCCCTATCTGACACATTCTTTATTACCAATGGCACCCGCCAGGGGTGTCCATTGTCGCCTATCATATTCACCCTGATAATGGAACCTCTGGCGGAAGCTATTAGAGCAGATGATAATATAACAGGAATCAAAGTTGCAAATTACTCTCACAAGATTGGCTTATTCGCCGATGATGTGGTATTGACTCTTTCCAATCCGGCTTCTTCTCTGGCTAGGATTAGTACAGTTCTGCAGAAATATGGTGAAGTATCATATTACAAATTGAATGTCACAAAATCTTGTTTATTGCCTATCAATATGAATAAGCGCCAAATCTCCCTACTTAAAGACAAGTATCAATTTCAATGGATGACCAAATCTATTCCCTACCTAGGCATAAAATTAGCATCACCATTGTCATCCATGTACAATGTTAATTTCCCTACCCTAATTGACACGGTAAAAACCGACTTGCAACATATAGCTTCCTACGAACTCTCATGGTTGGGTAGAATTGCGGCCCTGAAAATGACTCTCCTACCTAAAATAATTTACTATTTCAGGACGATCCCCATATGCCTACCTGAGGTCTTTTTTAAGTCTATAAATAAGATGTTTAGGCACTTTATTTGGAAAGGTAAAATGCCCAGGATCAATTACTCCATTGCTCAGAAACATAGATCTAATGGAGGGACAGGATTCCCAAATATTCGCCACTACTACACAGCTGCTATCCTAGACCAAATGAAGGCCTGGTTTGAGCCGGAGTCCACCAAACTCTGGGTCCACTTAGAAAAGACCATTTTACAAAATAGGGATCTCCCTTCACTATTACTAGCTAAATTGACCAATGTATCCTTTGATTCCCCCTCACTACCGTCGGTGGTGGCAACACTCTCGGCGTGGGACGAACTGCATAAGGTCACAAATTCTGAATCTAAATTGCACCAAGAACTTACCAATATTAAAATTTATGAACATCTAATCCCGAACCTTAATATACAGTCATGGTTAGGGGAGGGTATACACTCTTGGGGGGACTTGCTCCTTAAGAACCCTTCATCTCATACCTACGCTAAGACCCAGATACTGCATTTTCGATCCAAACACCCCAACTGCGCGTACAACGTGCATGGTGGTGCATGGAGCTATTTATTATCCAACTATCATAGGCCTAAAGGCCTGTCGTGGTTTTATGCTCTCCTTCAACGTTATGAGTCATTCACTAAAACCGCTAGTATGTCAAATTGGGAAAAAGATCTTGGGTCCATCCATTCCCCCATGGAATGGAAGGCCGCAATCCAAACAAGCTATAGCAACTCTCATTGCACTAATCATTGGGACATCATGTTAAAGATCCTCCACAGGTCCTATCTTACACCAGTGAGACTTGCTATGATCTTCCACCTAGACACTAGCTCTTGCTGGAGACAATGTGGCTCCAAGGGCAACATATTCCACATATTGTGGGACTGCAGGGGGATTCGTAGTTTCTGGGGGGCGGTTTACAAACTATTATCGTCTATCACAGGCTCATCTGTGCCACCTACCCCTCAATTAGCTCTTCTCTCATTAACTATCAATAGCTTCCCAAAACCCTCTAAAAACGTAGTGACCCATATATTGATCACCGCTAGATTGACTATCACCTCCAAATGGAAATCCACTACAGTTCCGAACATCTCTGAAGTAATCCAAAGGGTCAATGTACAATATTCGTATGAAAAACACTTTTTCATTCAATCCCATTGAGTTCCTGCCTTTAATAGTCAATGGGCTCCCTGGTCATCTAGACTGGTCAACATAGAATAGGGCTTCACCTAAAAACACCTCTCTATAGGTTCCGTCCAGGATATATTGTCTATAGATTCATAGTTCCTACCTAACCTCGGTACACTTGTGTTCTTTTTGCTCATTTCTTGTGTTTTATTTTATTTTACATTACATTTTATTTCACTTATTATTTATATGTGTAATCTTCTTTATTCATCCTATTCAGTGTCACTCTAAACCTTGGTTTCAATTGAATAGGATTTGTTGTATTTCCAATCTCTGTACTAGAAAAATGTTTGTCAGATCACAGGCTCAATTAATGACAGCGTTTTTAGGGAGGTGAGGAGCTTAGTGCCTGCATTGTACCCGACTAAAGGGCTGACTCGTCCACATTTAGCAGTAGGATGATAGGCCCTCTCTACAAAACCAGATTAGCAGGTATGCTTTCCTCACCTTTAATAATTCTAAGGTCACTATATATGTGATATGTTATCTTACTGTTGGTACTTTGTACTTTGACAATGTACTGTTGTTTATTCCTGTATCTGATGAAACTAAAAAAAACATTTGAAAAGACAATCCACTTGAATGCCAGAACTTGCATATACCCTTTCACAGCTTAAAGGGGTTGTAAAGGTTTGTTTTTTATTTTCTAAATAGGTCACTTTAAGTTAGTGCATTGTTGGTTCACTTACCTTTTCCTTTGATTTCCCTTCAAAAAAATGTTTTTTCTTTGTTTTCTTTGTCTAAATTTCTCACTTCCTGTTCCTCCTCAGTAAGGTGCTCAGTAAGCTGTTCTAAATGACTTTCCACCGCTCGGATGATGGTGGAAAGCTTACTGAGGAGAAACAGGAAGTGAGAAATTCAAACAAAGAAAAAAAAACATTTAGAAGGGAAATTTAAGGAAAAGGTAAGTGAACCAACAATGCACTAGCTTAAAGGAACCTATTTAGAAAATAAAAGATGAACCTTTACAACCCCTTTAATTATTATTGTACCGATTATGCAACTGCTGCTGTTATAATATAAATTGCAAGAGAAGAACAGAATGAGGAAAGATATCAAGGTGAAAGGCACATATAGAGTTTGCTTTAAAACAAGGCTGCATCTAAATGATTACATCAGCTAGTTTTTTTACCATTGAATCAAACTGATCTACATTTGATTTGTATTTTCAGGTTAAACGTCATTGTAATGCATGCAGAGTGTTCGCCAAGAGCTCACATGCAGGTCTAATTAGCTATAATTAGTCAGCTGGTGTTAATTACATGCTCCAGTTTGGTTAATAAGGATATGTGAATGAATCCAACTTATAACAAGGGATCTGACTGCCATCTGCTGGTGATCATGAAAATATCTGAGTCTTATAGAGTGCCTAAAATTGTTGTAAACAAAAAAATGAAATTGAAATCGTTTTCTAAAAGAAGATGTTGCAAGTGCAAAGCAAAACATAATCTTTGGATATCTGTGAGAGAGCAGAAAGGTGTTAACAATCAACACAAACAGTGGCAAATGCCCTCTCTGATCTTTATACTTTTTTTTTGAATTTAGACTGTCATTTCTCTTTTCTCATATACCATCAGGATTATACACTAAGGGCCAGATCCACAAAGAAGTTACGCTGGCGTATCTATTGATACGCCGCGTAACTTCTAGGATGCTCCGGCATATCTTTTTTCTGTATTCAGAAAACAAGATACGCCGGAATTTTGCTAAGATCCGACTGGCGTAAGCCTCTTACGCCGGTGTATCTTAGTTGCATATTTACGCTGGCCGCTAGGTGGCGCTTCCGTAGATTTACGCGAGGAATATGCAAATTAGATAGATACGCCGGCGCATTTTTTTTACGTCGTTTACGTAAGCCTTTTCCTGGCGTAAAGTTACCCCTGCTATATGAGGCGTACGCCATGTTAAGTATGGACGTCGGGCCACGTCAAATTTTTTACGTTTTACATCGTTTGCGTAAGTCGTTCGCGAATAGGGCTGTGCGTAAGTTACGTTCACGTCTAAAGCATTGACGATTTGCGGCGTAATTTGGAGCATGCGCACTGGGATTCTTTCACGGACGGGGTCTAGATTAGTTAGCATAGAACACGCCCCCAGCCAGCCTCTTTTGAATTAGGCGGGCTTACGCCACCCGATATACGCTACGCCGCCGTTACTAAAGGCGTAACTTCTTTGTGAATACAGTACTCGCCTTTCTAAGTTACGGCGACGTATCGCTTCTGAGATACGCTACGCCCGCCTAAAGATAGGCGCAGGTACGTGGATCTGGCCCTAAGGCTGGGTTCATACATGTTACATGTGAGTTCGTGACTGGGGTCTGGTGCGTGTCTGTTCACCGGTTCAGGTATAGCTCCGAACTGTCCCTGATTTCGAGGAACTGTGCCTGATTTGGAGCAATGTCCCTCTGTCCCTCATCCCTCCTCATTTGTCCCTCCTTTTGGTCTGATCTATATAGATGTATATAAAATGCACTTTTTATCTATTAAAAGTTTTCTAGCGCTAAACCTTTCATCTGATTTTCTAAATTGCTGCATTTGTAAATTTCAAAAGCCAATATAAAGGAATAGAAGTGGTAAAAAAATCACTCGAGGGATTAACCAATCTTGTTTTACTGTACAATTCTCCTTTAAGGGGGCATGGCCGGAGGGTGTTTCCTATGTCTGCATACTTTTGCTGATAGGTGTCCCTCATTCCCATCTCAAAAATTTGGGAGGTATTGTTCAGGTGTGATTCAGGTCCGAATTTTTACCTGAATTCGCACCTGAACTGGACCCAAACACGCACAGGACCTGTTTTCAATGTGGACCACGGTTCCCTGGACATGTGTGAATCGGCTCCATTGAGAGCTGTTCACACTTACCTGTCATGTGAATTGGATGCGGGGAAAGCCCAATCCAATTTGCATGTGTGTGAAGCCAGCCTGCCTCAGTGGAGTACCTATTCAAATCTTAGCCTGTTCATTACAGCAGTAGACATGTGCACAGCAAAAATTTTCGTTTATTTCTGTTTCGTTTCTGTTCGTTTATCGTGATTCGTAACGAGTCGTAATTTCGTAAGACGTTAGTTATCGTATTCGTACTCTTTAGTATTTTCGTAACACTCTTTTTTCCGTTTTCTGTTTTTTTCTGTTAGTTTATTTTTCGTTGAATCGAGATTCGTATTTTCGTTATATTTTGTATTCTGCCGCGTTCGTATTTTTAAAATGATTTTATTCGTTCCTTCGTTTTTACGTTAGTTTAATTTTCGTTGTTTTGTTATTCGTATTTATATTATATTTTCCATCATGCCGCATTCGTATTTTCGTAAAGAAATATATTTTCGTTGCTTTATGATCATTCGTATTTTCATGTCTAATTTCCTTTGATTGTAAAAACGTACTTTTGTAGATTTTATTGCATTCGTAATTCTGTTAGAATACATTTTACGTTTATTCGACACACTACTCGTCGTAATTTTGTAATTCGGATTTTACTGTGATTGACTTGACTGTCTTAGTTAGCACACACACCCTGTCTAGAATGAAGTCTGACGTAGAAGAAAACTAAAATATGTCAGATATTACAAATACAAATCTAGAAAGTAGATGCACTGCAGTCTAACACAGAAAAAGACACAATGAGCCAGGAGGTAATGAGAAAGAAGCTCATTGGGGGAAGGAACAAACCTCTTCAGAGGAAAGGGACAGCGCTCAGTGGCTATTGGTCAGAAATATTTCAGTACTAACGAAAGCTAATTTACATTATTTTGTATTTTCGTTGTTTTCATTTCAGTTTTCCGAAGATCCGTAATTTATTTTTCGTTAGTTTTGATTTTCGTTTTTTAGTCTTTGTTCGGCATTTCGTTTTCTTTTCGGTCTTCGAATATTAGTAAGTTTGCATTTTCGTTCATTTTGTTTTTCGTAATTATTTTTTTTTTTTGGGTTCGGTATTTTCGTTGTTTCTATGTTTTCGTTTCTTTCTTCTTTCGTATCTTCGTTGTTTTCCATATTCGTTATTTTGAAAATATCGTTATTCGTTATTAATTGCGCTAAACCATTCGTTCATTCGTATGTTAACGAATCAACTAAAATAACGAAAAATGACGGAAAACGTATTCGTAACTTAAAAAATTGCACATGCCTATACAGCAGTATTAAACCCAAAAACATGTATTGTATGGCAGCTTACACATTGTAAGATGCAATGGCTGCATACATTTTTTTTCTTTTTTTCTCATCTAGTCATTATGTCATGTCAACAGAACAAGCTGTCCTGTGGATGTAGCAGTTAGGGGCAATCCCCACAGGCTGGCAATGCTGCTGTCCAAAGGTGTCTTGGTTTCTCCTTCATCCAGAGTGTAGATGCTCTAATAAAAGAGGTGTCTTACTAGCCTTTTTGCCAGGTAAAAACAGAGGGGAAAAAATGTAGCCATCGCATCTAATGATTGGTAAGCGGCAATATATGAAATTTTGGTTTTGTGTTTAATACCGCTTTAAAAATCCTTAGATGGCCCCTACTGTCATTCCGGCGGTATGTGATGAGGAAAAGAAAATCAAGAGCAGCACACAGGAAATAACAGAGGTTTTTTAAAAAGTACTACCAGAACCTGTATAGTAGCATACCACATAGTAACGTAGAACGTGAGATGGAAAACTTTTTTGAAAGGGGTGCAGATTCCTAGGCTGGTCGAGGAAGACAGAGAGGAACTGGAGGCACCACTTACGCTGGAAGAGTTACAGTTGGCAATTGCGGACATGGCAAACCAAAAGGCCCCAGGACCTGACGGTTTGCCAATAGAAATATATAAAACATACAGTGAGGTGCTGCTTCCAAAACTTCTAGTTTTCTAGTTATTTAACAGGGCAGCTGAGGAAGGGAAAATACCTGTGTCCATGACAGAAGCAACAATCATAGTATTATTAAAAGAGGGGAAGAATCAGGTTGAGAAAGCCTCATACAGGCCGATATCTCTCTTATGTGCAGTTGTAAAGGTCCTGGCCAAAATATTGGCAATGAGGCTAAATAAAATAGTTTCGAAACTAACTGGTACATCCAGACCAAACTGGATTTATTCCAGGTAGGTCCACCAGTATCAATATAAGAAGAACATATTTAAATATCCAGTTGCCAACAGAAGAGGGGGGGACAAGAGCTATCTTAGCTTTGGACACAACCAAGGCATTTGACAGCCTTGAGTGACACCTATTTATGGAAAGTATTGGCGGAATTTTTTTGTTCGGTCTAAATTTTATCCAATGTATTAAAATATTGTATGAAAGCCCCAGGGCGAAATTAAGGATAAATGGTGAGTGCTTGAATTGGTTCCAGTTGGCGAGGGGGACAAGGCAGGGGTGTCCACTGTCCCCCCTGCTCTTCACCCTCGCAATGGAGTTTCTAGCTATAGCCATAAGGGCATCCCCGGAGGTACAGGGTTTCAAGAGGAGACTGGGGGAAGAGAAGGTCGCAATGTATGCAGACGATGTACCACTCTTTTTAGGGGACACCCAGTCATCACTGGAGACAGCAATGGGTATAATAGGGGAATTCTGCAAATTTTCGGGGGTTGACAATTAATTTTGACAAATTGTCACTTTTGCCGATAGACCCACTGTTACGGCAGATAGATCAAGTGAAAGTGGTGAGCCAAATGAGATACTTGGGAATAAATATAACAAGGGACCCAGGACAATATATAGCCGGAAACTTAGTACCATTAATGACAAAGTTGAGACGAAAGTGTCGAGTTTGAAATCGGCTCCCACTTTCAGTGGCTGGCCGGTGTAACCTGGTTAAAATGGTTTGGATGCCGCAGATTTTGTATATTTTCCACAATTCCCCAGTATGGATTCCAGGACAGTGGTTCCAAAAAAAATTCGCTCTAGGTGTCCCACAGTTCAGTTGATGGTAAAATGTTGGGTAAAGGTCAAATTTTTTTGGGGATACAGCGGATTTTCAGAATTCTCTTCCATAAGAGATAACAACAATTAAAGAGCAACTTACAGTTATGGGGAAAATTGAGGAATGGGACAGACCGGATATACATCTTCTGGCACAACTTTTTAAAGCAGGGAGTATAAAATCATTCCAAGAGATAAGGGAAGAGTTTGCGGTCACGAATAGATCTTTTTATAGATACCTCCAAATTAGGCACGCGCTGAACGCACAGTTTGGACAGGGACCACCAGAATGGAACAATATGCCCCTTCTTCGTAAATTAGTAAACGCAGAGGCCTCTAGAGGGTCGATATCAGATATGTATGGAAACCTAGAAGAGGCAGATCAGGGAGAAGAATCAGTTATTAAAAATAAGGATAAATGGGAGAGAGATGTGGGCCCACTATCACAGGAACAGTGGGAACGTATATTCGCAACAGGACCAAGAGTGTCATTATCTCCCTCCCAAATGATGTCCCACCTTTACTTGATACATAAGGTGTATTATACACCTCAAAAGATGTTCCAGTTTGGAAGAAGGCCGGATGGAAATGTCAAAGATGTGGGGATGATAGGGGAGACCTAATACACATGGTTTGGAGGTGCCCCAAGCTATACCTTTATTGGAAACAGATTGTAGAAAAGATAAATGCTGTATTCGAGACATCCTTGCAACCGGAGGTTGTATTGGGTCTCCTGGAGGAAAGAGGAATGTCAGGGGACACACAAACAGCAATAATGAGGTGTCTGCCTCAAGGAAGGAAACTTATCGCGCAGAAGTGGCAAGCAAAAAAAAAACCCTACAGTGACAGAATGGAGGAAGGTGATAGATAACACCATCACAAAAGAGGAATTTATATACATCAAGAGGGGAAATAAAAAGAAATTTGGAAACATGTGGAATCAATGGATAGAAGTGGAAACACGTTTAAGGGTGGGTGAAGGATAAGTGAGGATGGGGTATGGATGTGGGAGAGGGAAGTATGGAAGTGCTAAACGATAAGGGGATAAAGGGAAGGGGGGGTAGGTGAATGTGGGTCTTCCCCTTTCTTTTCTTGATGTTTGATACATGTATTAGTGCACATAATGGAAAATGGTTGTATGTTTTTTTTTAATATGTGGAAAAAAATAAAATAAGGAACATTTGATATTGAGGTGGCCTACTTCCTATGTCTGGGTGGCTGGCATTGTAATTAGCCCTGGGGTACAGGCTAGGGTACAGAGTGACATTGCAGCTAGACCTAGTAGGTGACAGTAGCCTCCAGGCTGGGAGTGGTATAGCACTCACTATGGGATACAGGGTATGCTGCAGGCAGGCACAGTAGTAACCCCTTCTCTCCCATGGGCAAGGTTGCCCTAAAACTTTCACTTGTTTCTTGCTGGGTTCTGTGCATGTGTTCTGCAGTAACTGACATTACAGCTCATATATTTTTTTGATAGGACAGTATTTTCTATGTGATCCTATGTACTGTACATTCATATTGCTTTCTTCGTAGTGCATAATATCACTGTCACACCAACCTTTCCAGTATGGATGGTTCTAATAGGTTACTTTAACTAGTAATTGCCCTTTGTACGCTGTGCTGCATATGACATACCCTTGACAAATGTACACTAAGTACATCATTTACTCCTGACCCCTGCACTTTTTATGCTATATTTCACAACAGTTGCTAGTTGCTAAGTAGTCACTAGACATGTTCATTCATTTTCGTCCGAATGCATTTTCGTTCGAATTTCAGGTATTTTCATTATCATTTTAACAAACGAAAACGAATATGCAGAATACGGAAACCGAAAGATCCGACATAAACAAATGCTTTATTTTCGTTTTCGTTGCAACAACAGTTCGATATAGATAGGAGATTCGACATGACGCTGACAATAACAATCTGTGTCTATCGAACCTGTGGTCGAATGTGCCTAACCTTAACTCTATTAGTCCAAGATTATTCTACATAGAGAGAAAAGATTCAACATTATAGAGAGAAAAGATCGCTGCTGGAATTCGGTGGGGGAAGTAAAATAAAAATAATGATGATGATGAATGTTATTGGGTGATTGTAACCAAAGAGGAGGAGCAGTAAAATAGCTAGAACTAACTTGACAATTCAAAATGAACGACGAAGATTCGACAAAGCATCGAAAAACATACAAACGTCAAATCTGTCATTGAAGGCTTATGGTGTATGTCGAAAGTTCTAAGACGATTCGACGGAGCAGCTAAACTATACGACGCTGCAATTGTACATTTCCGGTCAAATGCTCAGCCAATAGGCTATAGAAAAAAACTAATGTTGGTTGACTAGTAATAATTAATTAATTAATCAAATTTTTACTAGTCATACAACATTAGAATTCTACTATAGCTAGATTGTAGGCGGAACATTTGACCGGAAATGTACGATCTTGGCGTCGTACAGTTTCGCTGCTCCGTTGAATCTTCTTTGAACATTCGACAGACACCATGGGCCAGATCCACAAAAACCTGACGTAACTTAAAAAATCCAATTTAAGTTACACTGGCTTAAAGTTTCTACCTAAGTGCCTGATCCACAAAGCACTTATCTAGAAATTTCAGGCTGTGTAACTAAAATTCCGCCGGCGCAAGGCGTTCCTATTCAAATGGGGCGAGTCCCATTTAAATGAGGCGCGCTCCCGCGCCGGCCGTACTGCGCATGCGCGTCGGCCGTACTGCGCATGCGCGAAGTTACGTTACGCCGAGTTTTGAGGATCGCGACGGCTTAAAGTTGCGTCGGGGAAAAAAAAAATGACAGCGGCATGCATTCCTGAGGGAGAACTCCATGCCAATTTTCAAAGAAAAAACCGGCATGGGTTCCCCCCCCAGGAGCATACCAGGTCCTTAGGTCTGGCATGGGTTGTAAGGAGACCCCCCCACGCCGAAAAATTGACGTAGGGGGTCCCCCTACAATCCATACCAGACCCGTATCCAAAGCACGGTACCCGGCCGGCCAGGAAGGGAGTGGGGACGAGCGAGCGCCCCCCCCCCCCTCCTGAGCCGTGCCAGGCCGCGTGCCCTCAACATGGGGGGGTTGGGTGCTCTGGGGCAGGGGGGCGCACTGCGGGCCCCCCCACCCCAGAGCACCCTGTCCCCATGTTGATGAGGACAGGACCTCTTCCCGACAACCCTTGCCATTGGTTGTCGGGGTCTGCGGGCGGAGGCTTATCGGAATCTGGGAGTCCCCTTTAATAAGGGGGCCCCCAGATACCGGCCCCCCACCCTAAGTGAATGGATATGGGGTACATCGTACCCCTATCCATTCACCTGGAGGCAAAAAGTAAAAGTTAATAAACACACAACACAAGGCTTTTTAAAATATTTTATTATTCTGCTCCGGACGCCCCCCCTGTCTTCGTTATTAGCTCAATTACCAGGGGGGGCTTCTTCTTCCACTCTCCGGGGGTCTTCTCCGCTCTCCGGGGGGGGGTTCTGCTTCCGCTCTCCGGGGGGGGCTTCTCCGGACTCCGGGGGGCTTCTTCCATCTTCTCCCCTCTTCCGCTCTTGACTCGGCGAACCCCGGTTCTTCTGCAGCTCTCCGGTGCCTTCTTCTTCAGCGCTGGCTGCCTGCTATCTGTGTGTGTTAGCTCGATTTCAAACAGGCAGCCGGCGCGGTCTTCTGTGGCGTCAGGGTCTTCTGGTCTTCTGTTCTTCCGATGTTGCCTCGTCGCCTGTTGTCGCTGTAATGATGGAAGCGCGCCTTGCATCACATTTATATAGGCATCACCGTCCCATCATGCTCCGGTAGGTACCCACGTGGTGGGTGCCTACCCACGTGCACCCACCACGTGGGTACCTGCCGGAGCATGATGGGACGGTGATGCCTATATAAATGTGATGCAAGGCGCGCTTCCATCATTACAGCGACAACAGGCGACGAGACAACATCGGAAGAACAGAAGACCAGAAGACCCTGGCGTCACAGAAGACCGCGCCGGCTGCCTGTTTGAAATCGAGCTAACACACAAACATAGCAGGCAGCCAGCGCTGAAGAAGAAGGCACCGGAGAGCTGCAGAAGAACCGGGGTTCGCCGAGTCAAGAGCGGAAGAGGGGAGAAGATGGAAGAAGCCCCCCGGAGTCCGGAGAAGCCCCCCCCGGAGAGCGGAAGCAGAACCCCCCCCCGGAGAGCGGAGAAGACCCCCGGAGAGTGGAAGAAGAAGCCCCCCTGGTAATTGAGCTAATAACGAAGACAGGGGGGGCGTCCGGAGCAGAATAATAAAATATTTTAAAAAGCCTTGTGTTGTGTGTTTATTAACTTTTACTTTTTGCCTCCAGGTGAATGGATAGGGGTACGATGTACCCCATATCCATTCACTTAGGGTGGGGGGCCGGTATCTGGGGGCCCCCTTATTAAAGGGGACTCCCAGATTCCGATAAGCCTCCGCCCGCAGACCCCGACAACCAATGGCAAGGGTTGTCGGGAAGAGGTCCTGTCCTCATCAACATGGGGACAGGGTGCTCTGGGGTGGGGGGGCCCGCAGTGCGCCCCCCTGCCCCAGAGCACCCAACCCCCCCATGTTGAGGGCACGCGGCCTGGCACGGCTCAGGAGGGGGGGCGCTCGCTCGTCCCCACTCCCTTCCTGGCCGGCCGGGTACCGTGCTTTGGATACGGGTCTGGTATGGATTGTAGGGGGACCCCCTACGTCAATTTTTCGGCGTGGGGGGGTCTCCTTACAACCCATACCAGACCTAAGGGCCTGGTATGCTCCTGGGGGGGAACCCATGCCGGTTTTGTTTTTTACAAATTGACGTGGAGTTCTCCCTCGGGAAAGCATACCAAATGCCGTCGCTGCAATGGGCCTTTACAAGGTGTGACTAACTTTACACTTTGTAAAACGAGCCCTAATTTTACACTTGCAAAATAACACTTACGGCGCAAAAAAGAAGCTAGAAAGCTTTGTGGATCGCCTTAAGTGCTAATTTGCATACTAGCAACGGCATTTCGACTCGAAATGCCCCCAGCGGCGGATGCGGTACTGCATCCTAAAATTAGGCAGTGTAAATCAATTACACATGCCGGATCTTCTGTGTAACTTTGGAAAAAGCCTTTTGAGGATCGTTTCCAAAGTTACACACAGACTGAACAGCACTTAAGTCGGAGTATCTCTTTTGAGGATCTGGCCCCATAAGCCTTCAATGACAGATTCGATCTTAAAGTGGTTGTAAACCCACTTTTTTTACTTTTACCTACAGGTAAGCCTATAACAAGGCTTACCTGTAGGTAAGGAGAATATCTCCTAAACCTGCACGGTTTAGGAGATATTCCCATCGCAATGCGCCGCTGATTGCAGCGGCGCATGCGCAGGGGGGATCTACGCCGAAAGGAGATGGCCGAATTTAAATCTCCCGCACGCATACGCGGGAGTGACGTCATCGCCGCTCCAGCCAATCACAGCGCTGGAGTGGCGATACCCGGAAGACACGCCGAGTCAAGAAGATATCTCGCTCGGCGTGGACCAGGTAAGTTCTACACACCTCGTTCCGAGGTAAGTATTTCATAATGAGCTAATATGCGGTGCATATTAGCTCATTATGACTTTTGCCTTGCAGGAGAAAAAAAATTAAAAATTTGATGCGGGTTTACAACCGCTTTAATTCATTCAGATTTTCGGACAAATGCAATTTCTAACGAAAAATAAGATAAATAAAAACGAATTTCGGGAGTAAATAAATAAATGTATTTTTCAGACGAAAACGAAATTCCGATTTTTTTTTTTTTTTTACAAATAATAGTGCTGAGGCTTGAATGTGTATGTTAGCCTCTTATGCCCCCGTACACATGGGAAAAAAGAGAGCCAGTTCTCTTTTTTTGCTGGCTGTTTTTGGCAGTTTTCCCGTCGAAAAAATTGCGATGGAGCATACTCAAGGTGTTCTCCTCTGGGTGCCCAAAGCCGAACATCCCCCAGAAAAAAACGTCTGACTGCTGCAAGTTACAACATCCACACATTTCACCCTGCTGCCAGACATCCATTAGATACACTCAATGAAAAGTCTCTTGCTTGTTTTTGGTATTTTATTAGGGGATTGAACTTGGTTGGGGATAGGGACATGGGATGCCCATAGAATAGATTAGTACTTCAAAGAGTATAGTAACTGTGACACACTTCTTACAAAGGCCAAGATGGCTGACCCTAAACTTGACAGACTTTTACCTCAGAACATCTCCTCCTCCAGCACACTGCTTGACTGACTTTTACCTCAGAACACTTCTTCCTGTCACATTCTTAGTAATCCTGTCACAGCATCAGGAAATGACTAGGCCTCACTTTGAAAAAGTCCCAGTTAATTGTAGAAGATTTAACTGTTGTAGGCCAGGGCCTACAGTACCCCCTTATGGCAGCAACCTGTTAATTAAGAAGATTTATAGGTGATGGACTACTGACCCCAGCAAGTCCGACTTGCAAATCCTGCCTGCCCCTCATGGCTGCATCAATTTGACACAAACTCCACAGTCTCTCCCTCTAGCTCTGCATCCAGCTTCCCTGTCATGCCTCTTCCAGATCCCTCCACTGTGCTTTCACTCACCGACACCTGTCCTGGATCATTCCTGAAGTACTTAGTCCAGACATGCGGACCAACTGTCTCTCCTAGCTCCTTTTCCAGGACACATCTACATGACCGTGTAAGGAGAGGCTCCCTCCCAGCTCCCGAGCTCCTCCGCCAGGGTTACACCCCCCAGATGGGGGTGTCCCTCCGGCACGACAGTCTTGCACTCCATCCTTCAGTTCACCCACCCGACAACTCCTCCCCAGCAGGCTGACCATGGGTATATGTAGGAAACCTGCCGTCTGCCAATCCTAGTTGGGGATTGGTTAGAGCTCCTCACATTTACCCCATGTCACTCTCAGTTCTCAGCCTTGCCCCTTTTCCAGAACTTTCTCCCTGGAAACAGAGGAGACGCCCAAGAACCAAAGTACAACCAAAGTACATGTCAGTCACCAGCTGCTACACTTTTTTTTGCTTAATTGTTTTTTATTTGATTTTAAAATGACTTGGTACAACAGGCAGATGTTTAAACAGGTAACATTATTACAGCATACAAGAGTGCATACAAACCAAAGGAAGAAAAAGACAGCCAACTTCGGCCAGTGCTGACCATATTCTTAGCTTGTATAGCCAAGGGTACCTGATGCCTGCTGTGTCTCCTAGCCATAAGTCTAATCTTACCCCCCCCCCATACCCCCTCCCAACCCCTAACTAAGGAAGCGTATTACCCCTTTGATTGATCCGCTGTGCGAGAAAACGAGAAGAGGAGGGAGGAGGCCATTGCGCTTTTTGCTTTTCTCTTTATGTTGATGTGGAAGGTCACATTCCCTGGGGTGCTGAACCCTTTTGGGGCTCTCGGCAATCCCACCCCGGCCGCAATGGGTACCATCCATCACTGTTGGGGGGGGCATGGTATCATGGAGACATTTTCTTCGGTTCCACTAGCCTAGGTTCCCCACCGCCCTCTGCCACGGGCCCCATATTCTTTCAAATTTCCCATAATTCCCCTGTCTGGTAAAGTACACTCTTTCATTTGAAATTGTTAGGTTCATGGATTCTAGCCAGTTTTCTACTGACGGAGGAGTCTGCGCCTGCCATTTTTGAGCTATCGTCTTACGTGCCAGGAAGAGGCATCTCCAGCTGCTACACTAAACCAATCCCCTGCCCCCAGATAAAAAACAAACACGTCTAGCTCGCAGCTTAGGCCTGCTTAAATTTACCTGCACTGGCAGCTTACACAAAAAACCCTACACTTAGCACCTACCTAAGGTAGAGGGTGTTACAAGTCCATTCGCTGACGTTGACCTGCTAGGTGAGCTTGCCTGAAACTGGGACTTTTCAATACTGTGTATGCTGTGGCTGGGGCACTAAACATTATGGCCCGGATTCAGAAAGAGTTTATGTCGGCGTATCTACTGATACGCCGCGTAAATTTTAGGATGCGCCGGCGTACCTTCTTTCTGTATTCAGAAAGCAAGATACGCCAAAATTTGGCTAAGATACGACTGACGTAAGTCTCTTACACCGTCGTATCTTAGTTGCATATTTACGCTGGCCGCTAGGTGGTGCTTCCGGAGATTTACTCGTAGAATATGTAAATTAGGTAGATACGCCAATTCAGAAACGTACGTCCGCCCAGCGCATTTTTTACGTCGTTTACGTAAGGCATTTTCCGACGTAAAGTTACCCCTGCTATATGAGGCGTAGCCAATGTTAAGTATGGACGTCGGGCCAGCGTAGAATTTTGCATCGTTTACGTCGTTTGCGTAAGTCGTTCGCGAATAGGGCTTTGCGTAAGTTACGTTCACGTCTAAAGCATTGACTATTTGCGGCGTAATTAGGAGCATGCGCACTGGGATAAGTTCACGGACGGCGCATGCCATTCTTTAGAAATGTCATTTACGTGGGGTCACACTTAATTTACATAAAACACGCCCACATCTTCCATATTTGAATTAGGCGGGCTTACGCCGCCCTTATACGCTACGCCGCCGTAACTTCGGGCGCATAATATTTCTGAATACCATACTCGCCTCTCAAAGTTACGGCGGCGTAGCGTAGAGGAGAGTTGTTCTGATGAGAAGATTTACTTGTGTTGTTTGAGCCGCCCCATAAAACAAAGCCTGTCATTTTTTCTATTTGGTAAAAAATAAAACAGATTTTAAGTTACTGAATTGTTTACCCTCTGATTCAGACAATTGGTGGAGGATGTATTGGGCAGTTTGAGGGGTGCAGGGCAGTCCCATGTTAAAGCTGTATAGGCTGTAAAAGCATCAGAAAAAACAATGAAGGGACTGATTACGCAACTAATACTGGCACAGGCCTGCCATGAGGAGGTCCTGGCGCAGGCTTTCCAGGAACAGGTTTCCGGTGCAGGCACAGGCCCACCCAGAGCAAGTCCTGGCACAGACAGTTGCTGCTCAGCAAGAGACAAACTGCTTATCAGTTGAACAGATAGCAAGTTTAAAGAAGGCAGTGACCCAGCAGGCTGAAGTTTATACAGCAGGTACTACAAAAGATGGTGGCCACAGGTAATGTTGAAGCTTATTTGGTGGTGTGTGCAGATTGCAACAAGGGAAGGACTGCCTGAGAATGAATAAGCAGATGTGCTGGCCCATTTCCTGGCCCAGATCCTCAACAGTCATACTGTGATTTGTTAGCACGGGACTACAAACTACCAAAGGCAGAAATACTATCCAGGCTGGGAGTGACTGTTGCTTTGAGGGCAAACTGAATTAATGCCTAGTGTTTTGTCAGGGTTAAGCCAGCCTTGGCGCAGCTGTATCATCTAATGCAGTGGTCATCAACCCTGTCCTGCAGGGCCCACTAACAGGCCAGGTTTGCAAGATAACAGAAATACATCACAGGTGATATCATTCTCTGCTCAGTGATTGCAGTATTCTAGTCTGCATCTCCCCAAAGTAATACATAAAACCTGGCCTGTTAGTGGGCCCTGCAGTGGTTGATGACCACTGATCTAATGCACCTGTTGCAGGTTTGGCTGAAACCAGATTGTGGAGGGAGTGTCCCAGGACCATTTTCTGCATGGTCTTAAAAAGGTACTGCAACAATGGGTGGCACAGTCGGAGCCTCAGTCCCTGGATGAGATGGCTGCTGCTGTCAAAAGATACAGCTGTGCAGAAAGTTTTTGGGAGGGTCCTTCTGTCACTAGAGAGCTGGGTCAGACCAATGAGGCGCATTCCAGCGCCAAGATGACACCTGTTGACCACACAGTGTCTGCTCATGTGTAACACTCCCACCAGGAGCACCCCAGCACAAAACCCTCTTTGGAGCTGGCAGGGGGAAAAAGAACCCTGCGACGTTCCTTGTTGGTCCTGCCACCAACTGGGTCATATGGTGGCCCAGTGTCCAAAGCGGTAGGAGCCAATGGAATGTGACATGGCTCAACATCGCTCTATTCATGCTTTTGCAGTAGGTGCTGCGAAAAGGTCTAAATCTGTTTGAATGTGGGGTGCATGTTATTGGACAAGAGGTTGTAGCATGCCTTGATTCGGGGAGTGGTGTTACCCTGCTTCGGTCAGACAGGTTGCAGGGAAACCTGATATCAGGAAAAAGGCTGGGGTGGTCTCTGTGCATTGTAATGTCAAAGACTATCCAGTGGCCCTTGTAATTTTATCCACATCAGCAGGAACTGCTACCTTAAAAAGTTGGAGTGATCCCAGGGTTGCCTCATGACTTGCTAATTGGGCGAGACTGCCCCATATTTTGGGACTTATATGAACAAAAGCTCAAGGGTTTAGAGGCCTCCTAAAACCTTTGGTTTAGGAAAGGGTTAATTGTAGAGGTACTTTCCTTTCAGGCCTGTTTATTAGGCAGCTGGTTAAAGAGGCTGGGGGGATTGCAGTTTTACTATCTGTTGCGAGGAGACCTGGAAGCTGCAGAAGTGTCCATCCTCTGACATTGACCTACTGGGTGAGCTTGCCTGTAGCTGGGATTTTGCAATACTGTGTATGTTGTGGCTGGCAAACTAAACGTCATTTCTATTAGACTGAGTTGTTCTGATGAGAAGATTTACTTGTGTTGTTTGAGCTGCCCCTGAAGACAAAGCCAGTCATTTTTTTTGTTATGTGAAAAATAAAACAGATATTAAGTTACTGAATTTTCACACAGAAGCCTCTGATCCTAACCTTGTATTTATGTATTTTTTCATACAATACCTGGGGAGGAAATACACATTTTATTCACTGTCTGAATGATTCTATGGACTCAGCTTGAGCTGCAAATTTCCAGTTCTATTACCATTATTAAACTCAATAGATAACATAAATGTAAAACATCATACTGTGCCAGTCCACACATTTTTTTTTATTGCAGGAAGTATATAGTGAAGAAGATGAGCTACATGTAGCTGCATGAACAGAAGTGTAATCTGTTGAATCCGTACTGGAGTTGTATGGCGTTCTTGAATTATTATTTAGTGCGACACATTTGATGTTAGCTTCTTTAGATGTTTTGAGAAACAGCAATTTGTGATTTTACAGCACTTTTCTTAAAAGCTGAAAGTTTAGCTTTGACCTCATTTCAAATTGTTGCATTAAAAGTGCAAAAAAAATAACAAATGCTAAATGATTACTACGTCTGTTTTGATATTTTATAACAAAGTACCATCAGCATTCAACACATAGCTATTGTACATGTAATGTTTGCCAATCACAGCTTCTTAAAGCAACAGGATATTGATAGGCTAAAAAAAACTGTTGGGTTGTTTTTGCTTTTTCCCTGATAAGCTACACCAGAATAAAGCATACCTCCCCCTGCTTTCTGCATAGACCAGTAATCCCTAGGCAACTGTTTAAAGTCTGGTGTCCACTGACAGCTTCTTGAGGATGGTCTAATCAGGCATGTGAGTTTGATTCTCCCCAGGTGTCTATGTATGTGACACCAATATTTTTCCTGTTTTATGAACACCATGGTGGAAGTCAGTGTAACTCGTGTAATACATTTATTTCAGTTTGGCATTCAACTTGGCCAGGACTTGTTCCCTAAAATGCTGTTCCACAAGTGTAGGGTATGACACTTGTGTAGTTTCCCTTGTTGGCCACAATTGCAAATCGTGAACCTCAGCTTCTAGAGCTGCTGGTTGATGTAGTAACCCTGACCCTCTCAGTAGAGGGGCACCTTGGGATAGCATAGGCTATAAAGACAGCATAAGCCTATTGCCTGTTTTGATGTAAATATTAGACATGTGCACACTGGAATTTTGTTTTCGTCCGAAAAATACATTTATTTCGTTACTCCCGAAGTTCATTTTTTGTTATTTAGTTTTTCATTAGAAATTGGATGAATGAATTAAGGTCAAATCTGTCATTGAAGGCTTATGATGTCTGTCGAATGTTCAAAGAAGATTCAACAGAGCAGCTAAACTGTACGACGCCGCGATCGTACATTTTCGGTCGAATGTTCGGCCTACAAGCTAGCTACAATAGAATTCTAATGTTGTATGACACTAGTAATAATTATATTTATTAATTAATTATTATTACTAGTCAACCAACATTAGAACTTTTCTATAGCCTATGGACCAAGCATTTGACTGGAAATGTATGATTGCAGCGTCGTACAGTTTAGCTGCTCCGTCGAATCTTCTTAGAACTTTCGACAGACACCATAAGCCTTCAATGACATATTCAACGTTTGTATGTTTTTCGATGCTTTGTCGAATCTTCGTCGTTCATGTTGAATTGTCAAGTTAGTTCTAGTTATTTTACTGCTCCTCCTCTTTGGTTACAATCATCCAATAACATTCATCATCATCATCATTATTTTTATTTTACTTCCCCCACCCAGTTCCAGCAGCAGCGATTCTTTTCTCTCTATAATGTCAAATATTTTCTCTCTATAACATCGAATCTTTTCTCTCTATGTCGAATCTTTTCTCCCTATGTAGAATAATCTTGGACTAATAGAATTAAGGTTAGGCACATTCGACTCAGGTCTCTGAGGCCTCACCCCACACTTCTCTCCTCACAAACGACCACATATTCGAAGTAGAACTATAGGCATACCCCTTTGAAGTGGGAGAATACATAGCTTGTATACCATCTCAGATATTTCATAGAGGGTCCTTGAAACTTCCCTCCTAAAGTGAAGGTGCGTGTTATACGCCAAAAAATACGGTATATCCAAATAAAAAAAAAACAACGCTCATCTCTTCACCACACACAGCCACAAAGGCAAGAGAATTTGTGTTGGGCAGTGTATTAGTACTCGAACGAACACACTTAGACCAAATTTTAATTGTTCAAAGAATGTCAGGCAAAATGGTCGGCCCTTACGCATTTTCACTTCATCAAATCTGGCCCCCTTTGAAAAAAGTTTGGACACCCCTGTTATAAGGATTGCTTTATCTTGTGTTCCTCCATCTATTCAATATAATGGGACTCTTTCATCATTCACACAGATTATTTGTGTCACTTATATTGTTTTTTTCACATGAAATTGTCACTGTGAGATTTGTTTTTCAATTTTTTCTTATCATTTTAGTTATATTTAAGATCAATTCATTTAATTTGATTTTTTTTCACATTTTTTCTGAGCGCTGTACTGTATATTACACATGGATAAAAAAATAAATAAAAAAAAAAGGAAATTAAAGAGCACATGCAAGGGGAGATTGATATCCTAGAAAAGCAAAAAAGAGAAATAGGAAGTGCTATAACTGACAAAGTAATTGCATAGATAAGAAGGGACAAAGAATTTTGTGATGCATTGCAATCAATTTCTTTATCTGGGTAAATTTGTCAGAGAAATGTCTTTGTTTTCGAATGGATTGAACGATTTACTAAATGAAGTGATTAATGCATCTCTATAATATACCCTTGCAAGTTTTGGAGATATGGTAGAACTTAAAGTGATTGTCAAGTGACCGCCCTCTCCTCCTCAAAAAACTTTACTTCCTCGGTCTCTGTGACTACGCTCTTCAGTGGCTCTCATCCTACCTATCCCAATGCACCTTCAGTGTCACTTACAATTCTACTTACTCCTCTCCTCTTCCCTTCTTCCCCAAGGTTCTGTTCTTGGACCTATCTTATTTTCAATCTACACCTCTTCCCTGGGTCAGCTGATTGCCTCACACAGCTTTCAATATAATTTATACGCTGACGACACCCAAATCTATCTCTCCACCCCTCAACACATGCCATCAGTCTCCTCACACGTCACTAACTTACTAACAGACAAATCTGTCTGGATGTCACACCACTTCCTAAAACTCAACTTGTCCAAAACCAAGCTCATAATATTTCCTCTCCCACGTGCCTCTTCCCCTGACTTCTCTGTCAAGAGCAATGGCACAATTATCCACCCATCCCCACATGCCAGGGTGATATTTGTTATCCTGGACTTTGAACTCTCTTTTTGGCCCCACATCCAATTCCTTTCCAAAGCTTGCTGTCTCTGCAACATCTCCAAACTATGTCCCTTCCTAACCAATGAAACCACAAAGCTCCTGATTCACTCCCTGGTTATCTCTCGCCTCGACTACTGCAACTCCCTCCTCATTGGCTTACTTTTAAATAGACCATCCCCCCTTCAGTCCATCATGAATACTGCTACCAGACTTATCTACCTTAAAAACCGCTCAGCGTCTGCTACCCCTCTCTTCCAATCCCTCCATTGGCTACCTCTCACCCAACAAATTCAATTTAAAATACTAACAATAAGTTACAAAGCCATCCACAACTCTGCCCCCAGTTACATCACTAACCTAGTCTCAAAATACCAACCTAATCGTTCTCTTCGTTCCTCCCAAGACCTCCTGCTCTCTAGCTCCCTCATCACCTCCTCCCATATTCGGCTACAGGACTTCTCCCTAGCCTCTTCCATCCTCTGGAATACCATACCCCAATTTGTCAGCCTATCTTGAAATCTATCTATTTTTAGGCGATCCCTGAAAACCTTTCTCTTCAGGGAAGCCTACCCTGCCTCCACCTAACAACTGTTCTTTTATTTTCTTCATCAGCTCATGCCCCACAGTAATTACCCTTTCATATCACTTGACCCTCCCTCCTAGATTGTAATATTTAATGAGCAGGGCACTCTGATTCTTCCTGTATTGAATGGCCGCCTCGCACAAAAGGCTCCCCTAGAGGTGTTCCCACTGATTTCCATCGGGGGACACCAAACTCTGACAGCAATAGGACTGTCTGCGTTTTAGCTTCTCCCCCTCACACCAGTGTGAAACGCAGCGCTGCCACTTAGGTCCAGCCCAGTTCTGCTACACACGGCCTTTCCCTCTCTCCCGGCGCCCAATCATGGTCAGCCAGGGTAAGAGATCTATGCCCCTCCCCTCCTATCCACCTAGAGGGATCTGTTGGCAGCCGGACACGGACCATGGGGTTCTTGCATGCAATCTCTGAGCATGCATCCCCCATGGCTCTCAGCAGACTGATGGGCTTGCTCCCATCCTTCCGGATCCTCCGGATCCTGTCTGTTGATTCACCTTGATACAGGCGACTGTAGCAATCCCAAGGATTTTCCTCCTGCACACACCTTCATGGATGATTAATGGCAGCCCCTTCATACCTATAAAAGGTATGTCTTCACGTGAGGAACGCTGAGGAAATACACCCCTTGAAGCTTTACAGGTATGCTAAATCCATACTCGTTTTCCTGGCAATTTAAATGCCTTTTTACACTTTCCTCATTAAACTTGGTCTTTGTCTCTCTGACCAGGTTGTCACTAGTTGTGGATCTTGTTCCTGCTTCAGCTTAAGGGGCTCTCCTCTGGACATTTCCCCACAAGTGTCATATACACACTCTGATACCACATATAAGTGAGATTACCAATTATATAATTATTAGCACTTACGTGCATTTCTATATCTCGATTAAAATCAATCACAAGTTTTCAGTGTATACACTGGGTAAGTAATCAAATAGCAATTTAAAATCCCTCATTATTTGTCACACAATTCCCCAGACTTCTCATCCACTTACTCCCCCGCTCCCCCCTCAATCTCACCCACCCCTTCTTTAACCCCCCACAACCCCCCTCCACCATCCCCCCTTTTATTTTTTCTCTCCCCTTTCCCCTCCCTATTTTATTTATAATCCATCCCTGCCCTCCCAGGCAGCTCTTTTCTTTCCCTCACATTCTTCCCCCCCATTTGTCATTTTACACTTTGTCCACATTGTTTATTAGACACCCATGTTTGTATATAGGGGCCTTTCCATTTCCCTCCATTGAGGTGGCAGGACAAGCGTCCTCATGGGCTCAAGGACCACACTGTCCCACCGGGCCAGCATCCTTTGCATTACAGTCTTCCGGTGAGTTCACATATCCTTGAATATAAATTAATTATTCATATCGATAAGGAACTTTGATTCCAATGTGTAGATGATTGCGAACATCCAATTAAGTACCCTCATCTGAACCCTCCCCCTATATGTACTGTGTTTTTAGCTCCAGACATTTTAGAATATAACATACAGTTTGTAATAATCTTTGTATAATATTATAGGAAATGTATTTAAATGTATACTTAACAAATGTGTCAATCTATGTATTTTCTATGTATCTATTTTTTTGTTCAGTAAATTATGTCATTTATGCTTTGTTTATTAATATTCAATCCATAGAATTTATTTGACATTCTACTGTACAACTCTCAAGGCCCGACAAAGCGGAATTGTCCACAAAAAGCGTAGGCCATATTTGTTTGGGACCTGCACAGCTCGAATTCAAACTTCAAGACTGTAAATTACTTTTACTTGATTTCTATTTTTAGAATGCACTGCCTTGTGGCTGAAAAATAAAACTCATATATTTGTCTATAAATCAATGTATTTGTACTCTATTTTCTACACTCCTCAGAGGCACAATTAAAGTCCCACCTTGTTTAAACCCCCCCCCCACCCTTTTTAAACATATTTGCATATTCTCAAGGAGTTTATGTGATTCCACGTTCACCCCAACCCCTACACTTGAATTATATTGTAATTGTACTGTCTGCCCTACTGATGTAAAGTGCTGTGCAAACTGTCAGGAGGTTCTTAACAAGCTTCAAGTAGTGCTGGAGTGGCAATCGGCACTCTCATTCAGATATGTGTTCCACATTTACAAACTGGAGCTTAATGATGCTTTAAAAGCTTCAACAAAGCTTGCTGAAAGCTCTACAAATGCTTTGTCAAAGTTTGCTGTTCTCACTACTCTTATACAAGCTAAAGCGCGTGTGAAACTGGCCTTAGACAGATTAGATCACTGTGAAATAAAGCAAAGCAGCCAACATCATACAGTATTTTGGTGAAATTCCCATTTATTGCACATCCAAATTATTCACAAAAAACTGCAAAAGAGATAGGCAAAATTGTACAGGTTGAAAATGACATACACGATGATATCACGATTAGGCTCCTCCCAACATGTTTTGTTACAGAGAATGTCTTCGGGGGAACAGAGGCTAATGTGCGACGTCTACAAGCACTATTTATACAATGTAATCAAGGACCAAACAAGCTCTCTGGAAAAAACGAATTCCTACTAAAATCACACATTCATTACACAATAATTGCACTGGTGAACGGAGTGAACCACAACTGCGGTTAGCAAGGACTTCAATGCGATTCTCTATGCGACAACTCAGTATTAGGCATCAACAGGAGTTTGGGGGATCTATACATCATCTCTGTGTCACATAAAGAAAGGCGTTGAGCTTCTAAGCATGGACGCATTACAACATGCAACCAGAGCTTAGCGTTTAAAATTAAAGATCAAGGACAATATCCCAATCCACCACTATATGCAGGTGATTATCAGTAAGGGACCCCAGGCGTCTCTCCTCGCAATAGGAGTCTGGGGGTTCTCTACATCATATCACCTTGGCATGTAGATATGTATTAGGCCACTAGGGGAGATGCTATCAAATAGCATCAACCCCTAGCATAGAAAGGTTAGAGCGAACATGTTCAAACAATTAGGACAAGGCCTATGAGGATTTGTACTTATGTCGGGATCGTAGTAATAGAAGTTGTAGTGACAACTGTTACTTCCATATGACAGGTACTTTAGTTCAGTAATAGTACTTGCGTATGAGAGGCAATATAGCTCAGGTAACTATAGTAGCATACTTGAGGTGGATATAGTAAATATAGTACTATTGCATATGAGAGGCAGTATAGCTGAGGTAATTAGAGTTGCAGACATGGGCGGTAATTATAGATGTAGCAATGGTTACATTTTTGAGAGGCAATATAGCTCAGGTAATTAGAGTAGCATACATGAGGTAAATATTGCTATAATGATTTAAAGGCAGCTGTCCCTTTTAGGTACTCCTTTGCAATAAGCTTTAGCACATTAGTATCTCCCAGAAGATATAGTAATATCCACACGGTATTTGTAATACTACAATTGTTTTAGATGAAACATTTGCATTAGCTCTTCCTATAGAACTACAACTAAAGGAATGACTACTTATCCATTTGTAGGTATCTATGCAGGAGATGTAGGGCCAGATCCACAGAAGAATTACGCCGGCGTATCTATTGATACGCCACGTAATTTCAAAGTTCCCGCGTCGTATCTTTGTTTTGTATCTACAAAACAAGATACGACTGCATCTGGGCTCGATCCGAAAGGCGTACATCTTAGTACGCCGTTATCACGGGTTAATATGGATAAACTCACCAAGGCCGAGATGCTGAGGGCGGCTCCCTTTGCGACCCAGCGTGGTCCGCCCCCTGGAGTGGGAACAGGGGGATGGACGCACCAGGAGGCACCGGTACCGACAGGAAGGTGAAGGCTGGATGCGTGTAGCAGGAACTGATCAGGAAGTAGCTCGCTGAGGACAGCTGGGAATCACACAGAGACAGTCCTGGAAGTCCGGGTACTTAAAACAGGAAGTGTAACGGTTACCCAGGTAGTGAGAGGGTATCAGCCGTTGGAGACGTCCTTTTCCCTGGTGTTGCGATATGCAAGTACAGCTGGTATCCCCATCCACGAGATCTAGAGAGGGGGTCAGGCTCCGCTGTGACAGGAGCAGAACACTAGTCCCATGGAAGGCCCTTTCAAGGACGAGACGAGGCTACGTTTGAAGGGTCAAGTAGACTGATTTTAATGGTACATACACCTAGCTTATATGTGGTTACACTGTTACAGGAACAATGACAATCTCCGCCCCCCCTCACACAGTGGGGGGGGCTTCAATACAGATACTTTGAAATAATGACATCTCCTTGAATTAATCACTTAGTCAGGATCTAGCCACTTCGGCACCGAGACCCACTTAACATAAACTGATCAGACACATTCCTTTCTCAATAGAATTCAATTAACCTTTAGAACAATAAACACTCACAGATCATCCCATCAGCATACACCTGACAGAAGACTGCTAACTTGAACAATACACAAAAGAGTCAATTAACTAAAAAGGGACATTAGAATTTAGCAGTTAAAGAGTCACTCTACAATTAACCCTTTGTATGCCTCACTGTAGGATTATCATCGATGTCCAGGCAGAATACATAGTTCCATTACACTGCTCCCCTTTTGTGGAACACTCCGGCAGACCCGGATTGATCCTTTTCGGGTCAACTTGGGAATGTCCGGTCTGCTGTTAGGGTAAAAGTTCCGTTTGCCTGGACAGTCCGTCGGCATTCCCATTGAATCTGCCAGGGCGGTATTGGATAGAAAAATTGTAGGGTTGTAGGGCCAAGCTCCATCTTAGCAAGCGCCCATTATCCCCAGCTACTCGGTTCAGCCATACTAGTGGGTTATGGTCCGTGATCAGGGTGAATTCCTGACCATACAGGTAGGGTGTGAGCTTCTTTAAAGCCCAAACCAGGGCTTAACATTCCTTTTCCACGGCCGCGTAGCTCACTTCCCGGGGTAATAGTTTTCTACTCAGGTACGCAACATGGTGTTCTCCTCCATCCTCCCCGATCTGGCTTAGAACTGCCCCCAGTCCGTACATGGACGCATCTGTATGAACGACAAATCTTTTGTTAGGGACGGGGCAGATAGAACAGGTGCGTTGATCAATGCTTGTTTCAAGGTTTGGAATGCTGTTTCACAGGCGGGAGACCACAGGACTACTCTAGGCAAATTCTTTTTGGTCAAATCTGTCAAAGGTTTAGCAATGGTACTGTAGTCAGGGACAAATTTTCTGTAATACCCCGCTGTCCCTAAGAATGCCAGTACCTGGGTCTTAGTGTGGGGAGTTGGCCAATTGTCCACAGCCTCAACCTTAGTGGGTTCGGGTCGTTGTTTCCCACACCCCACTCTGTGTCCCAAGTACTGGACTTCTGCCATCCCGAAATTACATTTTTCTGGCTTCAGGGTTAGGCCGGCGGCCCCAATCTGATCCAGTACAGCCTCAACATGCCTCAAGTGTTCCCCCCAAGTCTCACTATAGATAGCAATGTCATCCAGGTACGCGCAAGCGAAATCCTGGAAGCCATCAAGGAGGCAGTCCACTAAGCGCTGAAATGTGGCTGGGGCGTTCTTCATCCCAAATGGCATGACCTTGAACTGGAATAAGCCAAATGGGGTGACAAATGCCGACTTAGGGATAGCCTCCTTGGACAGGGGAATCTGCCAATACCCTTTGCACAGATCGATTGTGGTCAGATAGCGTCCCCTGGCAATACGATCTAATAGCTCGTCTACTCGGGGCATGGGGTAGGCATCGGTCACGGTTCTGTCATTGAGGCGTCGGTAATCGACACAGAATCGGGTTGTTGCGTCCTTTTTGGGTACTAGGACAACGGGCGAGGCCCAGGGAATGTCAGATGGTTCTATGATCCCCAGTCTTAACATTTCTTGTATTTCCTTCCTCATCTCCTCTTTTACTGCCTCAGGGATTCTGTAGGGAGTCTGTCTGAGAGGGTTTTGTCCTGGGGTCTCTACGTAGTGAATCGCTAAGAGAGTGTACCCGGGCTCCTGGGAAAATGTCAGCCCTTTCTCAGTTATCAATTGTCGCATCTGTCCCTTTTCTGCGGGAGGTAACCGCTTCCCTAGCTGTATCGTATTGAGCAGAGTTTTAGGTTCCGAATCTGCTAATACATCTGGGATAGGTAAGCTGTCAGGGTCTTCAGTGGCTGGGATACATATGGCTGCTACATCCTCTGGTCTTTCTTGATACTCTTTTAATAAGTTTACATGAAAGGACTTCTGGACCCTTTCATCTTGGCTGCTGGCAATTACATATGTAGTATCGCAGACTTGCGCTACTACTTTGTAAGGGCCCTGCCATGAGGTCTGGAGCTTATTCCCTTTGACAGGCCTAAGCACCAGCACCTTCTGGCCCACTTGAAACGTTCTCTGATGGGCACCCGGTCGTACCAGTGTTTCTGTCGTCCCTGGGCCGTTTGGAGATGGTCCCGTGCCATCCGAGTTAACTGTTCCATACGGTCCCGAATTTCCAGCACATATGGCACGATGGGGACACCTTCATGTTCTGTCTCGCCCTCCCAGTGCTCCCGAATGAGGTCAAGGGGGCCTCGCACTCTCCGTCCATAGAGCAGCTCAAAGGGGGAGAACCCTGTGGATTCCTGCGGTACCTCTCGAAACAAACAAGAGGTGCGGCAAAAATCGCTCCCAGTCTCTGTATGTCTGCGGCCAGGTCTTGGAAGAAATGTTCCATTAGGAACATCTGCAATACTTCCTCCCCGGTGTTGGCCTTGCACCCTTGGACCCAATGGGATGCCACCCTTTGTAACTGGTTGGCCCATTCCATGTGGGAGTCCACAGCCTTCTTCTTGGACTCCCGGAAGCGACGGCGGTAGGCTTCTGGAGTTACGGCATATCGGGTTAGCAGTGCCTTTTTAACTTGCTGATATTGCAAAATATCCTCTGGAGCGAGAGCCCGAAAGGCTTCGTTGGCTTTGCCCGACAAATTCCCCCGACAAAATAGTGACCCATTGGTCTGGTGGTACCTGGTGTAGTGAGCACTGCCTCTCAAAATCCGCCAAATATCCATCTATTTCCTCCTCACTTTCTACAAAAGCTTTAAATGCAGTGAATGGTATTTTCTTTCCTGTAGCAGCAGGTGGGGGAGTAGGAGCTGCATGTGTAATGGGCTGTCTCGCTCTTACCAGTTCCAGTTCTTGTCCCTTCTTCGTTTGTATCTCCTCCCTTGCTTCCCGGAACAGCTGGTTTATTAGTTCCACGGACGTTTCTGGATACAAGGATAATCTCCGCTGCACAATCCCAGTAATTACATCTTCTTCGCTGACCGGTGCAAGGGGCTCCGTTCCTTCCATGGATCCATCCATTTCGTCCAGCTCCAGTAGGTCAGCTATCAGCTCCCTCCGTGGTCTGTTACTGGCACTCCTACCACGACTCTCCAATAGATCTTTTAGTGTGGGTCTTTTCAGCCTGGCGTAGTGAGACTCCATTCAGCACTTGCTCTTTGGATAAAAGGACCATCCCGCTGCTGCCAACCAATGTAATGGCTACCCAGGTAGTGAGAGGGTATCAGCTGTTGGAGACGTCCTTTTCCCTGGTGTTGCGATATGCAAGTACAGCTGGTATCCCCATCCACGAGATCTAGAGAGGGGGTCAGGCTCCGCTGTGACAGGAGCAGAATACTAGTCCCATGGAAGGCCCTTTCAAGGACGAGACAAGGCTACGTTTGAAGGGTCATGTAGACTGATTTTAATGGTACATACACCTAGCTTATATGTGGTTACACTGTTACAGGAACAATGACAATCTCCGCCCCAATGACAATTGGGGCGCTTCAATACAGATACTTTGAAATAATGACATCTCCTTGAATTAATCACTTAGTCAGGATCTAGCCACTTCGGCACCGAGACCCACTTAACATAAACTGATCAGACACATTCCTTTCTCAATAGAATTCAATTAACCTTTAGAACAATAAACACTCACAGATCATCCCATCAGCATACACCTGACAGAAGACTGCTAACTTGAACAATACACAAAAGAGTCAATTAACTAAAAAGGGACATTAGAATTTAGCAGTTAAAGAGTCACTCTACAATTAACCCTTTGTATGCCTCACTGTAGGATTATCATCGATGTCCAGGCAGAATACATAGTTCCATTACACTGCTCCCCTTTTGTGGAACACTCCGGCAGACCCGGATTGATCCTTTTCGGGTCAACTTGGGAATGTCCGGTCTGCTGTTAGGGTAAAAGTTCCGTTTGCCTGGACAGTCCGTCGGCATTCCCATTGAATCTGCCAGGGCGGTATTGGATAGAAAAATTGTAGGGTTGTAGGGCCAAGCTCCATCTTAGCAAGCGCCCATTATCCCCAGCTACTCGGTTCAGCCATACTAGTGGGTTATGGTCCGTGATCAGGGTGAATTCCTGACCATACAGGTAGGGTGTGAGCTTCTTTAAAGCCCAAACCAGGGCTTAACATTCCTTTTCCACGGCCGCGTAGCTCACTTCCCGGGGTAATAGTTTTCTACTCAGGTACGCAACATGGTGTTCTCCTCCATCCTCCCCGATCTGGCTTAGAACTGCCCCCAGTCCGTACATGGACGCATCTGTATGAACGACAAATCTTTTGTTAGGGACGGGGCAGATAGAACAGGTGCGTTGATCAATGCTTGTTTCAAGGTTTGGAATGCTGTTTCACAGGCGGGAGACCACAGGACTACTCTAGGCAAATTCGTTTTGGTCAAATCTGTCAAAGGTTTAGCAATGGTACTGTAGTCAGGGACAAATTTTCTGTAATACCCCGCTGTCCCTAAGAATGCCAGTACCTGGGTCTTAGTGTGGGGAGTTGGCCAATTGTCTACAGCCTCAACCTTAGTGGGTTCGGGTCGTTGTTTCCCACACCCCACTCTGTGTCCCAAGTACTGGACTTCTGCCATCCCGAAATTACATTTTTCTGGCTTCAGGGTTAGGCCGGCGGCCCCAATCTGATCCAGTACAGCCTCAACATGCCTCAAGTGTTCCCCCCAAGTCTCACTATAGATAGCAATGTCATCCAGGTACGCGCAAGCGAAATCCTGGAAACCATCAAGGAGGCAGTCCACTAAGCGCTGAAATGTGGCTGGGGCGTTCTTCATCCCAAATGGCATGACCTTGAACTGGAATAAGCCAAATGGGGTGACAAATGCCGACTTAGGGATAGCCTCCTTGGACAGGGGAATCTGCCAATACCCTTTGCACAGATCGATTGTGGTCAGATAGCGTCCCCTGGCAATACGATCTAATAGCTCGTCTACTCGGGGCATGGGGTAGGCATCGGTCACGGTTCTGTCATTGAGGCGTCGGTAATCGACACAGAATCGGGTTGTTGCGTCCTTTTTGGGTACTAGGACAACGGGCGAGGCCCAGGGACTGTCAGATGGTTCTATGATCCCCAGTCTTAACATTTCTTGTATTTCCTTCCTCATCTCCTCTTTTACTGCCTCAGGGATTCTGTAGGGAGTCTGTCTGAGAGGGTTTTGTCCTGGGGTCTCTACGTAGTGAATCGCTAAGAGAGTGTACCCGGGCTCCTGGGAAAATGTCAGCCCTTTCTCAGTTATCAATTGTCGCATCTGTCCCTTTTCTGCGGGAGGTAACCGCTTCCCTAGCTGTATCGTATTGAGCAGAGTTTTAGGTTCCGAATCTGCTAATACATCTGGGATAGGTAAGCTGTCAGGGTCTTCAGTGGCTGGGATACATATGGCTGCTACATCCTCTGGTCTTTCTTGATACTCTTTTAATAAGTTTACATGAAAGGACTTCTGGACCCTTTCATCTTGGCTGCTGGCAATTACATATGTAGTATCGCAGACTTGCGCTACTACTTTGTAAGGGCCCTGCCATGAGGTCTGGAGCTTATTCCCTTTGACAGGCCTAAGCACCAGCACCTTCTGGCCCACTTGAAACGTTCTCTGATGGGCACCCGGTCGTACCAGTGTTTCTGTCGTCCCTGGGCCGTTTGGAGATGGTCCCGTGCCATCCGAGTTAACTGTTCCATACGGTCCCGAATTTCCAGCACATATGGCACGATGGGGACACCTTCATGTTCTGTCTCGCCCTCCCAGTGCTCCCGAATGAGGTCAAGGGGGCCTCGCACTCTCCGTCCATAGAGCAGCTCAAAGGGGGAGAACCCTGTGGATTCCTGCGGTACCTCTCGAAACAAACAAGAGGTGCGGCAAAAATCGCTCCCAGTCTCTGTATGTCTGCGGCCAGGTCTTGGAAGAAATGTTCCATTAGGAACATCTGCAATACTTCCTCCCCGGTGTTGGCCTTGCACCCTTGGACCCAATGGGATGCCACCCTTTGTAACTGGTTGGCCCATTCCATGTGGGAGTCCACAGCCTTCTTCTTGGACTCCCGGAAGCGACGGCGGTAGGCTTCTGGAGTTACGGCATATCGGGTTAGCAGTGCCTTTTTAACTTGCTGATATTGCAAAATATCCTCTGGAGCGAGAGCCCGAAAGGCTTCGTTGGCTTTGCCCGACAAATTCCCCCGACAAAATAGTGACCCATTGGTCTGGTGGTACCTGGTGTAGTGAGCACTGCCTCTCAAAATCCGCCAAATATCCATCTATTTCCTCCTCACTTTCTACAAAAGCTTTAAATGCAGTGAATGGTATTTTCTTTCCTGTAGCAGCAGGTGGGGGAGTAGGAGCTGCATGTGTAATGGGCTGTCTCGCTCTTACCAGTTCCAGTTCTTGTCCCTTCTTCGTTTGTATCTCCTCCCTTGCTTCCCGGAACAGCTGGTTTATTAGTTCCACGGACGTTTCTGGATACAAGGATAATCTCCGCTGCACAATCCCAGTAATTACATCTTCTTCGCTGACCGGTGCAAGGGGCTCCGTTCCTTCCATGGATCCATCCATTTCGTCCAGCTCCAGTAGGTCAGCTATCAGCTCCCTCCGTGGTCTGTTACTGGCACTCCTACCACGACTCTCCAATAGATCTTTTAGTGTGGGTCTTTTCAGCCTGGCGTAGTGAGACTCCATTCAGCACTTGCTCTTTGGATAAAAGGACCATCCCGCTGCTGCCAACCAATGTAATGGCTACCCAGGTAGTGAGAGGGTATCAGCTGTTGGAGACGTCCTTTTCCCTGGTGTTGCGATATGCAAGTACAGCTGGTATCCCCATCCACGAGATCTAGAGAGGGGGTCAGGCTCCGCTGTGACAGGAGCAGAATACTAGTCCCATGGAAGGCCCTTTCAAGGACGAGACAAGGCTACGTTTGAAGGGTCATGTAGACTGATTTTAATGGTACATACACCTAGCTTATATGTGGTTACACTGTTACAGGAACAATGACAATCTCCGCCCCAATGACAATTGGGGCGCTTCAATACAGACACTTTGAAATAATGACATCTCCTTGAATTAATCACTTAGTCAGGATCTAGCCACTTCGGCACCGAGACCCACTTAACATAAACTGATCAGACACATTCCTTTCTCAATAGAATTCAATTAACCTTTAGAACAATAAACACTCACAGATCATCCCATCAGCATACACCTGACAGAAGACTGCTAACTTGAACAATACACAAAAGAGTCAATTAACTAAGAAGGGACATTAGAATTTAGCAGTTAAAGAGTCACTCTACAATTAACCCTTTGTATGCCTCAATGTAGGATTATCATCGATGTCCAGACAGAATACATAGTTCCATTACAGGAAGCAGGCAGAAGATTGGTCCGAGAAGCAAGCCGTGGTCAGGGGGTTGGAGAGAGCAGAAAGTCTGAGGCTCAGAGCCAAAGGTCAAGGGCAGGAGATAGCAGCAGTCCGGGATACGTTAGCCAAGGGTCAGGTGATCAGGAACAAAGGTAGCAGATTTCAGCAGAAGATACACTCAGATGCTGTGACAAACCGGCAACCTGACAGGAGGAAGAGGGTGGTTTAAATAACCCACTCAAGCCTCTGATTGGCCGAGAGGGGAGCGAGCCCGTGCGCGCACCCGTGCGTGCAAACAGGCGTGATGCAAACAGGCGTGATATCGCGGCTCTACGGGACTGGGCAGGATTGGTGCCCCGATAGTGCCCCCCCAAGGGGCGGACTCCGGACGCCCAAACTGTCCATCAATTCCGGATGATCCCGATGGAAGGTTCGGATCAACCGAGGGGCATGCAGATTTCTGGAAGGTTCCCAGGAATTGTCCTCAGGAGGATATCCTTTCCACTTGATTAAATACTGGAGTTGCCTCCCCCTCTTTCTACAACCCAGAATGGACTCCACCTCAAATTCCCTTTCTCCTTCAACCTCCACTGGAGGAGGTGGAAGTTCTTCTCTCCCGGGGAAGGAATCTGGTATGACAGGTTTGAGCAGGGATGCGTGGAAGACAGGATGGATCCTGTAGGAATCCGGCAATGCCAACTCAAAAGCCACAGGGTTAATCTTTCGCTTGATTTTGAATGGGCCGATGAACCTGGGGCCCAATTTCCGGGAAGGGATTGGCAATTTGAGGTTTGTAGCCGATAACCAGACCTTCTCCATGACTTCAAAAGCCGGACACTCCTTCCCCTTGTCGTAGAATTTTTTGTAATTTTCTTGGGCTTGCTGCATGACCTCCTGGAGTTTCTGGAAGTTTTGCTGCATGGAGACTATGTGCTCCTGGACAGCTGGGACCGGTACTTTGGGGATAGAGTCTGGAAGGAAGGAAGGGTGGTATCCAAAGTTGGCCCAAAATGGGGTTTGGTTGGTAGATGAATGAATGGAATTGTTATAGGCAAATTCTGCCAATGGTAGCAAAGATAACCAGTCATCTTGGGATGATGAACAAAAGCAATGGAGATATTGCTCCAATGTTTGTCTGGTCCTCTCTGTCTGACCATTGGACTGTGGGTGGTAGGCAGACGAAAGGCAGATTTTAATTTCTATCGACTTGCAGAGCTCCTTCCAGAACGTAGATGTGAATTGCACACCTCTATCCGATACAATACTCTTGGGTACCCCATGGAGCCTCACAATTTCCTTAAAAAATGTTGTGTCTGTCTCTGCTGCGGAGGGTGTGCCAATCATGGGCAAGAAGTGTGCTAATTTAGACAGATGGTCAATCACCACTAGAATTGAAGTAAAACCTTCAGAAGGGGGCAGGTCTACAATGAAGTCCATGGAAATATCTGTCCAGGGGCGCTCCGGAACAGGAAGAGGTCTAAGTAAGCCCCAGGACTTGGTGTTCGGACCCTTGCAGCGCTGACAACGGGTACAAGAAGACACATAGGCCTTACAGTCCAATCTCCACTTCGGCCACCAGAAAGAGCGGCCGATCAACTCCGAGGTGTTCCGTGCTCCAAAGTGGCCTGCCAGCTTATGATCATGAAAAGTGCTTAATACCAGTTGCCTTGTTTCCATAGGTTCAAAAACTTTGCCCCGTGACCACAGCAAACCATCTCGTTTCTCCAGAGGAAGGTCGGTACAGTGACTGGAATCCCTTTTAAGAGAGCTAAGTAAGTCCATCTAAGAAACTAGAAAAAAGTTCCGGGAGGTTAAGATGGTACTAGGTTCTGACGGGCTGGGCGTTTCAGTGAACATTCTAGAGAGGGCGTCTGCCTTCCCATTTTTTGATCCAGGTCTGAAGGTGATGTGAAAGTTGAAGCGGGTAAAGAACAGGGCCCAACGAGCTTGTCTTGGTCTTAAGCGCTTGGCAGATCTTAAATATTCCACATTTTTATAGTCCGTGAAGATCAGAATGGGATGAAGAGCACCTTCCAGGAGATATCTCCACTCCTCCAGCGCAAACTTAAAGCGGGAGTTCACCCATTTCTAAAAAAAAAATTTTTCTTCCCCTAGATTCCTGCTCGTTCGGTCTAGGGGAATCGGCTATTTGTATTAAAATATGAGCCGTACTTACCCGTTTTCGAGCTGCATCTTCTTCCGTCGCTTCCGGGTATGGGTCTTCGGGAGCGGGCGTTCCTTCTTGATTGACATTCTTCCGAGAGGCTTCCGACGGTCGCATCCATCGCGTCACTCGTAGCCGAAAGAAGCCGAACGTCGGTGCGGCTCTATACTGCGCCTGCGCACCGACGTTCGGCTTCTTTCGGAAAATCGTGACGCGATGGATGCGACCGTCGGAAGCCTCTCAGAAGACTGTCAATCAAGAAGGAACGCCCATTCCCGAAGCCCATACCTGGAAGCGACGGAAGAAGATGCAGCTCGAAAACGGGTAAGTACTGCACATATTTTAATACAAATAGCCGATTCCCCTAGAGAAAATGGGCAGGAAGCTAAGGGGAAAAAGTGCCCTCTAAGGGTGAACCCCCGCTTTAATGGCCAGCAGTTCCCGGTCCCCGACATCGTAGTTTTTCTCCAGAGGGCTTAGTTTCCGTGATGCGTAGGCTACAGGGTGTAGCAGGGATTTAGGTCACTGTCTCTGTGACAGGATAGCACCAGTGGCGGTTTCCGAGATGTCAACCTCCAGGATAAAGGGCAAGGTTGGGTCTGGGTGCCTTAGAACAGGTGCAGAAGAAAACAGGGTCTTAAGTTTTACAAATGCCTCCTGTGCTTCCTGAGGCCAATGGAAACGGTGCCCTTGATGGGTTAGTTCGGTGATAGGAGCCACAATGGATGAGAAGCCGACGATGAATCTTCGGTAGAAATTGGCGAAGCCAATGAACCGCTGTAGCCACTTTTTGTTGACCGGCGCTGGCCAGTTCTGGACTGCTTTGACCTTTTGCGGGTCCATGGATATCCCATTGGTAGAGATAATGAACCCCAAAAACTGGACCGTCGTCTTCTCAAACTCGCATTTCTCTGCCTTAAGGTATAACTTGTGTTCTCTGAGAATGGCCAAGACTTTCTTAACATGGAGTCGGTGCAACTCAAGTGACACTGAGAAGATGAGAATGTCATCTAAATAGACGACCAAGAAGTCATCCAAGTATTGGCGGAAGATATCATTCACCAGGTGCTGGAACCTGGAGGGGGCATTGCAGAGACTGAAGGGCATCACCAAGTATTCAAAGTGCCCGAACCTTGATCTGAAAGCGGTCTTCCTTTTATCCCCAGGCCTGATCCGGATGAGGTTGTAGGCCCCCCGAAGATCAAGTTTGGAAAAGACTTGGGCTGAACAGAATCGCTGGAACAGTTCTGGGATAAGGGGTAATGGGGTACCTGTTTTTTATAGTAACTTTTTTCAATTCCCGGTAATCGATGCAAGGCCTGAGGGAGCCATCCTTCTTCTCAACAAAAAAGATCCCGGCCCCGGCTGGGGAAGAAGAAGGGCGAATGATTTTTTTTTCTAGATTTTCATCAATATAAGCCTTGAGGGCCACTAATTCAGTCTCTGATAAGGGGAACATCCGACCAAAGGGAATCTTAGAACCAGGCAGCAGGTCGATAGGACAATCGTATGGCCGGTGTGGAGGAAGGTGGTCAGCCTGCTGTTTGTCAAAGACATCCCTGAATTCCGAGTAAACAGAGGGTACGTGTTGAAGGTCTTCTGGTGCTGACATCAAGGTAGAGCAGGAGGCTTTGGTGGGCAGGAAGCAATGCTGAGAGCAATAGGAGGAAGGGAATTTGATTTCTTTCTCAAGCCAGTCTATACAAGGTTGGTGTACCTGTAGCCATGGAAGTCCCAAAATAATGGGGAACAAAGGGGACGGAATAAGGTCCAGGCAAAGATACTCTTGATGTCCGGTATCAGAGATGGCATGGATAGGCAGGGTTTCCTGAGTAACTAGTCCGAAGGCAGCGAACCGTCTGCCAGATGGATCTGCAAGTGGAAGTCCTTAGGGCGACAGGGGACATGCAGCTTCTGGGCCAGGGCGGAATCCAGGAAGCAGCTGCAAGCCCCGGAGTCAACAATGGCCGGCAGCCGAGTTGCCCCCTCCGGGAGCTGTAGGGAAAGAAAGAGAACAATGTAAGTCTGAGGTAAGTTGGAGATGTGGTAACTGATAGTAGGTGGAGATCTTGACTTACTGGGTCTTATGGGACAGGTGCGGAGGAAGTGGCCTGCTCCGCCACAATACAGGCAAAGATTAGACTGGCGCCTACGCTTCCTTTCCTCAGGAGTGAGGGGTGCCCGGACCAAGCCGAGCTGCATGGGCTCAGGATCCGGAAGCGAGGAGACAGGTGGAACTGGGAGAGGCGGAGGAGCTGGAGAGAACCTTGGCGGGGTCCAGTTGGGACGAGTTGCTTGGAAACGTTCCGACCGTCGTTCCCGTAGGCGTCTGTCAAGCTGGGTGGCTGACTGAATCAATCTATCCAATGTGGCAGGAGGATCGATTCTAGAAAATTCGTCCTTGAGTGACTCTGACAGACTTTTGCGGAACTGGTATTTCAGGGCGGCTTCATTCCACCCCGTATCAGCGGAACTCCGCAATGTAGTCCTCCACAGGTCTCCTCCCTTGATTCAGCTGGTGAAGAGTAGCTTCAGGGGGTCATCATAAAGTTTAGACATATGCTCAAAGAAGGTGTCTATAGTGTCTAATATTTGACTTCTCTGTTCCATCAGGCTGTGTGCCCAAGCTTGTGGTTCATCCGCGAGAAGTGAGATCACGAAGCCTACCTTCACGGCTTCTGAGCAGAAGGTTCTGGGTTGCAGGGCCAGATACAGCGAACAGGCATTTGTGAACGCCCGGAACTTCTTACGGTCGCCAGTAAATCGCTCTGGTGTTGGATGCCCCCGTAACTGGAGCCGCGGGGGGGACCGAAGGTCCAGGTGTGACAGTCATTTGTTGGAGGCGACCATCCATCTGTAGGTATCCTTCCTGTAGCTTCTGTACTGCGTTGGTCAGTGCTGAGACTTGCTGGCAAAGAGTCTCGAAAGGTGAGCGCGCCCTGTCGGCCTCGGACATCTGGCTGGTTTGTACTATCACGGGTTAATATGGATAAACTCACCAAGGCCAAGATGCTGAGGGCGGCTCCCTTTGCGACCCAGCGCGGTCCGCCCCCTGGAGTGGGAACAGGGGGACGGACGCCCCAGGAGGCACTGGTACCGACAGGAAGGTGAAGGCTGGATGTGTGTAGCAGGAACTGATCAGGAAGTAGCTCGCTGAGGACAGATGGGAATCACACAGAGACAGCCCTGGAAGTCCAGGTACTTAAAACAGGAAGCAGGCAGAAGATTGGTCCGAGAAGCAAGCCGTGGTCAGGGGGTTGGAGAGAGCAGAAAGTTTGAGGTTCAGAGCCAAAGGTCAAGGGCAGGAGATAGCAGCAGTCGGGGATACGTTAGCCAAGGGTCAGGTGATCAGGAACAAAGGTAGCAGATTTCAGCAGAAGATACACTCAGATGCTGTGACAAACCAGCAACCTGACAGGAGAAAGAGGGCGGTTTAAATAACCCGTTCAGGCCTCTGATTGGCCGAGAGGGGAGCGAGCCCGTGTGCGCCCGTACGCGCGCCCGTACGCGCGCCCGTGCTCGCGCACGAGCGCGCACGGCGCGCGGCCACACCGCGCTTGCGTGCGACTGATGCAAACAGGCGCGATAGCGCGGCTCTACGGGACTGGGCGGCCGCTAGGTGGCGTTTCCATCTAATTCCGCATCGAGTATGCAAATTAGCTAGATACGGCGATCCGTGATCGTACGTCCGGCCGGCGCATTTTTTTACGTCGTTTGCGTTCGGCTTTTTCCGGCGTATAGTTACCCCTGCTATATGAGGCGTGCTCAATGTTAGGTATGGCCGTCGTTCCCGCGTCGAATTTTGAATTTTTTACGTCGTTTGCGTAAGTCGTTCATGAATAGGGATTTGCGTAGAATGACGTCACCGTCGTAAGCATTGGCTTGTTCCGGTTTAATTTTGAGCATGCGCACTGGGATACCCCCACGGACGGCGCATGCGCCGTTAAAAAAAAACGTTGTTTACGTTGGGTCACAACGTATTTACATAAAACACGCCCCCATCACATCGATTTGAATTGCACGTTCTTACGCCGCCAAAGATACACTACGCCGCCATAACTTACGGCGCGCATTCTTTGAGGATTCGAAAAAAAAAAGTAAGTTACGGCGGTGTAGTGTATCTTAGATACGCTACGCCCGACGGAAATATGCGCCAGGGTACGTGGATCTGGCCCGTAATGTCCATGCTGCAAGGTGTTCATGGCATGAAGGTTGTTCCCAGCAATGCAGTTGTTGTAGGAAGTCTTAGCAGCAGTAGTTGTTTCCTGGTGCGGTGTTCCGGCAAAGGGAGCAAAGGCAGCAGCATGGCTGAGCTGACAGGCTTGGCCTGAGAGGCTCCGGCTGACAATAATAGAACAGGCATTGTATGTGCAATGAATGCCTTTATAGGGCGGTAGACACCTGCAGTGCATCAGCACTGAATTCAAATGACCACTGTGTAATGGCGCACTTCCACGTTCCAGGCTGGAACGCAACACGGTGCTGGGCGATGACGTCATCGCGCGAGCGCCGTATGCGTTCCAGCATGAAACGCATTACGGCGCCGAAAGCGCCCACTATAGACAGTAACAGGCGCACAGAGCGCCTGTTAATAGGAAACAGGCAGCGCATGTTACAATAATACATCACTATATAATCAATTAAATTATATAAATAATAGGGCTGTTACTGATTAAAATTTTCGTGTTCGATTAATCGCTTTTTTTAAACGATTAATCGACTAATTTTGATTAATTATAACGCACATAAATTTTTCGGATCACCACCATATATAGTCCCCACTGTAATATCCACAGACATCTCGCCCACTGTAATATCCACAGACATCTCCCCCACTGTAATATCCACAGACATCTCCCCCACTGAAATATCCACAGACATCTCCCCCACTGCAATATCAACAGACATCTCCCCACTGTAATCCACAGACATCTCCCCACTGTAACCCACAGACATCTCCCCACTGTAATCCACAGACATCTCCCCACTGTAATATGATCCACATCTCCCCCACTGTATAGGAAGATTAGTGCTTGCTTAGTCTTACCAGAGAAGCCGGCCGAACACGAGCAGTTGAGCCGCTGGGTGGACCCAGATGGCCGCCACTCCGGGAGCTATGACGAAGCCGCGGCCTTTCCTATGGCTGAGGCAGCAGCGGAGCTCCGCGGATCACATGGTGTGCCGATCCGCATATGGTGACCCGTTCGGATCACGGATCATTTACGATCCATTGCACCACTAGTACCGATCAAAAGAATTTTGAACCATCAAAAAAATTTACGATTAATTGAGGAATTAATCTTTAATTTCCACAGCCCTAATAAATAAATACATAAAAAACAAGCAATTTAATTGAATATAGTCCAATTACTCTAGAGCTCCATCCAGTGGTTGAATAACAGAAGAGCACTCATTCAAGTACTTAAAGGGGTTGTAAAGGTAAAAAGAAAAATCCCTAAATAGCTTCCTTTACCTTAGTGCAGTCCTCCTTCACCTACCTCATCCTTCGATTTTGCTTTTAAATGTCCTTATTTCTTCTGAGAAATCCTCACTTCCTGTTCTTCTGTCTGTAACTACACACAGTAATGCAAGGCTTTCTCCCTGGTGTGGAGAAAGCCTCTTGAGGGTGGAGGAGGTGAGCAGGCAAGTCAGGACACTCTCTACTTTGCAGATAGAGAAAGAAGCTGTGTGTAAGTGGGCGTCCTGACACTCCCCTTTAATTGGTCACATTGATTGCCCTAACAATCTCTATATAACAGTGTTAAAACTCACAACAGTGAAAGTAAAAAAAAATATATTATGAAAAATAATTAAATATAACATTTATGTGGCTATAATACAACAAGGAATATAAATCATTAATAATTGAGGTCCCACTCCACGTTCAATCCAAGTAGGAGAGTAGGACCTAATTTCATATATCCAGTGTATCTCTAATTGAGATATCCCTCTCTTTATATATTCTTATTGTGCCAATAAGGGGTGTATTTATCAATACCTATACATTTAATGAAAGAAGGGTCTTTCTCGTGACAAGAGGAATAATGCCTAGATAGGCTGTGCAATTTGAACCCTTTTTTTAGTTATTAGTAAGGTGTTTTCCTATTCTTACTTGGAGTGCCCCGAGTGGTTCTGTCAACATATTGCAGGCCACACGGGCACTTAAAGTGGAGGTTCACCCAACAAAATAAATTTTTAACATTAGATTGGGCCTAATTACGGGAAGCAGAATCGGGTGTTTTGTTTAAAATCAATGCAGTACTTACCGTTTTACAGATAGATGTTGTCCGCCGCTTCCAGGTATGGGCTGCGGCACTGGGCATTCCTATTTGATTGACAGCCTTCCGACCGTCGCATACAGCGCGTCACCAGTTCCCGAAAGTAGCCGAACGTCGGTGCACAGGCGCCGTATAGAGCCGCACCGATGTTCGGCAACTCGTGACGCGCTGTATGCGACCGTCGGAAAGGCTGTCAATCAAATAGGAACGCCCAGTCCCGAAGACCATACCCGGAAGCGGCGGAGAACATCTATCTCTAAAACGGTAAGTACTGCATTGATTTTAAACAAAACGCCCGATTCTGCTTCCCGTAATTAGGCCCAATCTAATGTTAAAATTTAAGAAGGTATACAACAGATTAGGTAGAACAGGTGATACATTATTATATATTGTATATCTTATTGCCAATATTTAAGGAAAAAGACACCCCACACCCCAAATCCTCTCAAATCCCAGAACAGACCAACTCTTTTGGGCTGTTCAACCAAATTCGTGTCAATCAGATCCCAAAAGGGTACAACCTTTTCTAAAGATAATGGGTGGATTATCTGGTAAACATGGCCTTAAAATGTTATCATTCTTTAAAATTTCCAATGTTTAAGAAACAATCTCTTCAGAATCCCAAACTGATTGGAAAAGTTTGTAACAAAAGCCCATTCAAACATATTATCCAGCCTTTTCACATAGTTTCTCTGTAAAAACAAGGAATCCGTCTATTTCCAAGATGGTATCTGTAGTGTGTTCTAAAGCCTCTTTCTGATGCCCTTTATCCAAAATCTTTGTTTTAATAAATCTGCATGAGCTTTAAAAAAAAATCGTACTTGTTGGAACAATTTGAAATCCTAATGCCGCATACACACCATCACTTTATGTGATGAAAAAAAACGACATTTTCTGTAAAGTAAAAAACGACGTTTTTGAAACTTCAATTTTCAAAGACGAAGTTGCCTACACACCATCGTTTTTTCACAATGCTCTAGCAAAGCGAGGTTACGTTCACCACGTTTTTCCATTGAAGCTCGCTTCATAACTAGCTTCTGGGCATGCGCGGGTGTAAAAACGTTGTTTTAAATGTCGTTTTTTGCTACACACCGTCAATTTCTGTGAAGTAAAAAACGACGTTTTGAAAAACGACACATAAAATTGAAGCATGCTTCAATTTTTTTTTGTCGTTTTTCACAAGACATAAAACGATGTTTTCCCCCACACACGGTCATTTAAAGTGACGTTTTGAAAAACGTTGTTTTTTTCATCACATAAAGTGATGGTGTGTACGCGGCATAAGTGTAAAAAATTGTCCCTTGGGAATAAGTGGCCACATAGGCCCATTTAGATTAACCCATTTTGGTCAGTCTTTTTAAAGTTTTTTATTTCCCTCCTTAAGGATCGTCAGGTCCAAAAATGTAAATGTTTAAATAAAATGTTTGATGCAAATATTGTCAAGAATTATCTTTCAAGTAAATAATATGTCAAAAAAAGTGGCAGTACCTGAAATTAAAGTGTAAGCTGTGACATGAAAATAATATTAATTAAACATTCAAACAAAAAAGTCCATTGTGAAGTGCAATTAAAAAAAAATATATATAAATCACATCCTCTAATGGACGATCCCAGTGCTCTAAAGTGACAGTGCAGTGATATTCAATTCACTATATGTGTGCCGTGCCCCAGCCCCAATGGGTCCAATGGGTCCAGAATCACCAGATGTGGTTGACCTCTTATAGCTTATGCCAGAAGAGATCAAAAGAAAGCTTTTCATAGCTCCACTGTGCGTGGCTAGGTGTCCTTAATGCTGTCTCTTTTTCCACAGACCAGTTTTGGAGCTAACGTGTATAAAGCAGAGAGGGATATCATTGCGCAAAAACGTCTTTATTAAACCACATCCACACATAAAAAAGTTACTAATATTGTTTAGTGCCTCTCCAACATCCAGGGATCATCTGCCAGGAATTTTACAAATTGCTTCTGGCCGCTGCTCTGGAGGTGGGAGCCAATGCTGTCTGTGTAACTTACAGTATATTCAATGTGTGTGCATTGAGAAAGTGCAGTTGCCCTGTGTTCGGTATTATTTAACATTGGGCAGTTGTTACAATACTGGCTCCAAAAAATGTAATCTCAATAGTATGGATGAGCTTCGTATTCGAGTCGAACTCATGTTCGACTCGAACATCGTATGTTCGATCGTTCGTCGAAATACGAACAAAACAGGTCGTTCGCGCCAAATTCGAGCTACGTTTCACAGACCATAATTCACTGCGGCATCGCTGGCTGATGATTGGCCAAGCATGCACTATGACCCGCATGCTTGGCCAATCACAGCGTGTACAAAACGGAGAGCCATAATTGGCCAAAGCCAGGGTGGCTTTGGCCAATTATGGCTCAGGGGGTTAAGTACACGCCCCACACTATACAAGGCCGCCTGCAGGGCGGCCTTGTGTAGTGTGTTGCGGCAGTTAACAGAGAACAGAGAGAGACAGAGAGAGTGTCATTTTTTGCAGGTAGATAGAGCAGGCAGGCAGGCAGGCTAGTCAGTTAATGTTACCGTGTGTAGAGGATATATATACATCCCAGGTGTTGTACATATATTTATACACTGTATAGTTTAGCTAGGAGTCCTGAAAAAAACAACCGTTTTTAAAACTTTTTTTCCATTGATACATATTCCCTGGGGCAAGACCCGGTTTCTCAAAGACGTTTTCACAGGCATACTATAGACACCCAGCAGGTACAATATTTAAAGGAATTTTTAATTTATTTTTTTATTTTTTTATTTAAGCATCATTATAATCACTGCTCCTGAAAAAACTACTGTTTTTAAAACTTTTTTTCCATTGATACATGTTCCCTGGGACAAGACCCGGGTTCTCAAAGACGTTTTACGACAATAACTTGCATATTAGGCTTTAAAATTAGCACTTTTGAATTTGAATGTTCGAGTCCCATAGACGTCAATGGGGTTCTAAATGTTCACGCGAACGTTCGGTCCGTTCGAAGCTTCTGGTGCGAACCGAACGGGGGGGTGTTCGGCTCATCCCTACTCAGTAGGATCACAAGCTAACCGGATTCCCCAGTCATTATTCAAATGTATCATAAACATATCCTTTCATTTAAAGCGGGCATTATCTACTGTATGTACTTCCTCCAGAACACCAGTTCTGGAGTTGGCTCAGCAAAGATGGCACCCTCCTCCCAATATGCCATGGATAAATTCACTAAATGCTAAGCGACCTTCGTGCCTATTGCTATGCTCGTTTTTTTGTAAATAGAATTTTCTTCCAAACTATAGAACTATGTTCCATCACAAGCTTGAGTGGATCTAAACTAATCCTTTTTGTTCAGAAGGTATATTACATTTAGATAATACCTATTTTATAAGGAATACAGGTATAAAGTGAGGCTACATCAGTCTATACCAACAAACAATCACCTTCAACATGTAGCACCCTCTACCATAGGTAGGTGCTAGAAGTAGGCCCGGATTCACAAAGCACTTACGCCGACGTATCTCGAGATACGCCGCTTAAGTGTAACTATGCGCTGTCGTATCTATGCGCCGTGCCCACAATCTGAGATACGCCTAAAAATAGGCTTCCTACAACCAACGTAACTTGCCTACGCCGTCGTATCATGGGCGCATCATTACGCTGGGCGCATTTGCCGCTCCTATTGATTTGCTATGCACATATGCAAATGAGGGAGATACGCCGATTCACGAACGTACTTGCACCCGGCGCATAATATACGTCCGGCATAAAGTTATTCCCCATATATGAGGCGCAACCCATGCAAAGGTATGGACCAGGGAACACAGCCGTCGTATTTTACGTAGTTTACATAGTACGTGAATAGGGCTCGGCGTAGGTTACGTTCACAACGTAGGCAGTGATCCATCGTATCTTAGGGAGTAGTTCCGACGTGATTCTGAGCATGCACACTGGAATACGTCCACGGGACGGCGCATGCGCCGTTCGTTTTAAGTACTTGTATGGCACTCTGCCCATCATTTGCATGGGGTCACGCCTCATTAGCATGGCTCACGCCCACTTCCACCTACGACGGCTTATGCCGAGGGAACCCAGCACAGTTTGGGAGGCAAGTGCTTTGAGAATTCGGTGCTTGCCTCTCTGTGCAATGTCGGCGTAGCGTATAGTAGATAAATATGCGCCAATGTATGTGAATCCGGGCCGTAGTGTTTAAGGTTCTGTCAGCGCTACATCCACCTAGGTAAGTAAGATGGGCAAAAAAAAAAAGAAAACCTATACTTCTCTTTTAACTAGAATTGAATGGTGTTGTCTGTCTCTATAGTCAAATGCTCAAAAACTACAGCAGTCTTTACTTACCTATCAAAACCCAGTAAAACAGATGAATGTACAGTTTTTTTAGTATTTTTGTAGTTCCCCCTAATGTACTCAAGATTAATGGGAAATGGTGCCATCAAGTGGCTGGAGCTGCAATGGGGATCATTGTAGCCCCAATCTTTTTCATACTAGGGTTTAAAGGGGTTGTAAAGGTTTGCATTTTATTTTCTAAATAGGTTCCTTTAAGCTAGTGCATTGTTGGTTCACTTACCTTTTACTTTGATTTCTCTTCTAAATGTTTGTTTTCTTTGTCTGAATTTCTCACTTCCTGTTCCTCCTTGGTAAGCTGTTCTGGCTGACTAACCCCCAGCCAGAACGGCTTGGATGATGGGGGCAAGCTTACGGAGGAGAAAAGGGAAGTGAAAAATTTAGACAAAGACAACATTTTTTTTAAGGAAATCAAAGGAAAGGGTAAGTGCACTAGCTTAAAGGAACCTATTTAAATAAAAACAAACCTTTACAACCCCTTTAGGTAGAGATATGTTGAACTGTCCACCTACATTTTTCTGGAGGAACAATGGCAAACCAATGTAATTACATTGGTCAAAATAGTTTTCATATATTTACTGTTTGTCACATACTGAAGAAACTAGTGTTATTTTCTTAGATAAAGAATAGAATTACTGATTTAGAGACAAAATTATTACCACCATGGTTCCCTCATCTATATTTACACAAATGTGTTTTTAGATTTTATAGCTTTAATCCCAAGCAAGGTACTATACCCAAAGGCCATGGCCCAAAATTGATTATAGGCATATAAATTTGAGCCTCTCAGTAGAATAGACTTGTCTATAAAAAAAGCAGGGTGTATTAGACAAATTATTCTAAAAACTTGCATATACTGCAGTGTGATCTGCAACTGCTGGGTAAAGCCTGACTGTCTGCCACTTTCTAGAGGGGCACTCATCCAAGCTGTCCTGTCTGAATCTATTGACACAGAGATGGGAGCTCAGACCCGCCCCCCCCGCATCACAGGATTTGATTGACAGTGGTTCCCACTGCTATTAATCTACCCAGTGAGAAGGTGCAGAGCTAGGAGAGCCTCTTATCTTGTGCACATCACTGGATCAAGATGGGGCTCAGGTAAATTTAAGAGGGTGAGGGGATCCTCAAACAGAAAGTTTTACCTTAATGCATAGAATGTACTAAGGTAAAAAAAATAAAAAACTTAAGGCTTTAAACCACTTTAAAATATATGTTAACCTGAACTTTTAAAAGTTGGTTACTAATTAACTTAATTCCCCTTTAATCCCTAAGAAATGTCTGAATTCTCCGAGTTTATATATACAGCCATAAGATAGCTGGTTATCCTGCCCATCCCATGAGGAAGAACCCCTTCCTGTGTGCTTGTAGTCTCATAATCATAATATAGCTGCTATACCTCTATTTAGCCCTACATAGTGTAAATACAGTGGCTTCTGACAGGGATTGGTAAGGGATGCCACTCACCTCTGTATACCAACCTACAGTCTGCTCTGGGGTTCCTCGGGTAATTCCTAAAGGTAATGTTGATGATGTTTTATCTCATATCCATGTCCCTTCTGTATTCTAATGCGCGTCAGGATAATATCCAGCATTTATATCCATTTTAGCCATTCTAATCCACCTGTTGTCTACATATAATGGTGTTTTAAATTTCTACCCCAACATTTTGATAATTTACAATATGTAACCCATGTAAATTTAATGGTTGTTACTTTTTTACAAACTGACACCAGTGATGGGATTATGTACCGTAATTAGAACAGGGTGGTTCCACAATTTTTTACAGCTCACATCCTGTTCTTAAAAGATCCTTTTCATGCGAGGGGTCCCATCCTTGACTAAGGAACCCAAGTGCAGCACAAACACCATACTCATTATCCAGGGTGGCACCCTGCCAATTCTTTGACCTAGGTCCCTCTGACTCCTCCTAGAGGAGTCAGAGGGGGAAGAAGGTTACGATCTAAAAAGGCAAAGAATCTAACCCCCTCAGGTATTTTCAATCTCAGTACAGTTATCCTTAATAAAGATGAGCAATCTATTTTAGACAAAGGGTTGAAGTTTGTGCTGCCACGTAAACTAAATAAATTTGAAACTTACATGGACACACATAAATTTATTCGTAAATTAAACATTAAAAGGTATATGCTGTCTAACCCCATTGTCCATGATCAACCTACTACTAATGGCTTTTCACATACAGGCCTTTCTAATGCCTCTTTATACAATCCTCCAGGCACTATGGCTCCTTCTATCAAAGTCTTTAGAGACATTGTTCTCAAGGACTTGGATAGGCTTCCCATCAAAAGGATACAGTCTAACCATACCTTAAAAACTGGCCTTGACTCCTTATGCGAGAATAAACAGATTGTGATTAGACCTGCGGATAAGGGAGGAGGCATTGTCATCCTCAATAGGACAGACTATCTTCTTGAGATGTATAAAATATTGGGTGATAGGGATACCTATACACCTTTAGCTTGTGATCCTAAATATTCCTATCTCAAACAACTTGACAAACTTATTTCTAAGGGTTACAAAGAGGGTATTCTTAATAAAAAAGAGAAACTCCATCTTATCCCAAAGGCTCCAAGAACACCAGTCATATATTATTTACCGAAAATCCATAAAAACCTCACCTGCCCCCCGGGACGTCCTATTGTGAGTGGGATAGACTCCCTCACATCCCGGGTGGGCAGGTACATTGACTTTTTTCTACAACCGTTGGTTTTGAAGATGCCGTCCCACTTAAAGGATTCCCGGCACGTTATTACGTTATTATCTGGCCTCACACCCACTGAAAATATGTGGCTAGTTACTGCCGACGTAACGTCGCTGTACACAGTGATCCCCCATGATTTAGGTCTGTCGGCAGTTGAATACTATCTTAGACGTGATTCTGGCCTCTTTGATGAGCAAATTGTTTTCATACTTGAACTCTTACACTTTGCTGCGACCAGGAATTATTTCTGGTTTCAAAACCAATTCTACCGGCAAGATAGAGGTGTGGCGATGGGGGCAAAATATGCCCCTAGTTTGGCCAATTTGTTTATGGCCATGTGGGAGGAGGATGTCGTCTATGTTTGCCAACCTCCCCAACTTAAGTTGTGGGCCAGGTACATTGACGACATCCTCCTCCTATGGGATGGTCCCCTTGATGAACTCCAATCCTTTATGACATTTCTTAACATCAATACTAGGGGTATTCACCTTAACTTTGAGTCTAGCCAATCTAGTATTAATTTCCTGGACCTCACAATTTCAGTCCAGGCAGGGGTTTTTTGTACAAGTACCTATTTCAAAGGGACGGATAGGAATTCCTACATCCCCACTGACAGCTGCCACCATAACTCTTGGCTGAAGTCGGTGCCAAAAAGTCAATTTTTGCGTATTAAACGTAATTGTTCTAACGAGACCGACTTCTTGGAACAATCAGCTATTTTAACCAAGAGATTCTTGGAAAAAGGGTACAGTCTGAACTCTTTGAGATCTACACTTGAGGAAGTCAAGACTGTTAATAGAGCTCAGTTACTTGAGATCAAACCACGTGATACCAGCAGACTACCTATAGTCCCTTTTATCACCACCTTTTCCACCCAGCATTTTAGCGTGAAAAAGCTGCTCAAAAAACACTGGCACATTCTTAAGAATGACCCAATACTAGGCCCTATTCTGCCTGACAACCCTCAGGTGATATTCAAGGGTGGTTCGGCCTTGAGACATAAATTGGCTCCCAATGTTCTTGAACCTCCTATTATCAAAACCACCTTCCTCAATTCCTTCACTGGTTTTTACCAGTGCAGGAAGTGTCGGGTGTGTTCGCTTAGTGGCTGTATGCATAGAAGAACGCATAATTTTACTTCTACGGTCACAGGCGAACAACACACTATTAAACCCTTCATCACATGTGCGACTGAGGGGGTGGTCTACCTGTTGCAATGCCCTTGCGGGCTCCAATATGTGGGTAGAACCAAAAGAGCGTTATCAGTAAGACTCAATGAGCACATTACAAACATTTTAGCAGGTTTTTTGAACCACTCAGTATCTAAGCACTACCGCTTAGCACATAATAGGGATCCCTCAAAGACCATCTTTTTAGGGATCGATAGATACAGTCCCCATTGGCGTGGTAGCCCACTTGTAAGGAGCATCTCCAGATCAGAAATGCTATGGGTACATAAAATTAAAAGCTACACCCCATATGGTCTCAATATTGAGGTTGATGTCAATGCGTTTATCGATAATTCTTAATATTTCCTTTATGTTTATTGTATGGTCCATCATATTTCTGTGAACTCGATCTGAATTATGGGTGGACCCTTATACTGGCCTCTAACTGGGTCTATATATACATTTTTAATCAGATACACGGTTTTAGACATAATTTAAGCTGGTCATTAATGGACCTCCCCCTTTTTTTAATTTTAATCTTATTTTTTCTTGGAGTCTTATATTCCTTATTTTTCACAAATTTTATAAATTTTATTTATTCTATATTAATAATTTTTCATAGTATCACTATTATTCATATTCACTTATGATCAAATTATTACGTTTTTCATTTTTATTTTTTATATATATTTTTTCACTATATTTATGCTTCCTAATTGTATAAGCATATCATATTCAAATATCATTTATATTTCTCACATTTTTTCTACTCAATTAATTTTAACCTATTCATTCTTAATTTGGTATTGTTATTCTTCACTTACCCTAGATTTTGTTTGCATTTTAAATATTTATGCTCTGAATCTAGCTTTTTCACATAATTACCACTATGTATAATAAAAACACACAGTTTTTGTATATATATTTTTTGATATTTTCTTTTTACCTTAGAATATGTATATATATTCTTTCACTAATCATATCAGATGAAACCCAGCAATTTGGAAAGGCCAAACGATCCTCTTTTAGAATAACGTTTCCCTTCTTTTGATATTTTTTCATTTACAATTTTTAGAACCTTGTGTTGACACACTCATTTTTGTCCACAAGATGGCTTGCTAATATACAAGTATAGTTTAAACTTAATACAGGCTCTGGTTGTTTTACTGTATTCAACCACTAGAGGGCCTATGTTATTCGTTTTTTTAAAACTTAGTTTTTGTCCCAATGCAGCCACCATGAGCGGTCAATCAGCCCATAGAATCAGATCGAGGCTTGGCTCTGTTGGTTTTGTATTTATTGCGATGTGTCAGCACGTCGCCCGTGCCCCAGATGACGTCATTTTATGACGAAACGCGCGTCGGGAAGGTAGCGTGCTGACGCAGGACGTGTTGTGTAGAGTGGACGGGCGTTTGTTCCGAGCCGGCCGGCTTCTCTCTGTTTTTATTCCCATTTACTCTGTAAGTGCAACCTTTTTATTATTAAACGCATTATTTGAACTTACTTCACTATGTGGGCTCTATCACTCCCTTTATGTACTCACTGAATACGGAGAACACGTAGGACTATCATCACAGCCCAGGAATCAAAGGCCCAGGCTAGGGTTTTAGCCACTTGCTGTTGTTCTTATTCGTTCTGGTAAGCCTCCTATGTATAGGGTGCTGGTGATGGTGGTACTAAAAGTCACTTTTTTTCTACATGTGTGCTGATCAAACGTACTTCACCATTGCAATATTTTTCCTATGATATGGCTCATTAATCTGGCTTCCGGTGGAGACTTCAAGAATCCTCTCCCTTTTCCATCTTCCCCTGTGAGGACTACTTTAAAGGCCCTGACTGGGGTTTGCAGTCGCAAGCACATACTGCTTGCCATCTGGTAAGCCTCCCAATTTTTTACTGGTTCCAGGTGTTTTTTCTATACTTGTTTTTCAACACTGCCATTCCCATATGAACTTTATTTCGGTGGATGTATTGGGACTGCAACTATTTCCTTTTTTTTTAATATCACATCAAATCTAGATATTGGCTTCAGAACTGCATATTTTTCAAATTATTGTTTAGATTTATTATTTTTAGCGCAACAACCTTCTTTCCTAGGTCCTAGACATTGACAGTGATTGGCAAAATTCTCAATATAAATTCTCCATCTCCAACTATAGGTCTGTGCTGGCTGTCTTATTGGATTATTTACAAATATAGAGCACTGGCTGGTGGTTCTGAACAGGATGCACAACTAAAAAGTTATATTTGAAGGTCTAGCCTGCTAGGTGGAAAACTACTGGTGAGGTAGAGGAGGTTGCTTTGCAATGTTTTTAGAACATGCACTCATTCCTTGGTCCCTGTGGAGGTTGTGTACTGTCTTTTCAATTAGAATATCAACTAAACATGCCATTTGACTAGGGGTTCCCAAAGTGTAACAAAACTGCATAGCTAAATATGAGATTATTCATCCTCATAAAATGTTTTTCTGCACAGTGACATCAATTTCAGTAAGATGTATAAAAAACAGCATAGATAAACCATATATGACAACCGAAACAGCTGGAGGAATAGTAAGAAAGAATCAGGAACACCAGACACCACGATTCTGTTAAATGCCATGTGAAATTGTCAAGAGACATTGACTTAAAAATGACAAGATGTCTTCAATACTGACTTGGCTCAGGAAAGATTTTGACAACTTATGTGACAGAGTAAATGAAGCAAAAAATTACATCTCCGTTGCTGAGGACCCAGAAGATGCACATGCTATGTGCATTAGTGGTCATATGTCAAACATAAAAGAACAAAATAAAGAACCAAAAATACCGAGCAATTAATAAAGAACATTAAATTACTGGATCTTCCTGAGGACACATATAGTATATTTACTATAGAGCAATACATTGTATGTACAGCATGTGTGTGTGTGTGCCTGTGGAGGGAGGGTGTGCTCAACTGAAGCCCAAGGGCCAGATTCAAAGAGAGATACGACGGTGTATCTCCTGATACGCCGTTGTATCTCTGACTTAGGCTGGTCGTATCTATGCGCCTGATTCATAGAATCAGTTACGCATAGATATGCCTAAGATCCGACAGGTGTAACTGTGTTACACCGTCGGATCTTAACTGCAATTTAAAAATGGCCGCGGGGGGCGTTCTCGCTGATTTATATTGAGAAATATGTAAATCAGCAAGATACGCCAATTCCCGAACGTACGCGGGCCCAACGCAGTGTTGTTACGACGTTTCCGTAGTGGTTTTCCCGGCGTATACTTACCCCTGCTTCTATGAGGCGCAGCCAATGTTAAGTATAGCCGTTGTTCCCGCGTCGATTTTTTTTTTTTTTACGTCGTTTGTGTAAGTCGTTCTCGAATACGGATGGACGTCATTTACGTAAGCGTCGAAACCACTGACGTCCTAGCGACGTCATTGGGAGCAATGCACGTCGGGAAAATTCGCGGACGGCGCATGCGCATTTAAATCGGCGCGGGAACGCGCCTGATTTAAATAGTACACTCCCCCTAGCCGCGGAATTTGAATTCCGCCGGGGGATTTACGATTCGCCGCCGCAAGTTTGGAGGTAAGTGTTTAGTGAATTAGCCACTTGCCTCTCAAACTTGCGCCAGCGGATCTTAAATCACATAGATCACGCGGATCTAAAGATCCGCTGATCTATGTGAATCTAGCCCCAAATCCTTTTGTTTAGTGCAGGGAAAGGTTTGGCAGCTTTGGCATATATAGTTCCCCTTATAAGGATATTTCCCCTCACTTCCTGTTCCTGATAGGAAGTGATGGGAAATGTCTCTAAGGGGAGCACAGACAAGAATTTATTTTTAGTAACGTGCGGAAAGGTTTAGAACATTTGTCCCATGCTTCCCCCCCCCCCCCCCCCATTACTTTTAAGAACAGTAATAAAAGCGAGGAGTCCCCCTCAGGGGTGTTGGCAACCATCAAGATCACACACCAAAGATGTTCCATTTATATTTAAGAACAGTAATAAGTCACAGAATAAAAAAACTGACAAAAATGTTCACATTTCACAACTTATCCAAATAACAAAAAATAATTCAAGTTAGGCTTTAATATGTTTTTATCTTTTTTATTAATGTAGCGCTTGGGTTACTTCAAAGTGCTAATGAAATTTAGAGGGTGATCAGAGTCTTAGTAGACTCTGATCCAAATTGGTATGTTCAAACCAGGGTCTCTGTCTCAGCTTGGCTGTGCTGTGGGTTAATTATGTTGTACTGGGGTGTTCTTTCCACCCCAGTGCAGTAGATGGCAGCAGTGGAGTCAAGGTTTGGGTGCTTTTCACCAGCAGCCAATCAGGAGGTTTGTGCATGCTGGGGGAGGGTATTTATGGGTCCAGACGCCATTAGTTCTGGGTCTTTTTCCAGTGTGGCACCCACCTTTAGGGTGGCTGTTCGGTGGGGAGTCCATCTGCGGAGAGCCGATGAGAGGCTGGCGATCCAAAAGGATTACGTCAAACCACCGGGGATCAAGGTAGCCGGGGATCAAGGTAGCCGGACACTGAAGGATTGGTCAGTCGGTAGCTGAGCGACTAGAAGAAGGAGATCCAGGCGCAATTCCTTAAGGAGAGTTGTCTCCATTATTGTAACCAGTGAGGGCGTGTGGCAGAGGTTTCTCCTTGAGTCCATTCCAGGAGGGTCTGTGGCAGAGACTTTTCCCCAAAAAAGGTTCGAGTGATACTCCGGCTGCCAGGTCAGTGAGAGAGGCCTGGACAGGGTTTGCTAAGCCCACTCAGACAGGAGTGGTCCGGAAAGTGTTACATGTGGGAGCAGGACTGTTTCCAAATACTACACCTGAATCTGCTGTTCTCCTTCTTCTTTCAACTCTATCCTTTCATCACCAGTTTATTGTTTTTACCCGGCTGGGTAATAAAGAGCACAGCAAAAGACACTTGTTGTGGACATTCCTTTACTACTACTATATGCACCATTCACCCCTAGGAATTCGGAGAACCACAAGGTAAATGTGCCACCCAAAACAAACCAGCAGCTCCTCCGGGGGTAGTGCTACATTAATATAAAATCTTTGATACATTGGCATTGAAAACATGGTACGTTAAATTGCAGAGCATTCTGGACTTTCTATAAAGCCAGCCCAGTATTGTCTACCTCTTTTGTTCTCTAGCTCAATTGGATCTTTTCTGCTGCCTCAATTTAACAGTCCTCCTGTGATCGAGCGGCCTGTACGCTCTGTGCTCAGCGAGTCTCTGAAACTCGACCGATCACAGATCGGAGTAAGGGGTCGATCCCGACCCCTTATCACGTGATCAGCTGTCAGCCACTACAGTGTGTCGTGGCCGTTCTTCTGACTTGGGCCCCGAGGCTTCGTTACTAAAAGTAGGCCCAGGAATTCTGGGGCCTACTGATCCAGGGGTGGTCCTGTGCTGTCTTGCCTGCGGGGAGAAGCTGAGCAATTGGAGGAACCAGGGTAGGACTTTTCCCAGAGAGGACTGAGCAAAAAGGCTGGTATTTTAGGAAGAGCCTGGAAACTCAATTGGAGGACGCATCCCGATTCACAGTATCGCCGGATGGCTGAAAGAAACAGATACTGTGTAGCTATTGTTTGACTTTACAAGGGATTATTTGATTGAACAGTTCTGTGGCAGAGGATTGTACAACAACTTTATTATATTCATCAAGTCTGTGGCAAAGACTTTGACTGAGCGATGCACCGGCTGCTAGGTCAGTGAGAGAGGCCTATCCGGTGGTTGCTAATTCCAGTGTGGAGACTGCTTGGCCGCTGGATGCAAGAGAGTACCCCTGATCCGCAAAGCAAGGTATCTGAATCTCCCCTAATCCTCCATCCCTCTACTTGAAGTTGTTAATAAAAGCATTGAAAAAAAGGAGACACAGGCCCAGATTCACAGACCCTTACGCCAACGTATCTTCTGATATGCCGCGTAAGTGCACGGATGCGCCGTCGTATCTCTGCGCCTAATTCTTAATAGAAGATATGCCTGAATTTTGGCCTCATCCGACCAACGTAAGTCTCCTACGCCGTCGTATCTTGGGCGCATATTTACACTGGCCGGAAGGGGCGCTTCCATTGATTTATGCATTGAATATGTAAATGAGCAAGATACGCCGATTCACGAACGTACTTACGCCCGTCGCAGTAATCTACGCCGTTTACGTAAGGCGTACGTCCGTCGTAAAGTTATTCCACCATATAGGAGGCACATCCCATGCAAAGGTATGGACGTTGGAACAGCCGCCGTATTTTACATCGTTTACGTAAGTCGTACGTGAATGGGGCTGGGTGTAGGTTACGTTCACATCGTAGGCATTGAGCCGTCGTATCTTAGGAAGTATATGCGACGTGATTCTGAGCATGCGCGCGCATGCACCGTTCGTTCGGCCCTTCATTTGCATGGGGTCACGGTTAATTTAAATGTATCACGCCCACTACCTGCCTACTTTGAATTAGGCGGGCTTACGCCGGCCAATTTATGTTACACTGGCGCAACGTAGGGAGCGGTGCTTTGTGAATACTGCTCTTGCCTCTCAGAGATGCGCTACGCCGGCCAAAAGATGCGCTGCACTACAAGAATCCGGCTATAAATGTTTGGTGCAGACATTTGTGGATCCAATGTAACTCTTAGCGCTGATGGTGAACAGTGGGGTGGCGGCAGACCCAAAAACTAGCCAGCAGCTCCTACGGGGGGTAGTGCTACATGTGAAAAAAATTATAAAAATGTAATTTGGTTACAGCGTTGTATGACTGCGCAATTGTCATTCAAAGCGCTGAAATTGGTCTAGACAGGAGGGGGTTTTAAGTGCACAGTAAGGAAGTGGTTAAAGTGTGACTAAAAACCACAACAGTAAAATCAGTCTGTATATGCAGTAAAGCATGCTTGTTATACTCACTGTGGAACCTAAGGGGCTAATCATTCGCATTGTGTATAAGGCCTGTTTGATCCTGTCTCCTCTGATCCTATCCTTCTTCCAGAGTTCCCAATATATCTCCTGATAGTACAGAGTCTAGGGCAGTGGTCCCCAACCTTTTTGGCACCGGGGACCGGCTGCGTGGAAGAAAATTTTGCCAAGGCCCGGTTGGGGATGGCATGCGGGGGGTAAGCGTTTTTTCGCGGCCAGTTTTTCAGCACATTATTTCTATTGTTACATTGTAGTAATAAATAAAAAAGTTAAACCCACCATAATGCAGAGTCAGAGGGAGCTTTGAGCGTGTCACTTGCCACACTGCCTGCCACCAGATGCGGAATGTCACTTGCCACGCTGCCTGCCACCAGATGCGGAATGTCACTTGCCACGCTGCCTGCCACCAGATGCGGATTGTCACTTGCCATGCTGCCTGCCACCAGATGTGGTAAGGCCCCAACAGATGAAGGCAGTGCCCTAGGGTGACCACGTGTCCCAGATTGCCCGGGACAGTCCCGCATTTTCCAGGACAATACAGTGTCCCGGAATGAAACTGACACAGCCACCCCCCAAGCCAAATGAATGCCCCAAAAAAGGCTGCCACATCACCGCTTTACTCACTGACAGTACTTGTCCTGGCCGGGAATGCCTAAAGGAGCACAGTCCCCGCCCCTTGCTTGTGATTGGAGAAATCATAAATCCCCCCTTTTGTGTCCAATCACTGTGCTGTGATTCGTTTCACCACAAGCTGTTTTTTGGGAAGGGGGGGGGGGGTGTCCCTGAATGGTAGTTTGGAAATGTGATCACCCTACAGTGCCCCCCTCCACAGATGAAGCTAGTGCCCCCACTAGGCCCTGTACACATGTGTCCCAGTCAGTTCCTGCTCACACTCACCCTGTCACTGGTAGTGTTGTCATACTCTGGGCTCCCCCATTAACAGTACTGTCCTCTCCCCCTATTTATATCATAACCCCACATTACAGTCCTCAGTCCCCCCCCCACATATTACAGTCCTCAGTCCCTCACATCACAGTCCTCAGCCTACCCCCCACATTACATTCCCAACCTCCACTTTAATATCATCAGCCTCCCTCACATCACAGTTCTTGGTCACCCCAATTTAACTTCTTCAGGTCCCCCCACATTACAGTCCTCAGCTCCCCCCACACTCCAGTGCTCATCTCCCCCCCCCCCCACATTACAGTCCTCAGTCCCCCCACTCCAGTCTCGGTCCCCCCACATTACAGTCTCGGTCCCCCCACATTACATTCCTCAGCTCCCCCCACACTCCAGTCCTCAGTCCCCTCCACACACACTCCAGTCCTCAGTCCCCCCCCACACTCCAGTCCTCAGTCCCCCCCACACTCCAGTCCTCATCCCCCCCCCCCACACTCCAGTCCTCAGTCCCCCCCCCACACTCCAGAGACAGATCGGAGGGAGGCACAGCATGTCTGGATAGGGACAGGAGAGGAGTTGCAGGGGCGGGACAGTTCTGGATGGAGGGCCGAGGTAACACACAGGTGATTGGCTGCTAGGATGAAGGACAGTCCTAGCAGCCATTTGCCTGTTTGATAACCTCTGGCAGCTCCGCCCTCCACCCAGAATTGTTCTGCCTCCCGCTGTCGGCTCTGTGAGGATCACAGAGCGACGGCAGGAGGAAGAAAAGTCTCCTACATCGCAGTCCGAATGGCAGAGTGCTGCGGGCCGCATGTGGGGCTCTCTCATGCCGACTGCTTGCACCTACAGCCCGGCTGCAGAAGTGCCGCGGCCCGGTAGTGGGCCGCGGACCGGGGGTTGACGACCCCTGGTCTAGGGGACAAGCTGCACATGCTGTTTGGTGTGTATCACTAGAGAGTTTCTTGGGAGAGTGCATGTGATCAAGCACAGGGCCAATCAGCATTGTACAGACAGAGGGTCAGGGGTCCTGCAGCCTCACAGAACAATCATAGGATAATGAAAACTTATCCTACAAGCTTTAACCAGATACTGATAGAAGTCACAAGACTGTTCTAACTGCTGATACGAAAAGGTATTTAGCAGTTTATATTTACTAAAACTATTGTACTTTGTACTGTGGGGGACCAGATATAGTGAATTCAGGGTCCTGGGTTTAGTAACATTTTAACTTTAATGCATGTGCATTAAGTTTGTATACTTGTGATCCATGTCCTGTCAGATAGAGGAGACCGATGCTGTGTCCCTTGTACATAGGGTGACAGATCAGTCACCTCCCCCAGTCACCCCCCTCCCCCTACAGTTAGAACACTGACTAGGCTACATATTTAACCCTTTCCCCACCCCCTAGTGGTTAACCCCTTCCCTGCCAGACACATTTATACAGTAATCAATGCATATTTATAGCACTGTTCACTGTATAAATGTGAATGGTCCCAAAAATGTGTCAAAAGTGTCCGATGTGTCCGCTATAATGTCGCAGTCACAATAAAAATCGCAGATCGCCGCCAATTCCTAGTAAAAAAATAATAATAAAAAAAAAATCATAATTATGTCCCCTATTTTGTAGGCGCTATAACTTTTGCGCAAACCAGTCACTATACGCTTATTGCGATTTTTTTTTAATTGGATATTTATTATAGCAAAAAGTAAAAAATATTGGCCGCGATTCAGATACATTGTCGTATCTTTGAGCGGGTGTAACGCATCTCATATGCGCTACGCCAACGTAACATTGAGAGGCAAGTACTGTATTCAGAAAGCACTTGCTCCCAAAGTTACGTTGGCATATCGTAAATGGGCCGGCGTAAGCCCGCGTAATTCAAAGTAGCAAGGCGTGTTGTATTGTAATGAAGTGTGACCCCATGTAAATGCATGTAAATGCGCGCGCATGCTCAGAATCACGTCGTAAATACTCCCTAAGATACTTTGGCTCAATGCTTTCGACGTGAACGTAACTTACGCCCAGCCCCATTCACGTATTACTTACGCAAACAACGTAAAATACGACGCTGTTCCGACTTTTCCGACGTCCATACCTTAACATGACTTACCCCTGCTTTATGAGGGGTAAACTTACGCCGGACATAAGCCTAATGTAAACGGCGTAGCTAAATCCGAAGCGGCCCTTGCGGCCAGCGTAAATATGCACCCAAGATACGACGGCGTAAGGAGACTTACGTCGGTCGTATCTTGCAAAATTCAGGCGTATCTCAGTTCCTGAATAAGCGCATAGATACGACGGCACGCATTTGGACTTACGACGGCGTATCTGGAGATACGCCGTCGTAAGTCCTTTCTGAATCCGGGCCAGGGTGTTTTTTTTTAAATTGACACTCTTTTTTTGTTTATAGCACAACAAATAAAAACCGCACAGGCGATCAAATACCACCAAAAGAAAGCTCTATGTGTGGGAAAAAAAGGACGTCAATTTTGTTTGGGAACCACATCGCACGACCGCGCAATTGTCAGTTAAAGCGACGCAGTGCCGGAAGCTGAAATTTCGCCTGGGCAGGAAGGGGGTGTATGTGCCCAGTAGGCACGTGGTTAAAAGGACTTTTGTGGACCTTTTGATTGAATACAGCCTGTCCCTGCTCCAAACAGCACCCTAAACTGACAAAAAGCAGAATGTAAGATGGCCGCCAGATCAGGTCTATTTATAAGATAGGGGGTATGTCCATTTGCTGAAATGTCTCAATTGGCTGTCCTGCACCACCTGATGGATGTGTCATAGGTCAAAGTTCTTACCCATGTAACATTACGGACCGCCGCGAACATCGCCAGATGCCCGCGGGTTGGCGGACCGCAAATGCGCAAAGTTTGCCATCATATAAGAGGAAATATAGCCCAGATAATTATAATTGCATATAGGAGGTGAATATTGCACAGGTAATAATAGTTGCACATGAAAGGCAATTATAGCTCAGGTAATTTGAGGGTAGCTGACCCTTTAAGGTATTCCTCAGCAAACGGTCCTTAGCACAACAGTATATCCCAAATAGTATGTTGATATCCACAAGGCATATTAAAGTGGTTGTAAACTGTTTTTTTTACTTTTACCTACAGGTAAGCCTATAATAAGGCTTACCTGTAGGTAAGGAGAATATCTCCTAAACCTGTACAGTTTAGGAAATATTCCCCTCGCAATGCGCCGCTGATTGCAGCGCCGCATGCGCAGGGGGGATTCTCGGCTAAAGGACCGGCAGCCGCCGGACCTTGCCGAATTTAAAACTCCCGCCGCGCATGCGCGGGAGTGACGACATCGCCGCTCCAGCCAATCACATCGCTGGAGCGGCGATACCCGGAAGACACACCAGGCAAGAGGACATCTCGCTCGGCGTGGATCAGGTAAGTTCCTCTCACCTCGTTCCGAGGTAAGTATTTCATAATGAGCTAATATGCGGTGCATATTAGCTCATTATGGCTTTTCCTTTGCAGGAGTAAAAAAAAAAAAAAACATGTATGCGGGTTTACAACAAGTAACAGCAATTGTATTAGATGGAACATAAGTGACAGATCTTCCTATAGCACTACAAGTGATACAATAGCTACTTATCTGTTTGCAGGGTTCAGTGTAGGAGATAGGGATTCCGTGGTGTAGGGTGTTCAGCAGGAAGGCCTCAAAGGTTGTCCCCAGAAATGGCTCTCTGTTGCAGTAGGTGCAACAGCACCAAAGTAGTAGTTGTTGCCTGGAGCGGTGTTGCAGCATAGGGAGCGATGGCACCGGTATCAGTAGCGTGGCTGAACTACGTCTGACAATAATAGAACACTGTCTGTGTATCAGGTGAATGCCTTTATAGGCAGGAGAGAGGTACCAGACAGCTGTAATACATTTGGCCAGTTATTTGAAAGAAGCGCCGTATAGTGCGGCGCACTTCCGCGTTCCACGGTGGAACGCACAGGGCGCCGCACGATGACGTCATCGCGCGGTCGCTGTAATGCGTTCCAGCGTGGAACGCATTACAGAAAGGAAAAGGCGCATGGAGCGCCTGTTGCAGTACCCCCCTCTCAAGGGATACCCTCCTGGGAAACTTAGTAGGCGAGGGCTTATGAGGATATGTAGAATGAAATTGACTACATAACTTTGGTGCATGCACTTCCTCTGAGTCTTCCCAAGAATCTTCTTGTATGCCATAATCCTTCCATCCAATTAAATATTGTAGACGTCCTCTTCTGTTTCTAGAGTCTAGAATTTCTTCAACCTCATAATGTTCTTCACCCTGAACTAAGATAGGAGGTGCAGGAGGAGGATTCCGACCAGAAAATTTGTTAGGTCAATAGGTTTTGAGACACATGGAATGAGGGATGAATGGTAAGTTCCGGAGGGAGAGAAAGTTGCATGGTATTTTGGTTAATAACTTTAGAAATCGGGAATGGACCAAGAAATTGTTTGGCGAGTTTCCTCGCTGGTAAATGCAAACGTAGGTTTTTTGTAGAAAGTCATACTTGATCGCCTACTTTGTAAGATGGTGCAGGTCTATGCCTAAGATCATAATAGACTTTTTGGCGATCTTGTGCTTTTTTGAGATTTTGTTTCAAAACTTGTAATACGGATGAAAGAGTAGACCAATAGGCATTCATTGAAGGAACATTTGTGAGTAGTGAAGACTCTGGTAGAATATTGGGATGGAACCCGTAGTTTGCATAAAAAGGGGAATAATGAGAAGAGGAACTAGTTGAATTATTATAAGAGAATTCAGCAAGAGGAAGAAGAGTAGACCAGTTATCCTGAAGATGGGAACAATAACATCTGAGATATTGTTCAAGACACTGGTTTATTCTTTCTGTCTTTCCAATTGTTTGAGGATGATATCCGATAGGTGTATCACATGTTTCCACTAGTTCTGTACTAAATACATACACACACACACAATGTCCTCAGGCCGCCTATGTTGATTGTGCAAAGTGGGGCCTAGTCCCCAGTCTGCTCGCTCCTCAGTTCCCATCAAATTCAGCCTGATCAGTGCCCATCAAATGCAGCCTGATCAGTGCCCATCAAATGCAGCTTTACCAATGCCCATCAATGCAGCCTTACCAGTGCCCAGCAATGCGTTCTTACAAGTGCCCAGCACTGCATCCTGATCAGTGCCCAGCAATGCAGCCTTACCAGTGCCCAGCAATGCGACCTTACCAGTGTCCAGCAATGCAGCCTCACCAGTTCCCATCAATGCAGCTGTGGTGACCGGGGAGGGTGAGCCCCACGGCCACACACATGCGCTTGATGGTTAGCTACTTGGTTCTTGGGGCTAGGAGCCCAGGGTCAGGTGGTATTAACCCTTAGTGAGGGCCAGATGGTATTAACCCTCTCTGTCACGTGACGCCACTGTAGTCTTGGAATTCCCCCGGGAAACTACAGCTCCGGGGGCCTCTGTATCCCCGCTAGTTAGGATGGTAATAACACAGTCCACAACAGGGGTTAAAACAACTAAGGCTTTACTGGCATGAAGGCAGGTGTCAAAATCTTCACAGCGTTTAAACAGAGTGTCAAAATGTTCTGCAGGCAGTCTCTGGATCACACGGCTGATAATGCTTGAGCTTAGCTGATCATATATATATACTCGGCTGCAAAAGCCGGATTAGAAATTCAGGGCCCATAGGCTGAAAAATAGATACACTTACTGAAGTGTCTGTAGACTTGGTACTGGTTCTGTAATGTTTAGGGATACTCCACTCTTTGCTGTATTTTCTCCTGAACTGGAGGCTTCTGGCCTGCACTTCTTCTCTGACTGTGTTTTGCTCTGTTCTGCCAGGAACTGTGTATAGTCTAGACTGGCTTAAACAGGAAGTACAATCCCTTATAAGGGCCTGATGAGACTGAAGCCTATTGGTTGAGAGCTGTGGATCATAGAGACTGACCTGTAGTATAGCACAACACAATAAGGTCTTGTCTAGCATTTAGTCCTCCCGACTCTAATACACTATGACTGAACATGAGATGGTAATACACTCTGACTGAACATGAGATGGCTGACTAAACCCCTTAAAGCTATACACACCTAATAAACGTATTATCAACCATAACAGTATAAATCACATCATAACTAGCTGAGTCCCTGCAGGGGAGACCCCATAAGCCGAGGGCCTCAATCTGACAGGGCCTACAGCAGATACCTGTACTGGGACACCACACAGCCTCATCAGTGTCCCCAGCAATGCAGCCTGATCAGTGTCCCCATCAGTGCAGCCTGATCAGTGCCCCCATCAGTGCAGCCTGATCAGTGTCCCCTTCAATGCAAATTGATCAGTGTCTCCATCAGTGCAGCCTGATCAGTGCCCCATCAGTGCAGAGTGATCAGTGCCACCATTAGTGCAGAGTGATCTGTGCCCACCTCAGTGAAGCATGATCAGTGCAGCCTGATCAGTGCCCCCATTAGTGCAGAGTGATCAGTGTCACCATCAGTGCAGGCTTACCAGTGCCAACGGGGGTCAGTCCACCCCGGGTGCCACACATTGGGAAGGGGGTTGTCATCCCGGCATGCCTGTCCTCCCCTCCCTTGGTCCTCCTCCTTCAGCGGCCACTGTAACAAGGTCCCGCCTCCTATAATACATGCCGGTGACACTGGCATTGTTCTGCCTATCACTGAACTCTAGGAGGTGGGACCTTGTTACAGTAGCCACTGGAGGAAGAGAAGGAGGCCCAAGGGAAGGAAGGATGGCACGCTGAGATGATACCCCCCTCCCCAATGTGTGGCACCCGGGACAGGCTGACCCCCATTGGCACAGACGCCCTCCCTTCCTGCACACCCACACTGCCTGCCACAGCTCACAGTTCTGCAGGACTCTTCTGGTAACAGGAACAACGTTCCTGCAGTGAAAAAAGTGCAGGAACGTCATTTAAGCAGGACTCGAGCCCTGTAAGTAAGCATAATGTGTCTTTCATCTGCTGCATCAAAGTGGTTGTAAACTCTTAGGCCCCGTACACACGAGAGGATCCATCCGCTGGAATTGATCCGCGGACCGGCTCCAGCGGATAGATCCCCTGGTGTGTACAATCCAGCGGATCTGTTTCCGCGGATTTTTATTCCCTGGGATGGATTTCAAGCGGATAGAAATTTGAAGACATGCTTTCAAATCTATCCGCTTGAATCCATCCCAACGGATTGATCCGCTGGTCTGTACAGACTCACCGGATCAATCCGTCCGAAGGGATCCCCCGCATGCGTCGTAATGATTCGACGCATGCGTGGAATTCCTTATATGACAGCGTCGCCGCGTCATCATCGCGGCGACGGCGCGACACGTCATCGCGAGGGTATTTTGGCGCGGATTTCGATCCGATGGTGAGTACACTCCATCGGATCGAAATCCTCACAAATCCTCGAGAGGATTTATCCGCGGAAACGGTCCGGTGGACCGTATCCGCGGATAAATCCTCTCGTGTGTACTAGGCCTTACAGACCATTTTAACCTACAAGTAAGCCTAGATTAAGGCTTACCTTTAGGTGCAGCAAATATCTCCTAAACTTCCACGGTTTGGGAGATACTAGCAGCGATCATGCCGTTAGTGGCGGCACCCGCGCAAATGCGTGGGAGTGACGTCTTCGGGGCTCCGGGCAGTCACAGCGCTGGAGCCACGATATGCGGAAGTGAATCGTGCAGCTATGGCGCAGACGGAGAAGATGAGCAAGCACCGCAGTGGGGGCTTCGATCTAAGGTAAGTACTTCATAATGAGCTAGTATGCTATGCCTTTTCCTTGCAGGGTGTTTTTTTTTTTTTTTTTAAAAGAGGGTTTACTTCCTCTTTAAGTTTCCTTGGTTGACCACTATGATATACCCTGCACATGTTGTTGATAATGTTACAGAACAGCTTATAAATACCTAACCGCAATATTGTTAAACCATGCTGGACGCTGCCTGACATCTCTGGGTAACCAGACGACATACATCTGGGTGCCAGCAGCACCCCCCAAATAAGGCATTAGAGTACAAAATCACACAGAGGGGGCCAACGCTGCCCTTGATAGCAAAAGCCAGAACTGCGGATACTATCAACCTAAATATTTCCGAATGTGTATTATTATGAGGTTCTAATACCCCATTCATTACATATATACTGTACATATGTACAGTACATTCACATGCATGCATTGTTTAAGAATTATTATTAGTGCTACGTAAGTTTCACATGTAATGCTTTAAAATTCAGTATGTTTTTGATTTAGTGATCTATTATTATTATTATTTATTTTTAGTAGTAGTTAGTCACATTCAGCTGGTCATGGGCTGCAATGTTGATGAAATCGAAGCTTGTCTAAGTAATTTTTTCAGCTCTAATGAGTTCGTTACTAAGTAGAGACTCTTTTAGACACTATTTTGATGTTATATTTAAAAAGAAGGATATAGTGTTAAAATTATGAGCTGTACTAATCACTAAATATAGCTTATGTAGCTGTGTCCCCGTGAGGTTGCTGAGTGTAGTAGCAGTTGGATCCGCAGGACTCTCCCACTGATTCCATGTCCCCCCCCCCCCCCATGGATGTGACAATCCCAGCTCCACTGATTTCATCCTGTCTTGTCACATGTTTATATAGAAGTGTGTCTTTCCTCTCTTCCCTCCACCTATCCTCCTGGCTGCTCCCCCTCTCCTCTCCATTCCTCTCTCTTCTCCAGCCCACTCCCCCCACCTGTCATCCAGCTATGCCATCCTGGACATCACAGTCCCAGTACACCTTCACTACCCCGCACAGCACACCTCCACTACACCGCATAGCACAGCTTTACTACACAGCACACCTTTACTACACCACACAGAACACCTCCACTACAAGGCAGGGGGGGTCATTGAAAGGCACCAGTCAGTACAGTAGTCAATGTAGTATAGTGGTTAGTGTAGTGGTCGGTGTAGTGGTCAGTATAGGAATCAGGTAGGTCAGTGTAGTGTAGTGGTCAGTACAGTAGTCAGTGTAGTATAGTGGTCAGTGTAGTGTAGTATAGTGGTTAGTGTAGTGGTCAGTATAGGAATCGGGTAGGTCAGTGTAGAGGTTAGTGTAGTGGTCAGTGTAGTGTAGTGGTCAGTGTAGTGTAGTGGTCAGTGTAGTGTAGTGGTTAGTGTAGTGGTCAGTGTGGGAATCAGGTAGGTCAGTGTAGTGTAGTGGTCAGTGTAGTATAGTTGTTAGTGTAGTGGTCAGTGTGGGAATCAGGTAGGTCAGTGTAGTGTAGTGGTTAGTGTAGTGGTCAGTGTGGTAATCAGGTAGGTCAGTGTAGTGTAGTGTTCAGTATAGGAATCAGGTAGGTCAGTGTAGTGGTCAGTATAGTGTAGTGGTCAGTATAGGAATCGGTAGGTTAGTGTAGTGGTCAGTGTAGGAATCAGGCTGGTCAATACTATTGTACGAAGGGAAGGGACAGGACTCAGGGAGTGCTAAAATTACTTGCCTTTCCCCGGGCGCTGACAACCCACGCCACGCCACTGTGTAGTAGTTCCACCTGTCACCCTGCTCAGCCCAGAATTCACTTCCAGTCACTCCTCACTGAACAATGAACCATCAGCTTGTTTTTGTTGTTTTATTAAAGGAATTTAACTTGGATGGGGAAAAGGGAACATGGGATGCCCAGATAAACGACTTTAAATGAATGAAAAGATATTTGGAATCTGAATTTGCAGTCTCTAAAGCTCCATACTCCTCCAGCACATCACTTATGAGTCATCTCCGCTTCCTACTTGCGCAATGCTTGATTCCTGGCAGTCTACCATCCCCTTTGGTGTAGCAACCAATAGCAACTGAAAAGAGTGTTTTTGTGCTTGCTGTGTTTTAGGTGGACTTCTGGTCCCAGTCAGTCCTGTGCAGACTCTGCCAACCCTCCTGGCTGCAGCAGCCTGTCTACAAATGCCAGCAACATCACAGCCTCTCCCTCTGGCTCTATATCCACCTCTGAAATGTCTCCCCCAGATCTTCTGACTGTGCCTCTCACTCACCAAACCACAGATGGATGCAGGCACGGACCGGCCATAGGGCACACCGGGCATTTGCATCAGGCCGAATGTCTTGTGAAGAGCTGGCTGTGATATGCTGTGACAGGGTCTGCCCCAGGTTCTGACGTGCAGGGCCGGCCGCGAATGCTTCGCATATGCAGGGTGGTGGTGGGAGGAGCGGAAAGAGTATCTTCATTCCCCTCCCACCAAGCCATTCCATGGCAACCTAGACTGCAGCTGAAAGTTCCTGTTCATGCATGCGTATCCGCCGGGCACCTGTCAACCAGGTTGCCAGGAAAGGAAGAGGAACGAAGAAGACAGGGCTGAGGCTTTATGCACCACTACACTATATGCGGCCACTATAGCACATTATGCACCACTATATTGCTGGCTTTCATGTGCAAGTGGCGGGTCTTAGGCCTTATAGGGAAAGCAGTGGGGCTGGTGTATGCCCACCTCCTTTCCCGCCAGTGAAGATGCTCCAGGCTAGAAAGTGTTCCTTTTGCTAATGGTAATTATGATTTATTTTTCCTCTGTAACTGCAGTCTGATTAATCAGTGTGCACCCACCTGCTGTCTCTGGGCACTCCTCTCCCTCAGCAGCCATGTGCCAGGCTCAAGCTGAAGGGGATACCATTCTCTACCCAAGGTGAATGTGGATGAAATATTTAACAGACTTTGGAAGCACTAGTAACACTCGTAACTCGTAACACTAGTAATACTCAAAAAGACAGTTATAAACCAAAATTTCTTTATAACTGGCTTTGCAATACTAACAAAGCCAGTTGTAAAGAATTACTCACAGAGCCAGTTATAAAACATTACAGAGCCAGTTATAAAAGAGTATTGCTTAATAACTGGCTCTGTGAGTAAAGCCTAGTGCACACGGGCCAAATGTCAGCCGACATTCGGCCCATGTGTACAGCAGCTAGTCATTCAGCCTGGCTTCTGTGAAAGGCTCATGACCAAAAAAGGTCTGCCGACTGGCTCCTGATCAGCACTCTATGCCAAAGGCGGAGAGAGCTGACCAGAGTGTTCTGGTGGGGGGCCGTCCCCCTGTCAGAACACAATACCTCAGCAGGGAGATTGCTGTACTAACATCAGATTGTTAGTACAATGGCTCTGACCTGTGCTGTCAGTTTAGTGGTGTGTAAGAGGCTTAATGTTTTGTAACTGGCTTTGCATTATTCACAAAGTCAGTTACTAAACATTACTCGCAGAACCAGTTACAAAGGTGTTTTGCTTTATATCTGGCTTTGTGAGTCATGCTTTATAACTGGCTTTTTAGGCCCCATGCACAGGAGACGCTGCTAAACTCGAGTTCAGAGGCATTTGGGCATTTTTTTCAACTGCCCCTGAACACATTTAATGTTATCCTATGTGTCCATGCACACAATCACGTTTTTTGGCGTTTCAAAGCAGTTGGGTTTAGGGCCGTTTTTCCAAACCCAAAATTTTGGGTTCAGAGGCTTTCAGCTTTCGCGTTTTAGACGCAAATCGCGGCAAATCGCGGCAAAACGCGGTACCGGCGTTTTGCCGCGATTTCGTTTATAGGCGTTTTTTAAGGTGACCTATTTTTTTTACATTAGAAATCTCAAAAATGATGGCAAATGATGAAAAACCATAAAAAAAACATAAAAAATGTAATTGCTTGCATTGCATTGTGGACAATCCACAACTTGTGGCAGGTGACGTGGCCAGTGGACAATCCACAACTTGTGGCAGGTGACATGGCCAGGTGACGTGGCAAGTGGACAACCCACAACTTGTTGTAGGTGACGTGGCCAGGTGATGTGGCAGGTCACGTGGCCAGGTCACGTGGCCAGTGGACAATCCACAACTTGTGGCAGGTAACATGGCCAGGTGACGTGGCAAGTGTACAATCCACAACTTGTGGTAGGTGACGTGGCCAGGTGACGTGGCAGGTGATGTGGCCAGGTGACATGGCAGGTGACGTAGCCAGGTGACATGGCAAGTGGACAATCCACAACTTGTGGCAGGTAATGTGGCCAGGTGACATGGCAAGTGACGTGGCTTGGTGACGTGGCCAGTGGACAATCCACAACTTGTGGCAGGTGACGTGGCCAGTTGACGTGGCAGGTGACGTGGCCAGTGGACAATCCACAACTTGTGGCAGGTGACGTGGCCAGGTGATGTGGCAGGTGACGTGGCCAGGTGACATGGCAAGTGGACAATCCACAACTTGCGGCAGGTGACGTTCCCAGGTGACGTGGCCAGTGGACAATCCACAACTTGTGACAGGTGGGGTGGCCAGGTGACATGGCAGATGACGTGGCAAGTGGACAATACACAACTTGAGGCAGGTGATGTGGCAAGTGGACAATCCACAACTTGTTGTAGGTGACGTGGCCAGGTGATGTGGCAGGTGACGTGGCCAGGTGCCGTGGCCAGTGGACAATCCACAACTTGTGGCAGGTGGCGTGGCCAGGTGACGTGGCAAGTGGACAATTCACAACTTGGCAGGTGACGTGGCCAGTTGATGTGGCAGGTGACGTGGCCAGTGGACAATCCACAACTTGTGGCAGGTGACGTGGCCAGGTGACGTGGCAGGTGATGTGGCCAGGTGACGTGGCAGGTGACGTGGCCAGGTGACATGGCAAGTGGACAATCCACAACTTGTGGCAGGTGACGTGGCCAGGTGACATGGCAGGTGACGTGGCAGGTGGCGTGGCCAGTGGACAATCCACAACTTGTGGCAGGTGGCGTGGCCAGGTGACGTGGCAAGTGGACAATCCACAACTTGTGGCAGGTGACATGGCCAGGTGACATGGCAGGTGACGTGGCAGGTGGCGTGGCCAGTGGACAATCCACAACTTGTGGCAGGTGGCGTGGCCAGGTGACGTGGCAAGTGGACAATTCACAACTTGGCAGGTGACTTTGCCAGTTGATGTGGCAGGTGACGTGGCCAGTGGACAATCCACAACTTGTGGCAGGTGACGTGGCCAGTTGACGTGGCAGGTGGCATGGCCAGTGGACAATCCACAACTTGTGGCAGGTGACGTGGCCAGGTGACGTGGCAGGTGATGTGGCCAGGTGACATGGCAGGTGACGTGGCCAGGTGACGTGGCCAGTGGACAATCCACAACTTGTGGCAGGTGACGTGGCCAGGTGACGTGGCAGGTGACGTGGCCAGGTGACATGGCAGGTGACGTGGCCAGTGGACAATCCACAACTTGTGTCAGGTGACGTGGCCAGTTGACGTGGCAGGTGACGTGGCCAGTGGACAATCCACAACTTGTGGCAGGTGACGTGGCCAGGTGATGTGGCAGGTGACGTGGCCAGGTGACATGGCAAGTGGACAATCCACAACTTGCGGCAGGTGACGTGGCCAGGTGACGTGGCCAGTGGACAATCCACAACTTGTGGCAGGTGGGGTGGCCAGGTGACATGGCAGATGACGTGGCAAGTGGACAATACACAACTTGAGGCAGGTGACGTGGCCAGGTGATGTGGCAGGTGATGTGGCCAGTGGACAATCCACAACTTGTGGCAGGTGACGTGGCCAGTTGACGTGGCAGGTGGCGTGGCCAGTGGACAATCCACAACTTGTGGCAGGTGACGTGGCCAGGTGACGTGGCCGGGTGACGTGGCAGGTGACATAGCCAGGTGACATGGCCAGTGGACAATCCACAGCTTGTGGCAGGTGGCGTGGCCAGGTGACGTGGCAAGTGGACAATTCACAACTTGGCAGGTGACGTGGCCAGTTGATGTGGCAGGTGACGTGGCCAGTGGACAATCCACAACTTGTGGCAGGTGACGTGGCCAGGTGACGTGGCAGGTGATGTGGCCAGGTGACGTGGCCAGGTGACATGGCAAGTGGACAATCCACAACTTGTGGCAGGTGACGTGGCCAGGTGACATGGCAGGTGACGTGGCAGGTGACGTGGCCAGTGGACAATCCACAACTTGTGGCAGGTGACGTGGCCAGGTGACGTGGCCAGGTGACGTGGCAGGTGACATAGCCAGGTGACGTGGCTAGTGGACAATCCACAACTTGTGGCAGGTGGCGTGGCCAGGTGATGTGGCAAGTGGACAATTCACAACTTGGCAGGTGACGTGGCCAGTTGATGTGGCAGGTGACGTGGCCAGTGGACAATCCACAACTTGTGGCAGGTGACGTGGCCAGGTGACGTGGCAGGTGATGTGGCCAGGTGATGTGGCAGGTGACGTGGCCAGGTGACGTGGCAAGTGACACGCTAAATACACGTACACTGCTGCTCTCTCAGCTGCTCTGGTCTCACAAAATAGCTGAAATGGTTAAACAATATTGTTTTTTGAGCTTAGGGAGGGTCTTATGATGTTTCTTAACCAAATGCTTATAAACGCAAACGCGGTAAATCGCGGTAAAACACCGCGAAATTCGCGGCAAAAACGGGCGTTTTAAACGCCGGTTTTTGCGTTTGAAAACTTGTGTTTAGATGAGTTTGCATTTGCTTCTCGTGTGCATGGGGCCTTAGCCACTACTTTAGAAGTTTTAAAAGGGAACTGCACTTTAGAAAAAGGGGTTTGGTAACTTGGTTTTTTAATGTAGTAGCTCCCAAACCCTGTTCTAAGGCTACGTTCACACGTGTTTAGGCACAAAGCAAATGGCTGATTCTGCTGTTTTGACACCTGTGAGTGGTTGCCTTTTGTGTGTTCTGAAAGTGCAGGAATCAGGGCTGATCCGAGATGTGAAGGTGCAGTAATTGGGGCTGATCTGAGGTGTGAAGGTGCAGGAATTGGGGCTGATCTGAGGTGTGAAGGTACAGGAATCAGGGCTGGTCTGAGCTGTGAAGGTGCAGGAATTGGGGCTGATCTGAGGTGTGAAGGTACAGGAATTGGGGCTGATCTGAGGTGTGAAGGTCCAGGAATTGGGGCTGATCTGAGGTGTGAAGGTGCAGGAATTGGGGCTGATCTGAGGTGTGAAGGTACAGGAATTGGGACTGATCTGAGGTGTGAAGGTACAGGAATCAGGTCTGATCTGAGCTGTGAAGGTACAGGAATCAGGGCTGATCTGAGGTGTAAAGGTACAGGAATTGGGGCTGATCTGAGGTGTGAAGGTACAGGAATCAGGGCTGATCTGAGCTGTGAAGATACAGGAATCAGGGCTGATCTGAGGTGTGAAGGTACAGGAATTGGGGCTGATCTGAGGTGTGAAGGTACAGGAATTGGGGCTGATCTGAGGTGTGAAGGTACAGGAATTGGGGCTGATCTGAGGTGTAAAGGTACAGGAATTGGGGCTGATCTGAGGTGTAAAAGTACAGGAATTGGGGCTGATCTGAGGTGTGAAGGTACAGGAATTGGGGCTGATCTGAGGTGTGAAGGTACAGGAATTGGGGCTGATCTGAGGTGTGAAGGTACAGGAATTGGGGCTGATCTGTGGTGTGAAGGTACAGGAATTGGGGCTGATCTGAGGTGTGAAGAATTGGGGCTGATCTGAAGTGTGAAGGTGCAAAGGTCAGTTATTTTCTTACTATTATTTAAGTGGTTTACAGCATTTACTTTATAAAGGATTAATTTTTGTGTGAAGTTGACAGTTTTTTTTATTATGTATTCGTCCTTCGCAATTTCTTTGAAAACATTTTTTGGCACATTATGCCCAAAAGGTTGCCCCTGTGCTGCTTCATACTATTTTCAGGACTCCACCATCAAAACCTGAGTTAAAGTATGACAAAAAACAGCATCGTATGGCAGCTCTGATGTAAATTGGCCCCAATCTGTTAAAAAAGGTACTGTAATCAAATCCACACATCCTGAAACCCCAATATCCCATCATCAGCCACCCCCGCGAACACAAACACCAAACCCCCCCCCCCCCGGCTGCTCATTCTAAAATTCCTGGGCCTATTTTTTGTCCCAGTCTGGGCCTGGGTGGAATGCTCCTGATGATTTTTTCCGGCAATGTTTCCCCGCTTGGGTTGTATGGAGGGGTTCCTTCCAAGCTCTCCGAGCCCTGTCCCAAGGACACGACGCTAGACAGGGGGGCTCCCACTAGGGCCGCGACGGCCTAACACTCCATCACTACGTTCTTCCAGCCGACTACTCCTCCCCTGGGTATATATAGGAGGCCTGCCCCCTGCCAATCTTATTTGGGGATTGGTCAGGGCTCCCAGATACACCTCATGCCACTCCAATCCTCTCTCCCCAAATCTTTTCTAGAACCTTTTAGAAACCTTTTAGAGGGAGGCATCAGAGAGATGAAGCCACATGTCAGTCACCTGCTGCTGCTGCTCTAATCCACTCCCAGCCCTCAGATCAAAAACAAACTGGCCTAGCATTTAGTTAGGCCTGCCCAAATTTACCTGCACTGGCTGAAACAAAAAAAACTACCTCTAAGAAACCTACCTACCTAAGGTAGAGGGTGCTACACTTATATAACTTTCCTTGAAAAAAATATTGCTATCACTATGTAATTCAATGTCTTGCACCAGTAATGGTGCTATTGCAACCTTCCTAAGACTTTGTTTAATAACGCAACCTCCATTTTTTTTAAACCGAGGATGAATGACAGCTAATCAAAAGAATAGAAAAACCAATCATCACTTCAAAAAACATAAGGACCTTTCAAAAATGTCTGTTTACTTTTACAGAAAGAGATTACGGGCCGGATTCAGATACAATGGCGTATCTGTCCGACCTCCGATACGTTACGCTGCTCTAACTTTGGGCGCGAGTTCTTTATTCACAAAGAACTTGCACCCTTAGTTAGAGCGGCGTAGCGTATGTGTTGCGGCGTAAGGCCGCCTAATTCAAATGGGGATGTAGTGGGCGTGTTTTGTTTAAATTTTGGTTGACCCCGCGTTTTTTACATTTTACTTGAACGGCGCATGCGCCGTCCGTAAAATATCCCAGTGTGCATTGCTCTAAATGACGTCGCAAGGACTCATTGGTTTTGATGTGAACGTAAATTACGTCCAGCCGTATTCGCGAACGACTAAAGCAAACGACGTAAAATTTCAAAACTTGGCGCGGGAACGACGGCCATACTTAACATTAGCTACCCCTCATATAGCAGGGGTAACTATACGCCGGAAAAAGCCGAACACAAACGAAGGGAAAAAAAAAGTGCCGGGCGGTCGTTCGTTTCTAAATTGGCATAAATGCTCATTTGCATATTCGTCACATAAAAGTACGGAAGCGCCACCTAGCGGCCAGCTGGGAATTGCAGCCTAAGATCCGACGGTGTAAGACACTTACACCTGTCGGATCTTAGGGATATCTATGCGTAACCTGATTCTATGAATCAGGCACATAGATACGACCGTCGGAACTCAGAGATACGACGGCGTATCAGGAGATACAACGGCGTATCAGGAGATACGCCGTCGTATCTCTTTCTGAATCCGGCCCTACATATTTTATTATGTGGCCATTTTAGATGCAGAAATATGCAAAATTTTTCAGATTTCTAATAAATCCGGTTACTTGTGTATAAGTTACATGTGGGGGTTAATTTTCAGCTTATTTATTAAAAAAAAAATGAAATGCTTTGATCATTTCACACATCTTTTTACTGGATCCTTTCCATTCTTAAATTTGTTTAAGGTCTCAGCAGAAACTCTTCCAACCAGACGAACAGATGACAGAATCTTACAGGAAGCGTGAGGTCAGATGAAGGGAGAACGAAACCACGGCTGTTTCATAAAATCATTTCTGATATTTTTCCTAATATATAGTATTTGGCTAAGAATGCTACAAGGCCCTGATGTTTCATTCCCCAAAAATAAAAGTTTGCCAAGAATGTCCTCCAGAGAAACATAAGTCAATGAAAACAAATTGGAGATGACTTTCCTTGAGCTTTAAGACTCATTTCTGCAAAAAGAGCCTTTTAACATTGTGGCCCAGATTTGAAGTCTTTGAAGTGAGTTATGATACTCTGACTTCAGTGATTAATTACTGAATCTCTCCCACTGTCAGTAATTTACAGCAGCTTATTAACTGTTTCTTAATAAATAGACAAGATATTTCCATCCTATTTCAAACCAGTACAACTAAATCCTAACATGCTAATCTCATAAATGACAGAATCATAAAGAAATATAAATTGTTCCATAAAAAACTGCCAAAGATTAATACTGACATAATTATAATATTTAAATTCTTGATAATTCAAATGAAACTGAAACAAAATAAAAATACGTCATCCCAATGTTTGACATGTATAGTCATAGAAAGAGCAATGTTGCATAATGGCAATTAGTTATCAAAAATGCTGTGATGACAAAATTAAAGCCAAATTCCAAGCTTGAAAAACACATAATTATGTTAATAAAAAATAGTATAAATTCATTTTCCAGGTGTTTTTAGTCCAGTGTCTGTAACTGGAGAAAAAAAATGAGGGGTCACTAGGACAGAAAGGGACAGGCATCAATGAACAAGAACAGTAAAAGAAGGAAAATCTTTCTGGTTGAGGATATAGAGAGCCATTAAAGGTTCTCTATATCCTCAACGGTTCTTTCCCTTCAAAGGTTATTTCCCTTCTTCATTCTATATAAAAACAAATGTTTTGGTTGGAGTTGGGCTTTAACTGTCCCCGACTGTGCACCTCTATGTTTTGAAGAAAAGTTTCTCTTCCACCTAGTAATGAACATAAACAAAGATCATAAATGTAAGGTATTACTTCAGCATCCTCCCATCAAGAACCTGTAACCAGTGTGAGGAACCAGATATGTTAAACCCAATTGCCAGCTAAGAGGAAATCTTTGTTGGAGAGAAGAAAAATTCTGAAGGAATTGGGGTCAGGGGAGTCTTTCCAGAGGCTTCTGGAAAGATAACTGTCAGAAAGGTCAGGGGAAAGCCGTAGTTTGCCCAAAATGGTGATTGATTAGTGGATGCATGGACTGAGGTGTTATAGTGGGACAATACTGAAGTTCTTTCAATAGATTCCCTGAAAAACAGGCGTGTCTGGGCATACGGAGGCTACCTTTTTGGGGGGGGGGGGGGCACTGTCAGGGAAGAAACTGGAGAAGAACTGGCTGATATGATGCCCATATCCATTATGGCGGCGCTAATCCCGGCATGCGCATTAGCAATCGGCAAATAACCGCAAATGCACGTTAGCAACGGCTAACATTCGTAACACAAACATGCTAATTAGCAGTGTTTTGCTGGCCTATATAAGGACTCCAACTGCTCTCATAAATTGCTGGATTATCGTCAGCTCTGTATCCTGTGTTCTTGTGTTCCTTGTTCCTGTTTGATTACCTGTTATGACCCGGCTTACCCTGACCTGCTCTGGCTTCTCTCCTGGCTCTGAACCCGGCTTGTTTCACGGACCTGCTCCTTGCCTGTTCCAGATTGACTTCCTGTGTTTGACCCCAGCTTGATTACAACCACACCTCCTACCTCTGCTTCTGACTGCCTTCCTGTGTTTGACCCCCAGCCTGGATTTTGACGAAGTCTCTGCTTCTCCACCTGCTAAGATCCCCCAGCACCTCCAGGGAACCATTGTCTCTGACTGCCTTCTCTGCTTCGGGGTGTCCATTTCTGGAACCATCAGGCAGCTTTATTAGCAGGCAATCTGTGCATCTCTGGGCAGAGCACCCTCTGTCTCCAACTCCAGGAGTACAGCCTGGTATGTGACAATATGTGGCTTATTACTTCTCTGGTGAGTTTGTAATCTGTCTGGTGATTGGTGGAACACATTTTTGGGGTGGATATCTTTTAATCATGGTAGAAGATCCCATGGATGTATGTGTGTGTGTGTGTGTGTGTTGTCATACTAAGGTTTATATTTCTCAGATAACAGATAAAAGCCAGGCTTGCCCATCCATATGTATGCAAATCAAAACCTATATTCCATCCATATAAAAAATCATAACACATAAATAATTAAGAAAGTGGATTATATAAAATTCATGTAAAGTTAAATGTGCTTAATTAATCCAAAAAAATGTAAACAAGAGTATGAAATAGTCCACTCAAAGGTGCCAGTTCTTAGAAATGATCAAAGCCATGCTTATGCTTAATTGCTATAATCTTCTGTTATTCAACATCCCTCAACCGCTGTGCAAAAAAATCTGTGCCCTTCCCAGATGGGAACACTCAGCAGATGGGGGTGACCCCCTTAGCATATACCAAGGCAGGTCTCACAGGCTTTTCCACAGCTCTGCTGTGCGTGGCTAATCCTTAGCTGTATTGTTAAAAAGGAGGTCCATAGCAACGCTCATATGTAGGGAGGAATTAGGACAAAAATGGACTCATAGCACAACAAATATTTATTAAAATTCTTCATAAAACATTCGAATACACTAAGGCCGCGTACACACGGTCGTTCCAAACCAATGAGAATGGTCCGACGGGCCATTTCCATAGATTCACCGCTGAAGTGGCCTGATGGTCTGATGTGCGTACACAGCATCATTCCAAAAACCGATTGGGTCAGAAGGCGGTGACGTCAAACACACGACGTGCTGAATAAAACAAAGTTCAATGCTTCCAAGCATGCGTCGACTTGATTCTGAGCATGCGTGGGTTTTGAACCGATGCTTTCTGTACTAACCATCGGTTTGGACCGATCGGGCAGCAGGCCATCGGTTAGATTTTGAAGCATGTTTTAAAATGGGCTATAACAGACCGATGGGCTATACACACGGTCAGTTTGGACCGATGAAACTGAACCTCGGTCCATTCTCATCGGTTTTGTCCAACCGTGTGTACGCGGCCTAACAGTGTCCAGTGCCTCTGGCATGCCTGGATGATCTGCTGACTTTACACATGCATAATACAACCGTTCCACCATGTGAAAACTGCCATGCATACCATCAAAATGAGAGTGGTTTCCTAGCCCAGTCTGACGTCTGCCTCGACCCTTACATGTTTTTTCACTCCACAGGACATCATCAGGTCTGATGTCGCCTGCTGATGTCATGTTGAGTGATGAAATGCGTACGGGTAGAGGCAAAGGGCAGACTGGACTAGGAAACTGCTCTCATTTTGATGGTACACATGCCAGTTTTCACATGGTGGAATGACGGTACTATGCATGTGTAAAATCGGCCTTGTCCTTTTTGAATTATTTATGTACTATGGCCCAGATTTACAAAGGACTTACGACGACGTATCTCCAGATACGCCGTCGTAAGTCTGAATGTGAGGCGTCGTATCTCGGCGCCTGATTCAAAGAATCAGATACGCCAGAATTTGTCTAAGATACGACTGAGGTAAGTCTCTTACGCCGTCGTATCTTAGGTGCATATTTACGCTGGCCGCTAGGTGGCGCTTCCGTTGACTTCCGCGTTGAATATGCAAATAAGCTAGATACGCCGATTCACAAACGTACTTGCGCCCGGCGTATTAAAATATGCTGTTTACGTAAGGTGTCCGACCGGCGTAACTTTACCCCTCATAAAGCAGGGGTAAGTCATGTTAGGTATGGACGTCGGAAACGTCGGAACAGGGTCGTATTTAACGTCGTTTGCGTAAGTCATCCGTGAATAGAGATGGGCGTAGGTTACGTTCACGTCGACTAAACATTGAGCCGGCGTAATTTACGGAGAAAATTTGACGTGATACTGAGCATGCGCACACATGCGCCATTCATTTACGTGGGTCACGATTCATTACCATACAACACGCCCCCTACCAGCCTAGTTTGAATTAGGCGGGCTTACGCCGGCCCATTTACGCTACGTAACTTAGGGCGCAAGTTCTTTGTGAATACGGTACTCGCCTCTCTAAGTTACGGCGGTGTAGCGTATCTAGGATACGATACGCCCGCACAAAGATACGCCCTCCTACGTGAATCTGGCCCTATGTTTTTTTTATATGGATGATGGATTATTGGTTTCAATTTGTATACATATGGTTGGGAAAATATGTTTTTTAACTATTATCTGAGAGGTATGTTAATGTAAGCACATTAATAGTGGCTGTAGCTACCCGCAATTATATTCGCAAAATAACATTGTGCAAGTTCATGTTACAGTAAAAAAACATTAATATTTGGTGAGCAGTGTGTGTAATTCGTATATTCACTATTGATACTACACTATGGTCCTCTGTTTGTTGCTCCAGTATGTGAGTTTTGTCTATACAGCAATCTGGCAACACTTGTGGTGGAGTTTTGGAGGTGCTGCACAGAGGCTGAAGGGGACCTAAAGGGGTACCCTACTTATTTCTGACATGCATTTTTACTGTCTGTAGTTTAAGCAGCCATTGATTCTGGTGAGTTTTCCCTTTGATGGGTGATATGGTTATGGTTCTTCATTTGGTGCAGATGTTATGGTGAAGAAGGAAATATAATAAAGTTGAATTTGAAAGAGAACTTTGTGCACACTATTTATACAAATGTTTATTGTTTTTTGGTGAAACATTTGTACAGTACCTTGAACATTTTGGGTGTTTGGGTTTTTGTATGTCAAACCTTGATGTTAGCTGCCTAGTTATTAAAATCCCTAGCACTGACTTTTATTATTTTATTTTGTTGCTTTTTCTTTTATCATTTTTTAAAGTTTAAGAAGTTCCCGAATAGAACAGTTGAAGATACATTTGCCCCCAAGAGAAATATTTAGTATTTTCCACAAAAAAAATTACATTCCCAAGAATTTCAGGAAGGTTCTAGTCATCCCAAAATAATTAAAATATAAGTTTATGTCTGTATGAAGTAATTATATTTTTTTTAATTATTAGTTGTTTATATTTTTAGATGCAATAATAATATTTGTCATTAGATGGCGTTTGAGGATAACGTTTTGCATAACATAATGGGTTTTTGTATTATATTTGAAACCGCTACAATTATAATGTTATGATTAATAATTTAAATGTATTTCTTTATTAATAGTTTTTTTTCTGGGTTTTATCTATTAAATGTTTTATATATTACCTTTATTATTTTTTCTTCAATTTGTAAGTTGTTGTTGAAGGTCTTTATTGCTTTCTTTTTGTTTTTAGTTACAAACCTTATGTTACTCTGTGCTTTAAAGTGAACCCATTATGGCATTTCTGCATTCTTCAGCACATAGATCAAAAACAGGAAACACAATAAAATGTGAGCTTTTAGTTCCACTTTTGTATTTCTATGAAAGATAGGCCAAATTATTCTTATAAAATGTAATTCTTAGTAACCTGTAAGACAATTTGATGATACAAATGAGATTCAATCTAATGATCAGATGTGTGTATGTGTGTTGCATTGGGTTGGAAGTAACTTACATGCTTCAATCTATAGCACCTAATGTGGATCCAGGGTGCTCTCTTTTTCCTCTGCTATCTGCATGAGTTGATTCTAACATTTTCCAACACCAGATAATCTATTGTGGCTGTCACCCCCTTGACAGCCTCAGATGTGCATGAGTCTGGGTAGATGGGTGTAAGTCCTTTCCCCCCACTCAGGTCTAAGATTACACTCAGCTCTGTGCTCTGAGCTGTCCAGTGTGTGATGTTAGAACCCCATCCCCTGCTTCCTGGAGGTTGAGAAATATCATCTGATCTGTGTAATTTGGAAGATTCTGAATGAGAGAGGGCTACTGATAAACGGGTACAGCTTACGTGGGAGAATTTGCTTCATCACTGTCTACCACCTAAGGTTAGTCACTTCAGTGAGCTTATGCAAGGGTTTGTTTTCACTTTATATGTCAAAGGAACCTGTGCTTGCAGGGCAAAGCAATAGGTTCACTTTGATGACAGCCTCACCAGTTACTTCTAATTGTCCTATTTTCACTACCCAGACACATTGGAGGGAATTAAATCTAGCCATTGCTCCGCTTTTCTGGTGTTAAACCCTCTTGTTAATGTGCTGCACCAAATTCATGAAGCATCTGCAACACATTTGGTTCTGACTGCGCAAAAATTAAGCAGTTCTTAAATGCACCACTTTTACATTGTGGCACGATGTATGTGCCAAATTTTAAATAAAATATCAACAGTTCATATCTTCTGAAAGTGGATATAATTAGGACCAACTCTCTTTTGATGTACAGAGAGAGACCACGGCACAGACAGATTTACAACATATCCCTCTACAAGTATGCATCGTGCGCCAAATTCAAATACTAGTTCTAGTCAGGTAATTTAATTTGCCCCATGCTGCACTACATTTTAAGGGAGTGTGAGACACTTTCACAAAATCTGTCTGCACCAGTTTTTTTGAATTCGAGAGATTGTGAGCAAGGAAATTATTTGGTATTCTCTTCATTTCTAGTGCTTGATGATTTGCTGCTCAGGTACTTAGAACTGTCACATGTTAAAGCATGCTCAGTCCTTACAAAGAGAATCCTTTTTTTCATTACTGGAGGCTGAACAGAGAAAGAGGAAGGTAAATAATAACAACTGGTAGGGCCATCATTAAAATGAACCTTTTGCTTACTTTACACCTACATTTCTGATGCCCCGTAACACCATCACTTTATGTGATGAAAAAAAAACGACATTTTCTGTGAAGTAAAAAAACGACGTTTTTGAAACTTCAATTTTTAAAGATGAAGTTGCCTACACACCATTGTTTTTCTCACAATGTTCTAGCAAAGCGAGGTTACGTTCTCACCACTTTTTCCATTGAAGCTCGCTTCATAACTAGCTTCTGGGCATGCGCGGGTGTAAAAACGTCTTTTAAACAACGTTTTTTGCTACACACGGTCAATTTCTGTGAAGTAAAAAACGACGTTTTGAAAAACGACACATAAAATTGAAGCATGCTTCAATTTTTTTTGGTCGTTTTTTACAAGACATAAAACAACGTTTTCCCCCACACACGGTCAATTAAAGTGACGTTTTTAAAAACGTTGGTTTTTTTCATCACATAAAGTGATGGTGTGTATGCGGCATTACATGTCCACATTTACATAACATAACTTAAAAAAAAATGCAGCTTACCCTTTTAGAGTTTTTTTATTGGAAAATTCAGCAAGAAAACATCCTACTTAGCTCTCTTTATTTAATAGAGGGACTGGAGGGTTGTGCGTGCCATCATTAACCTTGTCTATACTGTGCTGGCAGATATAATCTCATCAGTTGTAAACTAGATTTGAACACTGTTGGTCCTGGCAAAATAGATTGAATTTTTAAAAGCTAGCCTCCTGCATTGTATGTTAATAAAAACTGAATTGGGCCTGTCTTCAGCCTTCCTACTGTTACAGATCACATGAAACTCCTTGACAAACACTTGCACTCAAAGCCCTGCTCTATGTGTCCGAAACACATAGAGCTGTGGCTCAGCCCCGACACCCCCCCTTTCTCCTCATTGGCTGTGATTGACAGAAGTGGAAGCCAATGGCTCTTGCTGCTGTCTCAGCCAATGAGTAGAGAGAGACCCGGGACAGCTGAGGCTCCCCTACACATCGTTGGATCAAGAGGGGGGCTCAGGTGAGTATTATGGAGGCTGTGGAGGGAGCAGCACACAGGATTTTTACTTTCATGCATAGCTTTACAACCACTTTAAATATGACTTCAGGTCACATAATGGTATTGAATATATTCGGGCAGATCCAGCAAAGCATACTGACATTGTGGAAATCACCACACATATCAATGTAAGATGTTAGTCAAAACCACTGATTAGCCAATTCAGAAGTCTGCTGATCTGAAGGCAGGTCTGACCTATTCCAGACATATTAGATTACTATGGTTTATCCCTAAAATCAACTGTGACTGATTAGGTCTCGGAATAGGGATACAATTGCAACTGTTGGTTTTGCTACACACATTGCTGATTTAAAAGTTGTATCTGCTGAATATGGAAAAAAAAAACTTTAACTGATAAATTGCACGTGTAAAACATTTGCTTTATATTTCCTTGTAACACAATCACAATCTTATGCACATCCAGGCAGTTATGCAATTGGAGCTAGAGAAATCCCCATGACATTCATGATGATGTACACAAGGATAATTTCCCACTGACAAATGCCACATTTACTCTGCTGGAGATTTGTATGTCTTCCCTGGCAGGCGGTGAATCTCTGTCAGATAACTCACAGAACATCTACCGCTTAGCAAATACAAGGGAGCCACAAGCCTTCTGCTGGTGTTGGCAATCATATTTTCACACCCTTTGCATCACAGCCAAGGACAGATGTAACCTTGAATCTAAACTCCAGACAAATAGTTAAATCACATAAAATATACGTATAAGGGAGCTATTTTAGCTGTCAATGGATTTGTACTTCTGTCCATCCAGTTCTAAGATTCACAAAGCCCTGTCACAAGGCACTGCTTACTCTGTAACAGTTGTAGACTGTATGTAGCGCTACCCCCTCAGGAGCCGCTGGTTGATTTGGGATCGGCGTATTAAGTTACCTCTGTGTGATGTCTAGGTGTGAAGGTAGTGAGTAGAGCAGAAACTGAATGTCCAATCAGGAGATAAAGTTTTCTGAATGCTTTATTTCCTGGCCCAACACGACCAACATCAACTTGAGGTAGACAAAACTGACATGCAGCTCACTTTTAGAAGCGCGGGTCTGGCAAAATAACTATGTCACCATCTGCTGCGGTCATAGTAACTGAAAATACCTGGTCCTCTCTCCCAGGAGATTTCAGCACAACCGAGTCGCTGTAAATGTGCTGGCCCCAGCTCCATCTCTGGTGGCAGTCTTCAAACCATTTCCCCACACAAACAAAGGCATAGGGTGTCTCACGCTCTTTCTTCGGGACATTCAAACGGCCCCATTCAGCATAGCGGCACCATCCCTCCCGTTCTTGGTCAATCTGCTTCAAAAGGGAAGGTGTAGCACTATAGCGTCCGGTGCCCTTTTCAAAATGGGAGCAACAAGGGGCACCGGGATTGTGAGTGGAACAACAGGAACAGAATTTTACTCACCGACTCCCCAGGTCAGCTGCAGAACGTCCATGGACGGCTGTTGGAACCCACGCAAGGTGCTCCGGCCGGAGCGTTTCTTCCTCCTCCAAGTACCGTAGAGGGCATGGGATCCCCCGAAGCCCTGCGACTCAGGAAACATCGGCTCTAACATGTAGTCATGGAGGTCGCCGTCATCGGATAAAGAGTCAAAGTCCAAGGAGTTCAACTCCTCCGCTGGTGGGTAACCCGCAGGATTTGGATATGGGAGAGTTCCCCGGCCATCCCGGCCAGGAGCGGCAGGGGGGTAGGCCTCGACCGCGGCTGCGGGAGGTTTGAGCCGAACCTTCTCCCAAGGAGGCACGCCACACAGAGATAGCTGTAGTAGTGGTATTCTCCAATGTGGTCTCGGCCTTGGTACTGTTCACATCCGTTTCACTGGTCGGGTCATCTTCTCGGTCTCGTTCGGTCATCGGGCTTACCTCCGGTGAGCAGGATGATGGGGTAGCCGTGTGGAGAGTCAAAGTGGATGAGACCGAGATGACCTCAACATTGGGAGCCTCCTGCTCCACGATTTCCACCGACGGGGATGGTTCTGGCCATGTGGCTTCCTCCTCCGCGGTGATGACTCCTGTAATATAGTTCACCTTGTACTCCCTTGGAGTTTTAGCGGGTGATGCAGCGACAAAAAGCTAGGCCCAGCATTTCTGACATCGGGCGAGAGGCTGGATCTTTATGGACAGTTCCTCGCAACGAGGACAGGACAATCCCAGCATCTCTGATCCTCCGCTCGACAGTAGCACAAACTGCCCCTCTGTGGACATACGGATCCCTGTGTCCGTCACTGGCACTCCAGGCGGGGCAAACATATTGGAGACCCACGGTGAAGTAGCAGGGGGCCTCAATCGCTGGGCAACCACACTCAGTTGCAGGAAGGCAGACTTGTCCAGACACGTTTCAGGCGCGTGCTGTGCTGCACGTATGCCCAAGCTTAGCTGTTTGAGGTTAACTCCCTCGTTACCGGACAGTTCAAAACACAACACTCTTCGCTCTTTAGTAAATCTTGTACTCACAATTTCCATTGCCAGAGGTAACAGCCGAATCCCGGACGAGCCCCCACATGTAGCACTACCCCCTCAGGAGCTGCTGGTTGATTTGGGATCGGCATATTAAGTTACCTCTGTGTGATGTCTAGGGGTGAAGGTAGTGAGTAGAGCAGAAACTGAATGTCCAATCAGCGGATAAAGTTTTCTCAATGCTTTATTTCCTGGCCCAACACGACCAACTTGAGGTAGATAGGAAAGGTTGATGAGGTAAAGAAACTCTGCGGTATCACGCTTGGATAGAGAAAAGCAATCCTGCTGTTCTGTAGTTGCTTCAAACGTTGCCACTCTTGCCAGAGTGGGCAAAGTGCCCCCGGACAGACCTCTGCCACAAGCCTGGCAGCCGGAGCATCACTTTAAGGTTGCTGGGAGGAACAGGCCTCTGCCACAGGCCTGGCTCTGGTGAGACCTCTGCCACAGGTCTAGTACTTGGATGAGCTAAATGGTTGAGCAAATCCTCCCAGTAATTAACATTAGGGTCACCGGTTGACAGTAGAAGTGTACCTGTCAATGTCCCGGTCACCAGATCCCAGATGGTTCGTTCAAGCCCTTTTGGATAACCTGCCTCCGGGTTTCCTCAAGCCGATCCCCCACCGAACGACATACAGCCTGGGATCTTCTCAATAGAAGGGGGACCCAGTCAGTCATTGGGGCCCCTTGGTAGCATCAGTTGCTCCAGACCAGGAGGGTCCAGAGTCTAGAACTCCACGTGGCGCGCGACCCCAGGCCAGGTGGGCCATAGTGGTGGGGCCCGCAATGTGCGCACACCCTAAAGGTGGGTGCCACACCTGGAACCAGGAACCCGCGAAGAACCCAGAACAACGGTCTTCGACACAGAAATACCCCTCCCTAGCATGCACAGCGAGGTCCAACTCCTTTCATTGGCTGCTGGGAAGAAGCGACTCCGCCTGGATCTCTCTGGCGCCATCTGCCGCCCAATGCAGACTGACCCACAGAACAATCCAGATTTGGCGACAGCCAAATTTAACACAATTAAGAATGAGAGCAACTTATCTGTCTCATTCTCCCACTAACTTTAGCGTAGTGCCCTTACTGAAAGTAAAGGGGGCGCTACATGTAGAAGGGATAAATTGATGTCCTTTCTCCAACCATTCTGCTCTCTCCTCTTATGAACATCAGTGGCAAAGCTTGACATTCTTTCAACTCATCCCCCCCCCCTCCAGAGAGGGCAGTGTCAGTAGGGCAGAGGTTGGTGTCAGTAGGGCAGTGGACGTCAGTTGTTTTTTATTGGCACTGGCTGTGTTTGAGTCACTGACAGTCTGACACCGACACACGGTGATAAAGATGCAGGGATCCAGTAGCTCCATATTTACTTGACACACTTTTGTACCCTGAGTCCCAATCCAGAAGCAACATCTAACATAACCTCTGGGTAGGTAGTGCAGAGGTGGTGCAGGAGTGAACAGGGAATGCTAGTTCCCTGCTTCTTCTTTAAAGAGCGTGTGTATTGTGTCAGCGCTTCTTAACCTTTTTGCAGTCATTAACTAAATGTATTGGGCTGAATTAAACTGATATCTGCACTGGATGATTGATACTTGGAGCCACATAATGGGGGAGTCCCCCTTCACAAATAGTCCTACTTTTAAATCTTTACCTTGTCTGTGACATCATGGCGATGTAGGAGTGGGAGGCAATGCAAGTCTGGACAGAAAGAAAACTTACATTCTCTTCTGAATACTTTTCCTGTCCCCCTTTTCCATGGTGCAGGCAGGCCGGCTGCCAATACCATAGCAACAAATTACATAGTGTGTGGCTGAGCGTCCTGTCAGCCTGCCTGAACCCTGAAAATGACTGTTACCGTGTGGTGGATGGGGACAGGGCACTTTGCAGCCATACCAACTCTCCACTGCTGAGACTGTGCAGTGCCCCCCAGCCCCTCACTACTGTCCACAGCTACCATTAGAAATCACAGGGCCCCATGCAGCATGACAGGGCTCCCCCATGTATTTTGTAGCTATCAGTGTGCCAGTGTGCCTTTGTTATGCCTACGTGCAGAATGCCCAGACAGCCACACTTGCAACCCTACCGATCTACCTCCTCACCTTCTCAGTACCACCCTACACCCTCAGATCATCACATTTTCAAAACTAAATGGGGTGACAGCATTTTATCCTGATCGAGTCACAAGCACTACAACAACCAGCAGTAAATTCACTGCTATAAAGCTATAACCCATCCCTGTGTTTAAACATTGGCTGACTGGCTTTGGAGGGGCATCTGGGTACCTATACCCATTGAAAGAAATTACAGCCCCCCCCCCTCCCAGTCCATTACCAGGCCCTTGGGTCTGGTATGAATATTAAGGGGAACCCTTGCGATTTTTGTCAATGACTTTTATCTGTATTGCCGGGACCCAAAATTAAAAAAAATGTGTCGGGTCCCCCCAAATTCCATATCAGGCCCTTCAGGTCTGGTATAGATATTAAGGGGAACCCAGTGTATTAAAAGAAAAAAAATGACGTGGGGTCCCCCCATACAATCCATACCAGACCCTTAATCCAAGCACGCAACCTGGCAGGCCGCAGGAAAAGAGGGGGGATGAGAAAATGCCCCCCCCTCCTGAATCATACCAGGCCACATGCCCTCAACATCGGGAGGATGTCCCCATGTTGATGGGGACAGGGGCCTCATTCCCACATCCCTTGCCTGGTGGTTGTGGGGGTCTGCGGGCAGGGGGCTTATCGTAATCTGGAAGCCCCCTTTAACAAAAAGGACCCCCAGAATGTGAATTGGTAACGGGGTACATTGTACCTCTACCATTTCACAAAAAAAGCGTAAAAAAAGGTAAAAAACACACAGACAGCTTTAAAAAAAAAAATAATAATTCCAGCGATGTAAATCCTTCCACGATCCGGACTCGCGTTAACCGCCGCTACTCGCCACTACCCGCCGCTATGAGCGATACAGTCTCCTCGATAGAAGGCTCCTGGGCGAATAACGCGTGAGCCGTCTGACGTTTCTTTAAACCCGAGGGCGGGGCCACCCGTGATGTGGACGAGTGACCCCACCCCATTCTGACGTACGGGGGTTTCCGGTGGCTTCCTCGTGGAGCATCACGGGAAACCCCCCAAAAAAATTATAATTGTTTTTTCAATTACTTTTCTCTGTATTGCCGGGACCGACAATTCATATATTGCCTACTACGCAAACTCACTCCTTTTATTCCGAAAGAAGACATAGCGACCGTGGTGGGAGCAATTGTAAACTCCAGATTGGATTATGCAAACGCCCTCTACCTCGGTCTCCCAAAGTACCAAATCGCTCGTCTGCAAGTCGTTCAAAATACGGCCGCCAGACTAGTGACTGGGAAAAAACCCTGGGAATCAATCTCACCTTCACTGAGAGCCCTTCACTGGTTGCCAGTAAAAGACAGAATTGCTTTTAAAGCACTCTGTCTAACGCATAGATGTATCCATGGGAAGGCCCCGCAATATCTATGCGAAAAAATAAAAGCTCATAATCCCAATCGCGTTCTGCGATCCACCAACCAAAACCTGCTCCAAATCCCAAAAGCCAATTACAAGTCCAAAGGAGAAAGAAGATTCGCTGTCCAAGGTCCCAGACTATGGAACGCTTTACCAACCAGCATTCGGTTGGAGGAAAACCACTTAGCATTCAGGAGAAAGATCAAAACTCATCTCTTCTGATACCAAAAGAGACAGGAACAACAAGCGCCCAGAGGCGATTTAGTTCGCATGTGCCGCGCTATATAAGTTCTTCATTCATTCAATAGCCGTGAGTAGTTTTAAATTACTTTTTTTCCTTCATAAATGACATTTGTGCAGGGACAATTCTACACATGGGAAACATGCACTACTTTACATGCATACTTTAGACACCCCCCAGGTACGAAATTTAAAGGAATATTTTCACTTTTATTGTTTCACTTTAAGCAGTATTAAAATCACTACTCCCGAAAAAACAGCATGTCCCCTGGGGCAGGACCCGGGTCCCCAAACACTTTTTATGACAATAACTTGCATATTAACCTTTAAAATGAACACTTTTGATTTCTCCCATAGACTTTTAAAGGGTGTTCCGCGGCATTTCGAATTTGCCGCGAACACCCCAAATTGTTCGCTGTTCGCCGAATAGGCGAACAGCCAATGTTTAAGTCAAACTCATGTTAGACTCGAACATAAAGCTCATCCCTATATGACACTTAGTGATTGCAACTGGTATATTGATAGTACAAAAGGTTTATTTTAATTTAGGAAAAGTCAACCTATCAGAACCCACTTGCAGATATTGGAGTGTCTGTAGGCTAAACCAGCAGGTACCCTGGTTTCTAACAGAAGTCACCTTATCAGTATGAGAGAGAGGGGGTGGATGAGAGGGGGTGAGGGAGGGTGAGAGAGAGGGGGTGGATGAGAGGGGTGGATGAGAGGGAGGTGAGGGAGGGTGAGAGAGAGGGGGTGGATGAGAGGGGGTGAAAGAGAGAGAAGAGGGTGGGAAAGAGAGACCCCCTAGCCCTGCCTGCAGTCCCTACTGTCCCAGCCCCTGTCTGTGCCTGTTCTCAGTCAGCCTTTTTTCTTCCTGTTCCATGATAGTCACAGTGAGCTGGGAGATTAGGTTGGAGAAGGAGTGCAGACTCTGCGAGGTGCCGGGGATGCTGCTCAGGGTTAGCAGTGAGGCCTCATCTTCTCTTTCCCTCCCTCCTGGGCTCTTCCCGGTTTCCCAGGCCTCCCCATCCCTGTTTGAGGATGCCGCTGTTCTGCAGCCCCTACCACCGGACTAGCAGCGGGACGATCCAGTCCAGGACCTTGACAAGGGGGCAGGGCTCAACTCTTTGGGCCCCATGAGCACTATCTCTAGCAACCAGTGACCGAGAGTAGAGTCAGGTGGATGCGGGGGCAGAGACGGAGCCAGCGCTACCACGGCTCAGTCTGCCCCCTGCATTCCCAATCAGGACATAACTTTTAATTGCGGGACTGCACCCACCTGGTAAGAGACTCGGGGCTATGGGCCCCAGGCTCGGAGCTATAGCCCCAAAAGCCACTCCCTAGCGGCACCACTGTGTAACAGGCGCTTCCCTCACCGTATTGCGTTCCACGCTGGAACGCATACGGTGACCGCGCAATGACGTCATTGCCCGGCGCCACGTGCGTTCCAACTTGGAACGCGGAAGTGCGCTGTGGATCACCGCTGTTTTCTCCAGCCATCTGTCTGCTGCCTATAAAGGCTTCTAGCCCCATTCAAACAGGTCCTATTATTGTCGGCCATAGCCGGCTTGGCTACTTCTAAACTACTGCTACTGTCTTTCCCTAAACTGGGAACCATCCACACCTGGATCTATGCTCTCAACCTTGCTACAAGTTGCTTCGGACACCCCAAGATATCCCCACCAGGAGACCCTTAACAAACGAAATCCCATTGCTGCTGCAATACTCTGTTTACTAGAAAACTCTCATCCCTGCAAAACGGACCATCACTACATCACATTTGTTACTGTACAAATACCCGGTTCATATATAGCTTTATTAAGTACTGTATTTGAATCTGGCTCTAGTAATTACTACGATGCTGCTTGGAATGACTAATGGTGCCTTCATGTAACAGTTGTGGACTATCTTAAAGGGACATACACTTTTAAGGCATTTAAACTGAAATTGCCTCTCACGAGTTAATGCTACTTGCATACAGTATTTTCAAATGCTACATGCTTGACATTCGTTGTTATTTGTATACGGGCTTCCGCCCTAAAATGCTGAACATGTTCACTTAACTTTTTTATGCTAAGGGTAGAGCGTATTTTATATACCTGCTCCCTTAGTGGCCTAATGCATTCCTCTATGTAAGGTGATATGATGTAGAGAACCCCCAAACTCCTGTTCTCAGATTGGAGTGACGCCTGGGGTCCCGTACTGATAATCACCTACATAGGGAAGTGCATTTGAAACTTCACGTGCATAGTATTCTCTCAACACTAGTGGTTGGAGGCATGTTGTAATACCTCCATCCTTAGTAGCTCAACGCATTCCTATATGAGAGAGAGATGATGTAGTGAACCCCCAAACTCCTGTTCTCAGATTGGAGCGACGCCTGGGGTCCAGTACTGAAATCTCACATAACATAGAGAGGTGCATTGAAATCTTTTGCTAGCCGCAGTTGTGGTTCACTCCCGTTCACCATAGTTTGTAACACACTGCCACCCAGCCACAGTACATTTACTGTGCCAGGGCCGAACATGCAGCCTGCGTCACGTACGTCATCCGGCCAGGAGCACGCTGTGTGATCACATGATCACAATGTCAACAAAGCTGTTATAAATGGATTTCATTCATAACAGCTGTGATTCCTATAGTGATGCTGTAATTGGACCAAGGCTATCACATGGTACCTGGGCCAATCACAGCACACTGTACCATGGAATTGCTGTGGGCCAATCACATCACACAACAGTAAACCACAGTTGTTATAAAATGTAACCCATTTGTGACAGTTCAAAACATTGTTGTTACAGTGATTATCAGTGTTGAATAGTAAAAAATGCCTTGGTCATGAAGGGGGTAAAACTTTCCAGGGGTAAAGTGGTTAAGCAGGTCATACACTAGTAAAATTTTGCTGGAAAATATTTGTTTTGATCAAGTTCCTTTGATTTCCTAATTGTTAATCGGGTCAAATCAATATTCCTTTTTCAACAGAAGTGACAAGAGATGTGGTAGTAAACAGTAAATGTGGTTTTAATTCTGGGAAAGTACATTTACTCCAAAACAGAATGTTAACATCAAACACGTTTTGAAGTACTTTTGAATAACATTTATCATGTCATCAATTTTACTGTTGAGAATTTTTTATAGAAATGTTTGCCTGAATTTTCATAAGAACGTTTGTTCGAAAATCTACTAGTGTATTTACTAAGCTAAGTTAAAAATCAGTTTTCAAAGTAAGTATTAGCTTTGTTAAGTAAATATTATCAACTTCTTTAACCACTTGTCGCCAATGACAGATTGACGGCGGCAAAGTGGTTGTAGAATCCTGACCGGACGTCATATGACGTCCCCAGGATTCTGAGCCGCTGCGCGCCCCCGGGGGCGCGCATCGCGGCGATCGTTGTTGCGGGGTGTCAGTCTGACACCCCGCAACACCGATCTCGGTAAAGAGTCTCTCACGGAGACTCTTTACCACGTGATCAGCCGTGTCCAACCACGGCTGATCACGATGTAAACAGGAAGAGCCGTCGATGGCTCTTCCTCACTCGCGTCTGACAGACGCGAGTAGAGGAGAGCCGATCGGCGGCTCTCCTCACAGGGGGGGTTCGCGCTGATTGTTTATCAGCGCAGCCCCCCCTCGGATCGCCACATGGACCACCAGGGATGCCCACCAGGGAAGGGCAAAACAAAAAAAAAGTAAAAAAAAAAAAAAGTCTGAAAAAAAAAATGGGGAAAAAAAAAGATGCAAGAAAAAAAAGATGCCAATCAGTGCCCACAAATGGGCACTGACTGGCAACAAGTAAATCAGTGCCGCCCCACAGTGTCCATCAGTGCCGCCCCACAGTGTCCATCAGTGCCACCCCACAGTGTCCATCAGTGCCACCCCACAGTGTCCATCAGTGCCACCCCAGAGTGCCCATCTGTGCCACCCCACAGTGCCCATCTGTGCCGCCCATGAGTGCCCATCTGAGCCGCCTATGAGTGCCCAGTGCCGCCCATGAGTGCCCATCAGTGCCCATCAGTGCCGCCCATCAGTGCCCATCAGTGCCGCCCATGAGTGCCCATCAGTGCCGCCCATGAGTGCCCATCAGTGCCGCCTATGTGTGCCCATGAGTGCCGCCTATGTGTGCCCATCAGTGCCGCATGCCAGCGCCGCCAATCAGTGCCACCTCATCTGTGCCCGTCAGTACTACCTCGTCGATGTCCATCAGTGCCATCTCATCTGTGCCCATCAGTGCCACCATATCAGTGCCCGTAATTGAAAGAGAAAACTTACTTATTTACAAAAAAATTACAGAAAAAAATAAAAACGTAATTTTTTTCAAAATTTTCAGTCTTTTTTTAGTTGTTGCGCAAAAAAAAAAAATCGCAGAGGTGATCAAATACCACCAAAAGAAAGCTCTATTTGTGGGTAAAAAAGGACGCCAATTTTGTTTGGGTACAGTGTAGCATGACCGCGCAATTGCCATTCAAAGTGCGACAGTGCTGAAAGCTGAAAATTGGCTTGGGCGGGAAGGTGTATACGTGCCCTGTATGGAAGTGGTTAATAAATCGATCCTATTGCCTTTTAGCGATGTAAAAGATTTCTCAAGAATGCTGAGGTCATGTGGCAGTTTCCCAGTAATAATGTTTCCTTATCCTTCTTTATTCATAGCTAACTCCTTGATCACTTAGGTATTATCACTGGGGTTTCAACAGATGTATATAAGATTAAGTAATATATAATTGCACCATCTGTCACTTTAACCTACATAGCCGACTGATCTCTCACCACCGCATGACTTATATACACTTCTTTGCTTAAAGTGACCGTTACACAATTCTAAGCACCAAAATTAGACCAACTTAATTTAGGTTTGGTGTCCATTCAAAAATAAATAATAATAAACCTCTTTTACAAACATGTAAACATGTCTTTCAAATAATGCACCGTCCATGACTATATTGCATTATTAAAGAAATTTGGTAAACATATATATATATATATATATACTTGACAGAAAAAGCTGGGGTATTTAATATAGAAAAAAGGTTTTTTTTTTTGGGGGCTATAAATTAGATGACAAACTCAAATACAGGTGAAGCAATAAACATTTCTAACCAGGTTCCTCCTTACCATCCAATCAGCAAGCCAAGTTCAACGGTCTAACTATACATATTAAAAGCAGAGGATTAGTCGCACACATTTGCAAATATATGTTTTAAGCTGCAGAGCCATCGCCAAGGCTCCCTGCGATTCTGCAGTCCTAACTACACACTTTTTAAAGTCTCCTCAATGGAGGCATGTACAGTGCGGCCCCGTGTGGAATGTCTGCTGCAACTGGTGTGGGCCCTGCCCCCAGAAGCGGAGGTACCCATGGGGAGCGGCGGCAGTTCGGGAGTGGCATCTGCAAGCCGACAGATGGCTCAGCATGGGAGGCATGCAGAGGAGAGCCGCATTGTCCGCCGGTCGCCAGCTGATGATTTCACCCACGGGCCCCCCGTCCCTTCTACATCTGCAGCATCCCCTTGGTGGACAGGGGGACCAACAGTCAGAGTGTCAGACACTGATTCAGAGGGGCCTGTTGTGGTGCTGGTTCAGTCAGGACCTCTTCAGGGAGCAGCGGCTGGTCAGTCGGTTTCCATCAGCGAAGCCCAGTGGGTTTATGGGGGCGTGACTTGGCTGCAATAAGATGAGCAGTTCTGGGCAAATGGAAGGCTATGAGACTGTCTTTGCGATGGGATCACAAAGATATTGGCTTGTGGATGAAACTCATCACACAAGTCTCTTCACCATCGGCCAAAAAGTGTAAGGGATTCTGCTGGCAGTTTAGTGATGGCACCTGCAAATTTGGGGTGATCCTATTGTTTCTGCCACAAATGTCCGTGCTGCGGGGGTGCCCTTCAAAAAGGGTGAGAAACCAGCCAACGCTAGAAAAAGAGATGACTCCGGTGAGGGTGGAAAAAATTGTACATTATCTAAGTAGGTATCCATACAGGGGGGTTGCACGGACGTTGTGGTTTGGTTTTAAGGACGTCTTTGCGTTTACAAGTGCATTAGATAACGTCCCTTCTGTTTGGACCACCCTGAAGTCGGCGTATGATCATCCAGGGGTAGTTTCTAGTAAACTGCAGAAGGAGGTGGCATTGGGCAGAATGGTGGGCCCGTTCTCGGGGCTGCCGGTGCCGGACTTAGTGGTTTTGCGGGTTGGGAGTTAAGCCCAAGTGGAAACCAAATCAACTCCGGCTTTTTCACCACCTTTCGCACCCAAAAGGAGGGTCGTGAACGATGCGATCGATCCTTCTCTTGTACCGTCTCCTATGCCTCATTTGATAAGGTGGTGTGGTGGGTGCACAAAAGGGGCACTCATGTCTAAGAATGACATTGAGTCGGTTCATCCAGATAGTGTTCATGTTAGGAGGGGAAGTATTTTGTGGATAGGTGCATACCAATGGGCTGCGCTATTTCCTGTTCTTATTTTGAGATGTTCAGTTCCTTTCTGGAATGGGTCGTCAGGGACTTGTCCGACCTTAGTTTTATTTTGCACTGGACGATTTCTTGGTTATAGACCCTCCGGGGGATCGTCTTATCTCATTCTCTTGGCCACACTGCGCAACATGTTTTTCAAGTTTTCGGCATTCCGCTGGCACAGGGCAAGACAGAGGGACCTGTCACGGTGTTGACATTTTTGAGAATCATCATTGATACCAATTTGATGGTGTGCCGTTTGCCAAGCCATAAGCTCAAGGACCTTCATAAGACTGTGGCTGAGGTTGTCCGACGTTCTAAGGTGCAGCTGAGAGAGTTACAGTAATTTTTGGGTAAACTCAACTTTGCATGCCACATTATGCCCATGGAGCAAATGTTTTGTAGATGCTTGGCGGGCGCTACTGCGGGGGTCAGGGCCCCACATCATTTTATTCGTCTTAGTCGGGACCATTGGGAGGATTTGCGGGTTTGGGACATGTTTTTGGAGCAGTATAATGGTAGTTTTTTTTGGCTGGGGCCTGCGGTCCAGGCAGCGGAGCTCGATCTGTTCACTGACACGGCGAGGTCCGTGGGTTATGCGACTTACTTCAATGGGCGGTGGTGTACGGACCAGTAGCCGGAGGAGTTGTTGGGGTCCGATCTCATTCGGAACCTGTTGCTGTTAGAACTATTTTCCATAGAGCTATCCGTGGAGCTTGAGGTTCGGATTTCATTAACCGGAGGGTTTGTTTTCATTGTGACAATCTAGGGGTGGTGCATGCCATGCCATGGGAGGCATGCAGAGGAGAGCCGTGTCGTCCGCAGGGGGCCAACAGTCAGAGTGTGAGCTGTCGGACACTGATTCAGAGGGGCCTGTTGTGGCGCTGGACCAGTCAGGACCTCTTCAGGGAGCAGCGGCTGGTCAGTCGGTTTCCCCTGGGCAGCCTGGTAAGTCACTATCCGTTCCTTTAGCTGTGTCTGTTCCTGTAACTGTGGTGTCTGTGTCTCCCCCCTGTTGTCACCTCCCCTGGTATTCAAGCATGGGATGGGCCAGTTCCATCGCCTGTCATGGAAGCTGGGGATGGGTAGGGGGCCCTGGGTAGTGGTATGGCCCCTCTGGGAGCAGGGGGTGGTGTGGTTGTCCTGGGTGTAGCGGGCTCTAGGGATGCGTTGCTGCAGCACTTTTTGGTTGCTCTGATCTCTGGCTGTAGAGATATGGCAGCGGAGCTGGATCTGTTCACTGACGCGGCGGGGTTTGTGGGTTATGCGACTTTCTTCAATGGGCGGTGGTGCGCAGACCAGTGGCCGGAGGAGTTGTTGGGGTACGATCTCATTCGGAACCTGATTCTGTTAGAACTATTTTCCATAGAGCTAGCCGTGGAGCTTTAGGTTCGGATTTCATGAACCGGAGGGTTTGTTTTCATTGTGACAATCTGGGGGTGGTGCATGCCATTAATTCCCTATCGGCTTCCTCTTTGCCTGTGGTCCGTTTTGCTGCATCATTTGGTTTTGTTGTGTCTGCAATTGAACATCATTGTGTTTGCTGTTCATATCCCAGGGGTTCAGAATGAGGTAGCTGATGCGCTTTCTTGCCTACACAGGAACAGATTCCAACAGTTGGCACCAGAGGCAGCACGGCTTGGAGTCCCGTGCCCCAGTCGTTTGTGGGATTTTGTTTTGACCTTGTGATGTCGTCGGTTCGGCGGTCGGTAGTGGAATCTACCTGGTGGACTTACGACCGGGTATGGCGGGAGTGGCAAGACTTGGTGAGTAGTGTTGGGGTTTTTTCCAGCGACAAGGACATGCGTTGGTATATTTTCTAGGTAATAACTGTGAGGAGGGGGTCTATGTCGCTTCGGTGAACAGTAAGATGGCTGGTTTTGCTTTTTTGCTTAAATTAGGTGGGGTGGAGGATGTTTCAGAGTGAGTTAGTAACTTGTATAGCGCTACAAATGCGAACTGAATCGCCTCAAGGCGCTTTGCATCCAGTGTCGTCCTGATCCTTCAGAAGAGGTGGGTCTTTCGTTTTTTCCTAAAAGCCCAGTGGTTTTCTTCCATGCGAATGGTCGTGGGTAGAGCATCCCAGAGCCGAGGTTCTTGGACTGCAAATCTACATTTTCTCTTAGATTTGTAGCGGGATTTGGAGGAGGTTTTGGTTAGTTGACCGGAGCACGCGATTGGTGACGTAAGGGTTTTATTTTCTCGCTTAAGTATTGGGGAACGTTTCCTTGTGCGCATTTGTAGGTGTAACAGAGGGTCCTGAATGTGATCCGATCCTTTACGGCTAGCCAGTAGAGGGACCTCAAGACCGGGAGATTGGTTCCCACGTTTTTTTACCTGTTACCAGTCTGGCTGCAGTGTTCTGGACGACTTGTAGACGCGAAATCTGGTATTTGGGTAGTCCTAATTGAGGGAGTTTTCGTAGTCGAGTCGGGAATTGATGATTGTTCCAACCACTACTGCTGTATCCTCTTCCGGGATGAAGGGGATAAATCTACGTAGCAGGCAGAGAAGATGTTAGAACAGCTCACTACTGCTCCTATTTGTGTGTCCATCGTCATGTCTGAGTCAAAGATGACTTTGAGGCTTTTGACTTTGTTGCTTGGGTTGATGGTTTGTCCAAGGATGGTGGGTGGTGTCCATGTGGTCCTAGAATTAGATTTCCGATTTGCGTGAAGGATAAGGAGTTCTGTTTGGATCCATTGAGTTTGAGGGAGCTTTCCGTCATCCAATTATCGATCAGAGTGAGGCATTTTCCTAGTTCCTGATATTGGTCTTGTTTGTTGGTGATTCGAAAGTAAAGTTGCGTGTCATCAGCATAAAAGTGGTAGTGCATGTCCTGTTTGCTGTTGATTTTACAAAGGCTTTTATAGTAAGGAAGGCCTTGCAGTGTTACAGAAAAGGGCGCGCCAGGCCTGATTCACGATGACCGGTGTCGTTGGGTAGGTTGGCAGTTTTGTTGGTGGTGTTGCCCCGTGTCTGTTTTTCTCATTTTGAGGTCCAGATGTTCAGGATAGCTTTTGTTTTGGCCTTTTTTGGGGCATTACAAGTGGGCGAATTGGTCAGTCCTTCAAAATCGGTGGTCGGAGTTTTGGATGTCTCGGATGTGTCAGTGCGGGACGATACTGTTACGCTGCTCATTCATAAGTCAAAGACTGATCAGATGGGAAAGGGAGCCAGAGTGGTACTTGGTTCGGTGGCTGGTTTGGCTCTGTGCTTGGTCGCAGTGATTAAGGAGCGGTTGGGGTTACGGCCTCCTGGTAGGCGTTTTCTTTTGATACACGAGGATGGGTTGCCATTGTCTAGGTACCAATTTGTGTCTGTGTTCAAGAAATGCTTGGAGGTGGGAGAGTTCTCACTGATGGATTATTCTTCACATTCGTTCAGGATAGGGGTGGCCACAGAGGCAGCTCATTGGGGCTTGAGCGACCAGAACCCCAAAAAAACGGGTTCTGGTCGCTCAAGCCCCAATGAGTCGCCTCTGTGGCCTTCAACGCATTGGTCGTTGGGAGTCTCATCAATTTCGGTTGTATGTCCGCTCTCATCTTCTTTAAGGTTGGATAAAAAGGGGGGGTAACCCCCTGCTGATAAGAGTCCAGTGGCTAATGGGGTTGCACGACTTGTCTGGTGTTGTCTGTTTTCTGTGGGTTACCTTATTGGTGTGATGTGAACTTAACAATGTGGGGATGTGTGTATGGTGCATTAGGTTTTGTTTTGTCTATGTTCCTTTTGTGTTTCTGTTTTTCATGCCCGGTGTGCCTGATGTGGATCCTGTAGCTTGTGCAAGATGTTCTTAGACACACCCATATACAGGGCATTGCAGTAATCAAGTCTACTACCAACCATTGCATTGACCATAGAGATCTTGTCAGAGTCCTCGATAAAGCGAAACATAGATCTCAGGAGTCTTAAGTGGAAGTGGCATACACTTACCACTTGATTCACCTGGTTACGCAATGCCAACTTAGAATCAAGGATAACCCCCAGGTCCCTGACCTTAGAGACTGGTGCCGGACTCGGTTTAAAGGAGTCAGGCCAGTCGGGCATCTTACTAGGGCAATCATGGTTACTGAAGATCATAGTTTCAGTTTTGGAGCCATTAAGCTTGAGGTAATTGGCTCCCATCCAGGTTCTAATCTCCTCCAAACAAGAGGCAAGATCCACTTGCCTCTCGTTGGTCCTGGGGAGGCGAAAGTATATCTGGGTATCGTCTGCGTAGACGTGGAAGAGAAGGTTATGGCGACGTATGATGTACTTTTTTGCAATGTTATGTGCAAAAGTACTAATATTATTTTTTTCTGGTTTGACTCCACAGTTTCCTTCAACGCCACAACACCGTGGCATCCCAGTTTGGGACTTTCCCAACTGTGGAGGTGCGATAGATGGGAAGCACATCCCCATCGTGCCAACACCACATTCATAGTATTGTGTTGATGGCGGTGGTGTCGGCGCAATATGAGTTTCTGGCCAGATGTCGAATGGTGGAGTCTTCGCCCAGACTGAGTTTTCCCGATGTCCTCAGAGTGGTGGCCTGGCATTGCCACCTGATGAAGACAACATGGAAGGACTCCCCTTTGTGTTTGTCACAGATGAAGCCTTTGGTGTGGGACAACATCTGATGAGGTCATTCATCCAGAGGACCTTAACCCTGGAGAGGACATTCACTACCGGCTGACCAGAGCCCAAAGAGTCGTTGAGAATGCCTTTGGGATAATGGCCAGCCGGTTTTGCCTATTTCTCACAGCAATACATATGGCGGAATACAAACTGAACCACATCGTATTATCCTGCTGCATATTGCACAATTTTTTTATGGCAAAATTCACACATTTATCTTGGCTCAGTTGGGCCTGAGGCTGGACTTCCTGCTAATCCCCTGATGGACCTGGAAGCTGGCCATCCTAGCTTTCCCCCCCAAAGCCATTGCTATGCCTGACAATGTCTAAATTTTTATAATAAAAAAAATTATCCGCTAAAACAGGACTGGGCAAACTACGGCCCGCGGGCCGTATACGGCCCGGCGGACCTTTTAATCTGGCCCGCGGGTCGCTAGCTACGATAGTGGCTGGGCCTAGTGACATCTCACAGCGTCTCCTCCTCCTGGCTAGTCAGTGGCTGGGCCGGCCAGCAGCTAGTGGGGGGGGGCGGGGCCGTAGGCAGAGTACAGACTGAGCCGTACGTGCAGGTGCAGGCAGGGAGTTGGCGTCACGTCAGATGACGTCAGCTGCCTTTCCGCGCGCCAGTGAGGAGCAATCCATGCGGCGTGAATGTGAGGAGTAGACGCTGTGAGTGTGAGATGTCATTCCGGTGTAATACACAGGTGAGTCCACCCATGGCATGCCATGTATATTACAACCCTAAAACCCCTTTGCTGACAGCTGAGGGACAGGGTGACAGACCCAAGAGGCAGGGTTCACCCAGCAACTGCCAACCTGTGTCTCTTCAGAGGATGGGGAACTACAAGCCCCAGTGTTTAATACAGTACAGTATTAAAAAGTAAAAAAAAAAAAAAAATATATATATATATATATAGCAATAGGGTACAGTGGTACAATATATATATATTACAAACCCTCTCTTTGAAGAAACCTAACATTTGATTTTGCCTAATAACTTTTGTTAGCTAGTAAAGAATATCAATCAATTTCAACTTGAATCTCCTTTATCTTGTTGCTGCGCAGCTGTTAGGTTTCTTCAAAGAGAGGGTTTGTAATATATATATATATTGTACCACTGTACCCTATTGCTATGTGTGTATATATATATATATATATATATATATATATATTTTTTTTTTTACTTTTTAATACTGTACTGTATTGAACACTGTACTTGTATATACATATTTTTTTATACTGTACCGCTGTACCCTCTTGCTATGTGAATATATAAAGTACAGTATTTAATACAGTACAGTATTAAAAAAATATATATATATATTTTAATACTGTACTGTATTAAATACTGTACTTTATATATACACATAGCAATAGGGTACAGCGGTACAGTATAAAAAAAATGTATATATAAGTATAAGTACAGTATTATTACAGCATTATGTCTTGAGAATGCTAAGAACCTCTTTCCAACAGTAAATGAAACTCAAAATGTGTTTGAGTGAACGTGATTGGAAATTTTCACTAATATGAGTCACAAATAGTGAAAAATGTTCATTGTTTTGGGAAATTTTGTTTAATAAATTATTTTTTTTTCTTGTAAGGCAACCTCACTTTTCTATTGTTTAACTATAACAAGTACTTGTACCAGTTGTCCAACAATGATATTTACTGCTTTTTATAAAGAAATACAATTGATTTTATGCAGTATTGAGTTTAGCCTTTTGGCCCGGCCCTCCAAAATATTTTTAGTTTCTCATGTGGCCCCATTGAAAAAATAATTGCCCACCCCTGCGCTAAAATCTTGAATTTGATTTATTGCTTGTGTTTCTTTTAGCTGTCTCCTAGGTTCTCCTAGTGCACTTGTTGTGCCAAGTGGATTTTCCTTTAGTAAATAACCCCCATTGTCACTGTAAACACTAACTTGTAAAAAAACAATGGTATTGAGCATTGAAATAAGAAGCCACACATAGTTGATTCTAAAAGTTTTTACTCTGTGCACATTCACATGTGCGTTATAATTATTTGGGGTCAAAATACAACTTTTTTTTTTTACGTAATTTTTTTGTGTTTTTGCATAAACAAGAAATGTTTCAAAACATAACATACACAGCTCTGGAACTTACAAAGTTCAACGTTGAAAAACTGAAGGCAATTTTTCTAGTGTGTCCAAAAGGATCTTGCCTTCATCAGATGGGGTGATGTCACCCCTGAACAAGGCACATTTTAAAGATGTACACAAAGTGTGAGGCAAATTGGGGATTTTCCTCCTGATCCCATGCCTAATGTCAACATGTGCTATCTCCTATCAATGGACATGTTTTGGGGGAGCAACCCCTTGCTCTCACCTACTTGAGTTGTGAGGAAGGGGTTGCACCCACAAAATGCATACATTAATATCCCCTGATGGGAGATAGCACATGTGTGCATCTTCAAACTTTGGCTTGAAGAAAGTAGTACAATTTTTTAAAATAGTGCATGAAAAACAAAAGGGGGGGGGGGATTTCGTGTTTCTTTAGATTCGCCCCAAAACATCAATCACGTTCTTAAATTGTTGATCCAGAAGATTGATATTATTCCTCATGATGTCTACGGACTACACACCATGATTTGCTGGATTAATATTTGTGCACTAGCTCTTGTGAAACGAGGAGTTTCTTCTTCACCAACATGTTCATCACCTAAAAAAAACGGTATTATAAATATGCAGGCCTACATCTCTTAACTTCTTACCTGAAGCTGTGGTGACAGACACTAACCTGGTGTGACAATTTCCACCACTTCATCCACCTCTCCTTCCTCCACATCTTCATCTTGGGGTTCTCTCTGGTCCTCTCCTTTAGGAGGTGTGGGGTTCCTGGTGTCCTCTGAGTGGTGTCCTCTGAGTCTTTGCTCCCCTATGAGAATGAAACAAAAGGTAAACTTAGCACACAAAAATTTGAGGCCAGAAATAGGAATATGAAACATTGCTTGGAAGTGGGGTACAATTGTCTGTTTTGGCAGAGTTCCGAAGCTGAAGACATGATTTTTTTCTGGAATACTTACCTTTTTTGGCCAAGTTTCACACATGTAGACTCCCCAAGTATCCACTGGAGCACCTGTGTGGGACACCCTAAAAAAGTTATTCTGAGTCCAGATGTGAAAACAGCTGCTGAGTGTCCTCTCCTTTACACTGAATCAAGTTTGCATTTCATTCTAGTTACAAACACATCTAGACAACAATGTAATAAACTTATTTTAATACAAATAGGCATGACCAAATGTAGTTAACCCTGTATCTACCAAAAACATTGTATGTAGTGGGCAAACGATGTTTCCTGCAACCGATTACTGTGCCCTCTAACCTGAAAGTTGCCATTTTAAACTGTCCAACAGTAAAAAAAAGCACATGGAGCAACATGCAAGTAATAATAATAATAGGAACACAGGACAAATATGTACAGCATTTCCTCAATTGCTCCCTGGATCGCCGTACCCCAAAATTCCTGTACAGACTCCTTACAACTTTAGTCATGATCTTGGCCTTTCTCACATTAGGGATCTTGTATGGCCCATGCTTCCCATCATAGTCGGTCCTCCTCAAGATGTCCACCATCTCTGCAAACGACATATTTGAGGCCTTTTATCTCCTCCTGGATCAGGAAATTTCTGGCTCCGGGCTTTCCTCAACATTAGTGGAATTATCAGCCACCTGCTGTGTCTCCGCCATGTTCCTCTCCCACTGTGCCCCTAAAGAGAAGGGGCGGGGAATATACTAGAAAGAATGTCAGGGGCGGGCCATGTGTGCACAGTTTCATGCATGAGCAGTGTATATAAAGCTAACACGCATGTGTCGTACCTATGTTCTGTGTGCGGAAGGAGGAGTAAGCGCCAAACTTGAGACCGAATGTAACATTTTAACTTGGGTCATCAGTGGCCTATACTGCTTCAATATTATGGCCTATATGGGGATAAGATTAGGAGAGTTTATACTGACATTAGTATTTTTGGCTTGTGTTTTAACTTGCAGAAAAAATTATTGCTTTCAAAAATCAGGATTTTATTAGCAAGTTCCTTTGACAGGTACAGGGAGCTGCCTGCTTTGTAGGAAACCAAAAACCCCATTCATAAAAAAAGAGGAGCAAGGAGGGCAGAGCTGGAGAACCTGCTGCAACTTGTACAGACACAGGTCCCAGAAGCAACCCTCAGGTTAGTGGACAATAAAATTGGGAACTTGAGGGGCACATACAGGAAGGAGCGCACTAAGGTCCTGGAATCACAGAAATCAGGAGCAGCAGCGGATGTTTATGTACCCAGTCTGTGGTACTGCAACAAATTGCGCTTTCTGGATGACCAGCTTGAAGTGAGGCCATCACGTTCTACCCTTCCCTCCAGCCTTCCCTCCACCCTTCCCTTCAGCCAAGCTGAGGCTTCTGAGGAGCAACCTGAGCCTTCCATCCTGGAAGAAGTGGATACCCCCAGCTGGATCCAGGTATAGTATTTTTCAAAAGATTTACTGTCCTAAAATGAATGATGTAAATTGTTGTTAATATTGAAAAGAAAGTATTGTTTGAACAAAAAGGGTTTTATATATCAATAGACAGTAGTGGCCAAAAATTATTGGGACAAGAATTAAGTCTGCTGGGGTCAGAAGGATAGTCTTTTCTATTTATTAAAATTCAATTTACAACAGTCATGAGCTGAAAATTGTGTGTGATTGATGAACCAAAAACTAAAACTATGTCCCTTTTTTATACACAGGATGAGCTCAGCCAGGATGAGGGTCTGGAAAGTGGCAGGCAGGAGGAGGCCGGGGCAAGCATGCACACACATGCGCACACACACACTGTTCTTAATCCATGAATGATATGTGAGATCACCCCGAGCATTCCATTACATAGAGATAATCTCTGCCCTGTGTGATAGACTGAAAGACGGACAGACTGGGGCTACGGAGGACAATGCACACCCGCGTGCTGCATGACACCCATCTCTGCATGGTGTCCCTGATATGATATGGAATGGAATGTATAGAAATGATGATGGTCAGACATGGATAACCCAGCCTGGAGGACACAAGTAGGACATGATGGTCCTCTATATCAGGAGGCACACCGCTACTACTTCTCACTATCAGGGATCATACAGAGGAGCCCTATCACTATGTGATCAGAGGGAGCAATCAGTCCTCATCACACCGACATCGGGGAGGGAAGGAGAGCATCGCCCATGCTATGGACATGGTGCATCCATCCTCCACACACAGCACACAGCCTCAGCTGCACAGAATGAATGGACAGGAATAGCTCCTTACATAGCTACCCCTTTATTCACAAACTGAAGCATAGTAAATACAGTTTTGGCATGCGTCACTGACTCTCCATTCAGAAAAGACTTCACCCTGACCTATACCCTGCAGTAGCTGGCAGGAGAGGGGAGGGGGGAACCCTGTTGGGACAAGAGGAGGGGCCAGGAGACAGCATGGGGACCAGGAAAAAGTACAGGGGGGCAGGAGAGCACACAGGGGCAGCAGAAAAAAGCTGCATAGGATGAGCGGTGGGGGGCTACATATAGAGGAACTGATCTTTCCATTCCCCCCCCCACTTCTCCTTTCCCTCCCGCATGCTTCCAGCAGCTGCAGGAGGAAAATGGAGAGATCGGGTTCTCTGTATCAGTGTTTCTCAACATTTTATCAGTCACGGCATATTGCCTCTTCATTGCCTGTCAAATGTCTCTGAAAAGCGATCTGAGCCTGCATCGCTTTTTAGAGGTATGAAATTTTCTTGTTGGTATTATGAACCCACCCTAAAAAAATCTGTTCTGATTGTAAAGAAATAGGGAGTCAGGATTAAAAGTAATGTGTATATATACAAAAGCATGTAAACACACATAAACATAGAATATCCAGGCTCAAACTTACCGACCAATCAGCAACCAACCAAATTCCCCTGTCTAACTGGTGCGTTAAAAACAGAGGCTTAGTTGCACACATCTGCAAATGCATGTGTAAGCTGCAGGCCCCGTCAAGGCGCTCTGTGTAAACTGCAGTCCTAACTGCAACATTGCATTTTATGTCTCATCAGTGGGAGCACATGACTGCTGATGGATAGATAAGGGGCAGGTGACTGGAGGAGCCCAGCCCTCAATAAAGGGGCAGGAACACACTGCACACTAAGCACATGGAAGCAAAGGTGCTAGTGCGTTGCCTGACCACAATGACAAAAATTCAACAAACAATAGTCACTGCCCCTACCTATGAATGGTATAATAAGGAGCGCTGGAATGGGCGTATAAACATACAAAAACATAGAATATCCAGGCTCAAACTTACCGACCAATCAGCAACCAACCAAATTCCCCTGTCTAACTGGTGCGTTAAAAACAGAGGCTTAGTTGCACACATCTGCAAATGCATGTGTAAGCTGCAGGCCCCGTCAAGGCGCTCTGTGTAAACTGCAGTCCTAACTGCAACATTGCATTTTATGTCTCCTCAGTGGGAGCACATGACTGCTGATGGATAGATAAGGGGCAGGTGACTGGAGGAGCCCAGCCCTCAATAAAGGGGCAGGAACACACTGCACACTAAGCACATGGAAGCAAAGGTGCTAGTGCGTTGCCTGACCACAATGACAAAAATTCAACAAACAATAGTCACTGCCCCTACCTATGAATGGTATAATAAGGAGCGCTGGAATGGGCGTATAAACATACAAAAACATAGAATATCCAGGCTCAAACTTACCGACCAATCAGCAACCAACCAAATTCCCCTGTCTAACTGGTGCGTTAAAAACAGAGGCTTAGTTGCACACATCTGCAAATGCATGTGTAAGCTGCAGGCCCCGTCAAGGCGCTCTGTGTAAACTGCAGTCCTAACTGCAACATTGCATTTTATGTCTCCTCAGTGGGAGCACATGACTGCTGATGGATAGATAAGGGGCAGGTGACTGGAGGAGCCCAGCCCTCAATAAAGGGGCAGGAACACACTGCACACTAAGCACATGGAAGCAAAGGTGCTAGTGCGTTGCCTGACCACAATGACAAAAATTCAACAAACAATAGTCACTGCCCCTACCTATGAATGGTATAATAAGGAGCGCTGGAATGGGCGTATAAACATACAAAAACATAGAATATCCAGGCTCAAACTTACCGACCAATCAGCAACCAACCAAATTCCCCTGTCTAACTGGTGCGTTAAAAACAGAGGCTTAGTTGCACACATCTGCAAATGCATGTGTAAGCTGCAGGCCCCGTCAAGGCGCTCTGTGTAAACTGCAGTCCTAACTGCAACATTGCATTTTATGTCTCCTCAGTGGGAGCACATGACTGCTGATGGATAGATAAGGGGCAGGTGACTGGAGGAGCCCAGCCCTCAATAAAGGGGCAGGAACACACTGCACACTAAGCACATGGAAGCAAAGGTGCTAGTGCGTTGCCTGACCACAATGACAAAAATTCAACAAACAATAGTCACTGCCCCTACCTATGAATGGTATAATAAGGAGCGCTGGAATGGGCGTATAAACATACAAAAACATAGAATATCCAGGCTCAAACTTACCGACCAATCAGCAACCAACCAAATTCCCCTGTCTAACTGGTGCGTTAAAAACAGAGGCTTAGTTGCACACATCTGCAAATGCATGTGTAAGCTGCAGGCCCCGTCAAGGCGCTCTGTGTAAACTGCAGTCCTAACTGCAACATTGCATTTTATGTCTCCTCAGTGGGAGCACATGACTGCTGATGGATAGATAAGGGGCAGGTGACTGGAGGAGCCCAGCCCTCAATAAAGGGGCAGGAACACACTGCACACTAAGCACATGGAAGCAAAGGTGCTAGTGCGTTGCCTGACCACAATGACAAAAATTCAACAAACAATAGTCACTGCCCCTACCTATGAATGGTATAATAAGGAGCGCTGGAATGGGCGTATAAACATACAAAAACATAGAATATCCAGGCTCAAACTTACCGACCAATCAGCAACCAACCAAATTCCCCTGTCTAACTGGTGCGTTAAAAACAGAGGCTTAGTTGCACACATCTGCAAATGCATGTGTAAGCTGCAGGCCCCGTCAAGGCGCTCTGTGTAAACTGCAGTCCTAACTGCAACATTGCATTTTATGTCTCCTCAGTGGGAGCACATGACTGCTGATGGATAGATAAGGGGCAGGTGACTGGAGGAGCCCAGCCCTCAATAAAGGGGCAGGAACACACTGCACACTAAGCACATGGAAGCAAAGGTGCTAGTGCGTTGCCTGACCACAGAGCGCCTTGACGGGGCCTGCAGCTTACACATGCATTTGCAGATGTGTGCAACTAAGCCTCTGTTTTTAACGCACCAGTTAGACAGGGGAATTTGGTTGGTTGCTGATTGGTCGGTAAGTTTGAGCCTGGATATTCTATGTTTTTGTATGTTTATACGCCCATTCCAGCGCTCCTTATTATACCATTCATAGGTAGGGGCAGTGACTATTGTTTGTTGAATGTAAACACACATGTACGCACATGCACACACATATACATACATATATAAATACACACACGCACACATATAAACACACATTAAAAATACACACACATGCGCACACACATATAAACACACAAACATACACACATGCATACAAACATATATAGCCTTTTTTTTAATTGCCAGCAGCAGCACTGTACCTACCTTCACTCTCCATGTTGGGTACTGCACTGTAGGGAGAGGCAGAGAGCACGCACTGTGCAAGACACCTCTCCCTTGCTTTCACTTTCAGTGTAAACACAGTGGAATCAAGCTCCTGCACTGTTGATTTACACATCATCTGAGGATCGGGGAGCTCATCGGGGAGCTCATCGGGGCCCCATATGCAGCCACCGCTCGAACAATTCGGGCATGGGAGGCCCACACAGGCCCCCTGAAGCATGGGGCCCAGTTGCAATGCGACTTCTGTCACCCCTGTACGTCCCCCCATGTGAATGTTGCATCAGAGAAATTTAAAAACAGCTTAATGCCAGCTTTTTGTCACACAGAATATATTAAATAACCAAGAAGATAAATACATGAACAAAAAAATGTAAATTTATTAAAATAACTCCAGAATCTTAAAACTTTACAAATCCACCTTAAATAGTCAATAATCTGCATTTTTCACAGAATAATAAAAAAACACCTATTTGTTTCTACAGGGCTTCAGGCATAGGGGTTAATTTACTAATGGTAAATGAGAATAGCAAAATGGGAATTCCCCTTAGCTTAGTAAAAGTGGACAAATACTTTGCAATGAATATTACTTTTCAATGAATACCCAGTCATGTGCGAGAAAAAAAAACAGTATTTTTGCTTGCACATGACTAGATGATGGAATTCACCAGCACTTAACATCACTCACTAAGCTAAGGGAGAATTCCTGTGCAAAGTAAATAGCCGATTTGCCTTTATTAAACCAACCCTAGAGGTGCCTAAAGGTGACTACTTTCAACTTTCAAAGATCTTCTCGAGCTGTCCCACCGCCAGTGATAATCACAGTAATGAGTGCATTGCAAGACAAAGTAGGGGGAACCCATGCTTCATTTAACCAAGAGAAGTTGGAATTTTCATTTTCATTTGTCCCACATTTACAGGATCTTGAAGCTGTACATGCAGGGACATCTAGGTGCTATATTTTGTTTATATATCACTGGCTTGTAGGGTATCACAGATTTAATTTCCCTTTGTATTACATATTACTAATCAAAAAGCAAGTCCATTCACAGAATAAAAATACATTTTTTACGAAAATTTTAGTAACATCAAAGTATATAAAAAATGTAACTGCACATTTATAGCAAGGCTTGTTACAAAATGCATGCAACAATCTCTGGAACCAGTGTGGGGGCCACTAAACACACGTGAAAGCCTGTTTCTGTGCTACTAATAATCCTGGCATTATTACTGCAAAGGAAGGTGGTGTGCAGATACTAGAATTTTATGTTATTTCTCATAAATGCAGGAATAGTGAGGTCAGCTTTTTACTCACAGCAGATCACATACAGTAATTATTATTGTTATATAGAATTTACATAGCGCTAATAGTTTGCACAACGCTTTACAACATGACGGTCAATATACCCCTTATTGGTGATGCACCTTCAAGCTGATGCAGAACATGCACTGCTTGAGAGTTATACATTCCCACCCAGTGGCGGTGCGTCCATAGTGGGCGCAGGAGCGCTGCCCCTCTCTCCCGTTAATTAACAATAGATAGATTCATGCATTGCATGAATCTATCTATTGTCGCCGCTGCCGCTCACTATTCAGGTGTCCGGCCACTTGTTGAGTGACGGCCATCTGAATTACAGTGGTGGGAGTGCTTTGAAAGTGCCTGATTAGAGCCATAGGCTCTAATGGGCTTCCTGATTAGCCTGTGGGCTCTAATAGGCTTCCAAATTGTTAACCAGCGGATGCACTGCTGTGCATTCACTGTTTAAACAGTGCTGTGAATCGCTTGCCTAACACTGACCCGCCTCTCAGCCAATCAGGTGCACCGGGTCTGGTTACTAGTCACCTGATTAGCTGAAGCAACAGGCACTGTGATTGGACGCCTATTAGGCATCCAATCACAACAGAGATGACATGAAGAAGACAGGAGAGGACTAGGAGGGAGTGTGGAGGATGGTGCTGACCCGAGAAAAATAAGTGCCGGACGGGGGGGGGGGGGGCACAAACTGGCTGCATTTGATGGGGAAAACTGGCATCTTTTGATGGGGCACACTGGCTGCATTTGATGGGGCAAACTTGTGGCTATGGATGGGGCAAACTGGGGGCATTTGATGGGGCAAACTGGTGGCATTTGATGGGGAAAACTGGCGGCATTTGATGGGACAAACTGGCAGCATTTGATGGGACAAACTGGCGGCATTTAATGGAGCAAACTGGCAGCAATTGATGGGGCAAACTGGTGGCAATTGATGGGCACAGTGGCTGCGTTTGATGGGCACAGTGGCAGAAATTGATGGGCACAGTGGCTGCATTTGATGGGCACAGTGGTGGCAATTGATGGGCACAGTAGCTGTGTTTGATAGGCACAGTGGCTGCAATTGATGTTTTTTTTTTCAGTTTGTTTGCCCTCCCCCAAAATTTTTAAGCACCAGCCGCCACTGTTCCCACCTCTATTCATAGGTTGTAAAATTGATTGTTCTGGTAGGTATATCTGCTCAGATGACTCTCACACTAAAATGTACACTACTAAAAAAGAGTGAGTCTCTCTATACAATAAATATTCTGACTCTCTTAGAAGTCAATTTAAGCCAGTAACGGAAAATATATTTAATTACGATGACTTATCCACCAACTTTTGATGGCTGAAAGTTCACAGAATGGGATGTTGCTGGAGAAAATGTGCACAGAGCATTACATCTTACAGTAGACAAATAATATAAATGTTTAAAACTTCCAGAGTTTGCTGACTTCAGTTTGCTGGACAAAGTTGCATGAAGTTGTTGATACCCAACAGGGATTTATTAGCGATTTACAAGTTTGGATTTATCGAGACTTCCTATTATACCGTATTTATTAGGTGAAGCTATGTTTTTTTTAAAACAAGAAGGTGCACACAATAAATCAAAAGCACAAATACAAACTGATAAGTTTAAGAACCTGCTGCTGAGAGTGAGTATAGCTTAGCCGGCTTTAAACAACAATATAAACCGATGATTCAGTGCTGTGCACCAGCCAACTATCGATGATGTGATTACACTCTGTAGTCCAAATAGAGTAATAAAAATTCTAAAAAAGCATAAAAATACCCCAATCTGTATGCAAAGATTTACACAATCTCCTGTGCTTACTAGATATGACATCTACACATAGCGGTCCATCAAGCACGCAGCATCCACCTTTGAAAACATGTCTTTACACAGGCTACAGTGGTCTGGTAAAACAAGCTATAAACTAAGAGTATCCGCTGAAGATTATGTACGATTCGTTAGTTCAAATCAAATTTGCTTATTCCTCATTACATAGCTGCTTGTTATCCAGGGATGCTTAGTTGTCACCTCTATACCCAATTTTTTGCTTGTTATTCCTCTATTCTCAGGGTCACATCTGTAAATTCTGCTGGGCTGGGTCCATTAGCGGTTGTGTCATCGTCCTTGGGTTTAGATAAGGTCTCCTCTCCTGGAATGACTGCAGAAGATGGGGCTACTTCTGGAAACTTGCTCTTTAATTCATTCTCTATTTCCATCTTATCTTGTTCCTTGGATAACCTAATCTGACCATTCTTAACAGGCACAGTGCTGGCCATCACATCATAAAGGAACTGATATTGTTCCTAAAAATAAATAGATAAATAACACGGTGTGTTAATAGAAGTTTGCAATATGTGATTATGCCTCAAGTAATGCTCAAATATTATAGTATTTATTCCAAAACATGTTTAAAAAGAGCAAATAAACAGCCAATAACTTCCAACAATATCTTTACATCTGCAACACTGAAATTAATAAAAAGCAACCATTGTAGTGTTCTCCAGCAGTGTGATAAACTAATTAGTATTCATTATTTTCCCAGAACTGGTCCTTTTAATTTCGAAGATTTTTATTTGTTTAAAACAGACATACATGAAACACAAAATTCACACAAGGTATTGAAAGAGCCTAAATTCTTATAGATAAGAAAAACAGTTGAGGTATGATAAGGCTTATAACTTTGAAGCGGCACAGCAATCTCCGCATAACACTCAAGCTGTAAGAATACCAGTTCCCGGCACCCCAAAAGGAAGCATACTGTGATTAGAAAGCCACCCCCGAACACCCGGAGTGTAACCGTTACCATGGATAGGCAATGAGTTCTGTGCATGGTAGAGTAGTTTAGATACCAAGCTTATATGCCCAGAGGGGAGGGCCCTTTGGCCCAAGTACCTAGAGGTACTTAATCTACAAGGTCATTTTGATTGTAGTAGAGGGCCATAGTGTATATGAGAAATGAGAAGGGGGGGGGGCTGGGGAAACCGAGTAGATAGGGGAAGAGAAGGAAAAGGGAAGATATGTCAATCAACAGGAGGCGATCTGAAGGTAGGGTAGAGATGCGTATTAGTTATGTCTATACCCCAGGGATGAGAGCAATATCCATATGTGCTGCCCAGGGTTCCCAGGTAGATTCAAACTGAACTTTTGAGTCTAGCAAAATGCTGGTCAACTTCTCCTGAGACATAATCCTTGATATTTTACGCTTGACAGTCATAAAGGAGACCCTGGGCTGTTTCCAAACCTTGGCTATTGTCAACTTGGCACCCAGTAGGATGAAGTGGATCAATTTGTGGTTGGATTTGTGAGTCTTGGGGATATTAGCGTTAAGGAGGACTACGGCGGGGGTTCTTGGGACCTGGAGGTCCGTCACTTTTTGGATCAGGTTGAACATCCTTTTCCAGAAAACCCTAATTCTGGGACATTTCCACCAAATGTGGGCCATAGAGCCTATCATTTTAACCATTTGAAGCAGTGAGGGTTCACAGAGGGATACATGTGAGCTAATTTGGCAGGGGTGAGGTACCATCTGGTCATCACTTTGAGGCTATCTTCAATTAGGGAAACATTCCTTATCCCCTTGTAGGCTCTAGAGAAGGACGTCTGCCATTTTTCCAGGTCCCATTGTTTTTGGAGATCATTTTCCCAAGCGGTCATAAATGAGGCTTTGCAAATCTGCTGGGCAAGTGACTGGTAGATAGCAGAGATTCCAGCCCTCTGTTCCGTGGCCTGTCCGCATCATAATTCATATGATGTGAATTTGGCGGGATTGGTTTCCCTTTCCAGATTTTGTGCGAAGTGGTCCTTTTAAATATAAATTCTGAATTTTCGTTTAAATAAATGAAAAGATTTTAATTATTTTTTTAATTCGGGGAAAAAACTCTAGTTGGACTAAAAATCCGGAAACATGTATCCTATATTACTATTGCAGTAAACTATTTCAGTAAATTCTGGCATAGCTATTGTATTTTCTCTTTCCCTTTTTCCTATACCCTTTTATTACACAACTTTAGTTACATGAGAATGGGAAACATTTTTGATTTCCTATTTCCAATTTTGCTTTGATCCTCCTTTTCTTTAAGTGATTGATGCTATTTCATGGTAATTATTACAGGAGAAGTAGAGCCAAAGATATTTTGGTTATACTTGTCCTATGGGTCTCAGGAGTGCAGTTTGTTCTGAACTCCTGTAATCCCTTTCCAGCTGAAGCCCCCTGTCAGCTGACATTAAAGAGCTGGTCCAGACTCTGAAAAGATCCCGAACCCCATATGGCCGGATCCACCCCAGAAGTCTGAACCAACAGCTGGCTCAGCCTCTAAATGATCTGCTGAGAGCCTGAGCCAGGTCCTTCACAGCCCAGCGCCCCTTGATCCTTGGGGGGGGGGTGCAGAGCAAAAAGCCAGAGATGGACAGTCCCCAACTCACAGAATGCTGATAACTGAGCAACCAGCTGTCTGTGATCGCTCAGTTCTCAGCGCAGAGCAGGTGGGGGACAGTCAATCCAATGCTGCACCCACCTAGGTGTGTATTAATTTGTTTTTTTATAGTTCTCTTTTAATTGCTTTCCCGGCTTGCATTCTATGTTATACATGGTATACTGTATATACTGTATATGTAGTGTTTGCATTTTGTCATGTGTTTTTTTTTTTTAGCTTTCATATTTTCTCTATCTTTTATCACTTGTTCTATTTTCTTTAGTAATATCTAAATGTATAAAAATTAACATTAGATATTTGTACTTACCATAAAAGCTTTTCTTTGTGTTCATTGAGGAACACAGAATTTAGAGAATATTGGATTAACTGACAGCTACAGGAAGATTTGGACTTTGGCAAAAACATTTACCAGCCATTGCTCAGTTTTATAGAAAAGTAATACCAACTTCAATATCATAGGCACAGTAACTATGTCCCTCAATGAACTAAAAAAAAAAAAGGGATTTTATGTTAAGTACAAAAATCCAGTTTTCTTTCTCATTCACTTAGGGACGTGGGATTAAGACTATTGGGACATCCAAACACAGTCCCACAAAGCAAAAACAGAACTTGTGACCTGCAAATCAAAGAGTGGCCTAGAAGACTGAACACTCAAAGCAACATCAAATAAAGCTTTAACATCCACCTGGTAAAACTTGAAGAATGTGTCAACAGAAGACCAAGTGGCAGCCTTGCAAACCTAGGAAACAGTTGCATAATGCCAAAAAGAGTGTGCTTTGACATGATTGGGGTGAAACTCATCCCTTAAGACCATAATCTTGTGGAGCAACAAGCTTATACCCCTTTACAGGGAACATCAGGGATGACAAAGAGATTGAGCCTCTCTATTAGAATAGTTGCTGTGAGATACAAGCACAGCACAGACTACATTTAGTGAAAATATATCTCATTCTGATGTACACAAGGTAGAGAGAAGAGAAGAACAATCCTCTTTTTGAAATGAAAGGTGGATATCACCTTAGGAAGGTAGGAGGCTCCTAAAGCGATATTAAATCCAAAAACAACATTTTTATATTTTGCAGCTTACCAATCATTAGTTGTGGTGGCTGTATTAGTTTACCTTTTTTAGGCTTGTACAATTGGGACCTAGCTATAGAATTTTTTAAGGTTCTCCCATGAAAGCCCTGTCCAATATGGAGAGTGGTGGTCTTTGGTGGTCTTTGTATGGGACTGCCCCCTGTCCAAGGTAAAGTAGATTAAGTAGATTGACACACTGAGAAGCGATATTATTTCTTGTTTTGATTGTAAGTATAATTATGTAAAAAAGCCCCAATTCTGTGTAGAAGCATATTTTGTGGATAACATATTATTGGGAGTTCTCTTTACTTTTCAGGGCGGTATCTCTTATATCCCTGAGGAAGAGACTGATTCAATAAATCTCGAAATGCAATGAATGCCCAATGCCATCAAACAAGCATCTTTGTGGAATATCAAAGCTTCTCAATGCATGTGGTGTTTGGGGACTACCTCTCAGTATGCATATGCCAATGAATGTCAACCATTTATAAACTAATCGTGGCTTTTTTGTGGTTTTTAACCTTTGTATTCTTTTTTTATTAAAGTAGTAACATCTACTTCAAAAATCCCATAGAGGTTAAAAGCAACAAAATATACCTCCTTTAAGCTTTTTTCCCTCCATTTCACCTGGTGATTTGGGCCAGTAACACACCTCCTGTATTAGAGTGCCCCCACTGAATGAATGAGCACAGGGGGCACATTTGGACAGCAGGAGTGTCATATGTACTTGCTGATTTAGATACACTAGCAAATTGAAGCAAAGATCCAGCTTTCATTGTACAGAAGCAGTTACAACTGATTTTTTCTCTTTGGAATAAAGGTTTTACAGAAATAAAAAAAAGTTGATAATTGTAAGCAGCACTGCCAGTCACAGCCAGATTTAGACCTTGGGGGGCCTGTGGCACTTCGGTTTCGGGGGGCCCCCTATACACATAGTTGGTTTACATTCTCAATAACAGTCACACATTTTTAAAATGCATGTAAAGGTTTGTTTTTTATTTTCGAAATAGGTTCCTTTAAGCCAGTGCATTGTTCGTTCACTTACCTTTTCCTTTGATTTCCCTTCTAAATGTTTTTTTCTTTGTCTGAATTTCTCACTTCCTGCCTGGGGGTTAGTCAGCGTGCTCGCCCCCTCCCTTGGGACTACATCCCTACGGGGAGACGCTGTGAAGACGCTGTGAACACAGCGTCTCCCCGCAGGGATGTAGTCCCAAGGGAGGGGGCGAGCACACTGACTAACCCCCAGTCAGAACGGCTCGGATGATGGGGGCAAGCTTACTGAGGAGGAACAGGAAGTGAGAAATTCAAACAAAGAAAAAAAGGGAAATCGAAAGAAAAGGTAAGTGAACCAACAATGCACTAGCTAAAAGGAACCTATTTAGAAAATAAAAAACAAACCACTACAACCCCTTTAAGGTACTGCTGGAAAATAATGGTGGCCAAACAAAATATTGAAACTTTGGGCTCAATTTGGACATTTTCACTCAGGGGTGTACTATCTTTTGTTGCCAGTGGTTTAGACATTTATGGCTGTGTGTTGAGTAATTTTGAGGGGACAGCAATATTTACACTGTTATACAAGCTGTACACTCACTACTTTACTTTGTAGCAAAGTGTAATTTCTTCAGTGTTGTCACATGAAAAAGTATAATAAATTATTTTCAAAAATTTGAGGGGTGTACTCACTTTTGTGAGGTACTGTATATACCATTTGTGCTGCAAAACAGTACAATCACAGGTCTGGAAGTGCTAGCACACCCCCTGAGGTGGGCATTTAAAGCTCATTTACTGCTTGTTAACCTCCCTGGCGGTCTTCCCGAGACTGACACGGGGTTAGATTTTCTTGCTACTATCGGTAACCCCGTGTCAGTCACGGGCTTGCCTCGCTAGATCCACAGGCACTTTTTACTTACCTTGTCCCTGGATCCAGCGATGCCACCGCGCTGTGTGAGCGAGCGGGACCTCGCTCGATTCACATAGTGCCTCCGTGTGACGCCGATCTCCGTTCCCTGCGACGTTACGACGCACGGGGACGGAGAACGGCGCCAAATTCAAAAACGTAAACAAACACTATACACACAGTATACTGTAATCTTATAGATTACAGTACTGTATGTAAAAAAAACACACCCCCCCCTGTCCCTAGTGGTCTGCCCAGTGTCCTGCATGTCATTTTATATAATAAAAACCTTTTTTTCTCCCTGCAAACTGTAGATTGTCCATAGCAACCAAAAGTGTCCCTTTATGTCAAAAATAGTTTTAGATCAGCTAAAAAACAGCGATAATAAATTATAATCACTTGCAGAATTGTGCGATAGCGATTTGTGGGGAAATTCGTCATAAAAAAATAAAAGTAATGACAGCGACAATTCTGCAACTGAGCAAATTTCAGTGATTTTGATTACATTATTGAATAATTTTTATTATAATTATATTATTATTTGTTATAATTATTTATAATTATTTATTATATTATAATTTATAATTTTGTTTTTTAAAAAAATGTAATACACGGGATGCCTATTAGAATCTTGTTTGGTCAGATTTAAGTGAGTTATTCCTAAAAATTACAGACCTACAATATAAAACGCCAAATTTCCTTGCAAATAATGGTACCGCTTTTAGCATGTTTTTTCTGAAAGAATCATACCGCCAGGGAGGTTAAGAATGTTTTAATATTTGAATGTCCATTGACTGCCCACAGTTCTGTTTTAAGTGTTGAGCCATATTAGATCATATACTTACAAAGGAAGACACAATTCCAGAGCGCAGTCTACGTAGATTTTTCACAGTCTGGAAGACATCAATGTCTCCTTCAACACGGGCACTTTCTAGAAGATACCACAGAGCACTAAAAGTGCCTGTCAGTTGAGACCCATCACTGTGGAATGCATCACATGCAAAAAAGAGAATTACTACAAATAAACAAAATATCTCCAATTAAATGTAGAAAACAATATTTAGACCAATTATAGTTTCATTAAAATATTTGTTAAATGTAATATTGACAGTATAACTTTTAGAAATCTACAGTATTTCTTTTTTTTATTACCACAAACCCTATATCATTGTAGAATGATGACTATCTAACATGATTTCTGACCCCGGGAGCTGAAAGGGAAGATGTTACGGAAACTCTCAGGGGTGTGATAATGTTCTTTTAAGCTACTTTTTTTTTTTGAATCAAAAGTTAGTTTTTATTAATACGTCATAATCATACAATACAGGTAGGATGAATACAAACATTGTGAGTAAATTTTTCACGAGGGTACAGAGAAAAATGAATATAATTATACTCGTTGCATAGTATGATGATCCCTGGTTTAAAACCACCCCTCTCTCTCTTCTATGGGATTGAACTATACATATGCTTAACTATGCTAGGCCTGTATCCTTGGGTCTAGTTTCTTAGTAGCATCCCCTGTAATCATTCTGTTAGGAGTACATAATAACCATGACAAGAAAAATATATAAGAATAACTATAAGAATGATAAATAACTCTGCAATAAACATATATAAACACGTGAGCTTTTCTCTTTTTCCTTCCTTTTCTCTCCCTCCCCCTCTTTCCCTGCCTCTCCGCACCCCGCCACACCGTCAACTTCCCATAAGTCCACCTGTATCCCACTATCAGATTCTCTACCCATTTCCGTTTGGCGGCAAATTAACCCTGTAGTAATCTCTCCATAATCAGTTCGCTAGGTCCCAGCCCTGGCACATCCAACCAGGGACGCCACATTGAATAGAATTTTTTAAGGGCATTTCTATGTTGGTATGTGATCTTTTCTCTTATCAGGGAACTGTTTACCATTTTAACCCATTGTCCCTCCGATGGTACCCTGGGGGTAATCCAATGTCGGGCTATGGCCCTTCTTGCCGCATAAAGCAACCGTAATACCGCAGTGTGTCCGTTAGGGGATAGTGTTGGTTCTTCAAGGGCTCCCAGTAAGCAGATCACTGGGTCATGTGGCAACGTAAAGTCATAGGCCTGAGATATAGTGTGGATAACATACCGCCAGTACCTGAAAAGTTTGGGGCACTTCCATAACATGTGTAACAAGTCTCCTTCTTGTGTATTGCACTTGGGGCATATGGGAGAGTCCCGCACGCCCCATTTGTGTAGGCGAGTAGGTGTTCTATATACTCTGTGTAGCAAAAATAAGTGTGATAATCTATGTTGTGCAGACACCGAGACCAACGGAGCTGAGGTCAGGCACAACTCCCCTTTTAAGCTACTTTAACACAAAAGTCCTGTGTGTGTTTCATCACACTCAAAGTTCCAACCCTACAGGTGGGTCCCCGTATATGGAGATTAGGGCTAACCCCATTAGTCTTGTGTGCATTCCAGCCCATAGCGGCTGGCGCGTACCCTAGCACAAAGCTAATTTCATTGTATAGGTCACTTATGAGGACTGATCACCAATCGTGCATAGAGGGGTAAGTGAAGGTTTCCTAAAAGGTACCATGTCACTCTTGCATTTCCCTACATCATATGGTCTATATATGTAGTATCAACTCTATGGGTTATTGTTTATCACTACTGATATAAGTATGGGACCTGGCAGATTCGATTGGGCTGGTTAGCTGCTGCTCTTAAGCACTAAGGTCTATTCCATGTTGTCATTTAATTTTATCTTACTTCATTTGAATCATCAGTATGATGACTTGACCCCCCTCAATACTAAGCAGTAGGAGGGGCTTATGATGCTTACCAATATGTTGGATGATTTACCTGGCATTTAACTCCTTAAAAAACGCATCAGCTCTGGTTTCTGCTGTAATGTATTGTCTGGGTTCATTTATATAATCTGGCTTTAATTCATTTAGAGGCTGGTGTCCTAGTGACTTTACAAGTTTGTATTTTTTGTTCATTTGTGAGTATAATATTTGTGGGATTTTTTGTTTTTATTTAATAAACAGCATCTAAAATTTGATGTATGAGGCTGGTTTGACATTTTTTTTGTTGTTGTTTTGTCATTTAGTATAGAATTCCCCCAGGCTGAACAGGGCAGCAAAGCTTCAAGCAAATTGCCAAATCAGCAAGATTGTGTGCTCCAGGAGAACCATCTGTATTTGCTATACATCCACTACACATTGGTGTCCGTTTATGAAGCAGTAAAATCTATTCCCTGCTTCATTCGCCCGTATTCACAGTGGAGATTTTTCTCCTCTGGGTGCCTGTTTATGAAGCTTTGTAGATCACTTCACCCTTGGAGGAGTGAAGCGATCTACCAATGCTTCTAATACTAGAGAACGGCCCCTGATACTGGAACCTTGTGAGGCTTCACAAGATTACAGTTCCAGAAATTCACAGAAACATCTCGGATGTCAGTTTATTAAGCAGTGATAAATAATCACTGCTCAGTACACTGACAGACGGGTGGTTAATGTTAATAAAATAATGAGTACCCCTGCATGATATATATATATATATACACACACATGTAAACATTATATATATATATATATATATATATATATATATATACACATAAATATTACAAGGGGACATGGTTACAGTGTTGGGGGGTCTGAACAAGGTAGAAAGAAGTTAAAAATCTTCCTCCTCAGACCCCCCGCTATTCCCTCTTCACTCCCCGATTCTTTACCTCTGAGCTGGTGAATCAGGCAGTGTGAATTCTGACTCAGATCGCCAGTGAAGTGCTCAAAACGCACCTTCATAAACTGGCCGTTACTGTGTCATTCAATGAGGATTCTCAGTGTGCAGAGATAATCGGCGGGAGAACAAGTTCAAACGCTTTCGATCATCTCTGTTTAATAAACTGTTTATGGACTGTGATCAGTAGCGATCCTTGGGATCACCGCTGATCACTGCTTCATAAACGAACACCTTTAGCACCAAAGTGGTGTCCTTTTATTTGGTAATCCCATTTACACTAGAACCTTCTGCCAGGAGCTGGCAGAAAAATCCAGAGTAAAAAATGCTTGGTCTGGCACATATTTAGTATGTTGATGTGCATAATTTTACTCTACTGGCTAGAAAATGTGTTTGCTTTAGCCACTAGATTAAAATGATGCACATCCCTGTGCATGTATATGAAAACATATACTGTATGCATAAATTGAGCCAATACATAACATTTCTCTCTGAATGGAGGTTTGGACACCATGACTAATGCAGACCTGCATTCAAAAACTTAACAAAAGAAAAATGCTTCTAAAAGCAGTGTTTTTTCTTCCAAAGTGCATGAGGTCTTATAGTCCATTGATAGTCAGGTGACACAGTAAGCTCCAATCATGAATAGATGGTGTCACCATCATGATAGCTGTATGGCAGGGTGTGTTAATCAAAAGAGGGTCTTAAAAATGACAAATATTTAGAACTGAATAATCTTTTTTATTCTTTGCCATCAATGTTTACCTTGCTATATGCCTTATTACATAAGGGCTTGCTAGTTTTTAAACAATAACTGCAAAATGCAATAGTACATTTAAAATTAGTAATATAGGGAGTGCGCATGCGCGGGACTTCCGGAGCAGACACGCTCTAGCTGAGCTCCGCTCGCTCCGGCCCTGGACACAGCTACATACAGCGCCGAACACCGGGATCGAGAGCCGCAATACCCGCGGCAGTGTTCCCTGGAGGGGGATGAACAGGCGGGCCCGAGGACAGCCGAAGAGGGGACAATTTAAGCGCGCCGGATCGTCCGGCGGCCCGGGGCCTTCCCCTGAAGCTAGGCCGCAGCCTAAGATGGCGTCAGGACGGAGCGCCGCACGTGGCGGCGACACTTCCAGAACCCCTATGGCCAGAACGCCAAGCCAGGACAGCTTCCCGGAGTTGGTGGGGGACCCGTTCGCGTCCCAGTCCTCGGGGGATTCGGCGGCCTACAGCAGGAGGGGTGAGTCGAATGTGCAGCGTTCGTCCCCAGGCCCCTATATGGCCCAACAGGAGGCAATAGACTCCCCGGCTTCATCCCTGGAGGGGAATATGGCGGAGTTAGCTGAGGCCATGTTCAGCCAGGCCAGCCAGGCTAGCCAGCGAGGCCAGGACATTGGGATGGCTCAGATCCCTCAGATCCCTCAGTATTCTCCGGATGCTGTGCTGCTGGCCCGTTTCTCCACCATGCTGCAGCAGGAGCTAGCCAAGGCCTGTACCCTCATAACTACAGATCTCAAGAGGGACATTCACAGTTTTGGGGAACGCTTCGATCGGATGGAGACTAAAGTGGATGGCACGATAAAGAAGGTCAATCAGAATGCTGGCATGATCACTGACCTCCAAACCAGGCTGGAGGAAGCCAATAATAAAATCGAAGATTTGGAGAACCGCTCTCGCAGGTATAACGTTCGCATACGGGGCCTTCCTGAGACGTGCACGGACCTGGAGGAGGCCATGGGAGAACTCATGAAGGAACTGATACCTGACATTGCTGGCCACCATATGGAGATCGACCGTATCCACAGGGCCCTGACGGCACCTCGGCAGGATGGTCTGCCGCGAGACGTGATAGCCAAGCCGCATTTTTACCGTGTTAAGGAAAAACTGATGTTGGCAGCTCGAAACAGACCGGATCTGTCATTGCGGGGGGCTCAGATACAGCTGTTCACGGATCTGGCTCCATCGACGGTCATGAAACGCAGAAATTTGAAACCTTTACTGCAGCAACTGATTAACAAGCAGATAAAATACCGGTGGTCTTTCCCGTTTAGACTGTCTTTTGCCTATAAAGGTCGCCCTTATTCATTCACAACGTTCCAGGCGGGAGAAGACCTGCTCCTGGAATTAGGAATCATCTCTCGGAGCTCTCCGACCCCGTCGCCTCGACAGGATGAAGATCGTCCCATCTCTCCGCTATGGCAGGATGTCAAGAGGCGCCAGACCAGACAGTCACAACGAAAGACCTGAACGGGCGCCCGATTGCCTCGGTGGTTTTCTACTTGTGGTGAGACATGTCAGTCTCGCTGCCACGGAAGGAGCTCGGTTGTCTATTTGAAGCTCCCCTGTGATCTCCCTTGTCGCACCTTTTTGTGCGGAGGGGGTTTTTTTGCATTTTTGTATTTTTACAGTTCATAAAGGAAAGAAATATTTTTATTTTTGAGTTTTTTCTATTTTTATTTTTTTTTATTTTTTTTTTTTTTTAGGCTTTTACTTATTATACTGCCCCCCTGGTCCATCTGCCCCCCCCCCCCCTCGGGGTTTCGATAGATAGAACCCAGACAGGTTGGAACTCAGTATTACCATGTACTATTTCTTATGATGGACTGCCTGAGGTTGGGGTTGGGAATATTTGAGTAATTGCTTGATTGGTTGACCTGTTTTTTCCCTCTTAGCAGGAATATTGTTTTACCATGCAATTTATCTGTCCCAGTTGACGGCACAGGTGTGTTTGATTTTTGGGTCGGAGTGGTAATTCATGCCACCCGATTGCAAGACTACTCGTCCTCTCAGGAGGACGGTACCCTTGCGCACTTTGATCCGGGGATTTTTCCCGGTGGGGGTTTTTCCCCGTATGGGTATGATGTTGATCTGTTCTTACAGATATGTTCATTTAAAAACTAGGCCACTAGGGCCATTGTTGTTCTCTTTGCTTCTGTCTTCATTTTCTCTCACTTTCTCTTCTTTTCTTTTGGGAGCGCCGTTCCAGTCCCCGGTCCGCCTCGCATCTCCGGTGTATGCCCTGCGATCCTCAGTCTTCACTCCAGAGATGTCCTCAACTCACATGACGTCCCAAGGTAAGAGTGCTCTGCCCTACTACGATGGCTAGGTCATTTTCAACTGATTATGCGGTCATTTCTCATAATGTCCACGGATTTAACTCCCCTATCAAGAGGACTAAGGCTTTTCAGTTTTATTATAAACAGAGAGCTGATGTTCTCCTGCTACAGGAGACTCATTTCGCCAGGTCCTCATCGCCTCGTTATCTCAATGCAAGGTATCCTCACTATTTCCTCTCGTGTGGTACAGAAAAGAAAGGGGGAGTAGCCGTTTGTTTTTCTAAAAGAGTTCCCTTCACACCTATAACTATAGTCAAGGATAGGGAGGGGAGATACTTGATGGCGGTAGGTCGTTTACATGATCAGCTGGTCTCTTTCATCTCTTATTATGCCCCGAACGTGGGTCAGCTGGAATTTTTCCGAAATATGCTTCGGATATTACTACCTAAGGTTCAGGGACAAATAATAATGGGGGGGGATAGTAATATCCCATTGGATAGGACTGTGGATAAATCAGATCCGACTAAGTCGATCTTGAGACGTCCCCCGGCCAGTAGCTGCAAGGTAGCACGTTTATTTCATTCATGTGATTTGATTGATATATGGAGGGAGTGTAATCCTTCAACGAGGGACTTTACATTTTACTCTCAGGCGCATCGATCTTTTTCTAGAATCGATCATCTGTTGGTTCGCACCCCGCTGCTCCCATATATAACTTCTGCAAAAATTTTGACCACCCCTTGGTCAGATCACTCTCCGATAAAATTGACCACCAGAGGGTTGTGGACTAAAGCCACCCCCTCGCCATGGCGCCTTAACGCTAGCATATTGAACGACCCTACCCACTATGTAGAAATTGAGAGAGAGATACGGGCATACTTTGAAGTTAACAAATCATCTGACACTTCCCCTGCGATCACATGGGCGGCCCATAAGGCAACGATACGGGGCAAATTGATCCAAATAGCGAGTAGATTGAAGCGGACTCGGGAGCAAACGATTTCGCGGTTGGAGGATGAGTTAGAGGCATTACTGTCTGAACAACATAGGAACCCCCAGATTGACTTGAGTTTTAAAATTGATGAGACACGATTGGCATTGAATCTTAGCCTGACCACGCAAGCTGAAAAACACGTCAGCTGGTCCAAACATCGGTTCTATACGATGGGAGATAAACCGTCTACGCTGTTAGCAAGGAAATTAGTGCCCAGACCATACACTCCGACGCTACCGAAGCTGCGCTTACCGACCGGTCACTTCACACAAAATCCTGAACGGATCGTCCGGGAATTTTACAAATTTTACTCGTCGTTGTATCTCCGGGGAGACGGCCTGGACCAGGCTAAGCTTGAGGCTTTCTTTCATGACCTTAAATTACCCAACCTCTCCCGGGACCATGCGGACCTGATGGACGATGCAATTACTGAGGAGGAGGTGGGAGCGGCCATTAAACTTCTGAACCCTACGAAGGCCCCTGGACCGGATGGCTTCTCGGGTCATTACTATAGAAAATATCGAGACATTCTTAGCCCTCATTTATGTAGATATTTTAATGATTTACGCCGGGATGGCAAAATTCCTACACACGATAACGCAGCATTCATCCACGTCATACCGAAACCAGGCAAGGATCATGGAGATTGTGCGAACTATCGCCCGATCTCTTTGATCAATTCCGATTTAAAAATATTGACCAAAGTCCTAGCCCTGAGACTGAACACATTCCTCCCCAAATATATCCATCCGGACCAGGCTGGCTTTGTGCCTAATAGGCAGGCGTCGGACCAAACCCGTAGAATTGTTAATTTGATTTCAGCGATTCAATCTAATTGGGATGGGGAGGGTGCTAGAGGAGGTATGCTGCTTTCGTTGGACATCCAGAAAGCGTTTGATTCCCTTTCCTGGGACTATCTGTTTGAGGTGTTACGTCGATACGGATTTGGGGAGCGCTTTCTGGTTCTCCTTCGAACGCTCTACGATGCACCGACAGCCACATTAATGATTAGGGGATACCCCTCCCAATCTTTCAACATCAGACGGGGCACTAGGCAGGGATGCCCCCTGTCCCCACTCCTATTTGTCCTGGCAATAGAACCGCTAGCAATAAAAATCAGGGACAGCCAGGATGTTAGGGGGATCGTCGGGGGTGGATACGAGCATAAATGCTTGTTCTTCGCTGACGATCTATTGCTGACAATGTCCTCGCCAATCACGTCCCTTCCCAACCTATATAAGATTCTTAAGCCTTTTTCGGATATTTCGGGCTTGCGAATAAACCACAGTAAATCCAGGGCTCTTAATATATCTTTGCCTAGCTCGACTCAGTTAGCGATTGAACGATCGCACCGGTTCCATTGGGAATCCGAGACGCTTTCATATTTGGGGGTCAATCTGACCTCTTCTTTCCAGACTTTGTATAGTAAAAACTATCCAGCTCTCATTAAAAGGATAACCGAGGACCTGGCGAGATGGCGAATTCATCCACCATCGTGGTTTGGCAGACTCCACTCAATCAAGATGAATGTCTTACCGAGGATATTGTACTTATTTCGTACATTACCGGTGGCCTTGGTACGCAGTGATTTGGAGATGTTGCAGAGAAAAATCCTAGAATTCATCTGGGGAGAGAAGAGACCTAGGGTGAATAAACGCACTATGTATACTTTGAAGAGGAAGGGAGGATTGGGCTTACCTAATCTGCAGAAGTATTTTTATGCGGCCCAGCTAGCCCAACTCTCCAGGTTCCACTCAAAGCGATCACAGGCGATTTGGATGACTATGGAATCCTACGCCTGCCGCCAGTTTCCTATTTCCCATATTATGTGGCTTCCGCCTAAAGACAGACCCACTATTCTATGCCCATCCTTGTCATTTTCCTTGGATGTCTGGGACAGGGTCTCTAGAACACAGAATTTCAAATCACCCCATTCCCCATTGGCTCCTTTGTTGAGAAACCGTGCATTCACCCCGGGTCTCGATCCGGTTGCTTTTCAATGGTGGACGAACAAGGGACTGCTGCGTATAGCGGATATTTGTGACAGGGGGAAGGTTCTATCGGAGCAGGTTATGAGGGAGAAGTATCAAATGCCATTGACAGAATGTTATAGATATGTTCAGATAAGTCATTTTATACGAACGTTGGCCCGCCAGGGCGACCTGGAGGTTCATACCCCCATGGAGTACCTTTGCGTTCGCTATGACAGTTTACGGGGTCATATCTCTGAGTTATATGCAATGCTGATGTCCTCTTCAATTAAGCTAAATTACATGCTCCGGTGGGAAGAAGACCTGCAGGAATCTTTTGATCTAAATAAATGGTGTACGTTGGCGGAGACGGCCTCCAAGTCCCTTATGAATACATCTATAATAGAAGCCAACTATAAAGTGATGCTTAGATGGTATATGGTGCCGGCTAGACTAGCCACATTTGTTCATGGGGCCGCCCCTGCCTGCTTCCGGGGATGTGGTCTGGTGGGGACTGCCTATCACATCTGGTGGTCATGCCCCAAGGTCAGGAGATTTTGGATTCGGGTATATAATTTCATATACTCATTGACCCAGATGAACATGACTAAATCCGCAAAACAGGCTCTATTGGGCGACAGGGTGGAGGGGGCCTCTAAAGCCCAAAGGCGATTGCTTATGTTTATTTTTATATCAGCTAAAATTACGATAGCTAGAAATTGGCGCTCCGCCTCCTTGCCGCTCGAACAATTTAAAAGGAAACTGTCTTGGTTAATGTTAAATGAGAGATTGACAGCACTGGTTCAGGACAAGCTGGAGATTTTCAATAAGGTTTGGGATCCATGGCTGGCTTATTTAACTAACGATCTCAGATCGCTGGAGATGTGAGCCGCGGCTGTGGTTTCGTTTGGCGGACTCCTGGGGGCTGGCCGGTCGCTCTCTACTCTACTCTCTCTTTTCTCTTCTCTTTCTTTTCTTTTTCTTGTACGCTTCTGCCCATTTCTTTACACTTCCACCTTTCTCACGGAAGATCTTCAATACGGGTCCTCCCGTTCGGGATAGCAAAGCTGGTGGTTGGTTGGAAGTGGGGTCTCCGGGTCTGGGATCCTTGGCGGGAGGGTCGTGGACCTACTAAGGTTGGGTCATTGAATAATTGGTGGGGATTATGTTTTGTGTTATACTCTGGAGTATTTTGTTATGTATTCTTTTTATTTGTCATGACAATGATGCCAAACATTGTATGGTGTTCTGTACTATGATTGAGACCTCTCAGGGGCTCATGGATACCTTCTGGATTTGTGGCGATGCTTCTGTATTGTTGTAGTATTCTTTCTTTCTTTCAATAAAAACTATTGAAATATAAAATTAGTAATATGTCCATGAGACCTAAAATGTATGCATATTGCAAGATTTATTAACCAAAGACATTAATTCAAGTACCTTGAAATGTGATCAAAATAATAATAAAAAAAAATCTAATTCACCTATACATTTTTACCACTATTTTTTTTTTCCTGCAAAAGTTTTTTGTCATTTACTTATCTTATGCAATGCCCTCATATTGCATTATGTTGCCTACCATTTTAGCCTTAAGACAGTAAAAAACAACTCTGTTAAGGTGAGCTATTGTTTTATGATTCTGTTCACCAACATTTTTTCTAAAGGATGTACATGTATATGAAGCTATAAGCAAATTACACTAGGACCTTACACTTAAGCACACTAGCACAATTACATTTTTTACATCACTCTCATAAAACTGAATAAATTATTACAACCCCTGGCAAAAAGTATATAATCACCAGTCTTGGAAAATGTTCATTCAATTGTTTAATTGTGTAGAAAAAATAACTACTCACAGACATGCCTCAAAACTATTTTCATTTAATATTCCAACCCTCTAGCTTTAAGAAACAGTTAAAAAAAAATAAAAAAATAAAGAAAACTGTAGTCAGTTGCATTTGTTTTTGCAGATCAAGCAGAGGAAAAGAATATGGAATTACTCAATTCTGAGAAAAATATTATGGATTCACCACATATTTTGCAGTTCTAAAACAAACATCTGCTTCAGATTTTATCCTGAAAAATTATGTCATCATCACCAAACATCCTTTCAATTGATGGAATAAGAAAATTGTCCAAAACCTGCATTTATTGAAGATTTAATGACTTTTATCTATTCCGTACCTTTACCTGACATGCAACCCCGTATCATCAATGATTGAGGAAATGTGCTTGTTTTCTTCACACATTTCATTTGAATGGAACCAAACAAAAGTTTCATCATTACCTTGCCCAAAGCTGATTGGTGAATCCTCACTGAATATCACTTTCATCCAGTCATTCACAGTCCATGATTGCTTTTCTTTAGCCCATTGTAACCTTGTTTTTTTCTGTTTAGGTGCTAATGATGATTTTCGTTAGTACTAAGCAAATGGGAAAGTTGTTAAAGGGAAATGTACTGGTAGACCAAGGAAGACATCAAAGCGTCAAGTTAGAAAACTTAAAGCAATATGCCTTAAAAACAGAAAATGCACAACAAAACAAATGAGGAACAAATGATCAGAAACTGAAGTCAATGTTTCCATACAGAAAAGCCAAACGAAAACCATCATTAACACCTAAACAGAAAAAAACAAGGTTACAGTGGGCTAAAGAAAAGCAATCATGTTTTGTGGGTGACTGGATGGAAGTGATATTCAGTGATGACTCCCAAATCTGCATTGGGCAGGGTGATGATGATAGAACTTCTGTTTGGTACTGTTCCAATGAAATGTATGAAGACGACTGCCTGAAGAAAACATACACATTTCCACAATCATTGATGATGTAGGGTTGCATGTCAGGTAGAGGTACGGGGGAGATGAATCTTCAATAAATGCACAAGTTTATATTGAGATTTCGGACACTTTTCTTATTCCATCATTTGAAAGGATGTTTGGTGATGATGACATCATTTTTCAGGATGTAATCTGATGCAGATGTTTGTTTTAGAACTGCAAAAGTACATGGTGATTCCGTTAAAATTGTACTTTTTTTTTAAGTGTTTCTTAAAGCTAGAAGGTTGGAATGTTAAATGAAAATAGTTTTGAGGCATGTCTGTACTTAGTTTGCATGAACATTTTCCAAGAGTGGTGATTCCATACTTTTTGCTAGGGGTTGTAGTTTTGCATGTATTGCATTTATTAATTTTACCTGTAGGGTCCTTTCTATTTTTTCCAAGTAATAATAAGAACAATAATTTGTATTATGATCATTATCATCATCTTACCTGCAATGAACAATGAGAGGCACAGATTTGTCATGCCTGGTATGTTCCTCCTTTCTCTTGACTGGAATGTTCTTCTTTATCTTGTCAATCATATCCAGTAGCTCCTTGGTCTCTAAAGGTATAGCTTCCCCCCACTGTTCATAATGGAACTGAGACACCTTTCTTACATCTTTCCTCTGAAATCATAGAAGGTATGATGTATAATTAATGTTACTCGTTGGTAAATAACAGTTTAACTTTAATTGCCTAACAATCGAAAAATGGAAAATAGACATAGTTGTTTGTATACAGTATGTGATATACATAAGGCATATGACATAAGAGTGCATATCCCTAGTCCACTCTATGGATATCAAATGAAAATCTGACTGAGACATTTCAGAATCCCGGTAGCTTTATGCATACTGTTTTGCTTAACAGCGTGAAAAATTAGAGAGGTTCTCTATCTAAGCATATTTAGCATTTAAGGAAAAGAAGCAGGATGACCAAATACATATTACCCATTCTCCTTTGTAGTGCATTGCAAAGTTGGGCTTGTTGTCAAAGACCTTACTGGTTGACAATCATTTGGAAATAGTTCACCCACTACCTAAAGTTCTGTGCCCTTTGGTCAAATACCATGTAGCCCATTGAACCTTAGTACTAGCACGAGACTGAAATGTTGATGGGTGATTATCTACTATTCAGTATCTGTATGTGCCATTTCAATGGCTCATACTTATGATGTGAGATGGCAAGGTACGCTTTCTCAAGGCTGGTCAGCTGCTAGCAAGGTCATTGATACCCAGCCCAAGTGAAATAGGGGTTTTCCATCAAGAGGGTAATAATTATGAAGAATTAGGGATAAGGATCATGGGGGTGACACAGCGAACTTCTCGCTGTGTGGGAAGTCATTAATGGCAGTAATACTACAACCAATAATGAATGACAGTTTCCTGCTCAGGGCTGTGGTTGCTAGGATGCTGGCAGCCACCGGCATCCTAGCAACTAATAATGCAACCCCCCATTCACTTAAATGTAAATACTGGATCCAGGAATGCTTGCTAGCATGGCCATGTGTGTTCAAGTACATCAACCAGCACCCCTGACCCCTTTTTTTGCATTCAGTTGGAGTCAGGGATGTGTCATTGATTGCTAGGACACCGACATCTGCCTGCTGTGAATGACAGCATTAAAGCTTTGCTGTCTTGCGTGGCAAGAAGATTGGTGGGAAAGGATCACTGCAGGACATTTACTTTATGGGACATTATTTTTTGGGATATTCTGGGACATGATTTTTTTATTTCATTAGACAATCTTATTTTTATTATTATTATTTTTTCTTTTAAAGAATCTTCATGTACAGTGAGTTTTTTTATTTAATATTTTACTTTTTTGTATCCTTTGCTCATTCACATATGGTAAAAGTCCTGTGCATCAAACCCACACATGTATCACTAAAGAAGAATTTCTGTGCACCATTTTTTTTAAATTTCAAATAATGGAGGACATTGTTTCAAAGTTATATAGTCACTCAAGCTAAAAAAATAGACACATGTACATTGAAATAATGCAAATGACAAATAAATAAATAAAACCCTGAATCCTTAGAATCATAAAACTATAGTTTGTACAGAGGGAAAAAAAACATGGTCCAATTTACTCCCTGAATTCCTTTCTGATCCCCTAACGCAATCAAATACACTTCATTACGCTAGTATTTAGCATCAAACAAATTAAGTATACAGGTTAAAAAAAAATAATATATATATATATATTATATATATACACACATATATATATATATATATAAAACTTTTAAAGTGTTTATCAGTTGTAGGCCAGTTAGAAATCAGCATGACATTTAGGGCAAATTTTTAATGGAAGACTGTAAATAATCCATAGTACTTGGTGCTGGAGTCAGTAACTGCTGTGTTTTCTTTTAAGTAGTATTACGGTTGTAATTTAATTGTATCAATAAAAATACCTAAAACTACTGAAAAAAGTAATTAACAGCCAGGAATATCTTACCTTAGCATGAGTGATCTCAAAACAACGTTCAGTATAGCTACCGTGTGATTTTTCACTGGTTAGCTCTACCTGAAGAATATCATAAGTCTTGCTCTTCTCTTTCCAGTAAGGAGCGCAGCTATTTTCCTGGTGAGACGCAGGTAAAAAACATTAAAGACATTGACTCTTATTTATACTTTTTTAGGAAGATAACATAGACAGTTAAATAAGAACCTTAAAAATATACTTCTTCAGAAAAGGGACAATAGGGGTAGTCTGAAAATATAGCAAAAAAAAAAAAAGGCATAAAATATAAAATAAAAATTATGCGCTACTCACATTGTTCTCCTGGTTAGGGGCAGATAGCATAACAATTGCCTTGGCCTTCTTTTGGAAAACCATTTGCCAGAACTCAGACAGTGTATTTTTGAGAGGTGCTTGGGCAGCAATTATCTCCCGTGTTCCCCAGTATCCCTGCAGCAAAGTAAAATAAATTACAAAAAAGCCAAATCCACTTTTGTGCACCATTCTCTTTCTGTTCTGAGCATTGCAATATAATATCTTTACCTGAAATGCAGCATCCCAGAGATCCTCATTATAGAATTTGCCTATCACTACACAGTCTAGCTTCAAAATCTTTCCAGTTCTGCACCATGCTTCAGGTCTCTATATATGTCAATGGAAAGCTCATTCACCACCCATCAACCTGTGACTGGCTTTCCAAGGAAACCTACAGAGACCAGTGTGGGCATGCAGCAAGGGCTCGGTGCAGGAGTAGTACGTTTCTAAAGTTGTTAAGCAGGATAGACAGCAAAGCAGGATAGACTGCTAAGCAGGATGGACAACAAAGATCTCCAGGAGGTTGCCTTCATTTATCAACTACCATATTTATCGGCATATAACACACACAGGCGTATAAGGGGTGGGCACTGTCAGATTACATACAGCAAAATCTCCTGTTTACTAGGCGGCTTCTTTAATACAAAGTTTCACCTCCTGGACCGGCTTCTATGATAGACAGAACACTGGTCCAATGCCAGCCCAGGAGATGGGACTTTCTATTACAGAGGCCGCTGAGTAAACAGGAGATTCTTGCTGTATGTAATCTGACAGCGCTCTTTCAGACCCCCTCTCCGTTCTCTCCATAGCAGCCCAAATTACAGTATCGACGTATAACACGCACACACTATTTGCAACCGGTCTGCAGGGTAAAAAATGTAATGTTATATGCCAATAAATACAGTACATTACAAAAATGGTAATTACTGTATCTTACAAAAAATCATCAGAGCAGTGTGGGTGCCTCTGGATCATGAACTAAAAGTGTACTTATGGAACCTTGGAAGTATATCATGTTTTATGAGAATTGCTTCAACAAATCACATGAAATCACAAGCCTGGATATATGTAAATATCACAAACTTTAGGCATAAAGTCATAAGAAAATAACTTTATCACTGTGCCTTTAATATCATGGGTTGTTGTACACTACTCTGCTTAACAGTCAGTCAGTAAACTAATTAGATTATGTTTTGCCTTTGTTCATGTGGGAAGCTCATAAGTGCATTATTAGAGGTGCACTAATAAATATTGGGACCAGACACAAGAGAGAGGCTGAATAATCTTTTTACTTTATCCTATGATTAAGTGGCGTGTACAGCCACGCAACGCATGAGGAAGGAGGAGAGCCACCGGTGACGTCATCCTCGCTCGCGGACGAGAGTGGAGGACCTTGTATGCATGCTGTTATATTGTCTGCTTAACTGTGAGTGCATATGCTTTTAAATAAATTGTGTTGTTTTAAGTTACTGCACTATGGAGCCTATTACTGTTCTTCTATTTTGCACTGGGGACCGTGACTTCTCACTGTGAGCCATTAGGCAGTTTCTACTGTGTCACTACACACTTTGGAAGCTTATGGACTTCAATCTTAATTTTTCAACACTTTTATTCTGCATGTTATTTGGACAATTTATTATAATTATCAAGGACAGTTATTTTGATATTAATTCACATATTATTGCATGAATTTTGGTCTATTTTTAGCATTCGCACAATTGCACTGTTAGTTTGGAAACACCGTTTATCTGCACTTAGTGCTTGTCTTTATGTCTATTTTTATTTTTATTGGTACCATTATCAATTCACATGGATCCTTTGCTATTAGTGGTTTTATACATTATTTATTTATTTACAATTTTGCACGGAGTTATTATCATATGTGCACATAGTCATCATCACTTTTATGTGATATTGGATGGATGTTTTCACTGAATTTTATCCACTTTTCATATTTGTATTCACTTTATTTTAGAGTTAGTGCGGCAGCACTGGGCTCTGGATGGTATCTTTATTAGCTGTGCTAATTTATTAATATCACTCTCTTCACCCTCCACATGAGTCAGTTGATGGTGGGCGGTTATTATTTGGACTGGAACACATTTTATTACTCACATGAATTGTTATCACGTTCATTTTATTTAATTATTATCAGCAAGCGCCATTACACCCCCCTATTTTAACTTTTTACTTTAGCTGCCCAAAAAAAGTCATTAGGATGTACACATAAACAATCATTTCCAATGACAAAGGCAGATGAACTCTGTCTACTGCAAGACCAGGTTAATATTATGCTTTTAGACAAGGTAAGAGTTAAAATTATGTTTTCTCAATGACGCTTATATGAGTTTGGCAATAAATTAGGTAGATTATTAGCATGAACCATTAGCAATACCACGTACTGGACATTAAAATCATCACTGCTCAAGGCTCTAAATAAAAGTCAGATGACATAACAGATGGTTTCAGAGAATGCTACACATTTTTATATAATGTACCAGAATTACAATGTCAGTCAAAGGATTGTATACACCAATACCTTACAAAGGCAGGTTTTTCCTAATTATCACCTAAAGCAATTGATTCCACGGAGGATCTAATAAGTGCATAAGAATTGTCAAATGCCATTAAAGACATGCCAACAGGAAAAGCCCCTGGACCAGATAGCTTCTCTCTTTAATACTATAAAATATTTCAGCAATGTTTATTGACCTGGTTTCTGAGGGCTTATAGCTCTATTTTACAAGGACACCTAATGATATGGGACATGCTCACATAACTGTAGTAGCAAAAGAAGATAAAGACCCAGCTTGTGTACAACAGTTACTGAATGATATCTCTTTTAAATACTGATTTAAAACTTTTTGCCAAAATCTTAGCTACACATCTTATTCCTCACTTATCTTGTATGATACATTATGATCAAGCCAAATGTGTTGCCTGGTAGACAGTCCCAGGACTACACCTGCAGGGCACTGAAACTAATTCATCTCCCCAATGTCAAGTCCCTCCTGCAGTTGCTTCTTTCGACAGATGCAAAGAAGGCCTTTGACAGATGGATAATAGCCCTATATGTGCATCCAGTTGCAGTGGTAAAGCGTCAACAATGTATTTTGTCAGATTTTTGTTTAACAAATGGTCCCAGACAGAGCTGCTTCTTCTCACCACTACAAGAACTCAAGGCTTATTTAAATTACCTTAAATTATAAATATTTTTTTAACCAAATCAGAAGCCAGAAATATTATGATCCCTTCTATCAGTATGTAAGCCTTATAGAAAATTTTTCCTTTTAAGTGGGAAAACGAAAAACATAAGTATCTTGGAATTTGTCCTACTCCAAAACTTGAAAATGTATTTGAAGAAAATGTTCCCACATTATTAGCAATGTTCCAACTGGACCTAAAGAACTGGAGACATTGCACATATACATGGTTTGAGAGTAACAGCATTCTGAATAATGCTTTCTTCCAGTAAGCCCTGGTTCACACTGGGCTGCGGAAGTGAAGCCGTGCGAGTTCAGCGAGTCCCGATTTCGCCTGCGATTATAGAGACATCTGTGCAGATTTCTGCACAGGTGTCAATGTAAATCGCGGGCCGAAATCGCAAAAAAAAAATAGTACAGAAACTACTTTTTGAAATTGGGTTATCTATTGCAGGGAGGAGCCGTGAGAGCTGCCGTGGGACCCCAGAACAGGAGGATGGGGGCCACTCTGTGCAAAATGAACTGCACAGTGGAGGTAAGTATGACATATTTGTTCGTGTTTTTTTTTTAACTGAACCCTTACAACCACTTTAACTAAAGACAGTAATAAAGTTAGTAGATTTTGCTATTGGGCAGTGAAATGTACTGATTGCAAATGATGGGACACTAATGAGCTTTTCAGAGCTTATAACGTTTTTTGCACTTGTTTTGAACAACATTTGAACTTTGTGTTTCCTATTTCAGACAATTTTAGCTAGAAATGCAAATGAACATACGGTTATATATGAGGCATTGATGTATACAGAATCTTCACTGTCACTGTCATCATCTGAAGACATTTCAGAATCCTCTGTTACTTCTTGTTCTGGCTCTTCATCAGTCTTGATCTGAGCACGGTTAAATTCATCTGTGGTTTGATAAGAAGATAGTTACTTATAGAGAACAGCTTAATAAACACAAAACTGCAGTAAATGTATATTCAAAATTTTAAATAATATTTATGTAACATTTAGCTTGTATCTGTGAAACAGAGTAAACTGCTAAATAAGAACAGCATGTGCATAATATTGCTGTATCACATGAAATCCAATCTAAACATGGCCACGTCCCACTTCCCATTGGGTGATGGTGAGGTCACTGGGTTTTCCCATGGGATCCTGAAAAAGACGAGGATCCCAAAAACGAGAATGCACACCTGCACAGTGTTGGAGAATCCTCTTGTGAGAGTTGGGATCCTGAATTGTAGTAAGATCTATTTATCTTTCAAAAGTGTTCCCAGTGCTAAACCTTTCATCCAAATTACTGTATTTGTAAATTTAAAAATCCAATATAAAGGAATAATAGTTGTAAAAAAGCACTGGGTTCAAATAATATTTTTTTTGTATAATTCTCCTTTAAGGGGGTGTGGCAGGGTGTTTGTCTTATGCCTACATATATTTGCTAATGGGTGTCCCCCATCTCAAAAAGTTGGGAGGTATGCATCTGCGTATCAACTATAGTAATATAAAATATCTAATTAACAAAAACACATGCTTAAAGTGGATGTAAACCCATTTTGTCCTATCATCTGTACCCAGTCTTGCTACACAGAGTTAATCCAGCTCTGAGCAATCCTCTTTTATTGTTCAGTGAAAATTAACAGACTTCCAGATAAAAATCTGTCTAAGTAAAAAGTCATTTCCTCTCCCCTTGCTTTGAGTGACAGGTTTTTTACATATCTAGCTTGGACATGTTTATCATATGTTATGTTATGTTTACTGTTAACCTATATATCACTATATAAAACGGTTTCAATGGGATTATAGCGAGGATCATAACTTGGCCTTTTTAAAATACAAAATGCATTTCATTGACATATTATTGTTGATTTACTTGTTTTTAAATATATAGAATGATTTACTGTATATACATAGAATAGGAAAGTAAAAAGGCTCTGTTTTCTTCACTGACCATTTTTACTTTACTACTGCTATTTCCGGTAACACAATACAAACATTTTTAGTACATATTTATGAAATACTATAAGCAAAGGTTTACAAAGGACAACCTCTACCCATTCCAAGAGAATTTTAGAAAAAAATAACATACACCCAGGACACACCCTGCTAATACTGGACTTGAATGGCATACCCTGAGACAAGGATAAAAAGATTTTTAGACCATAGAACATAATATAAAAACATGAAGATATCATGTTTCAATATAACATAATGAACCTTCTAATATACTTATTTATAAACTTGAGGTGTTCAAGTTATTCCATCTTCTAGGGGTTTGACCCCTAGAAGATTAAGTAAACTGAACACTATGATCTAAAAAAATCTTTTTGAATTTAAAAAAATGTTGTAATAAAAATCCTTTTTTATTCAAATCTATCCTTGTCTCTTGGTATGCCATTGAAGTGCAGTATTAGCAGGACAAAAAAGCCTCCACATAGTGTAAATCCAAAAAACTGGCAAGCTTTATTATAAAATTTGCCAAACAAAAAACTCCAAAGAAAAAGCAAACATTTAAAAAATCATACAAAAGTAGAAAATATAAACATTTCCAAAAATGTACAAAGAGCAGAGAGGGTAAGTATTGTGTGGTATAGGCAGCTGGTGCTAGCGTACAAATCCGACACGTTTCGTCTAAAAAGACATCAACTGGGGTGTGCGCGTCAGGTTTGTACGCTAGCACCAGCTGCCTATACCACGCAATACTTACCCTCTCTGCTCTTTGTACATTTTTGTAAATTTTTATATTTTCTACTTTTGTATGATTTTTAAATGTTTGCTTTTTCTTTGGAGTTTTTTGTTTGGAAAATGTTATAATAAATCTTGCCAGTTTTTTGGATTTACACTCTGTGGAGGCTTTTTTTGTCCTTTTTATATGCCCCTCAAGTCTGGCAGAATCCTAGCTTGATACATCCCGGTGGCCATACACCTGGGTTTGATGCAGCAGGAGTTGCTTTGTTACATCAATTCGCTTTTCTAGTGGAGGAAGGAGGTGTCCTATGGATCCATTCTCGGTGTGAATTAAGCGCTGGTGATCCACCGCCGTACGGTGAGCTGGGTCCACTTTGGAGGGTAAGAGTATTTATTTCTCCCCCTGCCCATTGGTGAAGGCACTCTTGGGTGACATTTTCTATAGCACACCACACTTACAGAGATCGTAAATGAGTACCGTGTACAGTGTGGACAAGACCCCCTCCATTTGGCTATTCATTTGATGAACTGTTTATGCTCACCAGCTTCGACTGTGTCCATGAAGATTGTCTATTCTACTCTTCACAGTGGTTTAGGGCAGTTACATTGATTTATATCGGTTGATATGAACATTATTGTTATTTTTATATATAGCATTCCTATGTGAATTTACTTTTTTCACAGAGTTCACATTGCACGTGGATTTATACTTTAATATATCCCTTCCTATCTGGATGTATATACACTTTTATATGTAAATGGTCTATTAATGATTTCATGAGCACATCATGATTATCACACCTGTATTTTATTCTGTGTAATTTGAAGGTTAATTTAATTTATTTAACCTTCACAAGCGCTACACTTTTATTCCTTTCTCTATCTGCAAAGTAGAGAGTGTCCTGACTTGCCTGCTCGCCCCCTCCCCCCTCAAGAGGCTTTCTCCACACCAGGGAAAAAGCCTTGCATTACTGTGTGGAGTTACAGACAGAAGAACAGGAAGTGAGGATTTCTCAGAAGAAATAAGGACATTTAAAAGCAATATGGAAGGATGAGGTAAGTGAAGGAGGACTGCACTAGGGTAAAGGAAGCTATATACGGAAAAAATAAATTCCTTTACAACCCATTTAACTTTACAAAGTGAATGTTTGTAAAAAGAGTGAAGCTGCTTTCATGTTAAATACCCAAATATGTGCTAGAAACTTCAGCTTTAAAAACAAATTCCATGCACATGATTGGGTTTTCAACATAAGAAGTTTCACCTTATTTACTAACATTAACTTTGCGAAATAAAAATGAAATCGAAGGTCTTAATTTTCTGAAATATTTTTAACCTTTTTTAGTCCTGTGATCCTTTTCTGAGATTCTCCCAAATCTTTCATTGCACTGATATGAACAGGTAACTAAACTGATATGTCTTTTATATGTAGCAGGGCTGGTTAAATGCACAACTTATTGTGTGTATGACGTTTACCAATTATGCATTAATATTGTTATTATCATGATCAATGTTATGTGCAGAGTAATTTCTTAAAGCATTTAGAGTGTGTCTGGGAATCAGGAGAGCTGTGTGCTGATGTGATTCTTTAGTGAAATGGGAAAAGGCCTGCTTTAACTAGAATTAAAGGCCGGCCATAGACGGTGCAAATTTCTTTCCTGCATCCACGGGTTGCAAGGAAGTCATTCCCGCTGGGAGAAGACAGTGATTATTGCTAGGGATGATAACAACATTTAAAATCCGTCAGGCTGGTTGATCGATCGATCAACTTGGGTACATTCAGCCTGCCCATGCATGGTTCAAATCTTGGCCAGTTCCTGCTGAAACAGCCCAGATTCCAACCGTCTATGACCAACATAACTCTTGCAGTGCAGGGGGCCCTACTGCAAAGGATTATTTTTTTTAGTAAATTCCAGAATTCAGCCGCAACCCTTAGACCCCTTTCACACTAAGGGGTTTTTCAGGCGGTACAGCGCTAAAAATAGCGCTGCTATACCGCCTGAAAAACTCCTTCACTGCCTACTCAATGTGAAAGCCCGAGGGCTTTCACACTGAGGCGATGCGCTGGCGGGAGACAAAAAAATCTCCTGTCAGCAGCATCTTTACATGTATACCGCTCCTTCCCATTGAAAACAATGGGAAACCGCGGCAATACCGCCCGCAATGCACCTCTATAGAGGCGCATTGCGGGCGGTATTAACCCTTTATCAGCCGCTAGCGGGGGTTAATACCGCACCGCTAGCGGCCGATTCCCGCGGCAATCCCGGCGGTATAAGGCCGCTATTTTTAGCGGCGTTATACCGCCACTGCGGCTCCCACCCCAGTCTGAAAGGGGCCTAACACTGTCAGGCCTTGCTCTCCACTTTTAATCTCAAATGGCCAGACTATCTCTGCAGTTTTTCACTTAGAGCTCTTTCACACTGGTGCGTTTTTGCCGCATTTTTGCGGTAAAAATAGCGCTATTAAAACGCTTATAAAACACTCCAAAAACGCCCCGCTCCATTGAAATGAATTGAAAACGCTATAAAAATGCGGTAAAAATGCTATTTTAACGCTCCGCTATAGGCGTTTCCAGTGTGAAAGGGCTCATGGGCCCCTTTCAGACTGGGGCGGGACCCACGGTGGCGGGAATCGGCCGATAGCGGTGCGGTATTAACCCCCGCTAGCGGCCGTTAAAGGGTTAATACCACCCGCAATGCGCCTCTATAGAGGCGCATTGCGGGCGGTATTGCCGCGGTTTCCCATTGTTTTCAATGGGGAAGGAGCGGTATACACGCCGCTCTTCTCACCGCTCCAAAGATGCTGCTGACAGGAGATTTTTTTGTCTCCCGTCAGCGCATCGCCTCAGTGTGAAAGCCCTCAGGCTTTCACATTGAGGAAGCTGGGCAGGAGTTTTTCAGGCGGTATAACAGCGCTATTTTTATCGCTGTACCGCCTGAAAAACTCCTGAATGTGAAAGGGGTCTTATTGTTTAATTTTTCATTTATAGCATTTGAAGTTGGTAAAAGACCATAGTATACATTTTGTTAAATCGCGAGACTGGTGCAATAAAACATGGTGCTGTTGATTTGCTAAAAATGTTTTTCCAAATATTTGTGATAAAACAAATTTTTAGCACAAACAAACATAACACAACTTACAACATTTCTACTAAATTGAAAAAGATAAAACTGTATTGAATTAATAAATAGCAAATATTTGAAAATTTTAAATTGTGCTGCTTTGCAAAATGGTGAAAATCAGGAGGTATGCAAAACTGTAACAAAAAAAAGGATGGAAAAAATCTTGAAGTCTGCTTAACACCTATGCATTGTGGTAATCCCCCTGAGGAAGTCATGTGACAGCCCTGTGTCGGCATGCATTAGGGAGGGGACAGGACGGTGGAGAAGACAGTACACGTGCTCTCTGAGCAGCTGCTGATGGACACAAGTTTCATAGACTATTGGATTGGATTTTTTAAACATTGTTTTCTGTAGAGTGGTGCGCTAGAAGCACGAACGTGTTAGTACCCTGATGTTTTTTTACCTTTAATAAATTAGTGTTTAAATGGTAATACACTATCTAGCCTTTTTTACAATTTGATTTGAGGAGAGCATCATTGGATTAACCTGGGGTACCCACAGAGACCATCATGCTCAGAGCCCAGAGGTGGTTCAGCTGCTTTTTATGACCAAACTAAGTTGTGCGGTCACATACCCTGAGGTGAGAACAATCACACAGGGGGGAGCACACGTTTGAAGTCACTGTACATTTGTTTGGAGCGCCACCGCAAAGTTACATCATTGGTTATCATAGGCCTCTTCATTTAACTACCTTCACTGTGAACTTTCTCATCATAGGAGTTTTTTATTGATTTACTTTTACTGTGAACTTGCTTGGAGCACTGTTATATTACATATATATTTGAAATTATATATCAGTTTAATTGTTAATTGTATATATGTGATTATCAATCGCTTATCTATTTGATCATGCACTAATCTATTATTGGCACAATAGCACTTTATGTTATTCATCATTGCATTGGTTTATGGTTTACATGATATTGAATATACATTCACACAGCACTGCATTTATTTTTTATTTATTTTTTCTAGCACAATTTATGGGAGTGTGATCAATGCTAGCGGCTGTATAATTTTCTATTTTTCTACTTCACATGGGTTTATATGTATTATTATGTTTTGTCCATCTCTCTGGTAGCCCGCAAGATTTATAGGGCCAGATTCACAGAAGAAATACGCCGGAGTATCTACTGATACTCCGGCGTATTTTCAAATTTGCCGCATCGTATCTTAATTTGTGATTCACAAACAAGATACGACAGCATTTGGCTAAGATCCGACAGGCTTACGGCTTTGTACGCCTTCGGATCTTAGGCTGCAATACTTCGGCTGCCGCTGGGTGGAGTTGGCGTCGTTTTTCAGCGTCGGGTATGCAAATTAGCTTTTACGGCGATCCACGAAGCTACTCGCGTGCGTTACGTCGTTTTTTCCCGTCGCAAAGTTAAGCCTGCTTTTTCATGGCTTAACTTTACACCAGCCATGTTAAATGATTGGCCGTCGTTCCCGCGCCGAATTTAAAAAAAAAAATTTCGGGGGAAGTACGTTACACACGTCGCCATTCACAAACACTTTGGGGCGCCGTAATTTCGCGCAAAGCACGTCGGGAAATTTACTAACGAAGCATGCGCAGAACGTTCGGCGTGGTAGCGCGCCTAATTTAAATGGTACACGCCCCATTTGAATTAGGCGGGCTTGCGCCGGACGTCTTTACGTTACTCCGCCGCAAGTTTATACTCAAGTGCTTTGTGAATCAAGCACTTACGAGAAAAACTTGCGGCGGTGTAACGTAAAGACGATACGTTACGCCGCCGCATTTGTACCTGAATCTGGCCCATAGTTTATAGGATGTATATTTATGTTGGAGGAACCACAGTGGCCAGAGACTCATCCAACTGTCCAATAATTTCAGCAGTTGGGAAGCAAAGAAGAGGTGTGTTTTTAACGATAACATGGTCATAAAATGGGGGTTTACAGGGTCATACACCTGTAAAAAAAAAACATGACGCATCTCCACCCCCCTATTGCTGCACGTATTCAACACTTCTGTGCGTGTAGAATACTTGCCCTCCTTCTGGAAACAATGGTTTCTACTGCCGGCTTGTACGTTCCTACTTAATGTACATGTATGTGTGTATGGAGGAGCCACAGTGGCCGGAGACTCATTTTACTGTCCAATACTTGCAGTGGTAGGGAAGCAGAGAAGAGATGACAATTTCCCATAACGTAGTGAGAGAATAGCAATGTTTAACATATTTTCATAATTCATGTTTTTTAATCAATAATCTTTTAGATTGTAAGCTCTAACGAGCAGGGCCCTCTGATTCCTCCTGTACTGAATTATATTGTCACCTGTACTGTCTTCCCTCACTCTGTAATCCGTTGCACAAACTGTTGACGCAAAATAAATCTTGTACAATAATAATACAAATAAAATTGTACTTTTAAACCCTTTGTCCAAACTGTTGACGCAAAATAAATCTTGTACAAAAATAATAAAAATAATATTGTACTTTTAAACCCTTTGTCCAGTGTCTTCTGTTTTCCCTCACTCTGTAAAACGTTGCGCAAAATGTTGACGCAAAATAAATCTTGTACAATAATAATAAAAATAATGTTGTACTTTTAAACCCTTTGTCCATGGCAGTGTAAATGGCTGTTTATTCACTATTATGTTTGAAGATCCAATTGCATTTTTCCCACTGACCACCAACATAGGGGTATTTTCTTTTCACTTGCCAGCATTGTAAGGGACATTGGGTTACAAAATCCTAATCACTGAACTATGTACAATGTATGTTATATACTCCTGACCAAAGTGTTTATTTCACGCAAATTTTTCTAGTTGCTAAGTGGTTCCCAATTAAGTTCTTCAATAAGGTAGACTCTGACAAAAGAATATGTAATGGGATAGTTTATAAAAACGATAATTTTGTCCTTTTATTGGTTTATTTGTCAAGTAAATATATGGCAGTGTATATGGCTGCCTTCAGTCACTATCATGACTTAGTTGCATTTTTGGATCATGTATAACAGAGATATGCAATTAGCGGACCTCCAGCTGTTGCAGAACTACAATTCCCACGAGGCATAGCAAGCCACAAGCATGACACCCAGAGGCAGAGGCATGATGGGACTTGTAGTTTTGCAACAGCTGGAGGTCCACTAATTGCATATCCCTGATGTATAATCTACTAGGAGTGACATACCTTACCTAGACAGAATGGGGAACCAAAAAAGTTTAATAAATTATTGGATTACTTACATGGAACAACTGAGGCAAATCGGTTCTTATCCTTGTTATCTTGATGGTTTCCTGTGGTTTGTGGTCTCCAGTTTCTATATGATGGTAATCTCTGGAATATATAAAAATTTTAAATGTGTAATGACCAAAATTTTGTTGCAAATGCTTATTGGCATGCAGCCATTTAATCATAATATTGACATATTTTTTTATATCAAATAGGTACCATAAATCAAATGAATAAAAATTGTATTAGTACACAATCAACAATAAAAACAACAAAGAAACAAATAATTAAATTACAAAGAGCTAACTGCTCCGACGCCCATAGGACTTTCATAAATCTTAGTGATTCCCATAGTCCTGAGAACTAACTTAGCCTTGTGTGCTGTGGTGTCTGTGAAGGTTTCTTTTTTTTTTACCAAGCAGTGGTGGAACTCCCGCCTGTCAAGCCCATGCAGCTACTATGGGGCCCAGGCAGGAGAAGGGCCTGGTTGGGGCCTCAGATCAAGAGCAGACTGGACAAGGTGGCGGATGCAGCTGGTGACACTAGTTTGTTGGGGCTGCCCATCCATCCAGTCCCTGCTGCCCACCATGCTGCTTCCTATGTAACAACACCATTTCCCAGAAAGCCTGCTCCAGTACCTGGTGCCTGTTTTGGATTTCTAAAACAAAACTGATATAATTTCCTATACCAGTATGCTTCATTACAGTTATCTGGTTATACTAAAAAAAAATTAAGAAAACATATGTATATAAAATCTAAAGAAATAGATACACACTACAAAAGTAAACTGTTTTCCTACGTCACTAAGGATTGGTGACGACAATAGTACAGAACTAATTTTAAGGAGAGTTAATGTTTTTTTATTTGAGTTTAAAGCAATATAACGCTATCAATTTAATCCACAGAACAGCACAGACACAGTATTGGGCCAACATACCTGAAATTCGCACGTTAGCTGAGAAGGTTCAGAGGGAGAATCTTTCTTCTTCAAGCTATTGAGGATTAGCGGTAGTTCAGCCATACTGACTTCTGTTTCTCCAAACTGATTGTATTCCACCAAAGCTTTGTGTATGAATATATACTGGAACTGTCATAAACATACAATCAAGAGAAATCATTACACTAAAGACCTATTATTGCATCACATGTATAACATATATAACTTTATAGAAAGTATTTGTGTGTCAACAATGTCCATCATATGCCATGGGAGGTTAAAACGAGCTCATAGCTCCAGAGTTCAAGTTAACTGCAGACTGAGGATGCATATACTGTACCTACAGTATACAGGTTTCTATGCAGAAGTGAGCTTGATTTTGCACTCTCCGGTGATAGTAAAGAAACCCTATTGTGTACTTAAAAGTGGGGTATGCCTGTACGTCGCACATAGGTCAGCCTATTCTCTTGAATGGTCTGCGCTACATGGGACAAACATGCCAAAGAAGCTCCAGAACCTTTTCAAGTATGGAGTATCATGTGCTTTGGCATGTCTGTAGTTTCTGTGCAGCAAAATGCACGTCTGCTAACCGCCTTTGGGGTGCCATTAGCAATTAATGTCAAAACAAGCGTGATGCACATTTGCGCTTTTTTTCTAGCAATTCTGAAATGTGTGCCAAAACATGCAATTACAATGCATTTTGTAGTATGTTCAGGAAACGCCAAGTGTGAATGCAGCCTTAGAACTACCTCTACCTACTTCAAATAAAAGTACAGAATATTACATTATAATAAAAAGTGTATATAGAAAGTGATTTTAACATTTTATGTTACATGTGTCATCATATTCATAAAGAACTCGTACACTGTTAACTGGGGTAGGCCCAGGTTTATAATTGTTATTAGATATTTTACCTTATTTCAATACCAACCTCTACTTGGACCATCAGACAGCGCTGACGCCTCAACTGTACGACATAATCATAAACATTTACTCTGCCCTCTGCTTCCAGACATTCCAACATGGCATCAATACTTATATAGGTTCCTGTACGTCCAACACCAGCACTACCAAGACAGTCAATAGAGTACATGTTAGTTTACTTCACTCTGTTAGGCTGGCCATACATGAGTCATTTATTTTTTGTTCAACCAGCAGGTTGAATAAAAGAAACTATCTCAGTTCCCCCATGCACACATTTAAGGTGGATGGGGGAATCCCTCCCACTGAGCTATTCTATTCTGACAGTGGGGAAACTTCCCCACCATTTGAATACGCTGGTCAGCACCATGGGGTATAGCCAGTGGCGCTGGTTGAGAGAAAATTTCTCAACAGGCTGGTTGTACACAAGTCGAATGACAGATGACTTTTGTACAAGCAGCTCGCCCATACATTGATCAAAATGTGTCCAATTCAGCAAGGACTGGCCAAATTTGAATACATAAAAGGCTGGCCTTAGGAGTATCAGATCTACAATAAACAGCAGTTGAACAATGTGCCCATTGTTTTGAGTCTAATTGCCTTCCACAATGTTTATATCCTAGTTAAAGGGGTTGTAAAGGAATTTTTTTTTCCTAAATAGCTTCCTTTACCTTAGTGCAGTCCTCCTTCACTTACCTCATCCTTTGATTTTGCTTTTAAATGTCTTTATTTCTTCTGAGAAATGCTCATTTCCTGTTCTTCTTCTTGTAACTCAACACCGTAATGCGAGGCCTTCTCCCTGGTGTGGAGAAAGCCTCTTGAGGGGGGAAGGGGCAAGCAGGAGTGTCAGGACACCCACTAACACACAGCTCCTTTCTCTATCTGCAAAGTAGAGAGTGTCCTGACTTGCCTGCTCGCAGGAACTTACCAAAATGTACAGTGCCTTAAAAAAGTATTCATGCTCCTTGAAATTTTCCACATTTTGTCATGTTAAAGCCAAAAATGTAAATGTATTTTATTGGGATTTTATGTGACAGACCAACACAAAGTGGCACATAATTGTGAAGTGGAAGGAAAATTATAAATGGTTTTCAAAATTGTTTACAAATAAATATATGAAAAGGGTAGCGTGCATTTGTATTCAGCCCCCTTTACTTTGATACCTCTAACTAAAATCTAGTGGAACCGATTGCCTTCAGAAGTCACCTAATTAGTAAGTAGAGTCCATCTGTGTGTAATTTAACATCAGTATAAATACAGCTGTTCTGTGAAGCCCTCAGAGGTTTGTTAGAGAACCTTAGTGAACAAACAGCATCATGAAGGCCAAGGAACACATCAGACAGGTCAGGGATAAAGTTGAGGAAAAGTTTAAAGCAGGGTTAGGTTATAAAAAATATCCCAGGCTTTGAACATCTCACGGAGCACTGTTTATTCCATCATCAGAAAATGTAAAGAGTATGGCACAACTGCAAACCTACCAAGACATGGCCATCCACCTAAACTGACAGGCTGGGCAAGGAGAACATTAATCAGAGAAGCAGCCAAGAGGTCCATGGTAACTCTGGAGGAGCTGCAGATAGTCACAGCTTAGGTGGGATACTCTGTCCACAGGACAACTATTAGTTGTGCAATCCACACATCTGGCCTTTATGGAAGAGTGACAAGAAGAAAGCCAGCGTTGAAGGAGCCATAAGAAGTCCCGTTTGCAGTTTGCAAGAAGCCATGTGGGGGACACAGCAAACATGTGGAATAAGGTGCTCTGGTCAGATGAGACCAAAATGTAACTGTTTAGCCTAAAAGCAAAACCTTATGTGTGGCAGAAAGCTAACACTGCACATCACCCTGAACACACCATCCCCATCGTGAAGCATAGTGGTGGCATCATCATGTTGTGGGGATGCTTTTCTTCAGCAGGGACAGGGAAGCTGGTCCGAGTTGATGGGAACATGGATGAAGCCAAATACAGGTTAATCTTAGAAGAAAACCTGTTAGAGTCTGCAAAAGACTTTAGACTGGGGCAGAGGTTCACCTTCCAGCAGGAAAACAAACCTAACCATACAGCCAGAGCTATAATAGAATGGTTTAGATCAAAGCATATTCATGTGTTAGAATGACCCAGTCAAAGTCCAGACCTAAATTCAATTGAAATCTGTGGCAAGACTTGAACATTGCTGTTCACAGATGCTCTCCATCCAATCTGACAGAGCTTGAGCTATTTTTCAAAGAAGAATGGGCAAAAATGTCACTCTCTAGTTGTGCTGAATACAAATGCACGCCACACTTTTCACATATTCATTTGTAAAAAAATAATTTAAAACCATTTATCATTTTCCTTCTACTTCACAATTATGAGCCACTTTGTATTGGACTCTCACACAAAATCCCAATAAAATACATTTACGTTTTTGGTTGTAACATGACTAAATGTGGAAAATGTCAAGGGGTATGAATACTTTTTCAAGGCACTGTATGATACTGTATGAACCTAACTCCTATACAAGAGATTCTAGGAGTAGGGCACTATAAAACTATACAGGCAGTTACTGTGTAGGCTCGGCCAGGACTGGAAAAGACTACGGCACCTAGGATGTAAACATTTCAGGAGGCCATCCACACCACAGAGAGCTAAGTATGAACCAGGGTTGGAGAGGGTTCTCAAATCACATTATTTTAGAGGCCCAAGTAGAAGGAACAAAAAGTGTACTGATGTTTTAAATCTGTTTTTTCGCAATCTAAATAACATCTTTGTTTTAAAAAATAAACATTTAATACAGGGTGCACCAAGCATATCAAGGAACATTGTGAGTTTTCTAAAGAAGAGCAGAAACTGTCTCTGACTGAAACCCCAGGTGTGGTCATTTGAACATAGCAGATGAGGAGAGGAAAATAAAATGAATGACTCCCTACTCATTTTGTAGTTTTTGAACATTTCAGATTGGGCTTCTCATTATGTACTGTAAAGAGTTTTTTTTCCCAACAAAGTGGCTAGGGAGGACCTATAAAACATTTAAAATGGTGCTGGAGTTGCATCCAATGGCTGGATATAATTCCTATCTAACTGACTTACAAAACAATATTTTACAGGTGTATTTTTCAGTTTTGACCATAGTAAAAAATACTTACAAAAACAATAAAAATTTCCTTAAACACCAATAACTAATTGTGGAAAAAAAAAGCTAAGGTAGAAGTTGAATTATGAAGTTGGTATTAGTTGTGAGCATACAGTAAGTTCCACACCTTAAAATGTATGTCTGATTTTATAAATTGGAGCACATTTATTGCTCTTATTGTAAAATTATATTATTATTTTTTGTTAGGGTATAACAATCGAAATTACCTGCAATGAACAATTATTGGTCCACTGAAAAAATTGTTTAAAGCATTAACCCTCCGACGTAATTTCAGCAGTAGATTGGGATCATCAGGTACACCGTGATCTGGCCAGACTGTAAATTGAATGTGTGTGATGTCTCGTCCTGTTTTCTCTCGTCTCTACACCACGGAGCAAGAAAAGAGTATTCAAACAATATAAAAAAAAAACATAGAAGAAAGCACAAGGCTATCACACATTCTGCAAGGGCTCCAAAAAAACAATGGTTCTCTATGTGCCCTGTTCACACCACACCGTGCAGATTTGTTATGCGCAGGAATGAATAGGACACATAACTGACATGCAAGACTGATGTCAGTGTGCATAAAAACTGATATCCACATGCATGAAAACTGAGGTAAAATGATGTAAACTGATGCCTCTGTAAGTGAAATCTGTGCAGTTTTCTCATCAGTTTCCATAAGTTTTCATGCACGTATGATTTGACGGAGCCCTAAGGCTCGGTTCACACTGGTGCGGCTTCAAAGTCGTGTAACTTTGAAGCCGCGCAGCGTGACTTCATTGCGGCTTGCATATGCCTTCTTTAACAGAAGTCAATGCAAGCCACTCTGAAGTTGCCCCCAAGTAGTGCAGGAACCTTTTTCTAAGTCGACTTGAGTTTCTCCGATTAGAACGGTTCCATTGCAATTAATTGAGTGCGACTTGTCAGGAAACTGGGGGCCAGATCCTCAAAAGGGATACGCCGGCGTATCTACTGATACTTAATCAGTTTCCAAAAGATAGACAGAAGATCCGGCATGTGTAAGAGACTTACACTGGCGGATCTTAGGATGCAGTACCGCATCCGCCGCTGGGGGCATTTCGAGTCGAAATGCCGCTTCGGGTATGCAAATTAGCACTTACGGAGATCCACAAAGCTTTTCTGCTTCGTTTTTTTTCCGTAAGTATTAGTTTGCCTGCGTAACTTTAGGGCTGCTTTTACAAAGTGTAAACTGTTTACACCTTGTAAAAGTAGACCCTTCTTACCCGCGACGCTGTTTTTTTTTTTATTTTTTTTTTATTTTTTTTCGCCGTATCTTTTTTTTTACCCGGCGCGATTCACAAAACTCGGCGTAACGTAAAACCGTGCTATGCCCGTCGGGAAAATGACGTCACTGCATGCGCAGTACGTCCGGTGCGGGAGCGTGCCTCATTTAAATGGGACTCGCCCCCATTTGAATAGGAACGCTTTGCGCCGGCGGAATTTAAGTTACACACCCGAAAATTTCTAGGTAAGTGCTTTATGGATCGGGCACTTAGGTAGAAATTTTCCGGCAGTGTAACTTAAATGGGAAAAGACAAGTTAAGGCGGCTGGCTGTGGATCTGCCCTAAATCCCCTGACAAGTTGCGCAGGGGAAAAGAACCAATAATAATGCAGTCTAATTTTACTTACATTGCTCTACAAAACCAAGTATTCTTTTATGATAGTCTAGTTCTATTTTTTTGTTTTGCAATTATATGGCAACGCATGCAAATAGAAAATACTTTTTTATTGAGCAGTTTTCAAATTGTATCAAAGTAACATATGAACTGTAGTTAAAGTAATTAAGAGAAAACTCAGGTTGCCATGGTCACGTTGTTTGTCACATTACAGAATATGGAAAAGTGAAAATGCAATGTGATGCCGCGTACACAGGACCGTTTTCATGTCATGGGAAAAAAACAACGTTGATTCATGTCAAGCCTGCCTTCCACACACACGATCATGGAAAGAAAATGCTCGAGCAAAGCGCGATGACGTACAACACGTATGACGGCACTATAAAGGGGCAGTTCTATTCGAATGGCGCCACTCTTTGGGCTTATTATGCAAATTTCCCTTCTCATAACTTGCTTCTGAGCATGCATGTTTTTTCCCATCATTAAAGCCTACACACAACCGTTTTTCATGACGAGAAAAATGACGACGTGAAAAACGACGAGAAAAATAAGAGCATGTTCTAAATTTTTAATGCCCATTTTTCTCATCGAGAAAAATCGATCGATCGTTTTTAATGACCAATTTAAAAAATGGCAATTTTCTCATCATAAAAAACGGTCGTGTGTACGCGGCATTAGACTCAACTGACTGAACTATAAGCAGTGGCGGCCGCTCCATTAGAGGCGCCTCCCTACTCCATGAGCCCAGACCCTAATCTACATGCAGGGAGCCAGATGCATGGATTTCAATGTTTTTTTTTAAGCACATAATTAGAGCCTGTGGCACTAATTGGTTTAAAAAAAGGGTGGGCTCACTACTGTCTTCCTGCTTGAGACCCCATTGGCTAAGAGGAGAAGCGACCGTATCGTCCGCCAAGGGGGAAGCCGCTGAGGAGGAGGAGACGTGGGGGAAGCCGAAGCTGCCTACAACCTAGATGGGGTGGATGGGTGAGCGTTGAGGGTGGTGGTGTTTGGTTTACCGAGCGAAGGGGGGTGTGGGTTTGACTGACCGACCGACTGACCGAACAGGGGGGGTGGCATTGGTTTGTTTTTGAAAAAAATGGTGCGCCAGACACCACTGACTTCTAATGATTGTTATTTACTACTTAATCATTACTTTAAACAATGACTGCCATGATTTTCCACATGTACTGTAATAGCACTTCAGCAAAAAAGTGAAATCTCAAGCAATATTATAGCTTAGGATAGCATTGCTTGATAGGCCACTTTAGCATACTTTAAATGCAAATGCTGCTTAAAAGAGAAGGTTTTTTTTCCCCTTCAGGCCTCGTACACACGACAGAGTTTCTCGGCAGAATTCACCGAGAAACTCGGTCAAACCCGGATTCTGCCGAGAAACTCTGTCGTCTGTACACTTTTGGCCCGATGGAGCCGCAGAGGAACTCGTCGAGAAAATAGAGAACATGTTCTCTATTTTCTCGTTGTTCTATGGGAGAAGGCGGCCCGCCGAGCTCCTCGGCGGCTTCATCCCTGAACTCGACGAGGAACTCGATGAGGAACTCGACGAGGAACTCGACGTGTTTGGCACGTCGAGTTCCTCGGCCGTGTGTACGGGGCCTCATACTTACCTAGGTGGATGCAGTATCAGACTGCGATGCTGCATATGTCCCCCACCACCTCTACACTGAGAAACGAGCCATAGAACACCACCAATGGCTCAGTTCTGACAGCCCCCTGAGTCAGCAGCTCTCCGCTCTGCCCATTGTTCCAAGTCATACCTGACTGCAATTTACATAAATACATGACATCTACTTCATGGACATTTAAAAAAACTGAAATAATTTGAACAAATCTATGGTAAACAAAATTTACTGGGAAATGTACTATGAAATATATCTAAATACATATCACTGATAGATGTTAGTAGAACATCCATGGTAACTTACATGAGTGACATGGAGTTTCCGAGTGATGTAATCAGGAAATAATTTCTGGTCTGTGATTTTCACCACAATGTCCCCATACGCTTCTGTTTCTCCATCAACTGATGGCCAGTACTGAGCACATTTGTTCTGCAATTCAACATGTCATATTTTATGAATGTTCTTTGTGGGCAAGGTATAGCATGTCTAAAACATAACATGGTGCAGCGCATTTCATGCATGCCTATTCTAAGACAAAATATTATACCGTGATCATTGCAAATTATGTATAACCATGATCATAGACATTTGAACAGTGAGGGCCAGTTCACACCAGATGCAGTTCCGTTTTTTCTGCACCAATACAGTCAGTTCCGGTGAGTTTCCAGTCAGTTTCTGAACCAGAAACTGACTGGAACTGACTGCACTGGTGTGAACTAGAGCCATTGGAATACATGGAAAACACTGTGCATACATTTTTAGTGCAGAACTGGCCCTAAGAGACAGCTACCACATATGCACAGTACTGGTCAAATATTTTAGAACATCCTAATTTTTCCAGTTTTTCTTTTAATGTCTCAATGTACTCTGAAATTAAAGCATAGAACAAATAAATAATCAGACATACAGTAAAAAATAAATCATAGAATTGTTTTATTTAACAAAATCATCAAAGTAGCCACCCTATGCTAATAAAATAGCTGAACACACTTGTATTTTTTCTACAGTGGAAATCAAATATTGTTCGGAAAGTTCTTCCCAACTGTTGCAGACATTCTCACAAATGTGTTGCACTTGCAGGTTGCTTTGTTTTCACCCTTATGTCCAATTTATTCCAAATCAGCTCGATGGGATCTAGAGACTGTGCTGGCCATTCCATGATTTGAAGTCTACCATCTTGTTTTGTTCTTCTAAGGTAGATCATACACAGCCTAGAGGTATGCTTTGAGTCATTATATTGTTGTACGAGGAACTCCTGGCCAACTAGACATATTCCAGAGGGTATTCCTGGGTGCTGCAAAATACTGTGGCAGCAGTTTCGGTTCAGGGTGCCACTATACCTCTGTGCAAGTCATTGACTCTGGATCCAGCAAAAGAGCCCAGGCCACCATGCTTCCTGCTCTTTGTTTGACGGTTGGTCTCACACACTGAGGAACTGTCCTTTCACCTACTCAATGGAGTACATAAACTCTGCCTGATGAACTGTCATGCTTCATGGTCTAGGCTAACCTTTTTTTCCTTTTTTACCATCTTAGCAATCTTAGCAATGGCTTTCTTGCAGACACTCGGCCTAACAAACCTACAGCTTGAAGTCTTCTCTTCACAGTTGAAACTGAGACTTGCTTACTTCAATCAGTGTTAAGCTGTGCTTGAAACTGTTATTCGACAGAGTGCACTGGGGATATGTAGCGGAAACCCTTAAGAAATTTGGTCTCACAGGATTTATTTTTGAAGCCATAATGTCTCTCTATACTACACCATCTGCTAGGGTATTTACATCGGGAAGTATATCTAAACAGTTTAGTCTCTCAAATGGTACTAGACAGGGATGCCCCTTATCACCCATTATATTCTCATTAGCAATTGAACCACTGGCGATATCTCTCAGATCTAACCCCAATATCGTAGGAATCAAGGTCGGTCAAATAGAACATAAATTGGGATTATTCGCGGACAACGTTCTTTTAACTTTATCTGCTACCGACACACTACTAGAAGAGGTAACCGCTATCCTAGATAAATTTGGATCAGTCTCTTATTATAAGATTAATCATAGTAAATGTTTTGTACTACCTATGAACATCCCGCCAGACCTAGTTGTTAAACTAAAACAACAATCTAGCTACAATTGGGACAACCCCTCCATTACCTATCTTGGGATTCAACTTACTTACCCACCTAATAAACTGTATGAAGCAAATTATCCCTCCTTATTAACTCAAATCACTCAAGATACACAGTCTATTAAAAAGACACAACTATCTTGGATCGGAAGAATAGCAGCCTTTAAAATGAAGACGTTACCAAAAATTCTATATTACTTCCGCTCCCTCCCCATCCCATTACCGACTAAATTTTTCACACAAATTAACTCGAAATTGAGCAACTTGGTCTGGTTGGGAAAGAAACCTAGAATTGCTTTATCTACTATGTCATTGGTTAAAGCTAAAGGAGGCCTAAACCTCCCAGATTTACGCCTATATTACTTCGCCTCACTCCTTGATCAAATGAGATACTGGTTCAGATATTCAAATGATAAATTATGGTTGAACATTGAACGAGAAGTGTCTAAAGGGAAGGATCTATTTTCCCTTTCCATGGCCTGCTATGCTCTACCAAAAATTAATACACCCAACTTCCTAACAATTAGAGCTACTCTGGCAGCCTGGAAGTTTGCTCTAACAAAATTACAGCCGACATGTAACCCAGTCCTAATGCCAATACCACTAGGAGTAATCGATTACTGTAAAGTAAGAATTACTACCACACCCTGGTCCAAACAGGGAATCAATTTTTTTGATCAGCTATCACCCGATGACATACATAAAATAACGAATAAACTCATAGCCAAACCGTTAAATAAAAACTTTGACCCAAAGAAAAGTGTGGAACTCCCTAGGGCGCTGTGGGAATTCTTCACTTCCTATAAAATAAGTGGGAAGAGAGGCATATCCCATATATATAAACTACTTTCATCTTTTCCAATTCAAACCAAAACTTTAAATATGATTAAATGGGAGAAGGATCTATCACAAACTTTTACGTGGGAAGAATGGCAAAAAGCCATCCATATTAACAGTTCTTCTTCTGCATGTGTAGAACATTGGGAGAACGCCCAGAAAATACTAAACCGCTGGTATTTGACCCCTTACAGACTATCCAAAATATTCCCTAGCTCCTCCCCCATATGCTGGAGATGTGAATCCCACACTGGCAATTTGTTACATACCCTCTGGGATTGTAAAACCTTATCTAGCTACTGGAATAATGTATCCTCCTTTATCGCATCCTTCACTGGTAATCTAAAAATACTCACACCTGAATTAACCCTACTAGGTTTAAATCTAGATGTCTATCCTCCTCAATTTAGAACTATAGTTGCCAACTTCCTTACAGCAGTGAGACTCACCATAACAAAACTATGGAAATCTACCTTAGCACCTAACTTATCTGATGTTGTCCAGAGACTCAATACTCAGGCTCACTATGAGCTAATGTTAGCACATAGGAAAGGAACCATAAGTAAATTCATTAAAAATTGGAATGAATGGATTACTCATCCTAGGGCCTCAAATTTTCTGAAGAATTTTAATAATTATTAAATGTGTTCCTAAACGACTACACTCCTAAACTAGACCGGATGTAAAAGATAACTTCCTACTCACCTTCCCCTCCCCTCCTTCCCTTGATACCCCTTTATGTTAATTTTGATTTTATTAAATAATATAAGATAATGAGCCATAATCCCTTGTTTACAGCATGATCCCGTTGGGGTAAACAGGGATTGCTAGTTACTTGTTTAAGCATCTGACCACTATCCAACTGGACTAAGGCCCTATATGGTTACTGTTTAGTAAAATGATAATTTGAAGCCTACCCAGGCACACTGTTGAACACATAGTATGACTAAGAAACTGTTGTGTTGTTATGACTCTTATTTGTGCTTTATTGTGTATCTTTGAAAAATACAATAAAAAACATTTGAAAAGAAACTGTTATCCTGTGATCCGCATGTCACACAAGCTGTTACTCTCAGAAATGCGCCTTTTGATTCTGCTGTGGCTTTGAGTATCCAGACCTCATCCTGTCAGAGTTTCCTCCAGTTTCCAAGTGCCTCTTGATGGTGTAGGACAAAAAAACTGTACTCGCTGACACCTTGGATTTCTTTGCAATTTCTCAAAAGGAAATACCTACACTTTTAAGGGTTATAATGGTATGCCTGTCTTCCTTTGCCGATTGCCTTTTTCTTTCCATTTTCAGTGAAATATACTTCTTCTTGCAGTACAATGCTTAAGAGGGTATAGTTGGGACACCTTATGAGTTGTTAGCATTTACTTACATTGCTGCAGAACAACTGTTAGTTGTTAACTTTTCACCTAAAACTGTTTTTTTTGTAAGTCTGAAATGTACAATACTTTTCAGTTTTTGAAATCTATACTTTTATAAATACTTTTTTTTCTAAATGACCTCTGTTCTCAGGTGCATAAAGGGTGAAGGGAACTGGGGGTAGTCACTGCAGGGGTGTGTCAGCAAGTGGCAGAGAAACAGAAGTACGCTGATCTTCCCAGTGAAGAGCTGTGCAGGTCATGTAAGCAAGTCTGACCATTAGAGTACAGACAGGCTGTGCTCTCAAGTAGAAGACAAAATGAAACTGACTACACTGGGATGGATGAGCCTAGTGTGGTCAGTTTGAAATAGGAAAGCAGGAGGACTGGAACAATCTTAAAGTGGATGTAAACCCACATTTTGTATTAATTTTTTTTGATGTCACAATGTACAGTATAAGATTTCCTATCATCTGTGCCCAGTCTTGCCACACAGAGTTAATCCAGCTCTGAGCAAACCTCTTTTATTGTTCACTGAAATAAAACGGACTTACAGAGAAAAACCTTAGTCCGTTCCGCCCCCTTGCTGTGAGTGACAGGTTATTTACACTCGTTCACTAGCCTGGGGACAGGCATTATTTTTCAATTCCCACCCCCACTCCTTTTCTGAAGTCATGTGGTTACTTTTCTGGATTTTGACTGGATGTTAGTGATCATAGCCAAAGTCAGTTAGTGACATCACGACTCCCCCCATCGAGCTCCAGACAACAGATCCACCCACAGAATCTGCAGTTTTTCAGTTCTTATAACAGACAGAGGGGAGATATTTGACAGGTAAGGATATATACAAGAGACATCTATATCCTTATAGATCAGCACTATGGCAGTAGTTTAGAAAGGATGAGAGTGGGTTTACATCCACTTTAAGGTATTTCACACAAAGAAAGCAATCTAAAGAGAAAAGGATACTTTTTATACATGTACATTTTACAACAGACAAATATCAGGAATATAACAGTTTGGTGTAACATTCACTTTAACTGTTTATCTGGAGTTCAGCTTTAAACTGATTTTTCATCCCACAGTGGATACAAAAATAACCTGTCCACTATTTCAGAGGCTCATCAGGGATAAACTGGAATACTAGCTTCCATTAAAAAGTTATTGAATATTAAATGATATTGCTTCTGAACAAACATTTGCTATTTCAACCCTTGCTCTCTCCCACTATATTTTTATTTTGAATGAAGGTAGCATCACACACTGACAGATGCACACACAGTGAAGAATATACTGCACATGCTAGGTCCTTACAAAAAAGTAGCCTAAGAAATTTGATAGGATTTAAACAAAAAAATCTGCTTTTAGGTTGAATGTGTGATGTACCACTGGAGCTACTGGAGAGGGGACATTTATTACTGCTCAACTTGGGGAGGTATCCTAGGTCTATTGGTCCCTTCAAGATATAGCTCTCAGAAGGTGAAGGACACCATTAAAGGGAAATCTTAAGAGTTCCACTTGTTGTTAAAAATCTAATGAAGCACTAGCTCAGCCTCCCTAGAGGGTTTAAACAGTTAAAAAAAATCTAAGATGTTTATTTAATGGTGCTCCTCACCCACTATGACAAGGGTCAAAATCTCTTGCGTATTTTCAATAGTCATCCTCGTATAGAAGCTACTCTAGGGGTTCTAATACAATGTAAGGTTGCCGTCACCCCAGACTCCACCCCCTCTTGTTTATATCCAGTGTTTGAGAACCATATTTTTTCTTACAGTATTAATGGATGCAAGATTCAAGCAACTTTTACTTTTAACTTTTTTTGGCTCTGTCGGCTATTCAGGATATGTTTTCACTGCCTTTAAATGATTGGCATCTACTGCAACTTGTCCACTTTCTTACAGATTCTCAACAGAACAATGGGACCATATTACTGTATGTATTTTGCTCACCGCTCCTCCATGGCACGCAAGTACCAAGAATTGGGGTATAAAATACTTACCCGCTGGTATAGGGTTACAACCCTTATTGGGGAAGATCTACCCTGAAACATCAAATACTTGTTGGCATTGCAAGGAGGAGGAGGGGACCATCCTACATATATTCTGTCCATGTAGTAAGCTGACCAACTTTGGTCTCAGGTTAAAGGGACTGTCAAACAGCTGACGGACGTTGATTTGAGGGGTGACCCAGCCAGGTATATTCTGCACCACTCTGAGTTTTCTTGGAGACGCTATACAAAGTTTCTTTTGATCCACCTGGTGAATGCTGCCTGGGCATGCATACCGCTTCTCTGGAAACAGGATATCTCCCCATCGCTCTCCATGTGGTTCACAAAAATTACTAAAATGTATTCCATGGTAAATATCACGGTCTTGCTTTGGGGTAATGAGTAAAAATTCAACCGTAAGTGGTTTAATTGGACCATATTTACTCAAGGGGATATGCTTTGGTCATGCAAATGAGGAAGTGAGTTTTCCCCTCACACCCCCCCCCTTTTTTTTTTTGCTTTATTCTACTATTCATTTTCTTCCTCTCCTTTCATTTCTGGTCATTTCTGAGTGATGCTATGTTGAAAGTCTGCTATATATTTTTTGTTGTTGTTTTTTTTTGTTGTTGAAAATCATTGATGAAATGCATATGCTCTGTAATTTGCCATTTGGACTTTGGCATTGATGAGCAACTTTTCAATCGACAGGATGGTTGGTTTTCTGTGTAGTTTATTATGTCATATGGCTTTTGTGTTTGCCTATGTTAAGTCTGTATACAATCATTCAGCATTCTTATCTGTATGAAAAATTCTTAAATAAAGAGTGTTAAAAGAAAAAAAAAGCTACTGAATCTTTAGCAAAAGATCTGCCCTACTGATGTTATTATTATCTTATCCCAGTGATAGAGCTGTGAGCTGGTTGTTTGTTATAGCCCTGATCACCCCATATACAGTTTTTATGTTTTCTGATCCTAACAAATCGTAGGCTCTGAATTATTTCAGGCTTTAGCTGATGTTCATAAAAGCAGCTGAATACACAGCTAAACTACAGATGTGGGAACTGTTTTTTTCAGTCACAGGAGTCATAACTTGCCAAGGCAGGTTCTTGACTCTCAACTACAGCAGCAGACCAGCTTGGTTAAGACCCCATTCACACCTTCGCGTTTTGTCGCATGTAGCGCGACGCGAACAAACGCCAGAGGGACGAAAAGCAATGAAAGTCAATGGGGATGGTTCACATCTGAACGCTGATGCGCCTGACGCGCATCGCCTGTAGTCAAAAGAAGTTCTGGACCCTTTTCTGTCGCGCAATACGCGCGATATGCGCGTATTTGAGCGTTTTTGGTTTTCCATTGAAATCAATGTAAAACGCCAGATACGCGCGTATTGCGCGACAACAAGCGTTTGCTACAGGCGTTTTGTCAATAGAACTTGTCGCCCATGCAGAAGATTTAAAAAATCTACCAACATAGCAACAAGTGATGAAAAGATGATAGTTTTTCCTATTGGCTAAAAAAAAAACGTCTAAGTACAAAAACGTCGGACAACGCTGTATGCAAACGCGCATATTAGCATGAATACGCGCGAAAAAAACGCCTAAAAAAAACGCCGGAAAACGACGCTATTGCCTACGCCTAGGTGTGAATGCAGCCTAAGGACACATCTTGAGCCTGCTGACTGAACACTAAAGGAGCAGCAGGACCAGTGGCAGCCACTCCATTAGGGGTGCAGGGGCACCGCCCTCCAGGTGTGTGGCATTAGCAAATTAATATTCACTAATCTTTCTGGTTCTCCTACCCGCCAATCAGGAAGTGGGTCCTGAGACCTGATTGGCCAGGGAGTCTTAGGAGGAGAAACAACGGCCCAGCTCTTCCCTCAGTAGCCTGCAGCTGGTGAAGGGGCGGAGGGGCATCTTCCAGGAGCCCTACCCTGGATCCAACACCACCTCCTAAGGTAAGGACATGGATGAGATGAATTTTAGCACATTATGACATTGCCTTGCATGTTTTAAAAAAAAGGCACTGGTTTACTACCGATTTAGGGAAGGCTGTGTGCATTTACATTACTTAAATAATGCCTTAATAATTGTTGAAAAATAATACTCAGAATTGTAATGTGCAATTTTGGCATACCCGATTACCCTCTTCACAACGAGTCACCATCACAATAATTGTTGACTTCTGTTCCCAAATCATTCTCCAAAAATCGGTCATAGTTTCTTCCTTAGGCCCTGCAAAATATTTCTCACTGTATTATAAAGTCACAGTGTCAAAGATTGCACTTGAAGTTTGCATACGTAGAGATTGCGGTACACAAGCAAATGGTTTTATATCATATATAAATTATACCTTGAGCAGCAATGTATTTTCTTGGTTCCTTAAATCCCTAAAGAGATAAAAAAAAAATGGAGAATGTTTAGTGTTGAAAGGGAAGGAATATTACACAAAAGAAATAGCTAATTTAGAGACCTACATATAGGACAATACTGTTATAAGTATTATATATATATACAGGGAGTGCAGAATTATTAGGCAAGTTGTATTTTTGAGGATTCATTTTATTATTGAACAACAACCATGTTCTCAATGAACCCCAAAAACTCATTAATATCAAAGCTGAATATTTTTGGAAGTAGTTTTTAGTTTGTTTTTAGTGTTAGCTATTTTAGGGGGATATCTGTGTGTGCAGGTGACTATTACTGTGCATAATTATTAGGCAACTTAACAAAAAAAAAATATATACCCATTTCAATTATTTATTTTTACCAGTGAAACCAATATAACATCTCAACATTCACAAATATACATTTCTGACATTCAAAAACAAAACAAAAACAAATCAGTGACCAATATAGCCACCTTTCTTTGCAAGGACACTCAAAAGCCTGCCATCCATGGATTCTGTCAGTGTTTTGATCTGTTCACCATCAACATTTCGTGCAGCAGCAACCGCAGCCTCCCAGACACTGTTCAGAGAGGTGTACTGTTTTCCCTCCTTGTAAATCTCACATTTGATGATGGACCACAAGTTCTCAATGGGGTTCAGATCAGGTGAACAAGGAGGCCATGTCATTAGTTTTTCTTCTTTTATACATAGACGCTACAGCTGGCAATAGGACTCTCCGCACAGCGGACGATTTCTGCAGTCGCAAAGCCAGAGTCATATCCAGCGCATGCCATCCTAGTGCCGGGCTGGCACCTACCAAGTAAGGGGCCATTCAGCCACTTTGTTTTTATGTATTTTAATAAACGATAATGCACTATCAGTTCCCTTTTGTTTTTGAATCCTGAGATACGATTGAGCCAATCACAGCAGTCTGAATAGATGGTGGCCAAGTGTGCAGGCACATTAACCTGTTCAGCTCAACAGACCATCCTTTTTAATTAAAGGGGTCCACACCCTCTGGTAAGAGTTTTGCAAATCAGAACACATCGGGTGAAGCTGTAATTAATTGGTGATGGCTGTATGATTTCTCACTGCGTATCGTATGATCACTCATTTCATCGGGAAATTACACCTTATGGACTGCACTATTTAGAGTGCCAAAGAGAGACACTTTATTTATTTTTCGTTTATAGCATTTTTGTGCACATTCACGGGATCGTGAAATATTTATATTTTCTCATATTTTTTCAGCATTTAATTCACAATATTTAGCACTCTATTGTCTTTATATAGTTATCTATCGCATTGTGTTTTTATATTCTTTTTGTCACAGGAGTGTTTAATATAGTTAATATATCAGACCCACTGAGAGGTCCCCCCTTTTTCGTGTGAGGATATCTTCATCAGTGAGTCCACCAGTCCCTAGCGCCCTCTTTCACACCTACATTTCTTCTTTTATACCCTTTCTTGCCAGCCACGCTGTGGAGTACTTGGACGCGTGTGATGGAGCATTGTCCTGCATGAAAATCATGTTTTTCTTGAAGGATGCAGACTTCTTCCTGTACCACTGCTTGAAGAAGGTGTCTTCCAGAATCTGGCAGTAGGACTGGGAGTTGAGCTTGACTCCATCCTCAACCCGAAAAGGCCCCACAAGCTCATCTTTGATGATACCAGCCCAAACCAGTACTCCACCTCCACCTTGCTGGCGTCTGAGTTGCACTGGAGCTCTCTGCCCTTTACCAATCCAGCCACGGGCCCATCCATCTGGCCCATCAAGACTCACTCTCATTTCATCAGTCCATAAAACCTTAGAAAAATCAGTCTTGAGATATTTCTTGGCCCAGTCTTGACGTTTCAGCTTGTGTGTCTTGTTCAGTGGTTGTCGTCTTTCAGCCTTTCTTACCTTGGCCATGTCTCTGAGTATTGCACACCTTGTGCTTTTGGGCACCCCAGTGATGTTGCAGCTCTGAAATATGGCCAAACTGGTGGCAAGTGGCATCTTGGCAGCTGCACGCTTGACTTTTCTCAGTTCATGGGCAGTTATTTTGCGCCTTTGTTTTTCCACACGCTTCTTTTGACCCTGTTGACTATTTTGAATGAAACACTTGATTGTTCGATGATCATGCTTCAGAAGCTTTGCAATTTTAAGAGTGCTGCATCCCTCTGCAAGATATCTCACTATTTTTGACTTTTCTGAGCCTGTCAAGTCCTTCTTTTGACCCATTTTGCCAAAGGAAAGGAAGTTGACTAATAATTATGCACACCTGATATAGGGTGTTGATGTCATTAGACCACACCCCTTCTCATTACAGAGATGCACATCACCTAATATGCTTAATTGGTAGTTGGCTTTCGAGCCTACACAGCTTGGAGTAAGACAACATGCATAAAGAGGATGATGTGGTCAAAATACTCATTTGCCTAATAATTCTGCACTCCCTGTATATAATGAATATGTATATGCATATGTATATGTACTATGCAATATACATGCATATGTGCAGAGAAACCTTCCTATGAATTCAGTTTACCATTTAAACCTACATTAACGTAGCTGGCGTTGATATAGTCTGATCCAGGCTCTCCATGTATCTCTGACAGGACCACTCGATTGTCATCATCTATAATATCATGATATATTAATCGTTCAGTGATTTATAAAAAAAAAACTTTAGAAAGATTTAACATTATATTACTTTCAGCATAAGTGAACACTGTACTTACAAGGCAAAATATCAATATAACGGTTTTTGGCCTGATTGCAGGGTTTTCTGGCTTCTTTAATGGGAAATTTGCTAAAAACTCGAGGGATACTCTGAAAAAATAAATAAATATATATATATTAATATACTCTGTATATATTTTATATATATAAATATATATATATATATATATATATATATATATATATATATATATATATACACACAACTTGAGGACATAGTTTGTAATTTGTTATGTAACTGTAACACATTTTCATTATTAAATATAACTATTTGAAATCAGGTCATTCTTTTTGAAACACACTATATAATTTTATTATGATTCAAAGGACTGTAAATGTTGTGAAAACCAAAGTAAAGATCACTGTGGCATATTCATAAAAAACATTTAAGGCAAGAATACGTTTAAACAGTCATAGAATACAAGCATATTCTAGCTTTATTTCTCTAATATTATGGTATATTGCCCTATATGTCTTGGTTATTTTTGTGCTCTTCAGCATATTTATACATAGTTAATTCAAAGGAAATTTTTATTAAGATTATCTGACCCTCATCAGGTTACAGCAAAGTACAAACAAGATAAACTTAAACTCAACACCCAATTATCTCAGATACAAAGGACTGCTAATTATTTAGCCTGTGCCTAGTGTAGTACTTGTTCCAGCACCTGGTAATGGGTCCTGGCACGTGACCAGTGACGCAACGCGTCGGGTGAAGTCTTGTGATGTCAGTTTCGGTGGTGTTTTAACAGAAGTATGGTGAGGAGGCCTGTGTGTCACTACTCCCATTGCTTTTTACTGTGGTTTTTATCCTTACTTGATGAAAGCAGTTTTTTTACTAAATAAATTTACTTTTCATTTGGCAATATTGCACTATGGTTGTTCTTTGTTTCCTTTGAGCGCCATTTATACAAGAAGTGCCATTCCTTTGAGCGAGCTGTTTCCTCTATATGTGGAATTACCCAAGATGTTTTGATGCCAAGTTTTGGATGTAGTTCTTCGTCTTCGCCTGGAACCTGAATGCCTTTACAGATCCATCAGCAGGATTCCTTATCTGACTATCTGATGAGCCTTGTTTGACCCTTGGGTCATTTTTGGAGGTGAGCGGCCAATTTATAAATTTAACATTCGATGTTTGGATAGATGTTTTATCTGTTTTTTCTTCTATCAAGTTATATCTATGAGATTTTTGCCTTTATATGAACTAACTCCTACCATTGGGCTTTAGTTAGACTTTATTCACATTTATTTATTTATTTATTTATTTATTTATTTGTATGTTTGGATACACATCATATTTTCTTTGAGTATATTACTTTATATCACATTATTGAATAAGCGCACCATTCCCATCTTTTTCTTTTACATTTATTACGCAGTGTCTTTTGAATACACTAAGTGGTACACTAAGTGGTTGCAGCTAATTCAGGGTCACTATACATGTACTATATATTTTTTTTCTGAGTTTATTTTCACTGGAGGTTGATGGTTTATATTTACTTAAAAATTAGAACATAGTAGCGCACAAGTTTTTCCCTTATAACTCCTACCAGAAGGTGTCTGCAAAGATCCAATGTCAATGTCATCAGGACAATGAAAGGCAGCAGCACCAGACACAGAAGGGTTGATTCTACTAAAGGCGTATAAACTGTGAACATAGCAAAGTGAATTTGCCAGGGAAATTTACCTTAACTTAGTGAACGTAGTTAAGCTCTGCTAACTTAAATCATCCAATCATTTGCAAGCAAACTTTTTTTTTGCATGGAGTCAGGTATTCGCTTCACTACATTCACTAAGTTAAGGGAAAATTCCAATGAAAAGTAAAATTCACTATGCAAAGTGAACATGTTCTACATGAATCCTGTGACACAAAACAACCAATAAAGACACACATGCTTTAGTCCCCTTTCACACCTATACGACTTGTCTCACGATTTTGGACTGCAAAATCGTATGACAAGTCATTCTCCATGATTTCCAATGACTACCATTCATACTGGCACGACTTTAAGTTGTGGCTACTTCAAAGTAGTCCTTGCACTACTTTGGTCCGATTTTGATGCCACTTACACAGGCATTCATTGAAATCGCGGCAAAATCACGGTAAAATCGCGGCCACGAGATTGCGGTAAAATTGCAGTAAAATCGCGCGACTTTGAAGTCGTACAAGTGTGAAAGGGGGCTAAGTTGAATGACTAAAAGATTAGATCTAGATGAATAATATGATCAGATTCCATCTGTTCTTTGCTGTTTGACTAAATGGCCATACACTAATAGATTCATTTTTTTGCTCAGCCTCCTAACAGATTTCTCCATACACAATAGAAGATGAAGGGGTAGGTGAATCTGTCACTGCACCACATAGATTTATTAAATCGTTGTTATAGTTTTTATAATGGAGAGTGGCTCGATTCCTTCCTTCCAATTGTTATGTGTGTAATCCAGACAGTGGAGAGCCTGCACTCATTAGTCAGGAGAGTTGGGGAGTGGAGCAGTGAACTCCTCCCATTGAGGCTATTGTATTCTGACAGCTGACTCCACCAGTAGAGCCGGCTGTCAGAATATAGTGGGTGCTGCCAAACAGCTGATTGAATGCAGTCACTGTTCAGCCAAGAATAATCTGCCTGGCCCTTTTTGTTTTTGGATTGAAGAATGTTGGGCAGTAGGGTGCCAACAAAATCATCCACTGCTCAAATTTCAGCCGGTTCATCAGGAACTGGTCAAAATTTGATTAGTGTTTGACTAGCCTGTTTAAACCAACCTATGTTTGGCCAAGTAATTTCATTTTTGCAATAAACAGTCCCTCTTAAGACCTTTTTTTACATCTGATTTGTACATCTGTTCAGTGCCTATCCATAACCACTGTAATATAGCACCAGCCACCAATTAACTGAACTTATATTAAATACAAATTTCCTTATTTTGTGTCACATACATTTAGGTCATCACATAAGCACTCCAAATGTATCCATGCCAAGCAACAGTCTTTCTTTGTTGTTTGCTTGCAAATACCTGCTATGAGAACCCTACCTGAAATTCATCAAGGAACAGCCGTCCCTCATCTGCATTTTTCTTCTTGTATGTGTCAAGAAGTTGCTCCACTGGAATAGGCTCAATGTCCAGCAGTAGCTTCTCCTCATCTTTACAAGACAAAGAATTTAGAAGTGAATATTCCTGGATATTTATAGAACTTACATCTGTACAAAATAGAACCTGGCTCCAATATTTGAAAAAAAAAAGGATGTGCATAACTTAATACAGTTTACTGTGTCTATTAATATGTGATTGTTTTCTTAGGTAAAGATTCACTTAGAGGGCTACATGACATATTTTACATATATTTGCAAGCCAAAACATGGATCCACAGGCATAATAAATGAATCCACAGCAGTGGAATACAGTAGAATCTGACAGGCTACTGGCAGCAAGGCCGGCCCACATACCTGTAATCTCCACACCTAAACACCAGAGCTTCATGCACCAGGGCTAACCTTCCAGTGTGCATGGGGCCTTACTTCTGTGTCCCCGTCAGAGTCTCTCTGCACACTTGTCTCCTCATCAGTCTCCCCACAAATTGGTTCTCCATCAGAGTCTCCCTGCACATAAGTACCCCCTCCTGCCCATTTGTGTCCCCATCAGAGCCCCCCTGCACATTTATGTCCCCACAAGAACCCCCCATGCAAATTTGTGTCCTCATCAGCGCTCCTCCTGCACATTTGTATCCCCATCAGATCACCCCCCGGGCACATTTGTGTTCCAATTAGTGCCCCTTGCACATTTGTGTCCCTATCAGAGCCCCCCTTGCACATTTGTGCAACCAAGCTCCCACACAAACACACATTTGTGTATCCATCAATGCCCCCCTGCACATTTGTATCCCATCAGAATCCCCCACTGCACATTTATGTCCCCATCCGTGCCCCCCACACACATTTGTGTCCTTTTCAGAACCTCAGAGCCCCCCTTCACATTTGTATCCCAATCTATCTACCTACAGATTTATGTCCAATTAACATTTTCCCATTACATCAGTGTCATTTATTACTGTACAGTGTGCCTATAGTGCTGACTAGGCAGTGATTAGACTGGCTTTAGTGCAGACCTGCTGCACCTCCTGGCTTCTGTCATGCTGTTACACAAGCATGTATGTGAAATTACAGCAGTACAATACACTTTTAACAGGGGGCAGAAGCCTGGAGGTGGAACAGGTCTGCACGGAAGTACTTCATTGGTTGCAAATACACTGGTGGTCCTAGCAACCAACAACACACTGCATACTGTTTGGGGGGTGATAATACAGCGCAGGTCCCACAATCCAAAAAAGCTTTAGCAGAGACTGTCCCTGCAGTGAGAAAAAATGTCCCAGCGGTCCGGATATGCCCCAAAGGCCATATTTTGGATACTCCTGTCCTAATATGTACTAAAATTGCTTAATGTGATTTCTCCGCACACTGTAAATGAGCATTAGAAGCTAAAGCAAGTCAAACAAAACCTGCCTCCTTTTCTGGCTTGAGAATGTCCAGCATCATCTAGCTCTATCCTCCCCAGCCCTACTGTCCTTCATCTGTCCATTCATTGGCTATCTTTCCTTTCTATCATGGAGTCTTAGCATGACACGTGTCCAATACCTAGGCCAGTCTGCATGCAAAAACAGTCAGTCTAGGATGCCCATTCCTGCAGACTGACACCCACCCATAATGGTATGAAGAGCCAATTCATTGCTTGTATCGGAGCTGAGGGCTTTTGAGAATAGTACTGAGGCAGGGTGCTGTGATGAGAAGCACATATTTATGACATTACTAGGTCAAAAGTAGGATATGTAATGAAAATGGAATAGTTTTTTTTTTAAATTTTCAATACTAAATTGAAGGGGGGGGGGGGGGGGGGTAGGGAAAGCCACGTATAAGTAGGTAAATGAGTAAACATAAGTAAATTAAGCTTTGTAAGTAAATTAAACTTTAGCTTTAAAGAAACAGTAACAAAACATCAGTACTGGTGGTTTTGGATGGGTTCTTAGGTATTATAGCACTTTGTCATAAGACAAATAATCCACACTGAATATACAGTAATCACTTTGTCGGTGTCATTTTAGAGCAGAAAATAAAGTATCTTTCCTATTACATGATACTGCAGGACCTCGCATTTTCCAATTGGCCCTAGTTTCCAGGCATGCATGGTAAAAGTAGGATTTGTTATGGAGGTTATCATACTACATTCCCATCTTCAGTGATTTTGCTTTCTGTATTCTGACATTTTGTTTTATCATTGGACAGTTTAAACCATTCCTGCAGTCAATTTCACCTTATTAAAATGTCTGTTTAGTATATTTTTTACAATTACAAATTCATGGTTACCTTGGTTGGTTAGAGGGATGCTGTCTTCATTGTTGCTGAAATAAACAGAAGTTTTCAGACCAATGTCAATTAATAGAAACAAACAAACTAAAATAGCTGTAAAATATAACACAATCACTGAAATCAACATGTTCAGAAACAGTCTTACTTTCAACATATTTATCGAAATAGAACGTCATTTGGTATTACTTTCTATAGTGTGATTTCTAGACATCTTGTAAACTACCATTTATACAAGGGCATTCTACACCTTTACACTGCAAAAAGTAGTAGTTTTACTCCAGCCTTGTGCTTCGCCCCAATCAATCTGAATATAGGTTGGTGTAAAAAGAAACTCAAGGAAGGAGCATTTATATTAATGTAGCAGCCTGATGTTTAATCGCTTGCCGCCTGCCGCATGCAGATATACGTCTGCAGCATGGCACGGGCAGGCAGAAGGACGTATATATATACGTCCCCTTTAAGAATCAGGTTGTTGCGGGTGCACACGCTCGCTGCGTTCTCCGTGAGCACGCCCGCAAGTCGCCGCAGGCTTACTCGCGATCGTCTCACGGAGACATAGAATGGGGAAATGTTAGTGTAAACACAACATCTCCCCGTTCTGCCTAGCTGACACTGTTACTAATCGTGTTCTCTGTCATCGGGAACATGATCAGTGACGTGTCACGGTAAGCCACGCCTCCCTACAGTAAGAATCACGCCTTAGGAAACACTTAACCCCTGCAGTGCCACTTAGTGGTTAACCCCTTCACTGCCAGTGCCATTTTCACAGTAACCAGTGCATTTTTATAGCACTGATCGCTGTAAAAATGACATGACACGGTCCCAAAAATGTGTCAAAGGTGTCCTATGTGTCCGCCATAATGTCACAATCACGATAAAAATAGCAGATCGCCGCCATTACTAGTACAAAAAAAAATATTAATAAAAATGCAATAAAACTATCCCCTATGTTGTAGACGCTATAACTTTTGCACAAACCGATCAATAAACGCTTATTGCGTTTTTTTTACCAAAAATATGTAGGAAAATACGTATCGGCCTAAACTGAGGAAAACAAATGTTTTTTTATATCTTTTTGGGGGATATTTATTATCGCAAAAAGTAAAAAATATTGAATTCTTTTCAAAATTATCGCTCTATTTTTGTTTATAGCGCAAAAAATAAAAACCGCAGAGGTGATCAAATACCACCAAAAGAAAGCTCTATTAGTGGGGAAAAAAAGGACGTAAATTTTGTTTGGGAGCCATGCCGCAATTGTCAGTTAAAAAGACACAGTGCCCTCTCCCCTCTCCTCTTCGCGGTGGCCATCGAGACGTTAGCAGTGGCTCTGAGATTGAATCCTGATATTAAGGGGGTGACCTGTGGGCCACAGGAACACAAATGTGTGCTTTATGCTGACGACCTCCTGCTCTTTGTCACCTCTCCCCTAACTTCCACCCCAATTATACTTAAGACACTACGGGTTTTCAGTGAGATTTCCGGATTGCAAGTTAATCTTCTTAAACAACTTTCCAGTAATTTCACCTTCATTTGGGCTCCCTCGCAAATTCCATACCTAGGAATCAAATTAACGCCTGAAGCGAATGACCTATTCAAAGCAAACTACCCCCCCATGATCCTTAGATGTAAAGGGGACATTGAACGTTGGGCTAAGTGTGGTTTGTCCTGGTTGGGCAGAATACATGCGGTTAAAATGACCCTTCTCCCACGTCTTCTGTATTTATTCCACGCTCTCCCAATCCCGGTAAAGAAACAATTCCTCAGCAAATTCCAATCGGAGATTGTTAGATTTGTCTGGGGGAAAAAAGGATATAGATGTCCCTCGGGTATACTCTTTCGCCTAAAAACACAGGGAGGTCTGGGGCTTCCTAACCTATGGGGATACTATCAAGCTGCACAACTGACACAACTGTCAACGGTCTTCTCTAGGGGGCTGAAACCTGATTGGCTCGCAATGGAGCGACAAGCTATCCCTTTCAACACCATTGATTACCTGTTGGGGTGTGACCCCAAACTCAGACCAGCCATATTGTCTCCCACACTCTCCCACTCTGTTGCCTTCTGCTCCAAACTATATTCCCTACGCACCCTGATTTCCCCCCTGAAGCCCCTAACACATTTATTTCATAATCCTGACTTCCCCCCAGGGTTGGATATCAGGGCATTTCGGTGGTAGACGGATAGAGGCATATACAGGATAGGGCACTTTCTCTCCCCAGCAGGCACGCTTTCCCTTTCACACTGCAGGAAAAAACTAGACATGCCCAACGATGAACTCTATAGATTTTCCCAAATTTCCCACTTTCTACATTCTATTTGGACGGATAAGTCGTGCCCTCAACTATAACTCCCTACAAACACTGGTGTTCGAATCAGAGGGATGGAATCTCCTTGATATATATAGCTCTGATGTCTAAGACAGATAAGCCATCTTATGCACGGGCCTGGGAGGAGGACTTGAACGCCTCATGGAACACTGCGGTATGGTATCGCTCATCAAATCGGGCGTATAAAGGTATTCTCAATATCTGTCTTATAGAAGCAAGTCTTAAAATTATGCTTAGGTGGTATTATGTTCCTTCCAGGCTGGCAAGAATGTTTCCAGGCACCTCTTCACAATGTTTTAGGGGATGCGAGCTGGAGGGTTCCATGTTCTACACTTGGTGGTCATGTCCCCGCCTTAGATCCTTCTGGAAGAGGGTTTTTCGTACCATTGGATCCTTGCTGGGGACAGTGGTGCCTCCTCAGCCTAGTGTAGCGCTACTGAACCATTGTATTCCTGGCCTTTCTAAACAATCCCAGAACCTATAATTTTTCATTTTATTAGGGGCCAAAATTACCATAGCCAGGTCGTGGAAGAAACCTTCCGTTTCCTTCCTGGTATTTAGGAGAAAAGTCTCATGGATTATGTCGCAAGAGCAAATCGTTGCTTAATGTGTGGACCAATCTAAAAAAAAATTGATCCACATGGGAACCCTGGGCTACTTTCTGTAATGTGTCTCTCCTACTTGGGGTCCAGCATGGAAGCGGGATCACTCCAATCCATTCTTGACAGCGTTTATCTGATCTTCTTCTCCTTTCCTCTGTTCCACGTTTCTTTCTCTTTACCTCTTCTCGCAGCTCTCTTGGTGTTCTGATGTTCTGCCCTGATTACTAAGTTGTTTTGTGACATGCTCTAAAGTTTGCTGTTTGCACTGCTGTAGGCAATCTTCTTCTTCTGTGTAGGTTGTGCACTGCTGGACATTACTGGGCAGGGCTATGTGGCCTTGACTCCCAGGACGCAGTTTGACCCCTTTAGGTTTTGGTATAACGTTCACAATGATGATTTTATTAGTACTTGTGCTATAGTTTGGATGACTTAGTTTGCTATGTTAGCATATCCTATTGGAGAATGAATCACGAGTTTTGTTACTCTGGATTGACACGGCTCTGTACTCTCTTGTGTCATTGTATTTTATCCTTTTGTTATCGTAAAAATGTCAATAAAAATCTTTAAACATAAAAAAGACGCAGTGCCGAATCGCAAAAAGTGGCCCGGTCATTTAGCAACAAACTGGTCCGGGGCTTAAGTGGTTAAGCAGGGTTGCTCCTAAACTTACCTGCCATGTGTATTTGCCTTGGCCAATTGTGAGGGATCCATTGATTTCACCCTAAGTCTGGAATTGATGCACTTCTCTCTTCTGTCGCCAAATGGCTGTATATCTGGTGACATTAGATAAGACAAGGGCATTGCAAGGACAGATTAGGAATAGATGGGGTGTCTCAGCCAATGGGCAGGGATTTTATTGGGTCTCTTGGCCTGCTGGGAGAGCCTATTTATTTGGGTGAACTCAGGTGATTGGGGTCCTGTGCCACCTTGACGGCTGTCTGGGTGGATGTGTGTTGTGCTGCCCGGGCTGCTAGGCCAGTTTGGGCCTATCCCAGGCACATCTGTCTGAGGGCCATTACAGAAGAAAGAGAGCAGCATAGGTTTGGGATTACGGCTTGCAGTCCAACCAGAAGTGACGTACTGCCGGCTGGAGTACATGTCGTGGTCGGAGGTAGGGGGGAAGCTGTCCCCACTAAGGGGCCATCCACCTTGTTACCAGGGGCCACAGTGAGCAGCTGAAGCAAGTACCAAAGCAGGATTCTCACCAACCGGGGCAGTGAAAAATCGGGAAACTTCAGCAGGTGCCAAGTCAGGGACCCAATCAGTGGGGTGACACTTAAAGGAGTATCTGGAGTGCCAAGCCAGGGACCCAGCAGGGAAGCGGGGGTGACGCTTGAGGGAGATACTAAAGTAAGAACATTAGAAGAGCTCACGGGATTCAGTGGCAGTGAATCAGCAAGTCTAGTAAGAGAGAGTGGGAGCTCAGTGGGCTGAGAGTCTACAAGAAGTGACTGTATAAAAGTAAAGGAGTTGGTTACAATTTGTGTTAGAAACCGTTCTAAGACTGTTGCCATAGGAGACACATGCAGATGTAGTGTCTTGCTGGATGCCTGCATGGCCGTCTACCTGTAGAAGTCTCAAGCTCTGTACACACGATCGAATATCTGATGGAATCTAATGCAATGTATTTTTTCGTCGGATATCCGATGAAGCTGACTTTCATCAGTCTTGCCTACACACCATCAGTCAAAAAATCCGACCGTGCCAAAATGCAGGGACGTAAAACACTACGACGTGCTGAGAAAAATGAAGTTCAATGCTTCCAAGCGTGCGTCGACTTGATTCTGAGCATGCATGGATTTTTGACCGATGTACTTCCACACAGACGATCGTTTTTTTATCCAGAGGAAAAAATTAAAACATGTTCTATTTTTTTTACCGATGGAAAACAAACCGATGGGGCCCACACACGATCGGTTTGTCCGATGAAAACAGTCCATCAGTCTGTTTTCATCGGACAAACCGATCATGTGTACAGGGCTTTAGAGTCTGCTAATTGACATTGCAACTACCTAAGGGTGTCCTGGCCCTAAACCCTCTCTCCCACTGTTCTGTTTAAGAGAAAGTAAAATCTCTTTGCATTCAAGAAGTGTCTGGCACCCATGAATCTACCTCACATTACACCCACTATGTCTTGCAACCCACTCTATACAGAAGTATGTCAGCTGTCCCTGGCTCTGGAGGTTCTCATTGGACTTAAATCTCCTTATATGCAGATGATATACTTATATATTTAGGTGATATGGCAGCGTCGCTGCAAACAGCAATGGGGATAATAGAAGAATTTGGAGGCTTCTCTGGATTTAATATAAATTGGTCCAAATCAATATTAATGCCTATAGATCCATTGAGGGAGCAGTTACCGGTAGGAGCAGAGCAGATTACCATATCAAGTCGTTTTTGCTATCTGGGTGTGGTGGTTTATGGCTAAATATCTTCGGCTGAACCTGGGTCCACTACTGGCAAAACAAAGAGAGAAATGTGACAGCTGGTGCAAACTCCCCCTATCAGTGGTAGGTAGGGCCAACCTAATTAAAATGGTCTGGGCTCCACAACTCCTATACATCTTCCGTACACTGGAATATTATAGTAATGTAAAAATGTTGTATAATGCATGCTAATTGAATTGCAATGGATGCAGAATAGGCATAGCTATGTATGAAATAAGAAAAGGAAAATAAAAATAAAGTGGATTTAAAAAAAAAAGGAGGCCTGGGACATTGCCACATTAAAAATGTCCCTTTGTATGCAATTCTACAAATATAACAACCCTCTCTGTGTGGCCAAACTTTGTTTTGGGGTGGTTTACTTGGCTCTTAACAGTGCCTCTGTTTCTGCACACAGCTCTGAGTAACATAACAACATATGAAACCTGGCATCCCTTGCTTCAGTAGCTTTGCTTACTATACTGGGCTTATGTACAATAAGTAAGATCTGCAGAACCATGAAAAACATTCTAGAAATGACGGGATGCCAACATTTTACATAATTCTTATGCCGCGTACACACGACCATTTTTCGGGTTCTAAAAAATGACGTTTTTTTTTATGTCATTAAAAATGATCGTGTGTGGGCTTCAGAGCATTTTTTACGCTCTAAAAAATGGGCAATTTTTTTTCGAACATGCTCTATTTTTTCACGACATTTTTAACTTTGTCGTTTTTAACGTTGTAAAAAATGGTCGTGTTTGGGCTTTAACGACGTGAAAAAAACGTGCATGCTCAGAAGCAAGTGATGAGATGGGAGCGCTTGTTAAAACTACCGTTCGTAATGGAGTAAGCACATTCATCACGCTGTAACAGACTGAAAATCGCGAATCGTCTTTTACTAACACGCAATCAGCAAAAGCAGCCCCAAGGGTGGCACCATCCGAATGGAACTTACCCTTTATAGTGCCATCGTACGTGTTGTACGTCACTGCGCTTTGCTAGAGCATTTTTTTGTTCACGATCGTGTGTAGGCAATGCCGTTTTAATGATCGGGTTGAAAAAAACTTTGTTTTTTCTAGAGCCTGAAAACTTATTTCTTTAGAACCCGAAAAACGGTTGTGTGTACGAGGCATTACTTTATGTTCCCAGTGGCTTATATGAAAACAGGTAATCATTCTTGTTCTTGGCTTTGCTGGGGGAGTTTGTTTAAATACTGAGGACTACATATCTAAGTAGGTAAAAAAATATATATATAATATTGTTGTACATCTAAACAGCATGTCAATGGAAATGTGCATATCTTTTTATGATTACTAGAGTTCTGTTGGTTTCTTCCAATAAATAGGGCTGTAGGTGGTTTAGATTTAGCATAACAAAAATAACATAATGTGTGGATTAAGGATGACAAAATAATACCATACATTACCTTGATGATCTCCTTTGCAGCTTGTAGATTTTAATAAGGACAAAGATTAGGGCCAGGGATGTAATTGTAATTAAAAATGCCAGGAATCCAATAAGGGCCTTGTCATTATCTGCACAATAAAAACACATAACATACTGTAGAATTAATTATTTTTTGGTCCTTTTAAAGAGAAGAGAACTGAGCCTGTCATTTAAAGCAATGCCTGTCTTTAACCCAATTGTTCTACTGTTTGATTAAGGTTACATTCACATTTTGGGGTTAATTTACTAAATCTGGAGCAGCTGTGCATGGTAGCCAATCAGCTTCTAAATTCAGCTTGTCCAATTAAGTTTAGGCAAAAAAAAAAAAAAAAATTGGCAGCTGATTAAGTTTGCGCGAACATTCGAACACCGTTAAAATCTATAGTGCATGAACGTGAGAAATCAAAATCGCTAATTTTAAAGGCTAATATGCAAGTTATTGTCATAAAAAGTGATTGGGAACACAGGTCCTTCCCCAGGGGACATGTATCAATGCAAAAAAGTTTTAAAAACGGCTGTGAAATATTACTTTAAATATCGTACCTGCGGGGTATCTATAGTATGCTTGTAAAGTGCCGCATTTTTCCTGTGTTTATAACAGTCCCTGCACAAAATGACATTTCTAAAGGAGTAAAAGTACCGTATATTCTCGAGCATAAGCTGACCCTAATATAAGTCGAGGCACCTAATTTTACCACAAAAAAACGATGAAAACGTATTGACTCGAGTATAAGCCTAGGGTGTCCATCTGCATGCCTCACTGTGCCTCACTTTGCCCCACTGTGTCCATGTGCATGCCTCACTGTGCCCATGCCTCACTGTGTCCATGACTAAACTGACGTTTAACATGGGAGTCTATGGAAGGGGTGCTCGGCTTTGAAAAATTGGTGCTCCCCAGCCGTATGTTCCCCAAACATCAAACTTTGCACACTTGTAGAGGAGAAATGGTGCTATATGTTCCGGGTCCAAGGGACCTACGACCGGCAGGTACCGGCTCCCCAAAGTCACCAGAGAAATTATCGTTTAACATGTGAGTCTATGGAAGGCTTTGAAAAATCGGTGTTCCCTGGCCGTAGGTTCCCCCGTACAACAAACTTTGCACACTTGTAGAGGAAGAGTGGGGCTACATGTGTCTGGGGTCTAGGGGACCTACGGCTGGCCAGTACCGGGTCCCCAAAGTCCAGGAGATCAGGCGCAAAAAGGTGTCTCGAGTATAAGCCGAGGGGGGCATTTTCAGCACCAAAAAAATGTGCTGAAAAACTCGGCTTATACTCGAGTATATACGGTAATTTGAAACTGCTTGCGGCTTAAATATTGGGTCCGAGCAATATAGATGAAAATTATAGAAAAAAACATCATGGGTACACCCCTCCCCCCAGCCCATTACCAGGCCTTTTGGGTCTTGTATGGATATTAAGGGGAACCCTGCACCCAAATTTAAAAAAAAAATATGTGGTGCCTCCAGGCACTATATACTCTGAACAGCAGTATACAGGTGGTCCCCGGGTTACAAACAAGATAGGGACTGTAGGTTTGTTCTTAAGTAGAATCTGTTTCTAATTTGGAACAGGTACATTTTGTAAATGTAGCTCCAGCCAATACATCAATTTTTAAGCTTTTTGGATAACATAGGGAAGGGTTATCAGAATCACCCCTGTAAAAAAAATGTTGCTGTCTGTGCCCCTGTTCAGAAGATTTCCCCTCACTTTCTGTTCCAATGACAATTGGATTTTGAAAATTTGGGTTTTTTAGGGAAACAAGGATTGATGAGAAAGCATCAGTGGAGACACTTTTTTCCCATATTAACTCTTACAGGAGAGAATTTCCCTTCCTAGGAGTAGATTTCCTCTAACTTTCTGTTGTCTCCTTCAGTTTGGAGTCATTTGTAAGTCAGATGTTTGAAAGTAGGAGGACCGCCTGTATATACTATACAGCCTGCCCTATATACTCTGCAGAAAATTGGGCCTTAGGTGTTGGTGGTACCAGAACACTGTAAGCCCTCACAGTTACTCTTGGTGGGCACTGGAACGGGCCCTGCTGTGAAATATTATATCAAGAATTGTAATTACACCTTAGGCAGTGGTGGTGGTACAACACTGTAAAGCCTCACAGTAGCTCAATTGTATATTGTGCGAGCTCTGGCCAGTGGTCCATCCTCAACACCCAGTAACCCAGTGGATTTTCTGTTGGAAAGGTCTCCAAGTCTGATCTTGCCCCTAGGTATTCCTGCACCATGTAATTAAGACGCTGGTGATGGTTGCTGGAACCGATCAAACCTTGTGGCTGCGGACTGAAGAATTGTCTCTAGGCATCAGTCAGACGGCCACCTTCTCCACCGCTCCTTCTGTGATTGAACGAAGCCTCAGCAACACGTTGTCCAGGACCAGGAAATTGTAACCTCCCATGCTCTGGAAACGCATTGCACAGACCTTTCTGCAAGGCCTCCCGAAAATGTTTCATCCTCTGCTCCCTCTGAGAAGGCTGGATTAGTTCTGCAACCTTACCCTTGTAATGTGAATCAAGAAGGGTTGCCAGCCAGTAATGATCCCTCTCCTTGATACCACAAATCCTAGGGTCCTTTCGCAGGCTTTGCAGGATCAGGGAGGCCATGCAGCGTAGGTTTGCTGAGGCATTCCATCCGGAGTCCTCTGGGTCACTGAGGATCACATGATCCGCAGCCATCTCCTCCCAGCAACGTAAAACTCCATGGGTTTCTGGGGATTGAAAGCAATCCCTTGAAGACTGCTGCTAAGTGCTAAAATAATGACCTAAAAATTTTTTTGCAAAAAATGTTAATAGACCTTATCCCCTCATTGCAAAAACAAGATCTAGTGATCGACAGAGCTCACAGGCTTCCTAAGCCTTCGCACATCCCAGCAAAACTTCCGAGAGATGTGATCGCCAAGATCCATTTTTTCCAGACAAAAGACATGCTAATGCATTTTGCAAGACAACATGCACCACTACCAGACCCCTACGTGGGAATTATCCTGTATTCCGATCTTTCCCAAGCTACTATCTTGGCGTGGAAAAACCTGAATTCGATCACCAAAATACTTCGCAATCACAAACTGATTTATAGATGGGGATTTCCAACCAAACTGTCTGTGGAAAAAGATAACATATCTCATACAATACACACACTGGAAGATGGCCTCAAGATTCTGAAAAAATTGAATGTACTCCCAAGTGATGAAAGTATCCCGATCGATAGAACCACCAAAGAAAAACTGACCTCTCCTTGGAACGTCAGTCATGGCTGACACAACCGCCGTTATAAAAATTCTTGTCTTTATTCTCTCCAATTTATCATAGCCTAAGTTCCTCAGGCGCATGATTCTCAGGGAGCCCCTATCCTGAACCCCATGATCTTTGACTAACAAAGTCCCCACAACGAGAGTGCACACATTTATGCACGCAAGAGTTGCTCGACAACTCGCTTGTTTTTACATGTTATTTTTTGTTTTTGTCTCTGTTTTTGAACCTGATCCTAATTTCCTTCCCTCCCCCCTTCACAAGCAGTATCATACAATCTTCTTTATTCATGGAAGTTATGTAGTCGATGGACACGCTTCACCCTTGCTACGTTCGATACGCATACAATTCATCTATATGAAAATGTATTCGCTATGCCTAATCTGAAACTACTCTCATTAAATGCGAAGGGCCTCAACAGCCCCTTTAAAAGAAAAGCCCTATGGAATGATGCCCTGAAATTCGGATGCGACATACTCTGCGTTCAAGAATCGCATTTTGCAAGAGACAATCCTCCTCAATTTTCACACCCTAAATTCCCACATATCTTCCCATCTCACAACAGTAAGAAAAAAAAAGGAGTCTTGACGATCATCAAGGATTCGATCTCTTTTCAACTTTTGGACTCTAAAATTGACCAACAAGGAAGGTATGTAATACTGGTTGCAAAGATTGAAAATACAATACTAACATTAGTCAATATCTACGCACCAAATAGGAACCCACAACAATTCCTTCAAAAAGTTATCACAATAACAAAGAAAATACGAAAAGGCAATATTATCTTATGTGGGGACTTTAATGCAACGATGGACCCAACTTTGGACACCACTAAAGGGATCCAATCCAAATGAAGAGGCTTGAAGAACATCTTCTCACAAGAAGACTTCCATGATCCTTGGAGATGTCTCCACGCAGCGGAAAAAGACTTTACATTCTATTCAAATGTCCATAAATCCTCTTCTAGGATCGACTTCTTCATCACTGACAGAGCTCTCCTCCAGAAAACCACAGATGCCCAAATACATAACATAACATGGTCTGACCATGCTCCAATCTCGTTAATTATTGATCTAGCCCAATAAAATTCCAAGCATGTTCTTTGGAGGAACAATGCATATATCTTGTCACATAGAGGAGCTCTGGCGGAGATGAAGGAAAGACTAGAAGAATTTGTTTAATTGAATGACAACGACGAAGTCTCTATCTCTAGTATATGGTGTGCCCACAAAGCTTTCTCCAGGGGAATGCTGATACAATTGACATCTAGGGGGGAAAAAAGGCGGTCACAGGAGGTAAATAATCTATTAGTGAAAATAGACAAGTTAGAGAAGGAACACAAGCTAGCCCCCAAACACACCCTCCTCCTCCAACAACTTAATGAAGCCAGACATGAGCTTAGAGCGACTCTGATCTCTGATCATGAAAAGTACCTCAAAAAATTAAAACTAAACCACTACTCACAAGGAAATAAAGCTGGTAAGCTACTTGCCATGCAACTATGTACTAGACAGAACAAACAGAAAATTCATGAAATTGTTCACCACAAGTCAGGAAAAGTATTATATAACCCACAGAGTATAGCTGATACGTTTGCAGAATACTATGAGGGCCTATATAATCTAAAAGAAGATCAAACTGTCACCCAACCAACTCTAAAAAATATAACCCAATTTCTTGATAAGCTAAACATCCATACTGTAGATTCCGCTACATTAGGGAAATTAAATGATCCTATAACAGTAAATGAAATAAAAAAAGTAATCTCAATGTTACCACTAAATAAGGCACCCGGTGCAGTTGGCCTATCCAGTGAATATTTTAAGGCATTTGAAAATATGCTTTCTCCATACATGACCAGATTGTTTAATCAAGCTGTCAACATCTGCTCATTCCCTAAGGAAATGCTTGAAGCAATTATCATCACAATATCAAAGCAAGGGAAAGACCCTACGTCTCCAACTAATTATAGACCTATCTCGCTACTTAATTCTGATTTAAATTTTTTTGCTAAGGTTCTAGCTAACCGATTATTAGAAATTACGCCTTATCTAATTGAACCAGATCAAGTTGGATTCGTGAAGGGACGACAAGGCCCAGATAGCACCAGACGGATGATTGATCCACTTAGTCATGTAGAGCGTGGTCGGATGCCTTCTCTGCTTCTCGGATTGGATGCAGAGAAGGCATTCGACAGAGTGCACTGGGGATATGTAGCGGAAACACTTAAGAAATTTGGTCTCACAGGATTTATTTTTGAAGCCATAATGTCTCTTTATACAACACCATCTGCCAGAGTATTTACATCAGGAAGTATATCTAAACAGTTTAATCTTTCAAACGGTACTAGACAGGGATGCCCCTTATCACCCATTATATTCTCATTAGCAATTGAACCACTCGCGATATCTCTAAGATCTAACCCCAGTATCGTAGGAATCAAGGTCGGTCAAATAGAACATAAATTGGGATTATTCGCGGACTACTAGAAGATGTAACCGCTATCCTAGATACATTTGGATCGGTTTCTTATTATAAGATTAATCAAAGTAAATGTTTTGTACTACCTATGAACATCCCACCAGACCTAGTTGTTAAACTAAAACAACAATCTAGCTACAATTGGGACAACCCCTCCATTACCTATCTTGGTATTCAACTTACTTACCTACCTAATAGACTGTATGAAGCAAATTATCCCTCCTTATTGAGTCACATTACTCAAGATACACAGGGGCAGATCCACAAAGCACTTACGCCGGCGTATCTCGAGATGCGCAGCGTAAGTGTAAATTTGCGCCGTCGTATCGATGCGCGGTATTCCCAAAACGATATAAGCCTGAAAAATAGTTTTTTCCGACCGACGTAATTTTTCTACACCGGCGCATCGTGGGCACAAAAATACGCTGGACGGACGCACCATTGTTTTGCTATGCAAATATGCAAATGAGGGAGATACGGCGATCCACGAAAGTACGTTTGTCCGGCGCAGGCTAGGCGCGGTGCACGTAAGATGTACGTCCGGTCAAAGTTACCCCTCATAAAAGCAGCTTTAACTTTGCACCAGACGTGTGCAGGTCAGCTTCAGCAGCACCGTTAGGGACGAGCTGAGCAGCCACACTTGCAGGACAACAATCTGTATGCCAACATGCCAGGGGCATCCATGGTCATAGCTATACTACTGGCTTTAGATGCGCGCAGAAGGAGGAGGGCACGGAGGAGGAGGAGGGCACGGGAGAGGATATACCGACCGCGCATAAACGTCTTTGGCATGGGTGATTCGGAGGTGTATCGCATCTTCAGATTCAGCCCTACTGTCATCATGGAATTAACCACAACCCTGAAAGATGACATCACAAGCCAGACACATCGCTCACATGCAGTGGAGCCACTGGTCAAGGTACTGGCAAAACTCCATTTCCTTGCCAGTGGCTCGTTTCAGCGTACAAGTGGAGTTGTGGCTGGGATGGCACAATCCTCCATTAGCAGATGTGTGTACCAGGTTATCCCCTCAATCCTCATGCGCATGGCCAACCAAATCATCAGACCCACCCAGGAGGACCTGCGGGTGAAGGCAATGGCAGATTTCTACAGAATTGCAGGATTTACACGCACTGTGGGGGCCATTGATTGCACACATGTGGCACTACAACCCCCCCATGACACAGAGCACATATACCGCAATCGGAAGCACTGGCATTCCATCAACGTACAGGTGATAGACGATGCCCAGTGCCTCATATGGCACGTCCATGCCAAACACCCAGGGTCCAGCCATGACAGCTACATATACCGTCAAAGCCCCATCCCAACAGAATTTGAACAGAACGTGTATGGGGACAGCTGGCAGTGACATGGGTGTCAGGCATGTCTGTCCCCCCCCATGATGCAGACATCACGAGGGGCACATGCATGACTAACATCCTCCTGTCTTTTCCCTTCCAGGTGACTCTGCATATGCACTTGGACCCCATCTCATGACTCCATTCCGGAATTCTGAAACCCCAGGAGAGCAAAGATACAATGATGCACACGCACGTACCCGTGGAGTGGTGGAACGCACCTTTGGCCTCCTGAAGTCCATTTCCGATGCCTGGATAAGTCTGGGGGGACCCTGTTGTATTCCCCAAACTTTGTGTGCCAGATCATCGCTGCATGTTGCATGCTGCACAACTTCGCCGTGAGAAAGGGCCTGGAGATTGACATACGTGATGACCTGAACCCCGAACCAGACAGTCCCCCCCTAACCGAGGCTACCCTGTCTTCTGAGGGAGCAGCAGTCAGGAGATGCATCGCAGTAGGCATCTTTGCACGTTAAACCCACACATTAATCATGGCCCAAAAAAAATCAAGTCATGTATACATGTATAAAGAGGACCTGTCATGGTGGCTCTATTCATGTGATAAAGACAAAATTGCTTAAGGAAAGCAACCAATGGTCGGACTTTATAATAGGCAACACAGACAGGATTAGCAAAAAATATATAATTTATTACAAAGTAGTTACATAAAACAACATTAAAAAAAAAACAGACAAGATGTCAGGTATGTATGTTGCCTATATATGTCCCCTGTGCGTCTACGCATTTCGCCATGAGGCTTCTTCAGGACAGACAAGAGAGGAAAATAGTCAAAGTCATCCGAACCACATAGGCATAGATATATCCTGTACACAGGCTGTCTCCCGGGGGCAAACGCTGCTATCCAATCTGCCATAATGTGTAATTACATTGTACCGGGGTCACGCACAGGGACGGGGCGGTATTAGGATCATAAGAATTTGTGGGTAGAGTAGGAGGGAGCGGCAATGCAGAGGGCTGGAGAGGCGGAGTTCCGATCGGAGCAGAGAGCTAGGGGGAACAGATTCCGACAGACAACCATTCTCGGCACAACAGGTTCCTCAGAGGGAGCGGCGCCTGCCTTTCTCACTCGCAGACTGCTCCCCTCCGGCTGTAAGTGTCCTCACAGGCAGCGGAGTGGGCTGTCTGGCGTGCGGCAGAATGCTGCCTCCCTAAAAGTGCTGCCTGGTACCCATGGTACCACCCGGTCCCATCATAGGGCCGGCCCTGCCCACATTCATACATCAGTCACACTGTAGCCTGCCTGGGCTACAAAAAAACATAAAAAACTCATAACCTGAGTCAAAAACAAAAACAAAACAAAAAATTACCGGCGCTGCCGTGCCCCACGCCTGCCACGGCCACGGCCCCTCAGGGGAGACTCATTGGGGGGGGGGGGACATCAGGAGAAGCATCCCCTGGTCTAAGCCCACCTGGTGGCCTGCCCTCCAACGCCAGGGCAATACGGGTGAGGACCACATTGGTGTCCTCATGCAGCCTCACCCCCCGCCTGGATGGCTGCCGTATTGGCCCTGACAGCCTCGGTGAGGGCGCAGACATCTTCACCCACACCTGCTGTGAGAGTAACCAGAATTGAGGAGTTACAGGCCAGATCCTGCGCAGACTCCTTTATGGAGGCCATGCTGTCTGACATGTAGCCCATTCTCCTCACCACCTCACCCAGATGGCGGGTCTGGCGGGCCTGGTCCCTCCGAATGTTTTCCGGCAGAACTTCTGCCACCCACCTTGTCTTCCGGGTCGCCTTCCTGGGTCCTGATGAGGCTTGGGGCCTAGAAGAAGGGGAGACCCTTCGGGGGGAAGCCCTGTTGGGGGAGGAGTGGGAGGAGCTACCCCTGATGGAGGCCTGACTGGTGCCAGCACCAGGGGAAGACTCCTCCAAATGGAGCCTCAACTCATTGGCAGACATCACCTCCTCCTCCTCAACCTCCTCCTGTGGAGAAGTGTGGTCACTCCCCTCCCCTGAGGACTCCGGGCTTGCCAGGTGGTCAGAGGCAGCCTGATGTCCGGGGGATAGTGAGGACTGGCCAGATGGCCCAGAACCCTCCTGCACATCTGTGGATGACACACAACATTCACAGGTTGGAGGATCCACACACTTGTCACATGTTCCCTCCCCCCCCTCACACATGCTACACACCAGAAAAAAAAACACACTTACCTGTCCTCAAGGCCTCCTCAATGGAGTCAAATCCAGGCACTCCCTCCACTTGATGCCTGTGGAGGCACTGAGCAACCACCCGCTCCTCAGCATTGAGCGTCTCCCTAGTGGCTGGTCCCCCTCCAGTGCCCCTGGCATGAGTGGCCATCCTCAACATCATCCTCAACATCTTACCACGCATCATTGATCTTTTTCAAGATCTCATTGGAGGTCCTGGTCTCCCTCCCCTCCCCAACGCATTCACATCATCTGCGATCTCTTGCAGGATCTCCCTCCTCCTGGCCTGCGTGGTGTGGACACTCTCAGGCCCATGGAGATAACGATCATTCAGGGACATGGCCCTGACAATGATGGCCTTCTCCTGTCGGGTATAATTGTGTTTGTGCTTCCTCTATGCTGCTGGAGCTGACATGGCTCTAACACAATCACCTGCACAAATACCTGCACAAAAAAGGACAAAAGTACCTTGCTTCAGGGGGGGAAACAAACGGATGTACTTTTGCACTGGACGGGCGCATGTCTGGGCCTATTTATGTCATGGGCGTATCTCACTAATTACGCCGGGCCTAGTTCCTATCTCACTGATTACGCCGGGCCGAGTTCTGAGCATGCGCAGAGAGGCGCTGAACATAGTCAGCGTCATTGCGCATGCGCCGTCCGTTCGGCCCTTCATTTGCATGGGGTCACGGCTCATTTCAATGGAACACGCCCACTTCCTTCCCACTTTCAATTACGCCGGCTTACACCTCGTAATTTACGTTACGCCGGCGCATCGGCGGGCGCAAATACTCTGTGGATACGGTACTTGCCTCTCTAAGTTGAGCCGGCGTAACGTAAATGAGATGCGCTACGCCGGTCTATATATGCGCCAATGTACGTGGATCTGCCCAACAGTCTATTAAAAAAACACAACTATCTTGGATTGGAAGAATAGCAGCTTTTAAAATGAAGACGTTGCCAAAAATTCGTTATTACTTCCGCTCCCTCCCAATCCCCATACCGACTAAATTTTTCACACAAATTAACTCAAAATTGAGCAACTTGGTCTGGTTGGGAAAGAAACCTAGAATTGCTTTGTCTACGTTTAGGTAGATTCAGAGATAGTTAGGCCGGTGTATCAGTAGATACGCCGACCTAACTCAGAATCTACGCCGACTTATGTTTAAGTGTATTCTCAAACAGAGATACGCTTAAACATATCTAAGATACGACTCCTATCTTAGGTTGCAATATTGAGGCTGGCCGCTAGGTGGCGCTTCCATTGCGGTCGACGTAGAATATGTAAATTAGTAGATACGCCGATTCACGAACGTACGCCCGGCTGACGCAGTACATTTACGCCTTTTACGTAAGAGATAGGCCACCTAAAGTTAGAGCTGGGCCCTAGGTGGCGTTGCCAATGTTCAAGTATGGGCACCGTTCCCACGTCGAAATTCGAAATTTTTATGTTGTTTGCGTAAGTCGTCCGTGAATAGGGATTTACGTTGTTTATGTCCACGTCGAAATCAATAGGCCCGTGTGGCATACTTAGCCGCAATGCACACTGGGAAATGTAGGCGCCTGGTGCATGCGCAGTTAAAAAAATACGTCAAAACTTAAGGTCAAAGCATATTAACATAAAACACGCCCCCTCAGCCGTATTCGAATTAGGCGCGCTTGAGCCCGCCACATTTACGCTACGCCGCCGTAACTTAGCAGGCAAGTACATTGTGAATCATGTACTTGCCTCGCTAACTTACGGCGGCGTAGCTTAAATGCCTTAAGCTACGCCGCCACAAAGTTGCGGCAATGTATGTGAATCTACCTAGTTGTCACTGAGTAAAGCTAAAGGAGGCCTAAACCTCACGGATTTACGCCTATATTACTACGCCTCGCTCCTTGATCAAATGAGATACTGGTTCAGATATTCAAATGATAAATTATGGTTGAACATTGAGCGAGAAGTATCTGAAGGGAAGGATCTATTTTCCCTTTCCATGGCCTGCTATGTCCTACCAAAAATTAATACACCCAACTTCCTAACAATTAAAGCTACCCTGACAGCCTGGAAGTTTGCTCTAACAAAATTACAGCCGACATGTAACCCAGTCCTTATGCCAATACCACTAGGAGTAATCGATTACTGTAAAATAAGAATTATTATCACACCCTGGTCCAAACAGGGAATCAATTTTTTTGATCAGCTATCACCCGATAACATACTTAAAATAACAAATAAACTCGAAGCCAAACCGTTCAATAAAAACTTTAACCCAAAGAGAGGGGTGGAACTCCCTAGTGGGAAGAGAGGCATATCCCATATATATAAACTACTTTCATCCTTTCCACTTCAAACCAAAACTTTAAATATGATTAGGTGGGAGAAAGATCTATCCCAAACCTTTATGTGGGAAGAATGGCAAAAAGCCTCCATATTAACAGTTCTTCTTCATGTGTAGAACATTGGGAGAACGCCCAGAAAATACTAAACCGCTGGTATTTAACCCCCTTACAGACTATCCAAAATATTCCCTCGCTCTTCCCCCATATGCTGGAGATGTGAATCTCACATTGGCAATTTGTTACATACTCTTTGGGATTGTAAAACCTTATCTAGCTTCTGGAATAATGGGCCAGATTCACAGCCAGCGGGCGCGACGTAACTTAAATGATTTAAGTTACACCGCTGCAAATTTCCTAAGTTAGTGCCCGATCCACAAAGCACTTACCTGGAAATTTGCGGCGGTGTATCCTAAATCAGTCCGGCGCAAGGCGGGCCAATTGAAATGGGGCGAGTCCCATTTAAATTAGGCGCGCTCCCGTGCCGGACGTACTGCGCATGCTCCCGACACGATTTTCCCGACGTGCTTTGCGCAAAGTTACGTTGCGCAGAGGTTTTGAGAATCGCGACAGGCAAAAAGATGCGGCGGGAAAAAAATTTTTTGAAAAAAATTTGAACTCAACGCGGGAAAGACGGGTATACTTTTACATGGTGTACTAACTTTACACTTTGTAAAAGGTACCCTATCTTTGCGACGGCAAACTAACACTTACGGAGACTTAACGAAGGGAAAAACCTTTGTGGATCTCCGCAAGTGCTAATTTGCATACCCGACGATAGGTTTTCGACGAGAAATGCCCCCAGCGGCGGCCGCGGTACTGCATCCTAAGATCCGACAGTGTAAAACTATTACACCTGCCGGATCTTAGGGATATCTATGCGTAACTGATTCTATGAATCAGTCGCATAGATAGAAACAGGGTTACGACGGCGTATCAGCAGATACGCCAGCGTAACCCTTTTGTGAATCTGGCCCAATGTATCCTCCTTTATCGCGTCTTTCACTGGTAATCTAAAAATACTCACGCCTGAATTGGCCCTATTAGGTTTAAGTCTATCCTCCTCAATTTAGAACTATAGTCGCCAACTTCCTTACTGCAGCGAGACTCACCATAACGAAACTATGGAAATCTACCTTAGCACCTAACTTATCTGATGTTATCCAGAGACTCAACACTCAGGCTCACTATGAGCTAATGTTAGCACATAAGAAAGGAACCATAAGTAAATTCATTAAAAGTGGAATGAATGGATTACACACCCTAGGGCCTCAAATTTCCTGAAGAATTTTAATAATGACTAATTGTGCTCCTGAACGACTACACTCTTAAAATAGACCGGATGTAAAAGATAACTTCCTACTTACCTTCCCCTCCCCTCCTTTCCTTGATACCCCTTTATGTTGATTTTGATTTTATAATATGAGATAATGAGCCATAATCCCTTGTTTACAGCATGATCCCATTGGGGTAAACAGGGATTGCCAGTTACTTGTTTAAGCATTTGACCATCATCCAACTGGACTAAGGCCCTATGTTGTTACTGTTTAGTAAAATGATAATTTGAGGCCTACCCAGGCACACTGTTGAACATAAAGTATGACTAAGAAACTGTTGTATTGTTATGATTTTTATTTGTGCTTTATTGTGTATCTTTGAAAAATACAATAAAAAACATTTGAAAAGAGAAAAGACTGAAAACTTTTAATGTATAAACAGCATCAAGTTACTCACATAGAAGTTACTGGCCCGGATTCAGAAACAAGATACGACGGCGTATCTCCTGATACGCCGTCGTATCTCTGAGTGCAGGCCGTAGTATCTATGCGTCTGATTCAGAGAATCAGTTACGCATAGATTTCCCTAAGATCCGACTGGCGTAAGTGTCTTACACCGTCGTATCTTAGGCTGCATATTTACGCTGGCCGCTAGGTGGCGCTTCCGTATAGTTACGCAAGGAATATGCTAATGAGGTATTTACGCCGATTCAGAACCGTACGTCCCGCCGACGCATTTTTTTACGTCGTTTACATTAGGCTTTTTTCGGCGTATAGTTACCCCTGCTATATGAGGCGTAGCTAATGTTAAGTATGGGCGTCGTTCCCACGCCGAGTTTTGAAAATTTTACATCGTTTGCGCAAGTCGTTCGCGAATAGGGCTGGACGTCATTTACGTTCACGTCGAATCCAATGCGTACTTTGGCGCACTGCACACTTTGATATTTTACGGACGGCGCATGCGCCATTCAAAAAAAACGTCAAAAACGCGGGGTCAAGTGAAATTTAAATAAAACACGCCCCCAACATCCCCATTTGAATTAGGCGGGCTTACGCCGCAACACATACGTTACGCCGCCATAACTAAGGGCGCAAGTTCTTTCTGCATACGGAACTTGCGCCCAAAGTTACAGCGGCGTAACGTATCGGAGATACGTTACGCCCGCAGAAAGATGCGCTCATCTTTCTGAATCCGGGCCACTGTATTTAGGCATAAAGATGGGGTCCATAGGACAGTCAGTCTCTTGGCCGTGTTGGTGAAGTCCACTTGTAGCAGCTGCTGTGTGTTGCAGAGATGAATGCAGGTGCTTGTTTTCCCAAACAGGAAGTTTCAAGGTAAACTGTGCGGCAGCTAGATAGAGGGCTGAAGCGCACGCTGGGACACACCGGCGTGCAGAGGGGGGGAAGACGTCACAGGACCCAGAATGCAACGCGTTTCAGTGCTAGCACTGTGAGTTCTGGGGGATCACAGCCCGCACCTTTCTCAATGCAGAAGGCAAAGTTTTCCTAGCAAACAGGAAAAGCAGCATTGCCGAAGGTAAAGGCCAAGTCTTTCTTAACTGCATTACACCACAAAGAGGTCACCACGGTATGCTTGTAAAGAAAGTGCTGTATGTTCCAGAATTAGAAGTCAGCCTTATATCAGTGAAAAGTCTTGCAAACAACGGTCTCACAATTACCTTCCAGGGTGATGAATGCACGATTCACAATAATAGGCGATTCCTCACAAAAGGAAAACTGGATGATCACCTATACAGGCTCATCACCACAGTGCCCCTTAAACAGGCTTCTCAAAGAAAAACTACCCAACCCCTGCAGCTCATACACAGTGACATATGCAGTCCAATTAAAACTCCCACATCAGGCAGGAACAGATATCTACTGACTTTCATTGATGATTATTCCAGGTACACAACTACCTATCTGATGAAAGCATGAAAAATCATAGAAACTTCAAGAGTTTGTTACCATGTCTAGCAACAAATTCCAACGGAAACCAGGAATAATACACACGGACAATGGGGGAGATTACATAAGCACAGAAGTAGCCCAATACCTGAAGTGACAAGGAATAGTACACCAGACAACCACATCATACACTCCCAAACAAAAAGGTGTAGCAGAAAGGAAAAGTCGCACTCTTATACAAATGGCCAGATGCATGTTGTCAGATGCCAACCTACCTCACAAGTACTGGGGAGAAGCAGTCATGACTGCCACCTACCTACAGAACAGACTACCCTCAAGAGCCATTAAAGATACTCCATTCGAAATGTGACATAGATCATAGAAGCCTAGCATAGGGAACAACAGTGTGTTTGGATGTTAAGCATATTCCTATATTCCAAATGAAAAGCGATTTAAGCTGGGAAACAGAGCCATAGAGGGCATTTTAGTAGGCTACAGCATCAAACAAAGGGTTACAGAATCCTACACTCAAAGAATGTGACAATAAGCAATTTTGATGAGAGTCCATCACCAGAAACACAATTTCCTGAAAACTGTGAAAAAATCGACCAAAGTGAACCTGTGCAGAAGTCAAAACAAGAGGTGACACTCACAATGTCTAAATCAAGTTCCCCACATTCAATACTGCCCGTCAGAAGGGATGACTGCCGATGCACTCACCAAGCCTTTGTTGAAGGAACATCATAGTTATTTCCAGAAGAAGCTAAATATAATTTGACAAAGCACATGCTGTTGAGAAGGGGTGTTGGAAGAATAACAGCATGTAATGTAAAGTTCTGTGAACTATAAATATGCATTATTATTATCTATGCAGTAGGTGGCGCTGTAGCATTATAGTGTATAGTTCATGTATTCTATGATATGAGGTAATCAAAGGGAGTACCACGCTTATTGTGTTATATGCACTTGTTTGTGTTCTCTTCGTGTTCTATGATAAAAAGGCATGTAATATATTTCTCCATAAAAGTAATGTTGTTTGCTGTATCCAAGAAGCTTCCAGCGCATAATTCCAATACTCTGCACAACAAAACGCGCGGGCCACGCCTTGTTCTAAACCCCCACCCGGACATGGGATCTGGAAAGGACAAATTCCCGATCCGACATATGTTTCACCATGATTGGCATCCTCAGGAACTCACCAGGATCAGATAAAATGATATCCCCATAATGAAGGACTTTATTGGTGTCGGGGCTACAGTCACATTGGACATATATATATATATATATATATATATATATATATTAGGGCTGTTACTGATCAAAATGTTTCTGTTCGATTAATCGTTTTTTTTTAATCGATTAATCGATTAATTTTGATTAATTACAACGTACATACAGATCCAACTACTTTTAGCTGATCTCCCTGCAGGCTGATTCCCAGTGCAGCTACCAACAACTGGATAAAAGGATAGCAGGATACAAAAAACACACAAAGGCAGCGCTCAATGGGAATAGCATTTAACTTTTATAGTCTTCAAGTAGGTAACCAAATAAATATTGCACTGTAGATAAAATCGATGTAGCTACATAAACTGTAACAATGGTGCGAGTAATACAAAACGGTACCAAAAGCAGTCATAAAAACATGTAGCTAAGTATGATACTGGTATAAAAATGTGTACAACGATACCACTGCTGAATCCAGATGAGGAGAGGTTAACATCAGTCCATCGGCATGTAGATGTCCCATGAAGGGAACTATCACAACTCCCAGTGGATGGCTGTAGAATCCCAGGTTAATAGAGGGAAGTGTAACAGCCCTTACATGTGGCAGATAGTGAGGTCCAGCCGGCATGCAGATACGAAGGCACAGCAAAGGAGCCCTTCAGATGGACACGGCAATCCCCACCGGTGTCCGTGACGTTACTGGATCTCCGACGGAACTCCCTGAAGCCGGCAGAGAGGTGAGTACCAATCAAAAGAATTTTAATCGATCAAAAAGATTTTGATCGATCAAAAAAATTAAAGATTAATCGATTAATTAAAAGTTAATTTGCACAGCCCTAATATATATATATATATATATATATATATATATATATATATGCAGGGCTTTTTTTCTCAGACAAAAGGGGCAGGAACTCCCCCTTTCCGAGTCACCCCTTTTCTCCACCCCCTACCCACCTCCCAATACCGCCCCTTTTAGACAATATAGAACCAAGTATCATTTTGTGGTGCTAAGTAATTTATATGGAATTTGGTAATGATATCAAGAAAAGCAGTAAAATAGATCCCCTGCAGCCAGCAACAATAGATCCCCCTAACAACAATGGACCACCCACAGCAAAATTTCCCCGCCAGCAACAATAGACTCACGGCAGCATCAACAGATCTCCGTACAGCCAGCATTAATAGACTCTCTGGCAGCCATCAACAATAGACCCCTCCACCAACAGTAGATCTCTTTCAGCAACAACTGACCCCCCCAGCAACATAAGACCCCCCTAGAAACAATAGGTCCCCCACCAGCAACAATAGACCCCCCCTGCAAAAATAGATCCACAGCAGTGAGCATCAATACCCTGCAGCACACCCCAGCATCCCTTGCTATTACATACAGTCAGTTCAGAAGGTGCCGGAACTGCGTTCCCCCGCGTTCCCGCTGAAAAAAAGCCCTGTATATATATATATATATATATATATATATATATATATATATATATATATTATTTAGGTACTTATATAGCGCTGTCAATTTACGCAGTTCTTTACATATACATTGTACATTCATATCGGTCCCTACCCTCAAGGAGCTACAATCTAAGGTCCCTAACTCACATTCATATACTAGGGCCAATTTTTTTTAGACAGAAGCCAATTAACCTATCAGTATATATATATATATATATATATATATATATATATATATATATATATATATATATATATATATATATTGTATTGATATTGTGGTGATTTAACATGTTATATGTAAGCGCCATACTCATATGTTTGAAATTTATAATTTGAGGTGTAATATTCACTTTTTAAAGTGGCAGCCACAGTTTTCACTATATTTACATGAGGGCACCATACAAAGTGGTGTAATAACCATGTCTGAGATGCTAGAGATTAGACTCTGTGGTTTCACCTCAATCTGGACCATTGCATTGCAGGTCCCTGGCAACAAAGCAAGCAGACAGTCTGGTGGGCTGGATTTTGAAATGAAAGACAAAATCCCAAGTCTAATGCCGCGTACACACGGTCGTTTTATGTGATGAAAAAAAATGACGTTTTTAAAAACGTCACTTTAATTGACCGTGTGTGGGGGAAAACGTTGTTTTATTTTTCAAAACGTCAACTTTTACTTCACAGAAATTGACCGTGTGTAGCAAAAACGTTGTTTAAAACAAAGTTTTTTCATCCGCTCATGCCCAGAAGCTACTTATGAAGCGAGCTTCAATGGAAAAACGTGGTGAACGTAACCTCGCTTTGCTAGAACATTGTGAGAAAAACGATGGTGTGTAGGCAACTTCGTCTTTGAACATTGAAGTTTCATAAAAGTCATTTTTTACTTCACAGAAAATGTCGTTTTATTTCATCACATAAAGTGATGGTGTGTACGCGGCATTATCCTCTCCTTAAAACTGTTTACATTTTTTATGGTATTCCCAAGGAATATATGCAACAGGGGTACCTTAAGTTCAAACAATTAAGCTTGTTAATACTCTGTTAGCCATCTCCTGTCCTGACCAGGCCCGGACTGGCCATAGGGCATACCGGGCATATGCCCGGTGGGCCGCGGCGGCCTGCGGGCCGGTAGCGGCCCGCGAATGGCCCTCGGCGGCCCGCATGTCACTTCTACCCAGAGGTGTACCAAGGCCCTTGGGGCGGACTGGGCTGGGTTGCAAGAATGCATTTGCCCCCTGGGCTGCTCTAATGTCCTGCAAAAAGGCCACTGGACTGGCCGAGTGCGCCACGTGCCACAAGTTGTGGATTGTCCACTGGCCACGTCACCTGCCATGTCACCTGGCCACGTCACCTGCCACAAGTTGTGGATTGTCCACTTGCCATGTCACCTGGCCACGTCACCTGCCACGTCACCTGGCCACATCACCTGCCACGTCACCTGGCCACATCACCTGCCACAAGTTGTGGATTGTCCACTGGCTACGTCACCTGTCACGTCAACTGGCCACGTCACCTGCCACAAGTTGTGGATTGTCCACTTGCCACGTCACCTGACCACGACACCTGCCACAAGTTGTGGATTGTCCACTTGCCACGTCACCTGCCACAAGTGGATTATGCACTTGCCAAATCACCTGGCCACGTCACCTGCCACAAGTTGTGGATTGTCCACTGGCCACGTCACCTGGCCACGTCACCTGCCATGTCACCTGGCCACGTTACCTGCCACAAGTTGTGAATTGTCCACTTGCCATGTCACCTGGCCACGTCACCTGCCACGTCACCTGGCCACATCACCTGCCACGTCACCTGGTCACGTCACCTGCCACAAGTTGTGGATTGTCCACTGGCCATGTCACCTGCCACGTCAACTGGCCACGTCAATTGCCACAAGTTGTGGATTGTCCACTGGCCACATGACCTGGCCACGTCACCTGCCACATCACCTGGCCACGTCACCTACCACAAGTTGTGGATTGTCCGCTTGCCACGTCACCTGCTTCAAGTTGTGTATTGTCCACTTGCCATGTCATCTGCCATGTCACCTGGCCACGCCACCTGCCACAAGTTGTGGATTGTCCACTGGCCACGTCACCTGGCCACGTCACCTGCCACAAGTTGTGGATTGTCCACTTGCCATGTCACCTGGCCATGTCACCTGCCACGTCACCTGGCCACGTCACCTGCCACATCACCTGGCCACGTCACCTGCCACAAGTTGTGGATTGTCCACTTGCCATGTCACCTGGCCATGTCACCTGGCCACGTCACCTGCCACATCACCTGGCCACATCACCTGCCACAAGTTGTGGATTGTCCACTGGCCACGTCACCTGCCACGTCAACTGGCCACGTCACCTGCCACAAGTTGTGGATTGTCCACTTGCCACATCATCTGCCATGTCACCTGGCCACGCCACCTGCCACAAGTTGTGGATTGTCCACTGGCCATGTCACCTGGCCACGTCACCTGCCCCAAGTTGTGGATTGTCCACTTGCCATGTCACCTGGCCACGTCACCTGCCACGTCACCTGCCACATCACCTGGCCACGTCACCTGCCACAAGTTGTGGATTGTCCACTGGCCACGTCACCTGCCACGTCAACTGGCCATGTCACCTGCCACAAGTTGTGGATTGTCCACTTGCCACGTCACCTGACCACAACACCTGCCACAAGTTGTGGATTGTCCACTTGTCACGTCACCTGCCACAAGTGGATTATCCACTTGCCAAATCACCTGGCCACGTCACCTGCCACAAGTTGTGGATTGTCCACTTGCCACATCACCAGGCCATGTCACCTGCCATGTCACCTGGCCACATCACCTGGCCACATCACCGGCCACAAGTTGTGGATTGTCCACTGGCCACGTCACCTGCCACGTCAACTGGCCACGTCAACTGGCCACGTCACCTGCCACAAGTTGTGAATTGTCCACTTCCCACACCACCTGACCAGGACACCTGCCACAAGTTGTGGATTGTCCACTTGCCACGTCACCTGGCCATGTCATCTGCCACAAGTTGTGGATTATCCACTTGCCAAATCACCTGGCCATGTCACCTGCCACAAGTTGTGGATTGTCCACTTGCCACGTTACCTGCCACAAGATGTGGATTGTCCAATTGCCACGTCACCTGGCCACGTCACCTGCCACATCACCTGTTCACATCACCTGGCACGTCACCTGCCACAAGTTGTGAATTGTTCACTTGCCACACCACATGGCACATCACTTGCCACATAACCTGCCACAAGTTGTGGATTGTCCACTTGCCACATCACCAGGCCATTTCACCTGGCCACATCACCTGGCCATGTCACCTGCCACAAGTTGTGGATTGTCCACTTGCCACATGACCTGGCCACGTCACCTGCCACATTACCTGGCCATGTCACCTGCCACAAGTTGGGGATTGTCCAATGGCCACGTCACCTGGCCACGTCATCTGCCACATCACCTGGCCACGTCACCTACCACAAGTTGTGGATTGTACACTTGCCACGTCACCTGGCCATTTTACATGCCACAAGTTGTGGATTGTCCACTGGCCAAGTGACCTGGCCACGTCACCTGCCACATCACCTGGCCACGTCACCTACCACAAGTTGTGGATTGTCCACTTGCCACGTCACCTGGCCATGTCACCTGCCACAAGTTGTGGATTGTCCACTGGCCACGTCACCTGGCCACGTCACCTGCCACAAGTTGTGGATTGTCCACAATGCAATGCAAGCAATTAAATTTTTTAATGTTTTTTTATGGTTTTTCATCATTTGCCATCATTTTTTAGATTTCTAATGTAAAAAAATAGGTCACCTTTAAAAACGCCTATAAACTAAATCGCTGCAAAACGCCGGTACCGCGTTTTGCCGCGTTTAGCAGCGATTTGCCGTGATTTGCGTCTGAAACACGAAAACTTTTGCGTCTGAACCCAAAATTTTGCTTCTGAAAAAACGAGCCTAAACCCAACTGCTTTAAAACGCAAAAAAAAACGAATGTGTGCATGGACACATAGGATAACATTAAATGTGTTCAGGGGCAGTTGAAAAAAATGCCCAAATGCCTCTGAACTCGAGTTTACCAGTGTCTCGTGTGCATGGGGCCTTAGATATGCCCAGCCCCTTCCTCCTCCACACAAAGCTCTATCAGAGGCTGGGTGGAGCTGCTCTTTCTTTCCCCGCCCACACTCCTGGCAGCCCTGTGTTGTCTGTGAAGAAGATTTGTGGGCGGGAAAGTTAAAACAAAGCAGTCAGCTCGGCATCCACAGCCTTAGAAAAAAAAAACAAGCGAGCCCCTCCTGGGACTGTCCATTATGTCCCATCCAAGTAAGTGACAATAAGTAAGCTTCTCCTCCCTCCCTTCCTGCTCTCTCTCCCCCTCTCTGCATATTAAGTGTTATATTACAGCAGCCTGTGACAGTTTATTGCCCTCCTAGATGTTATGATGTGGGTTCACACTGGCAAGCTGCAGTTTAGCTGCAGTGCTGGTGTTCTGGCATGTTACCCTCCAGTCCCATAGACTTCTATTAGGTTGTACATTTTTGCTGCATGTCTTGAAAGTGCACAAAAAGTCCTGCATGCCGCATCTGTGGTGCAATTCCAAAAAATGCAGCAAAAATGCACAATTTTTAATTAGAAGTCTGAGGGACTGGGGCTATGGAAAACCGCCACAGTGGCGGCCTGTCCATTAAGGGCACACGGGCACTGCCCCCTCCATTATGCCACCCCCATATGTAAAATGGATAGATTCATGCCTGACTGGCCACTAAGATGGGGTAAGTGTCGGTCAGACAGCGAGTGGGTGGAGGGTGTGTCACAGTGGCTGCATTTGATGGGACAAAGTGACTGCATTTGATGGGGCACAGTGGCTGCATTTGATGGGACAAAGTGGCTGCATTTGATGGGGCACAGTGGCTGCATTTGATGGGGCACAGTGGCTGCATTTGATGGGGCACAGTGGCTGCATTTGATGGGGCACAGTGGCTGCATTTGATGTGACACACAGTGGCTGCATTTGATGGGGCACAGTGGCTGCATTTGATGGGGCACAACGGCTGCATTTGATGGGACAAAGTGGCTGCATTTGATGGGGCACAGTGGCTGCATATAATGGGGCACAGTGGCTGCATTTGATGTTTTTGTTCAGTTTGATTGCTTCCCCCCCCAAAAAATGTTGAGCACCAGTGTGAGCCAAAAGGCTTGCACTCACAGATACTCCACTGAAAAGTTATCAATTCTCATGTCACTTTTCAGAGGCATTTGACAGACAGTAAGGAGGTGATGCCTAATTTCCTCCCTGCCTGTTTTAACCTCAGCCAGTCCCTCCAGATATTTCACTTTGTACTCCACCTTATTTCCATTACTCTTTATAGGTATTAGATGTTCTCTCACATTCTTTGCACATCTAATACATAATGAGAGTTCTGAAACTAAGGTGGAGTTCAAAGTGAATTTCTAAACCTAAGTTGAGAACCCCTTTCAGAAGATTTGAGGATATTATTAAACTCAGAGACTGGTGGACTTAGGCCATCATAAATAGATTGAAATTCTGCCAGTTCAGCAGAAATTTCAATCTATCAATGTGCAGACTGGTTATACAGACTCCGATCTATCAACTGACTTCAGTACAACAATGGGAAATGTCGAACGATTTCTCTCTGTTCCAGCAATGTGGAGTGATTTCTCTCTCTGTGCCACAAATGTGTAGCAGTCTCTCTCTCTGTGCGGGCATTCCATCATTACCCCCCGCCGCGTGTCCCCCCTCCCCCCCCCGGGCTGCTCAGTCTAAAATGCCCGGGCCTATTTTTTGTCCCAGTCCGGGCCTGGTCCTGACTAACTAATCACATGCTCACCCTTTCATGAAGATAGTAAAAGAATGATATTTAGCCATCAGTTTCTTCATAGCCAGAATGGTGATGTCTGGCCATTATAATATCAGGTGGTGGTAGAAATCATGCAAACTAACCTAGCAGGTCATACAACCAATGGCTGCCCAGATAAATGCACAGTAATTGAGATCCAGACAACATGGTTACATCTATGAAAGTAATACATTTGGCATATCTACCAAAAGTCCTGCTTATGTATAATTGAAAAAGTAGCTCTGGGAGAGCTCCAAGTGACTAGTGATCAGTGTCCAAAGCTAAAGCTGATAAATTAAAAACTCTAATGCCGCATACACACGTTTGGAATTTCCAATGGAAAAAGTCAGATGGAATTTTTTCATTGGATATTCTGACCGTGTGTATGCCCCATCGGACTTAAAAAGAGAACGGAGCGGAATTCTGTCGGAAAAAACCCATCGGAGTTTATTCCGACGGGAAATCCGATCGTGTGTATGGGGCATTAAAAGTGTGGCTCTTACACATCACAATCCATGATTTAAGATGCAACATCACAAACAATGTGACAACAACATTAAGCAATTAAAAATAAAATGTAAAGTAGTAAGTAATACAATAGCAAAAAAGAAGATATATATATATATATATTTCTTTTAATCCTTCAGCCCTGGTTCACACTGCTGCGTTTTGGCGTGCGATTTGACATGTCAAATCGCATGTGAAATCGGCGGCATTTGCCAGTAATGACAGCGTCCTAATCGGTACGACGCCACATCTGTGGCGCTGCACCGATTTCAAAAAGTAGTTTCTGTACTACTATTTGCGATTGCGGCCCATGATTTCCATTGACATCTTCCCAGATATCTCTGTAATCGCGGCCGAAATTGGGACTGCCAGAGGAAGTGAAATCGTACGAGTTCAGCTGAACTAGCACGGCTTCACTCCCGCAGCCCAGTGTGAACCTGGGCTCAATGTGCACAGCCCAGAACAAAAGATGTGATAAAATATAAAGCCAGTTCTTCAATAACAGCATACAATTGTTATATCTTCACCACTTGTCCCCAAACAACAGCTAAATTCCCTAAATGATAAATATTCCCCATAACAAATATTATAAAAAAAAAAGTAATTCACTTATAATAGAGCTGCAAGTTCATACTAACCACATTAAGATCAGTAGTATGTTTTATATGAATCATTTGTCATAAATGTACTTACAGCGTGTTTTAACTTGACCAATCGTTTTTACTCCATTATGTTTCAAATTGTAGAAGTAAATCTAACAGAAAAAAAAAATGAAATAAGTAAAATATTCAAATGTTGTCGTTTCTTTACTGTCCCTAAGTATAAGAGAAGACAAAGAGAAGACAAATGATAAAGTGACTTCATGTAGGTCTCACTCGTTACAAATAAAAGTGAGAATTACCTTATACTCTCACGTGGTAGGAGTTTTTTTTTATTTTTTATAAATGAGCAATTCCCTGATAAACAAAAAAATTGCATGTTGTAATAACTTGGTTTCATAACCTATTTGTTGAAGTTTATGTAAACCCAACATGTTTCTGTACATTTGGCATCATGTCTCACTGTATACAGTTTTCTTAAAGCTAAAGCATGGCCACAAAAGTTTTGCTGCTGTATTTGTTACATATCTTACTTTTACTTAGGCAACAGTCTCCTGTTGCCTACATTGCATTGAATATGCAGCACTGAGGCATGTAGTTCCGGCTGCAGTACACTTAATGCACTGATTCACTGTGTGATTGGAGGAGTGGAGATTGTGGTGTTCCTCCGCACCTCCTCCAAATACAGAATGCCTTCCATTCATTAAAAAGAATGCAATATTTTTTTTAAAAATAGAGGAGGTGCCACCTGAGTAACCCACAATGATCAGTGTACTGTAGCTAGAATTACAGGTCTCAGAAGCATACCCACCCCTTTGTTTACAAGCAGCTGTGGTGTGGGAAATCTCCCCCCATCAACTTATTTTCCTGGCACTGACAGCTTCCTTCTGGGCTAGGTAGAATATAGGTTATGACTGATTCCAAGTCAAGCCCAAGCTCATTCTTAATGGCAATGTGGAGATGAGGTATAGACTGAAGGGACAAGACTGAAAGACATTATATTAGAATACAATGCCTTGAGATCTTTAACCTTTTGTTATGATGGACAGTCCAGCACATCTAGTTAAAGCGGGGGTTCACCCTATCGACGAAAAAACATTTTTTTTTTTTTCTTTTACCATAAAATCAGGCATTGTAGCGCGAGCTACAGTATGCCTGTCCCGAATTTTTTACCCCCGTACTCACCTTGTACGCGTAGATCGAAGATACCGGGGAATGGGCGTGCCTATGGAGACGGAGGATGATTGACGGCCGGCTCTGGCGCGTCACGCTTCTCCGGAAATAGCCGAAATAGGCTTGGCTCTTCACGACGCGTGCGCATAGCCTGTGCGCAGGCGCCGTGAAGAGCCGAGACCTACTCCGGCTGTCTTCGGGGAGAGTGACGTGCCAGGGCCGGCCGTCAATCATCCTCCCTCTCCATAGGCACGCCCATTCCCCGTGGGAGCCGAAATCTACGATGTCCGATTACAAGGTGAGTCCGGGGTTAAAAAAATCGGGACAGGCATACTGTAGCTCGCGCTACAATGCCTGTCTCGATGGTAAAATCGTGTCGGGGGGGGGGTGAACTACCGCTTTAACAGCTGATAATAAAATCTGCCATCACAATACAGGGAGGGATAATTATTTCAAACAAAACATCCCTGCTCCCATCATAAACATTACAGAGCAAGGGATAACTGAGTAGGATTTTTCAGTCCTGTAATTTTCAGGAAAAAAAAAACATTTAAAAAAGGTAAGCATGTGTGAATACAGACATGCAACATAGGTGCAAAAAATGTCTTCCTATATCACCTAGGGAACACCAGAAAAAAAAGGGGGGTGGATTTCTGGAGTTCCCTAGGTGATATAGGAAGGCATTTTTTGCCTCCCGACTTACAGTAGGTGTTTGTGATATTGTGCTTTTAGCACGACAGCGTCGCGCTGATACTCGGCAACAGGGTGCCGAGATCTCGCCGACATCTTGCACTCACTGGAATAGTGACAGCACATCCCAGCAAGCGCGTCATAGAAGCGACGGGAGATCCGACTTGGATTCCCGCCAATTCTACACGTGTGCGGCGTTTGTTATGAATCCTGAAGGGGAAGTCCCCGCCGGATTTTAAATAAAAATCCGGCATGGGTCCCCCCTCAGGAGCATACCGGGCCCTTGGGTCTGTTATGGGTTGTAAGGAGAGCCCCCCTACGCCGAAAAAACGGCGTAGGGGGTCCCCCTACAACCCATACCAGACCCGTATCCAAAGCACGCTACCCGGCCAGCCAGGAAGGGAGTGGGGACGAGCGAGCGCCCCCCCCCCCTCCTGAGCCGTACCAGGCTGCATGCCCTCAACATGGGGGGTTGGGTGCTCTGGGGCAGGGGGGCGCACTGCGGCACCCCCACCTCAGAGCACCCTGTCCCCATGTTGATGAGGACAGGGCCCCTTCCCGACAACCCTGGCCGTTGGTTGTCGGGGTATGCGGGCGGGAGGCTTATCGGAATCTGGGAGCCCCCTTTAATAAGGGGGCCCCCAGATACCGGCCCCCCACCCTAAGTGAATGAGTATGGGGTACATCGTACCCCTACCCATTCACCTGCAAGAAAAGTGGTAAAAACACAAATAAACCACACAGTGTATTAAAATATTTTATTTTTCTGCTCCGGAGGCCCCCCTGTCTTCTTTATTAGCTCTTTTACCAGGGGGAGCTTCTTCTTTGACGTCTTCGGGTGGGTGGGGGCCGCCGTCTGGTTCTCTTCCACCGCCGGGGGGGGTGGCTTTTAAAAAAGCCCCCACCCCCCCGGCGGGTTTCCTCCGGCGTCTTCGGCGGGGCTCTTCTTCTTCCGCTATCCCGACGGGTCTTCTCCGCTATCCGGGGGGTCTCGCCGCTCTCCGCTGTTGACTCGTCGCACCCCGGTTCTTCGTCTCGCAGTCCGGTCCCTTCTTCCGTGCTGTACGTCTTCTTCCGCGCTGTGACGTCATGTTCTTCACTTCTCTTCTTCTCCCGATGTTGACTCGCCGGTCCTCCTCGCTGAAATGACGGATGCGCGCCTTGCATCGGACCTATATAGGCCTCACAGTCCCATCATGCTCTGTACCTACCCATGTGATACCTACCACGTGGTGGGTAGGTATCACATGGGTAGGTACAGAGCATGATGGGACTGTGAGGCCTATATAGGTCCGATGCAAGGCGCGCATCCGTCATTTCAGCGAGGAGGACCGGCGAGTCAACATCGGGAGAAGAAGAGAAGTGAAGAACATGACGTCACAGCGCGGAAGAAGACGTACAGCACGGAAGAAGGGACCGGACTGCGAGACGAAGAACCGGGGTGCGACGAGTCAACAGCGGAGAGCGGCGAGACCCCCCGGATAGCGGAGAAGACCCGTCGGGATAGCGGAAGAAGAAGAGCCCCGCCGAAGACGCCGGAGGAAACCCGCCGGGGGGGTGGGGGCTTTTTTAAAAGCCACCCCCCCCGGCGGTGGAAGAGAACCAGACGGCGGCCCCCACCCACCCGAAGACGTCAAAGAAGAAGCTCCCCCTGGTAAAAGAGCTAATAAAGAAGACAGGGGGGGCCTCCGGAGCAGAAAAATAAAATATTTTAATACACTGTGTGGTTTATTTGTGTTTTTACCACTTTTCTTGCAGGTGAATGGGTAGGGGTACGATGTACCCCATACTCATTCACTTAGGGTGGGGGGCCGGTATCTGGGGGCCCCCTTATTAAAGGGGGCTCCCAGATTCCGATAAGCCTCCCGCCCGCATACCCCGACAACCAACGGCCAGGGTTGTCGGGAAGGGGCCCTGTCCTCATCAACATGGGGACAGGGTGCTCTGAGGTGGGGGTGCCGCAGTGCGCCCCCCTGCCCCAGAGCACCCAACCCCCCCATGTTGAGGGCATGCAGCCTGGTACGGCTCAGGAGGGGGGGGGGCGCTCGCTCGTCCCCACTCCCTTCCTGGCTGGCCGGGTAGCGTGCTTTGGATACGGGTCTGGTATGGATTGTAGGGGACCCCCTACGCCGTTTTTTCGGCGTAGGGGGGCTCTCCTTACAACCCATAACAGACCTAAGGGCCCGGTATGCTCCTGAGGGGGGACCCATGCCGGATTTTTATTTAAAATCCGGCGGGGACTTCCCCCTCAGGATTCATAACAAACGCCGCACACGTGTAGAATTGGCGGGAATCCAAGTCGGATCTCCCGTCGCTTCTATGACGGCTCTGTCTCCATCGCGGCAAGCCAGCTCGGCGCTGGCTCCCGCGATGGGGCTCGTAGGTGCTCAATCTCGCTGAGAAAGAGAGCGAGATTGACACAAAATCGGGTTCACCTACTGTACAGTGCCTTGCGAAAGTATTCGGCCCCCTTGAACTTTGCGACCTTTTGACACATTTCAGGCTTCAAACATAAAGATATAAAACTGTATTTTTTTTTGAAGAATCAACAACAAGTGGGACACAATCATGAAGTGGAACGAAATTTATTGGATATTTCAAACTTTTTTAACAAATAAAAAACTGAAAAATTGGGCGTGCAAAATTATTCAGCCCCCATAAGTTAATACTTTGTAGTGCCACCTTTTGCTACGATTACAGCTGTAAGTCGCTTGGGGTATGTCTCTATCAGTTTTGCACATCGAGAGACTGAAATTTTTGCCCATTCCTCCTTGCAAAACCGCTCGAGCTCAGTGAGGTTGGATGGAGAGCGTTTGTGAACAGCAGTTTTCAGTTCTTTCCACAGATTCTTGATTGGATTCAGGTCTGGACTTTGACTTGGCCATTCTAACACCTGGATATGTTTATTTGTGAACCAGTCCATTGTAGATTTTGCTTTATGTTTTGGATCATTGTCTTGTTGGAAGACAAATCTCCGTCCCAGTCTCAGGTCTTTTGCAGACTCCATCAGGTTTTCTTCCAGAATGGTCCTGTATTTGGCTCCATCCATCTTCCCATCAATTTTAACCATCTTCCCTGTCCCTGCTGAAGAAAAGCAGGCCCAAACCATGATGCTGCCACCACCATGTTTGACAGTGGGGATGGTGTGTTCAGGGTGATGAGCTGTGTTGCTTTTACGCCAAACATAACGTTTTGCATTGTTTCCAAAAAGTTCGATTTTGGTTTCATCTGACCAGAGCACCTTCTTCCACATGTTTGGTGTGTCTCCCAGGTGGCTTGTGGCAAACTTTAAACGACACTTTTTATGGATATCTTTAAGAAATTTCTTTCTTCTTGCCACTCTTCCATAAAGGCCAGATTTGTGCAGTATACGACTGAGTGTTGTCCTATGGACAGTCTCCCACCTCAGCTGTTGATCTCTGCAGTTCATCCAGAGTGATCATGGGCCTCTTGGCTGCATCTCTGATCAGTCTTCTCCTTGTATGAGCTGAAGGTTTAGAGGGACGGCCAGGTCTTCGTAGATTTGCAGTGGTCTGATACTCCTTCCATTTCAATATTATCGCTTGTACAGTGCTCCTTGGGATGTTTAAAGCTTGGGAAATCTTTTTGTATCCAAATCCAGCTTTAAACTTCTCCACAACAGTATCTCGGACCTGCCTGGTGTGTTCCTTGTTCTTCATGATGCTCTCTGCGCTTTAAAGGGACACTAAAGGCAAGATTTTTTTTCTTAAAAATAACAAACATGTTATACTTACCTCCGCTGTGCAGTTCGTTTTGCACAGAGTGGCCCCGATCCATGTCTTCTGGGGTCCCTCGGCGGCTGTCTCTGCTCCTCTATGCAAAAGCTTTCCACGTTCATGCGAGCTCCCTCGCATGGTGGAAAGCTTTTGCGAACATGCTCCCGTGATACAGCGGCGGCCATAGCCGCCAAATGTATTACTCGGCCCCACCTCCGGCGTGCCGCGTCATCCGCTGTGATTGACAAGCCAATGGCTGCACTGCTATCAATCCGCCCAGCCTAGCCAATCAACGGCCAGGCTGGGAACCGAACAGGATGACGAGAACGTGCCCGGGACTTTCGAGGGGTGAGGTAATTAAAACGGGGGCTGGGGGGGGGGGCGGTGCTGTCAGATGTTTTTTTACCTTAATGCATAGGATGCATTAACCTCTTTAAACGGACCTCTGAGACTATCACAGTGCAGGTGCATTTATACGGAGACTTGAATACATACAGGTGGATTCTATTTATTATCATTAGTCATTTAGGTCAACATTGGATCATTCAGAGATCCTCACTGAACTTCTGGAGAGAGTTTGCTGCACTGAAAGTAAAGGGGCTGAATAATTTTGGACGCCCAATTTTTTATTTGTTAAAAGAGTTTGAAATATCCAATAAATTTCGTTTGCGACGAGCAGAATTCAATCTAATAGGGCCTGCGGTACCGCATTTGACCTGAGGTGCAGGGGCGATGGAGCCAAACAGAGCCGAACAGCGACGATCGCAGCCGATCAGCGCCGTTCGGCAATGCTCAGAAAGACACGGAAATACATAGTTCCCGAGCCTTTCCGACGTTTGCCGAGGTCAGCCGACGTGTCTTTTGGCCTTTCCGGCCGTTTCCGAGGCTCTCCGGCGCCCCCCCACCTCTGGCCGCATGCGGTTTTGCATCTCATTGAAGTTAATGCGGAACTAATTATTTTCGTTTCCATTGACTTCAATGGGGAAACTCGCTTTGATATGCAAGTTCTTTGGATTAAGAGCATTCTCCTGGAACGGATTATGCTCGTAATCCGAGGTTCAACTGTATATACTTTTACATATATTTTTCTTCCTCAGATGTTTTTAGATTTTTATATCACCAAATCATCGGCACTCCTCGGCCATGTAATTCAGATTATAGTTAAGATAGTGGTTACACCCATGTTAGTGGCTTAGAAATTTTGTTATTAAGTTTTTTAATAAAAAAAAATCTTTTAACTCTAATTCGCTTTGTCCCATCTCCTCGGAGGGTTAAAATAGTGTTTATTTCAGTTAATTACTCTAAATATTAAATATAAAATTATGAGGGTAGGGGACTTCTTTGAGTTCCTCCCGCCCAGGCCAGTATATGTACAGTATTGTATAGGGTCTCTATACATATACTGATTAAGAGATTAAAGGGGTTGTAAACCTTCCTGTGTTTTTCATCTTAATGCATCCTATGCATTAAGATGAAATAGTATATCACCAGTAAAATAGCCACAACGGGCCGCTGCTATGTTTATAAACAGTTACAAATTTTGGCCCTTTTCCTCTATTTCCCAGCAAAATCACCGGCAAAATGGCAGCAGCAGACCACGGGAAAATTGTCACCGTGTTTAGTGTTTTCTAATTGGTTTAGGAGTACTATAAATATTAGTGTGATGACCACAGGAGCATACCCTTTGATAAAGTCGCATGTGAGCAAAGAAACGCGTCAGTGCAGGGCTTGTGACGTCATCTCATTGTGTGTAGGAAGTTGCCATCCTATATGAGAGATCACGCTTGCAGGAATTCTCTATTGGGAGCTTAAAGGTCCTAGATTGAGACCCCAAAGGGGAAGGTCCCATTGGGGGCCGCTCTGGGAGGTGAGCTCATAGTCAGACTGGTGGAGAGTCCATGTGGTGTTAAAGGGGTCGTAAAGAAAAAAACATTTTTTTCCCTAAATAGCTTCCTTTACCTTAGTGCAGTCTAGTGTTGCTCACGAATATTCGCATTGCGAATATTCGACTCGAATATAGCATATTCGAGAAATCGCGCTATATTTCGAATTTCGCGGTGAATATTCGCAATTCCGAATATTCGCATTTTTTCAATTTGATTTTTAAAACAGATCACATCCTATCGACGTCTAAAAGCATTGCTGGTATGATTAGAGACCCTGGGCCGAGTAGCTAAGCTGAGGCGATCCTTTTATGTTGCCAAATTGAAAAAAAAAAAATTGCGATTTTTCGCTATTGCGAATGCGAAAATGATTGCGAATTTTCGATAACTGTGGTAGGAGAACTCTGATTGTCTCTGATGCAAAAGGGGGGGGCTTTGTGTATGTGTATGTTATGAATATTTGTATGTTTGATATTATTATTTTTTGTAAGAAGGAAAAAATTGCGCATACCTTAAAAAAGGGGAGAATACAGCAGCAACTCAAAAATGTTATACAACATAAATTAATACAAGACAGAAAATGGAGTCGCTCTACAAGAATAAAAAATATGTCTAGTGACAAGACATGTGGGCAAATTATAAAATAAGCAAGCGCAAATAACTTGTGAAATACACAGTGAAACAAATATATAAAGAAATATAGTCCCAATAATAGAAAAATAATCTTTCATAAAAATGTCTTTGATATGTGAAGTGAAAAAAAGTCCAAAGCATGCAGCATGAACGTGTTCAATCTTCAAGGTGTTTGATTGACAAACGGCTGTGACAGATGGATAGAGTAAAGAATCACCACCAATGCAAAACACTTTTTATTTTCTATTGTAAAATATCAAGAATATTCTGAGCCAATCAGAGTGCTCCTTCCGCATTTGCCGAATATTCGCAATTATTTTGTATTGTAAAATATCACGAATATTCTGAGCCAATCAGAGTGCTCCTTCCGCATTTGCCGAATATTCGCAATTATTTTGTATTGTAAAATATCAAGAATATTCTGAGCCAATCAGAGTGCTCCTTCTGCATTTGCCGAATATTCGCAATTATTTTGTATTGTAAAATATCACGAATATTCTGAGCCAATCAGAGTGCTCCTACAGCATTTGTCGAAATTGCGCAATAAATATCGCATTCGCATGTTGCGATATTTCGATAAAATATCACGAATATTCTGAGCCAATCAGAGCGCTCCTCCAGCATTTCTCGAAATTGCGCAATAAATATCGCATTCGCATGTTGCGATATTTCGATAAAATATCACGAATATTCTGAGCCAATCAGAGTGCTCCTACCACAGTTATCAAAAAATCGCAATTATTTTCGCATTCGCAATAGCGAAAAATCGCAATCATTTAATTTCGATAAAATATCACGAATATTCGAATTTAGCGAATATATCTCGAATATTCGAATATATATTCGAGATATATCGCGAAATCGAATATGGCATATTCTGCTCAACACTAGTGCAGTCCTCCTTCACTTACCTCATCCTTCGATTTTGCTTTTAAATGTCCTTATTTCTTCTGAGAAATCCTCACTTCCTATTTTTCTGTCTGTAACTCCACACAATAATGCAAGGCTTTCTCCCTGGTGTGGAGAAAGCCTCTTGAGAGGGGGGGGGGGGGCGAGCAGGCAAATCAGGACACTCTCTACTTTGCAGATAGAGAAAGGAGCTGTGTGTTAGTGGGTGTCCTGACACTCCTGCTCACCCCCTCCCCCCTCAAGAGGCTTTCTCCACACCAGGAAGAAAGCCTTGCATTACGGTAGTGGGTTACAGACAGAAGAACAGGAAGTGAGCATTTCTCAGAAGAAATAAGGACATTTAAAAGCAAAATTGAAGGATGAGGTAAGTGAAGGAGGACTGCACTAAGGTAAAGGAAGCTATTTAGGGAGAATTTTTTTTTCCTTTACAACCCCTTTAAGTCACTCATTTGTTATCATTCACCATTGGATTGTGTGTGGACAGCATTTGTTCACAGAAGATATCATTGGAATAATGGACTTTGTCTGACATATATGTTATAAGTTTTGTGATATATTTAAACCACTTAAACCGCCTCACGACTACAGTGGGGATCGAAAGTTTGGGCACCCAGGTAAAAATTTGTATAAATGTGCATAACGAAGCCAAGGAAAGATGGAAATTACAGAAAACAAAAAAATGGCGTCTGCAAAAGTTTGGGCACCCTGCAGAGTTAATATCTTGTACTGCCCCCTTCACAGCTTGTAAACGCTTTTTGTAGCCAGCCAAGAGTCTTTCAATTCTTGTTTGAGGTATCTTTGCCCATTCTTCCTTACAAAAGTCTTCCAGTTCTTTGAGATCTCTGGGCTGTCTGTCACGCACTGCTCTTTTAAGGTCTATCCATAGATTTTCAATTACTGTATGTTGAGGTCAGGAGATTGTGAAGGCCATGGCAAAACCTTCAGTTTATGCCTCTTGATGTAATCCCCAGTGGATTTTGAGGTGTGTTTAGGATCATTATCCATTTGTAGAAGCCATCCTCTCTTTAACTTCAGCTTTTTCACAGATGGCATCAAGTTACCATCCAAAATTTGCTGAAATGTTATTGAATTAATTTTTCCTCCTACTCGTGAAATGTTCCCTGTGCCACTGGCTGCAATACAACCCCAAAGCATGATTGATCCACCCCCATGCTTAACAGTTGGACAGAGGTTCTTTTCATTAAATTGTGTGCCCTTTCTTCTCCAAATGTACCTTTTCTCATTCCGGCCAAAAAGTTCTACTTTAACCTCATCGGTCCACAGAACTTGTTTTCAAAATCCATCAGGCTTGTCTATGTTCATTTGCAAAGTTCAAATGCTGATTTTTGTGGTGAGGACGTAGAAAGGTTTTCTTCTGATGACTCTTCCATGAAGACCATATTTGTACAAGTATCTCATTATAGTGGAATAGTGTACCACAACTCCAGTGTCTGCCAGATCTTTCTGAAGGGATCGTGCAGTCAAACGTGGGTTTTGAATTGCTTTTCTCACAATCCTGCGAGCTGTTCTGTCTGATATTTTTCTTGATCTTCCAGATCTTGCTTTAACTTCCACTGTTCCTGATGACTGCCATTTCTTAGGCCCCGTACACACCATAGAATCCATCCGCTGAAAAATCTCAGCGGATCGGTTTCAGCGGATAGATTCTATGGTGTGTACATTCCTGCGGATATTTATCCGCGGGAATTTCACGATTCCAGCAGATAAAAATTTGTAGACATGTCTACAAATCTATCCGCTTGAATCGATCCCAACGGATTGATCCGCTGGTCTGTACAGACTCACCGGATCAATCCGTCCGAAGGGATCCCCCGCATGCGTCGTAATGATTCGACGCATGCGTGGAATTCCTTATATGACAGCATCGCGCTCGTTGCCGCGTCATCATCGCGGCGACGGCGCAACACGTCATCGCAAGGGGATTTCGGCGCGGATTTCGATCCTATGGTGAGTACACTCCATCGGATCCAAATCCGCTGAAATCCTCGAGAGGATTTATCCGCGGAAACGGTCCGCTGGACCGTATCCGCGGATAAATCCTCTCGTGTGTACTAGGCCTTAATTACATTCTGAACAGAGGATATTGACATCTGAAAACACTTTGCTATCTTCTCATAGCCTTCTCCAGCTTTGTGAGCGTCAACTATTTTCAGTTTCAGTTTTCTAGACAACTGCTTAGAAGAACCCATGGTGCTGATTGTTGGGGCAAGGTCAGATGAGTCTGGGCATTTAAAACCTTTGAGATTGACATCACCTGGTCTTCCCAGACAATGATTGAGAACAATCCATGACACTGGCAGGTCTCAGCTTTGCAAAGGGGGCAGTGCATGCTATAAATTCTGCAGGGTGCCCAAACTTTTGCAGACGCCATTTTTTTGTTTTCTGTAATTTTGAAAGTGTAAATGATGGAAATAAAATCTAACTTTTACATATTATAAGAATGTCTAATCTGTAATTTGATGCCTTTTGGAGATTTGTCCATCTTTCCTTGGCTTTGTTATGCACATTAATACAAATTTTTACCTGGGGTGCCCAAACTTTCAATCCCCACTGTATATACGTCGGCATTTTGAAGAGGGATATCTTTGTTATGGCAGCAGCTGCTGCCATAACCCAGGTATCCATCTCTTTAGGCAGCGGTCTAGTTTACGATAATGGTGTTCTCTGCGGCTGATTCGCCGGGAGATCACCGTTATTGCGGTGGGAGAGGACCCCCCTCACGCCGCTCTCCCGCACCCTCCACCGCTTACCGGAGCCATCGGTAGCAAAGGAGGGGATCGTGTCCTACCTCCTGCTGGATTTGGATATGAGTGAGGACAAGATGGCCCCTAAACTGTCTCTATACCATAGCAGGGTGGAAGCGACGTCAAAACATCACTTCCGCCCATAGCCCATTTTTATAAATTTTTAGCATTTTAGTCCAAATATGAGATCTGAGCTCTTTTTGACCCCAGATCTCATATTTAAGAGGACCTGTCATGCTTTTTTCTATTACAAGGGATGTTTACATTCCTTGTAATAGGAATAAAAGTGACCCAAAAAACTGTGTAAAAATAAATAAAATAAAGTAAAGGAAAAAATAATTTTTTTAAAGTGCCCCGTTCCGACAAGCTTGTGCGCAGAAGCGAACGCATATATGAGCAGTGCCTGCATATGAAAATGGTGTTCAAACCACACATGTGAGGTATCGCCGCAATTGTTAAAACAAGAGAAATAATTCTAGCCCTAGAACTCCTCTGTAACTCAAAACATGCAACCTGTAGAGTTTTTTAAACGTCGCCTATGTAGATTTTCAGGGGTAAAATTTGACGCCATTCCACGAATGGAATTGGGCTAACTTTACTGTTGTCTTATTTTTTTATTAAAAAAAGTGTTTTTTTTTTTTAAAAAAAAACTGCACTTGTAAGACCGCTGCACAAATATGGTGTGACAAAAAGTATTGCAATGACCGGCATTTTATTCTCTAGGGTGTTAGAATTATTTTTTTATGTTTGGGGTTTCTAAGTAATTTTCTATCAAAAAAAAATGTTTTTAACTTGTAAACGCTGAGTCTGAAAAAGAGGCTCGGTCCTTAAAGGGGTTGTAAAGGTTTGTTTTTCTAAAAAAGTTTCTTTAAGCTAGTGCATTGTTGGTTCACTATCCTTTTCCATTGATTTCCCTTCTAAATGTTTTTTTTTTCTTTGTTTTCTTTGTCTGAATTTCTCACTTCCTGTTCCTCCTCAGTAAGCTGTTCTGGCTGACTAACCCCCAGCCAGAACAGCTCGGATGATGGGGGCAAGTGTACAGGAAGTGAGAAATTCAGACAAAGAAATAAACATTTAGAAAGGAAATTGAAGGAAAAGGTAACTGAACCAACAATGCACTAGCTTAAAGTAACCTATTTAGAAAATGAAAAACTCACCTTTTACAACTCCTTTAACCACTTCCCGACGGCTGCACGACTTTATACGGCCGCAGTGTGGATCTTAATTTATGGGTGGTCATCTATATACGGCCTCCTGCCTGCAGCCACTGGGGGGCATGCGAACGCCGCCGCCGACGGCGCGCGCGTGCCCGCCGCATCACTGAGGTGCCGATGCGCGTGCCTGGCGGCCGCGATGTCCGCCAGGCACCCGCGATCGGCAGTTACAGAGACAAGGACGTGGATCTGTGTGTGTAAACACACAGATCCATGTCCTGTCAGGAAGAGAGGAGACTGATCTGTGTCCCTTGTACATAGGGACACAGATCGGTCACCTCCCCCAGTCACCCCCCTCCACCACAGTTAGAAACACTATGCAGGGTACACATTTAACCCCTTCCTCACCCCCTAGTGTTAACCCCTTCAATGGCAGTCACATTTATACAGTAATTAGTGCATATTTATACCACTGATCGCAGTATAAATGTGAATGGTGCCAAAAAGTGTCCGATGTGTCCGCCATAATGTCGCAGTCCCAATAAAAATCGCAGATCGCCGCCATTACTAGTAAAAAAAAAAAAATCTGTCCCCTATTTTGTAGGCGCTATAACTTTTGCGCAAACAAGTCGCTTATTGAGATTTTTTTGTTTTGTTTACCAAAAATATGTAGAAGAATACGTATTGACCTAGACTGAGAATTTTTTTTTTTTTTTTAATTCGGCTATTTATTATAGCAACAAGTAAAAAATATTGATTTTTTTTTCAAAATTGTCGCTCTTTTTTGTTTATAGCGCAAAAATTAAAAACCGCAGAGGTGATAAAATACCACCAAAAGAAAGCTCTACTTGTGGTAAAAAAAGGACGCCAATTTTGTTTGGGAGCCACGTCGCACGACCGCGCAATTGTCAGTTAAAGCGACGCAGTGCCGGAAGCTGAAATTTCACCTGGGCAGGAGGGGGGTATATGTGCCCAGTAAGCAAGTGGTTAAGTGGTTAATATATTGTTGGTGTCATATGCAATACTCCCACTACGGGTCACTACTTTATTTTATTTATTTTATATTTACATCACATGTTTTTTTTAGAAAAGTGTGAGCGTTAACATATTTAAATTTTTACTCTAAACAACTCTGCTAACAACAGTTGGTGTTAAGCAGCAACCTCTAAGGCCCCGTACACACCATAGAATCTATCCGCAGATAAATCCCATCGAATGGGTTTCAGCGGATAGATTCTTTGGTGTGTACACTCCGGCGGATATTTATCCGCGGATCTTTCCGAATTCCAGCAGATAAATATTTGTCGACATGCACAGAATATCTATCCGCTGGAATCGGATCCCACGGATGGATCCGCTGGTCTGTACAGACTCACCGAATCCATCCGTCCGAAGGGATCCCCCGCATGCGTCGTAATGATTTGACGCATGCGTGGAATTCCTTATATGACAGCGTCGCGCACGTCGCCGCGTGATAATCGCGGCGACGGCGCGACACGTCATCGCCAGAGGATTTCGGCGCGGATTTCAATGCGATGGTGTGTACACGCCATCGCATAGAAATCTGCTGAAATCCTCGAGAGGATTTAACCGCGGATACGGTCCGCTGGACCGTATCCGCGGATAAATCCTCTCGTGTGTATGGGGCCTTAGGCCTTGTACACGCGACCGAACATGTCTGCTGAAACTGGTCCGCGGACCAGTTTCAGCAGACATGTTCGGTCGTGTGTACGGCCGAGTGGACAGGTTTCCAGCGGACATTTGTCCAGCCGACCGTTTTGCAGCGGACAAATGTTTCTTAGCATGCTAAGAAACATGTCCGCTGAAATCCTGTCCGTCGGACATGTTCGGTCGTCTGTACGTACATGTCCGATCGGCCGCCATCCCTCGCATGCGTCGAAGTGATTCGACGCATGCGTGGAAGCTTTGAACTTCCAGGGCCGCGCACGTTGCTGCGTCATCGTCGCAGCGACGGCGCGGCCACGTCCCCGCGTATCGTGTACGCGGGGATTTCTGTCTGATGATATGTACAACCATCAGACAGAAATCTCCGGGCGGACATGTCCGCTCAAAACGGTCCGGCGGACCGTTTTGAGCGGACAGTCCGTCCGTCTGTACGAGCCCTTAGATTTAATATATAGCCCTTACTTTATATTAATAGAGCAGAAGTACATTTTATTTTTTCCCTCCACAGGAAGTCCAGTTATTTGCAGGATCTCCAGGTAAGAAACTTTGTACAAAAAATTATTTTCTTAACAAGACTGTATACAGTAAGGCCTCGTACACACGACAGAGTTTCTCGGCAGAATTCGGCGAGAAACTCGGTCAGAGCCGGATTCTGCTGAGAAACTCTGTCGTGTGTACACTTTCGGCCCGATGGAGCCGCCGAGGAACTCGTCGAGAAAATAGAGAACATGTTCTCTATTTTCTCGTTGTTCTATGGGAGCTCTCGGCCCGCCGAGCTCCTCGGCGGCTTCAGGGCTGAACTGGCCGAGGAACTCGATGTGTTTGGCACGTCGAGTTCCTCGGCCGTGTGTACAAGGCCTAAGATATAATGCCAAATATATTAGAAAATAGAATTAGGGTTTACATATACTTAAAGTAGAATTCTAGCCTAAGCCTAACTAATCTTAAAGCGGGGGTTCACCCAAATTTTTTTTTTTTAAATTACATCTAGCAGAGCCAGCATACATTTCGGCAGGTCATTTTTTTTTTCTCTGTACATACCTTTATATCCTGATGTTGTTCAGGGCTTCCGGGTTCCGATGACTGGGGGACTGGGCATTCCTATCCTTTCGTTTGATGATTGGCGGCTTGTGAAACAGGTGACCTGTCGCACAATGCGCGTCACCAGATGTCGGGAAATAGCCGAGCTGCGAGTCGGCACTATACGGTGCCTGCACAGTCAGCTCTACACGGCGGGAGCAGGCGCCGTATAGTGCCGACTCGCAGCTCGGCTATTTCCGGAAATCTGGTGACGCGCGTTGTGCGACAGGTCACCTGTTTCACAAGCCGTCAGTCATCGAACAGAAGGATAGGAAGGCCCAATCCCGCAGTCATCAGAAGCCTGAGGCTGGGATAGGAACGCCCAATCCTGGAGTCATCAGAATGCGGAAGCCCTGGACAAAATCAGGATATAAATGTAAGTACAGAGAAAAAATAAAAAAAAACCTGCCGAAATGAAATGTCCTTACTATGCTGGCTCTGATGTAAAAAAAACGTTTTTAGGGTGAACCTCCACTTTAACCACTTGCTTATTAGGCACTTATACCCCCTTCCTGCCCAGGTCAATTTTCAGCTTTCAACGCTTTTGCACTTTGAATGACAATTGCGCGGTCATGCTACATTGTACCCATATGGTATTTTTATCATTTTCTTCACACAAATAGAGCTTTCTTTTGGTGGTATGTAATTGCCCCTGGGTTTTTTAGTTTTTTGATAAACAAACAAAAAAAGACCAAACATTTAAAAAAAAAAACGTTTTCATAGTTTGTTATAAAATTTTGCAAACAGGCAATTTTTCTCCTTCATTGATGTGCGCTGATGAGGCTGCACTGATGGGCATTGATAGGCTGCACTGATGGGAACTAATAGGCACTAATAAGGCGGCACTGATGGGCACTGATGAGGCGGCACTGATAGGTGACACTGATGATGAGGCACTGATTGGCAGCACTGTTGGGCACTGATAGGTGGCACTGGTGGGCATGGGCGTCCGCTGAAATTTTTTCAGGGGGGGGCGCTTCGGCACTGGCGATACACAGTCGCATTTAACCCTTTCTTCGACCGCTAGCGGGGGTTAAAAGCGCCCCCCACATTGAAATGTAAAAACATCCCACTGTGCCCCCTGCATATTTCAATATCTCTTTATCACTACTGTGTACCCCCTCTCCACAACTGCATTACTGCACCCCTTTACATTACACAGCACCCTGCGCCTCTCGACCCCTTACATTACACAGCAAACTGCACCTCTGGACCCCTTACATTACACAGCACCCTGCACCACTGGACCCCTTACATTACACAGCACCCTGCATCCCTCGACCCCTTTACATTACACAGCACCCTGCATCCCTCGACCCCTTTACATTACACAGCACCCTGCATCCCTCGACCCCTTTACATTACACAGCACCCTGCATCCCTCGACCCCTTTACATTACACAGCACCCTGCAAAGCCACCAGAGACAGCCAAACAACTAGCACTTTAAGCAACAAAAACCTTCACATTTTTGTTTGTATATAATATATATACCCTTAAAATGCCAGGAGCCGGGTGCACTGGTCAGTGATCATAGTAACTCATGTATTAATGTCAGTGCAGGACATTTACCCCCCTCCCCCCCCCCACCATGCTGCATATTAAAAAAATCACAGACAGTCATCACAGTTAATAATCTTCAGACTGCATCATTCCGTATGGCATGATGCCATATGGAATGCAGTCTGAAGATTTTTTTAATATGCAGCATGGCGGCGGGGGGGGGGGGGGGAAATGTCCTGCACTGACATTAATACATGAGTTACTATGATCACTGACCAGTGCACCCGGCTCCTGGCATTTTAAGGGTATATATATATATATACAAACAAAAATGTGAAGGTTTTTGTTGCTTAAAGTGCTAGTTGTTTGGCTGTCTCTGGTGGCTTTGCAGCCAAGAAACTAGTATTTTCAGAAGGGAAGTCAGTAAAAGCAGGCTGGCTTTGCAGTGCAGTAATGCAACACAACACACATTGGCACACTTTGCACATAATAATGTTTGCACTGATTTTTTTTTATTTTCCAATAATTTGTATTGAAAATTATTCATATCAAGTTTACAAAGCAAAAGCACGGACATTTTTTTAATGGCTCCCCAATGCACTAAAGGGCACACCTGCTGCATAGTAATACACTTTGATTTTTACTATATGAAATTGTGATTGTTATTATTCGATTAGTGAGCCATTTTACAAGTGTGTGTGTGTGTCACACACACACACACACTTGTAAAATGGCTCACTAATCGAATAATAACAATCACAATTTCATATAGTAAAAATCAAAGTGTATTACTATGCAGCAGGTGTGCCCTTTAGTGCATTGGGGAGCCATTAAAAAAAATGTCAGTGCAAACATGTACAAAGTGTGCTAATGTGTGTTGCATTACTGCACTGTCTGCAAAGCCAGCCTGCTTTTACGGACGTCCCTTCTGAAAATTAGCAAACAATTAGCGCTTTACAGACTGTCTGTGTCTGTGTTACCTCAACAGCGTGCGGGCTCCTCTCGGTACGGCTCTCTACGCTCCTCCCAGCCATCAGTATCACGACGTGATCCCCTCCCGGCGTGAGTGACGTCACGCCACCAGGACAAGCACCAGGCTGGACTGCAAAGTTAGGGGGAGTGAGCGATAATTGGCTGGCCGGAAAACAAGGGGCGGGGAGCGGAAGGTAAACAAACACAGTCACAGACTGACTTGATATGCCGCGGACATGAGAGAGACAGTGACAATCGGCGGCGCTGGTTCGAGAGGCGGCCGCAGCTAAATCTAAATGTGTGTCAGTGTCTTACTACTGATTCTAGGGGGGGGCAAACGCCCTGCCTTGCCCTATGGAGCGGACGCCCATGCTGGTGGGCAGTGGTAGGTGGCACTGATGGGCACTGCTAAGCAGCAGTGGCTGTTGGTGTGTGGGACTGATGTCCCTTTTACATGAGACGGTAATCGGCATGTTTTTTCTCCTTACGCTGTCGGTGTGAAAAAAAAAAAAGCAGATTATCAGCTTCTGTTTACATCATCTGATCAGCTGTCATTGGCTGACAGCTGATCACATGGTAAAGGGCAGGGATCAAAGACTCAGTGATCACACGGGGGGCGTGCGGGTGGCGCAAGCATGGGAGGACGTACATGGACACCCTCCACAGACATCCCAACCTGCAAAAACGAATTTCATGGAGGGGGGAAACACATTTCAGGGAGGTAACGCTCTGCACCGGCACTGCCAACCCCCCCCCCCAATCTCACTAGCAAAAATAACACTACATATTTTACACACACACAGACATACAGTCCACACACACATTGAATGGTGCAGCCATAAGATGCAATATTGCATAGAGGACTGAGTATGAGGGCCACCTGATCAACGTCCTTAGAGAGATGCTGCAGATAAAGGTTTGACAATGGCACAGCGAACCAGCCTAATGGATTGGACCTGTAACAGCCAATGAAGGCTTAAATTATACATTTGCTGCTGCAGCACCCCTACACAGAGACATAGCGGATAAACAGGAGGGTCACATAAATCAAATAAAAGTACCCAGAACACCAGCTGCAAAATAAGAAATTAATAATGGCACACCTATGTATACGTCATTTGATAGTGACTGTACCTACCTAAATGAATTGTTCAAAAAGTACATTTGAATATCGTGAAAAAGTTCATTTATTTCACTAATGCAACTTAAAAGGTGAAACTAACATATGAGATGGACTCATTACATCCAAAGCAAGATAGTTCAAATCGGGATTTGTCATAATTGTGATGAATATGGCTTACAGCTCATGAAAACCCCAAATCCACAATCCACGAAAATTTGAATATTGTGAAAAGGTGCAATTTTCTAGGCTCTATGGGCCAGATTCACAAAGCCCTTACGCCGACGTATCTAAAGTTGCGCGGCGTAATTGAAAAATGCGCCGCGCGTATCTTTTTTTTTTTTAATAAACATTTTATTGAAAGTTTTCGACAATACAGCAATATCCAGAACATATGCATATCAGTCAAATTTCAAATGAAATCTTATCAGGAACTTAAGGTATTTAAGTAAACATTACAGAAAATCATGTCATATAAATTAAGTCGATGACAATGGTATCTTATACATGGGTCAAGTCCTAATAACAAGAGTTCAATTTGTGAATATTGAAGCCCGCATTGACAGGCGAGTATGAAACATCGTATCTCCGAGCTAAGCATTCGTGACAGGAGCCCATCTCTGCCCTACCCACCCCTTAACGGGGACTTTCTGTGGGCGGCGCAGAGCGGGGATGGGCAAGAAAAGAGAAGGAAAAAAAAAAAAAAAAAAAGGGAGTGAAGAAGGTACCTGGCTAATAAATCTATGGGAGGAAGCAGTCTCTAGTGTCATGTTCAAGTTTTTCCTAAGTACCAGATGGTACTTGTGTAGGGGGGTTTCTATATTGTGTCCAGCAAGACCATGTTTGTCTGTACTTCTCGTGTGTGTCTTTAGTTTGGTGGATAAGGCGTTCCATTTCCTCTATTTTGTCAGCCCGTACATGCCAGTCTTCAATTGTCGGAATAGTTTTAGACTTCCAGTATAAAGGAATGCATTGAGTGGCTGCATTTATAAGGTGGAATGTTAGTGATTTCCGGTATTGTTGTCTTGGGATGGGGGTATGATGAAGCAGGAATTGCGCTGGGGTAAGGCTTATAAATATTGTAGTTATTTGCACAATGTGTTCATGTACCTCTTTCCAAAATTGGACTAGTGAAGGACAGTCCCACCAGATGTGCAGAAACGAGCCTTCCGCCCCATCACACCTCCAACAAGACGAGGTCACCGTCGGGAAAATTTTGTGAAGTTTTTCTGGTGTTCGATACCACCTGGTACAAAGCTTATAACGATTCTCTTGTGCTGAGACATTGATAGATCCTTTGTGTGTGTGTTCCCAGATAATGTCCCAGTCCTCGTCAGATAAGGACATAGAGAGATCTTTGTCCCAAGCTGAGCGAGTATTTGAGGAAGGAGCTGACTCCGGTATCAATAGTGAGTGTAAAGTGGAAATCAAATGGCGCCTTGGTTCTCCCCCAGTGCATATTTGTTCTAAGGGCGTGAGATCTCTGCACCATTTCCGATGTGTCTGGGTTGGACCTAAAAAGTGTTTGATTTGAAGATATTTGAATACGGACATGTTCACTTGAGGGAGCGAAATAGTTAGATCTGGGTAAGCTAATAATTCACCATTGTGAAAAAATTGCTGAGCTCGAATGGCCTGGGAATTGGGGTCTATCACAGGATGTTTGTAAGATAAATTTGGAAGAAAATCTGGGTTGTGAGATAGAGGTGTCAACGGCCCCGGTGAGGGGGTTAATTTTAGGGAGCGACATATCACCTTAAAGTTTTGGAGTGTAGGACCGATTAAAGGGTGGTTCAGACAGTCTGTAGGAATCGAGCGCTGTTCAATCCATGGCAAATGGGTAATCGGGAAAGAAAGAAATGCGTTTTCCAAAGCAATCCAATCCTTGTTGCCTCTGTGGAGATGCCAATCTACAAGTCTAGTGAGTAGACAAGCTTTGTGGTATAGGGCTAGGTCCGGTATACCCAGACCCCCCCTGTGTTTTGGTTGAATCAATTTAGACCAGCTCAATCTAGGTGCTTGGCCTGCCCAAAGGAATGTTCTGCAATGTTTTTGGAAGGTCGTAAAGAAGGTTTGAGGGATCATGATCGGGACCGCCTGAAGAAGGTATAGAACCCTCGGAAGGATGTTCATTTTGAGGATTGCTGATCTGCCAAACCAAGAAAATCTACCCTTGTTCCAGTCTAATAGGTCTGATTTGATGGTTGAAAGATTTGGTAGAAAATTTAGTGCAAATAACTTACTTAGATCTTTGGGGATCTTAATGCCCAGATATGTAATGTAGTCAGATTCCCATTTGAAGGGGAAGTTTTGTTTACATAGGTCCACTACAGGGGTTGGCAGGGAGATATTCAGAGCTAGCGATTTGTCAAAATTAATTTGCAGATTTGATAGAGTGTTGAAAAGTTTAAAATCAATCAATAGATTAGGGATTGTGGTTATCGGATCCGAAAGGAACAGCAAGACATCGTCTGCATAAGCTGCTGTTTTGTATTGCTTTCCCCGGATCTCGACACCCTTGATGGCATCATTTGCCCGAAGTTTTCTGAGAAATGGTTCCATCGTGAGAATGAAAATAAGGGGAGATAAGGGGCAACCCTGACGGGTTCCATTAGATATGGAGAAGGCGTCCGATAGGTGGCCATTGACCCTAACCCGGGCAGTGGGGCCAGAGTACAATAGTTGGATCATTTGGATAAGACGTGGTGGCAAGCCCATTTTGTCTAAGACCGCTAGCATAAAATCCCAGGCCACTCTATCGAACGCCTTCTCAGCATCCAGTGATAAAAAGAAACCATTTGTTATTTTTGAGGAGGACAGCCAATAGTGTATGTTGAGGGCTTTGATGGTATTGTCCCTGGCCTCCCTGCCGGGGACAAAGCCTACTTGATCGGTTGTGATAAATTTGGGGAGTAGTGGAAGAATACGGTTGGAGAGTATTTTGGCATATAATTTGACGTCAACGTTTAGTAACGAAATCGGTCTATAGTTGGAGACAAGTGTGGCATCTTTATCTGGCTTGGGAATCAGGGCTATATGGGCCTCTAGGAAATCTTTGGCGCGTGAAGGGGAGTCCGGGAGGGTGTTAAAGGAGGACAGGAAGTTGGGGATTAATATATCCGAAAAGGCCTTGTAGTAGCTAGTTGGCAGACCATCTGGACCGGGGCTTTTCCCCGGTTTAAGTTGGGATAATGCTAAAGTGACTTCTTCAGTGGTGATTGGGGAGCCCAGGTCTGCAACGTCTTCAGGGACTGTGTATGAAGGGCAGAATTCCGATAGGAATTCCACTATCAAGGTCTTCCTGTCAGGCTCTGCGATCAGCTGAGGTGAATTTTGTAGGTTGTATAGGCCCGATAAGTATTTTACAAAATGGTCTGCAATTCCATTGTTCGTAACAATGGATTCCCCAGAGGTGTCAGTAACCTTATTGATGGTGTGTGATGCTCTTTTTTTTTGTAAAGCCGCTGCCAATAGTTTGCCTGATTTGTTCCCATATTCATAGAAAAGTTTGCTGGTAAGCGTATGTCTGCGGGCAAGCCTTTTCTTAATTTCCCCCAGGAGCTCTTCACGGGCTTTTACTAAGTCATCGTGTGTTTGGGTAGCTAACGTTCGCTTGTGTATAAGCTCCAGGGTTTTGACCTTGTTTGATAATTCTAGAATATGCGCTTTTCGCAACTTGGCTCGTTTGGCCATGATTGAAATGAAATGTCCGCGCACCACGCATTTATGAGCGGCCCAGACCAATGGAGCAGAAATGTCTTCTGATATGTTTTCAGAGAAATAGTTTGAAAGAACCTTAGATATATCAGTGGTGTTATTTTTGTCCATTAAAATGGAATCGTCCAGTCTCCAACGACCTGGGGCGGCTAACAGCTAACGAGAGCAGAATCGTGATCGGGTGATGGTCTGACAACAGCATTGGGTCAATTGTGGCGTGAACTAGGGAGGTAAGGTCAGTTTGTGTGAGAAAGAAGTGGTCTATTCGTGAGTATTTTTTGTGGAGTGGTGAGAAATATGTAAAATCTTTCACATTAGGGTGAAGGGTTCTCCAGGTGTCGTGTAGGGTCAAGGTAGAGAGGGTGGTTTTGATAGCTTTTAGCGCACTAAATTTTAAACAGGTGGAGCCATTGGATGTGTCAAGATCTGGTTGTAGGGGAACATTAAAATCCCCGCCTAAAATAAGGGTACCCCTCTGGAAAGACGTTAGTTGATAAAGGGTTGACCGAAAGAAGGTTACTTGTTTCGTGTTGGGAGCGTATATATTGGCTATCGTGTACATCGCGTTATGTATGGTACCTCGTAGGAATATATATCTTCCCAGAGGGTCTATCTGTGTTTCTATGACTTGAAAAGGACAGTGTCGAGAAATTAAAATCGATACTCCTTTAGACTTTGCTTCGCTATTGGGGGCATGAAATACTAGCGGAAAGTTCTTATCAGTTAATTTGGGAATTACATCTGCTCGAAAATGCGTCTCTTGGATTAATGCTATGTGAACTTTTTCTCTTTGTAGCGAGAAGAGTAAGCGTGAACGTTTCTCGGGAGTATTCAGTCCCCTAATGTTTAAGGAGTATAGTTTAATTTGACTTAAAGTTCCCCCCCTCTGTGAGATGGGTGAGGGAGATGATACCAGAGTCATGTCTGTAAGGTATTGATCTGAAAAGTGAGAAAAAGGGGTTGGGATGTGGGGAGGCTGGGATGTAAATAATATAAGTTTCGTAAAAAGTTAACCAAAAAAGGAGCAATATTAGTAGAATGGGCCAACAGGCCTGTAATTTCTAGTTACCGATTAAGTGGTGGGGATATTCCACTCACTTTTTATTTACAGAGGGTAATCGGAAAAGTACGGCGGATGCCGGACCCCCAGGACCTAAAAAGAGTCCCAGAAGCACCAGAGCACCACCGTAGTGGGGTTGACCAGGACCAGCAGAGGCCAATGAGATAATAATAATTACTCTATAGCTATAAAACCAAAACTATGTTTCTTAACAAGCCAAAAAATTTAATCAATTTAGCCATGTCACCCCAGAAATGATTCAGGCTGAGAGGAGACAGGATGCCTATTAGAAATGCATCATATGCCAATTATGCCAGTTGAGGTCAAGTGGGTACGACCGACTGGTTAAATTAGAATGGTAAGCAATCTCTCAGTGTGAATCTTACATTTCTATTAATTCAAAAAATGTACTACTTCTTACTGTATAATAAAGCAGATTAAAGGAGAAACTAATCAACTAGTTAATCAGATACTATAAATTACTGTTATTATTGGTATTCTCATTTTCTGGGCCTTGACCAATTGGTATTCTCATTTTCTGGGCCTTAACCAATAATGCTTGGTGACTACCCATAAGGGGAGAGTATTGGTGACAAGGGTGTACTGCCCAAAACACTCGGTCAGGACCTTTTACCTGCTACCTTAATTAATCATGGATGTCGAGGCCCCATCAGAGTCTTATAAGGTAGAAGTGTGAATAGAGAGTCTACTATATTCTTGTGTTACATCTGTGTAAACATAGCTGTATTAGGTAGTAGGAATGGGGGAAACATCTTGTAATCGTACTACCCCAAGTATGGAAGTCATCAAAGAGTTATCAGGTAACCCCGGAATCCAGAAACCGCAATCAGGGGTATCAGTCTCTGTGATCATCAAGAGCTAGATGGTGCAGGTTAACCAAGGTTGGTCAGGGGGAGTTGGTTAGCCCTGTATCTGGGGCAAGCTGGGGGGGCAGTGTTCTTTTGGTCGAGTAGCCTCTTTGGTGCCTGTAAGACAGTCTCTGAGGTCTGCAGGTTTCTACTGTTAACCACAAGGGGAGGCTTATTTGGTCATGCATAAGGATGCCGATCAGCAATGGAACTTGTTTAGGTGATCAAGTAGCCTTTTTCTTGAAGAACACGGAACAAAGAAGAAACAAAGAACCTCAAACAGGATGTGATGAAACTTTCAAGGTTTGATAGGTGTATGAACCTATGTCTGGCCATTCACTCGATGTGATCTCTTCTAGCCCTTCTGGCTACCGGTGGGATCATTTGGTCTTGCTCCCTTCCTGCTCCGGGGGAGTTCTGGGGGAGTCTTGAGTTGGAGGGGGATCTTGTCCTGCGAAACCTGGTGGCTTGGGTTTCCATAGGTGTTTCGGGTGGTTTCCCCCTCCTCCCGACCGAACGGCGGTAAGGTGCATACCAGTCAGGCACTGAGATTGGGGGCAAGCCAAGTGTTTCGCAAAATCTAGGTAGGTCTTCTGGTACTCTCAGAGAGGCATTGCGACCTTGGTTGGTGGCCGACAGACAGAAGGGGAATTTCCATTTATACCTAATATCTCTGGACCTCAAGGCTTCCAATAAAGGTTTAAGATCACGCCTGTGTTGCAGAGTGATTCCTGACAGATCTTGGTATAATTGGACCGAGGTTTCCCCGCAATACAATCTCTGTCCCCTGGCTTTGTTCAAAATTTCTTCTTTTAATTTGAAGTCTGACATACAACATATTATATCCCTTGGGGGATCTGTATCTCTACCTCTTGGGCGCAGAGCACGGTGTATTCTCTCAAAGTCAATGAAGGTTTGTGGGGGTTTACCTACAATGGAGTTGAATAGGGTAGTAACTTCTCTTTGGATCTGGTCCCCCTCAATTATTTCAGGCATTCCTCTCACACAAAGGTTCCGGCGTCTTCCTCTGTTGTCTAAATCCTCCAGCTGTCGATTAACTTCCCTCAGCTGGAGGGTATGGTCATCTATCTTTCTGGTAGATTTTTGGAGAATTGCGTCGTGTTCATCCGTTATCTGTTCAGTGGCTGACACTCTGTCAGAGAGGGAGCGCAGGTCTATACGAAGTTCTGCTATCGCGGCAGCTAGGGTGTCTTTGATGTCTGCAGCCACTGCTCTTAAGTCCAGTATATTAATCTGTGGCAACCCGGCACTCCCAGTATCTTCCATACCTCTTAGTGTCTGAGGGGATATTTCTGGTTCAGGAGCTGTCAGCACTATATCTATGGGTGCTTGCGGGGGGGCTGAAAGTGAGCTATGAGTTGAGCCCCGGTGGGTAGATGCCCTGTTCCCTCGGGGATTGCGTGACTGAACAGTGGTATTATGCCCTGCTATTCCGGTGTTTTCTCTGGGGGACCGGGAGCGGGAGGTCGAGGAATGGCGGGAAGAGGTTCCCATACTAACCGGTACCCAAACTAGAATATTTAGGCAGTTTATGCGCTCTTATCGTAAAGAGATTGTGTTATGTTCTTGGGAAGTCTGGTGGAGCAGAAAAAAAAAAGAAAAAAAAAAAAAAAAGGGGGGTAAGAGGGTGCCTCTGAGAGGATCAATATAGCCGCCGTCACAGGATATGGGCCGTATTTACTGCCTTCCATGCAGATTTTACAGGGCACAATATGCCACAGAAGTCTCTCCAGGCTACTTGGTCATTCAAATCATGAGGTGGTGGGGTATTGAATAGAGAGGGGGATTGTCACTGACCTCTAGGGGCTGCCATAGAGAGGACCAAGATGGCCGCCGATACTGGAGATGGGTGAGGCTGGTGTCCTGTCAGGCTGCTGTTGGAAGGTAAGGAGTGCCTTGGTGATGTCCTCGGGGTGTCTACTCACTGTTCCCATAGGTGGAGGGATGTACAGGAGCAGGAGAGCTCGTGAATCACCGCCGGGCGCCGTCCCTGGGGGGACCAAGATGGCCGCCGACGCTGGATAGAGGCTGGATCCGCGGCTCTTCAGGGGAGTTTTGCAGGGTGTAAATTACCTCAGCGGTGTCTCCGGGCTGCTTTGTCTCCGGTCCGGCGGGCGGTGGGGTGTTGAGGAGCAAGGGAAGTCCCGTACAGCCACAGTGAGTTGTCCCCGAGAGGACCAAGATGGCCGCGACTAGGCCGAAGCCGCGGTCTTTCCTGGTGAGCTTCCCCCGGCTTCAGGACACGCACTCGCGGCAGTCTCGGGCAGCATTTTTTTTTTAAATTGGTTGGCTTCACCGCAGGCAGGGATGGTGTATGTAGCAAATGGGGAGTTTTGTGGACGAAAATGGGGCTTTTTTCTGTCACATAAGCTTATGTGCTTGTCTGAGGTGACAGGAGCTAGGGATTTAGTCGTCCATCTTCCCTGCTGGTCCGGCCACGCCCCCCGCCGCGCGTATCTTTGCGCCTGATCCTCAAAACGAAATACGCCTGAAATCCAGATTTTTCTGTCCTACTTAAAACGATTACACCGGCGCGTCTTGAAGTGCAAAATACGCTAGACACACCATTGATTTTCGATGCTAATATGCAAATGAAGGAGATAGGGCGATCCACAAAAGTACGCTTGTGCGGCGTAGATTACGCCCTGTGCGCATCTACTAGTTTCATGGTGTAAAATTACACCTTATAAAAGGTGCCCTAACTTTACACCAGCCGTGTAAATGTCAGCTAAAGCAACACCGTTAGGGAAGAGCTGAGCACACACACTTGCAGGACAACAATCTGTATGCCAACATGCCAGGGGCATCCATGCTCATAGCTATACTAGTGACTTTAGTAACCGAGGGTACCCCCTCTTCTGAGGGAACAGCAGCCAGGAGACGCCTCGCAGAATGCATCTTTGCACAGTAAACACACACATTAATCATGGCACAATGAGAATGCATGCATGCACACCCACTGTGGTCCCTAGCACAGACACATCACATGCACATGGATTGGATTAGACCCAAGTACCCCCAATGGTATTAGGGAGCAGCAACGCCACGCCACGGCTCCAATTATGTCACTGTGCATTCATACACCATTCACATGGACCTGGGATCACTTCTCCCTGGTCCTGGGGATCCCTAATCCACCAAAACTGAGGGTGACACCCTTTTTCACCAGGAATGTCACCCCCACATTCACACATCATTCACACACATAAACCAAATCATAATCACAGTATAATAAAAAAAAAAAAGTACAACCAAAAATTAATGGCGGTGGCGTGAGCTACGCCTGGGCCAGCCACGGGCACGGCCAACCAGGGGAGACTCATGGGGGGGAGCAGGGGAAGGAAGAGCCTCATGGGGGAGGGAGCAGGGGAAGGAGGAGCCTCATGGGGGGGGAGCAGGGGAAGGAGGAGCCTCCCCTGGTAACTGTCCTCCTGCTGGCCTGCCCTCCAAGGCCACGGCGATCCTGGTCAGACCCACAGTGAGGGCAGCCGTATTGGCCTGGACAGCCTGGGTGTTTGCGTGGACAGCCTGGGTCAGGTCAGACACCACCAGGGCCACGCCTGCTGTGGCGGTCTGCAGGTCACAAATGCATGTTATGACCGCCAAGGAGTTGGTGCCCACATCACTGACCGAGTCCTTAATTAAGCCCAGGCTGTCCTCCATCTGGGCCAAAGACCGGGTGAGCTGACCCAGATGTTGGGTCTGCCGGGCCTGGTCCCTGCGCAGACTGGCCGGCAGAACCTCGGCCACCCCCCTGGTCTTCTGAGTAGCCTTCCTGCCTACAGATGAGGCTTGTGGCCTGGGAGGAGGGGAGAGAGAGACCCTTGTGGGGGGAGCCCTGTTGGGGGAGGAGTGGGAGGGGCTACCCCTGATGGAGGCCTGACTGCTGCCAGCCACAGGGGTAGCCTCAGGGGTAGCCTCAGGGGTAGCCTCATGGGGAACCACATCCGAAGTCAAAAATATTTCCCTTGCCAGGTCCATGTCACACCACATTGGGACAGTAATTGCTGCAAAAGGGGCCCAAACCAAGTACTGAGTACATATGCATGCTTATACATTTCAGAGGTCCGATATTGTTCTATGTACAATCCTTGTTTTATTGATTGCATGTGATATTCTAATTTGACAAATCACGGCTTGAACTATCTTGCTTTGCATGTAATGAGTCTATCTCATATATTAGTTTCACCTTTTAAGTTGCATTAGTGAAATAAATGAACTTTTGCACGATATTCTAACTTTTCCAGTATCACCTGAGGGCTGGTAATATCAAAAAACTGATAATAAAATTGTCCACATACAGTCACTCCTCACTATGCTTGGGTGTGCAGCAGGCTACAAAGTGAATAGATGGTAGTGGCAGCAGAGCAGTTAGGTGGCATAAAGTAAAGAGTTAACAGGACTTCTCTGCAGAGCACAGTATATGCAGCCTAGGAATGCAAACATAGATAGGGAGAAGCAATAAGCAGTGCAATTCATGTCAATAGCAACTATCTGGATTGTAGCACTTCCCAACTTCCTCCACATGCCTCGGGAACACACTTAGGCTTATGGCAGAAGCAGCAGGCAGTACATAACAGGTGTCACCATGGGACACAGGTAGCACATGTAGCCGGGGAATGCAGACATGAAGAGGGAGAAGCAGTGAATGAAGCCGTGCCACAACAGTGAATAAAACACACCTTGCACACCTCTCAAACTACAGTTGCTGAGTGACAGGCGCAGCCGGGAGATCACCCGGCACTCTCTGGTGTCCGGAGCCCGCGGGAGACTTGGGATGTCTGCCTCCCAGCAATTTAGGCCCGTGCTGTAGCCATCTTTCAGCTATAGCATGGGCTTCAAGTGGTTAAAAATGTCCTCTTCTTCCTCCTAAAACCTATGCTGACTAGTCTATGTAAAAAAGATGTCTACACTTACCTATTTTCAGCTCACTCTGGATCGGTCACGTGATCTGGTTCTCATGTGTCAGCCAGCAATGGCTGCAGGGTAGAGGAGGTAGTGCTAAGAATTGCTGGGACATGGGAGGCTGTGAGTGACGTTACCACTCCCAGAGATTCCAAGCAGTTTTAGATCGCTCTCTCCTCTTCCGTGAAACCACCGCTGGCTGACACTGTCACAATGTGACAAGATCGAAGTGGACTGAGAATAACTAAGTGTATACAACTTTCTTAAACAAGTATAGTTGTTAGGAGGGGTGGGGGGAACTTTTTAAGACTAGTTAGGTTTAGGCTGGAGTTCTACTTTAAATGATCTATTTACCAACGTTTTAACACATTATCCATACAAAATTCACCAGAGATTAACACTTTTTTTGTATAGGAGTCCATTGAATGTTTGAATCTTGTGTGTAAACATTGACAAATAGACAAAAACACAGTGGGCTAGATTCACATAGATTAGCGGATCTTTAGATCTGCGTAATCTATGTGATTTACGATCCGCCGGTGCAATTTAGCGAGGCTAGTGCAGTATTCACAAAGCACTTACCTCGAAAATTGCACCGTCGGATCGTAACTCCCCCGGCGGAATTCAAATTCCGCGGCTAGGGGGAGTGTACAATTTAAATCAGGCGCGTTCCCACGTCGATTTAACTGCGCATGCGCCGCCGGCGAAATTTCCCAGTGCGCATGCTCCAAATGACGTCGCTAGGACGTCATTGTTTTCGGCGGCAACGTCAATTGCGGCCATCCGTATTCCAGACCGACTTACGCAAACGACGTAAAAATTTGAAACTCGGCGCGGGAACGACGGCCATACTTAACATTAGCTACCCCTCATATAGCAGGGGTAACTATCCGCCGGAAAAGGCCGAACGCAAACGACGTAAAAAAAAAGCGACGGGCGGCGTTCGTTTCTGAATCGGCGGTTCTCCTCATTTGCATATCCGACGCGTAAAAGACCGAGGCGACACCTAGCGGCCGGCGGGAGATTGCAGCCTAAGATCCGACGGTGTAAGTCACTTACACCAGTCGGATCTAAGGGAGATCAATGCGGAACTGATTCTTATGAATCAGTCGCATAGATCCGACCGTCTGATCTCAGAAATACGACGGCGGATCAGGAGATCCGCAGTCGTATCTCTTTGTGAATCTGACCCAGTCACTTCTAGCGCTAATAGGTGTTTCAAGGTGTGGCGTAACAGATATCAGATAAAATGGTGGTGTGAAAGACATATATGGTATCCCAAAGCTAGGTGGATGCTGCCTTCCTCAGATGGGGTAATCCGAAAGGAACTACAAGAAAAACAGAAATGGAAGGCACGCACACCTAGTACATTACCAGAGACAATTTAATAATAAGAAATGTTTGTGTAAAAGTGGGTACTCACAAAATGCAACTGACAAAACACCATAAACACAGTGCATGGACATGCATAGAACACGGGGTACAGCTAACGTGTTTTTCGGGGGCGCACCCCCTTCCTCAGAGCTAGGCTAGTCTCGCACACCATGGGCAAGCTCTTTTATAGGGAATGGTGGAATTGAAAATTGTGTGTCAAAAAGAGCCACACCCTCAAAGGGGCGGGAAAAAAATTGTTACACTAATGTAAAAACAACATAATCCATATCAAAAACCGTTATATAAAGAAAAAAAACATAAAGGCACAAATAAATAAATAATTAAAATGTATTCAAATCCATGATATATTGCACATTCATTTATATTTAGTCAGATGAATTCAGGTGTAGGAACACATTAGCAAAAAGGGAATGCAGGATTGATAAATAGGTGAATCCATGTCTCACCTTTACATGCCTGAAGTAGCTGCGGGAAGATGGGGGGTTTTGGGCATTTAGAGGTGTCCAAAAACCACACACTAGGAAACCAGGGAACTAGCTCAGTACCAGGGGGAATCCACTTTCTGGAAACTCAGGAAGATGCCTGATAACAAGTGACATCACTTCCGGGGCGGGAGCAGTACAACAGTGTCCACGTGGACATGAATGGGCAAAGATAGATGGAAGAAGGAAAAAAAAAATCTTTTTTCAAAAATTGTATTAAAAAATTCAAAGAATAACAAAAAAATTTATAGAAAAATATTGAGGTATTCTCCATCAAGATCCTTGCTTGACCAATGTTATTCCTGAATGTCCGAATGTAATTTTCCATAGACCTAAGAACTTAAGGGGATATATTGCTCCAAGCTCCGCTGGCATCCAAATGAGGAATCACAATAGAAAGAAACCCCCTTGAGAACACAGCGAGCCCTGCAGTTGGACGTGGGCGTAAACCCCGCTGAGCCGTTGAGGTGCTGAGCCACTGACAGCGCAGTGCAGTATCCACCGTTGGGGAATGGAGCCAGGAGAGCCGAACAGGCTGACTGGAAATCGAGCCCAGTAGATGACGTCCGCGTTGCACAGGAAACAGAGGGAAGCAGGAGGAAACAGATAGCCCATCTACAGTGGTGGACCGCAAGCTCAGAGTTGCCGTGGCTTACATGTTTCACGCATCAGCACTTTTTCACAGTACTTTGAGTGTTGTTTCCAGGGCGACGCGGACGCCATCTATTGCGCCCGGTTTCCAGCCAGCCTGTTTGGCTCTTACGGCTCCATTCCTCAATTGTGGATACTGTACCGCACTGTCAGCGGCTTAGCGGCTCAACAATTCAGCGGAGTTTACGCCCACGTCCAACTGCAGGGCTCGCTGTGTTCTCGAGGGGGCATTTTTCTATTGTCTAGCTAGTAGAGATGCCCCCCTGTTCGGTTCACAGCAGAATTCCCAAACAGGAGAAAAGTTTTAACCCGAATGGCGAAGTCTATAAACAGTAAAGTGCCCACTTTGAAGGCTTATATGCAAGTAATTGGCCATAAAAGGGGTATTGGGGCCCATGTACTGCTCTGGGGGACATGTATCAATGCAATTTAAAAAAAAAAAAAAAAGTTTTTTTTAGGAGCAGTGATTTTAAAGATACTTAAAGTGCAACAATAAAAATTAAAAATTCCTTTAAATATAGTAACTGGGGGGGTCCCCTTAGTCTGCCCTCAAAGAACATGCTGCAGCAAAAAAAAAAATTCAAAGAGAAAAAAAACGAGTCATATCACATTTAAATTGATTTGAGGTTGCAATTGCTAGCATTGCTCAGCTATTGAATAAAACAAGAATAAAACACTGCCTCCCCTTGTGACTGGTGCATGCTGAATTGGTGATGTCACAAGGGGTCAGTGCTATCAGGTGATGTCGCCAGGTGGCCCCGCCCTTACCTATATAAGAACTGTCAAACATTGTGGCCGGCCGTCAATGAGGGCGGAACGTTTTTTTCTGGGTGTGGCAGGTAGCGTGGTTGACGATGGATTTACTTCAGGGGACACTGTATTTAATTTTTTTTAATAAAGGAATTGTCATAAAACTTTCTGTTTTTATTACATTTTGACACTTTCTTGGTGAATGGGTAGGGGTACATAGTACCTCATACTCATTCACATAGGGGGGCAGGATCTGTGGGCCCCCTTGTTAAAGGTGGCTTCCAGATTCTGATAAGCCCCCTGCCTTCAGGTTGTGGGGGAGAGACGCTTCCCCATCTTTCCTAACCTGCCAGGCTGCATGCTCAGGTAAGGGTTTGGTATGGACTGGGAGGGACCCCAAACCATTTTTTTTATTGGCCCTGCTCCTTAATTACCAGCTTTTACTGCGCTCTGATTGGGCAAAGCCAAACACCCGCTGAACATTCTGCAGATTTGGGTGTTCCCAAAATGAGGCAAACAGCCAATGTTTGGCCCCAATCATTGAAATCAATGGTAAACCGCAGTAATACTGCCGGCAATGCGCCTTTTTCGGCCGCTAGCGGGGGATAAAATTGCACCGCTAGCAGCCGAATATTGCGGTAAATACGACAGTATAGCGGCACTAAAAATCGTGATGCAATACCGCTACCGCACCTACCATGCCCAGTTTGAAAGTGGCCTTAAGGTAAGCATTTTTTTTTTTTAAATACAACACCAATATTTCTCACTTGACAATCCTAAACTATTTAAAACTATATCAGAATCTCATGTTTGCATTTGTGTTATTACTTCGCACCCCTTCACATCACAGTCCCCCTTCAAATTCCAGTCCCCACATTTACATCACAGCACAATCTTTTACAACACATCCCCTTTTACAATACAGTGCATTGTATGCATCACAGTCCCCCACCTTTCCATCACAGTTGGCCCCCTTTCCATTACAGTACCCCCTTTTACATCACAGTCCCCGATATTTACATTGCAAGTCTCATCTTGACATTGCATCCCCTCCTTTGTATCACAGTCCTCTGTCTTTGCATCCCAGTCCCCCATATTTGCATCACAGTCCCTCATCTTTACAGCACAGTCTCCCATCTTTATATCACAGTTCCCCCCTTTGCATCAGGGTCGCCCCTTTTACATCACAGTCCTCCATCTTTACATTGCAGTCCCTCTTTTGCATCGTAGTCCCCCGTCTTCACATCACAGTCCCGACTTAAAATTTTTAGCTTGCCTTCACATAAAAGTCCCCCCTCTTACAAAACAGTTACCCATTTACATTATAGCACCTCCTTCACATCACAGCCCCCCTTTATATCACACCCCCCCTTTTATATCACTTACCTCCTTTACATCACAGCCCCAGCAACATCAATGTCCCCCCCTTGTAAAGTACAGCCCCCTTTTATATTCTAGCACTCCTTTTTACATCACAGCACCTCTGTTAGATCTTGTTTCTTCCCTTTACATAGCGGTCCACTCTTTGCATAAGGCAGCTCGCCATAACAGCACAGCTCCCCTTCCTTTATAACAGTCTGCTCATTCCTCCCCCTCACCTTCCTGTCCTACCTTTCTTAGCAGAGAGCGGGAGAAGATGTGTGATGGGAGTTTCCCAACTTCTTCTTTTAACAAGTGGGTGATTGGTTGCTAGGACCACCCCACGTAGTAGCAACCAACCGGTCACTTGTTAACTTGAAAAGTGGAGCAGCTCCCTCCCCTCCATGCAGACTGATCGCACCTCCCACACTGCCCTGCTGTGAAGATGACAGCAGCAGCAGTGGAAGGAACAGAGGACACAGGCAGCTAAATGGCGCGGCTGCAGAGATCCAGACTGTACTGTCACTCGGTCCGGACCGCGGTCTGCCATTTAGTGATGCTTGCTCTATATTATTAATATAAACATGCAGTCTCTTTATCAGCCTGAAGCTAAGGGGTTGGTAAAACTGCATTTCACTTCCTGTATTCTTCATGTACAATAAATATAGGATATTAAATCAAAGCCGATATTGAACTAAAAGCAAAAACAGGAAACCTTAGAAGATAAAACCATTATTTACATATATATATATATATATATTATCAAAATATTTTCTTTTTTCTTACCTCATATTTGTATGTTGTCAGATAGCTAAGGCCAGGTATAGCGAATTTACACTTTTCATCTCTATATGTTTTGCCATCTAGAGTCAGTATAAATATACCGCCATCTCCATTTATTCTTGTGGGGCGATTGCATGATATTGTGATCTCATTATTACTTTTTGAACTTATGCCTTTATTAATAATGTGAACAGCAGTTGGTACTGTAAAAATCAAAAATAGAACAAATATTAAAGAATGTAAAATAACTGATCTAAAGCAGATTTAATGAGTAGTGGCAATAAAGCGTTTCGTTAATTAAATAGTGAATATAGGAGACATGGACTTAAATTCACTTCAGGCATAAAATCATGTTCAGGTGAATTTAAAATAACGGAAACGTCCCTTGAGTGTAACTGAATGTGTGAAGTAAGCATTTTCACATTTTCTGATATTCCTCACATATTAGGCCCATTAAACACGTTTTGATAAATAGGAAAACACAACACAATGCAGTTAAGTACCGTAAACAAAATGGTTGAACTGAACAGAAGGATTTTCAAATTCAAGAGGGACACTCATTCAGGATTGACAACCCCTTCATGACATTGGTAAAACCATTCATAAACACAATTTAGCAACTTTGACATGTGTTAGTAATACTGTACATACCATCACAACTACTCTGTGTATCCAAGTGAATTATACTTTTTTTTGTTTTTGTTTTTTTACAGAACAGATTGGGCTTTAATTTGGTGGCAAATGGCAATATATTTTTTTCATTTTCGCTGTGCATTTCTTACTATTACCATAACTTTCCATTAAAGAACAATCCAAAATAAATTCTCCCGCTCCTGAGGGCTGCAGCACCACACACAGTCATGGCCGAAATTGTTGGCACCCCAGAAATTTTTCCAGAAAATCAGGTATTTCTCACAGAAAAGTATTGCAGTAACACGTGTTTTGCTATACACATGTTTATTCCCTTTGTGTGTATTGGAACAAAACAAAAAAGGGAGGAAAAAAAAGCAAAGTTTAAAAGAGCATCACATGCTTGAAACAATCTTATTTATCCACAATTTTGAAAATAATTTTGACCTGCCCATTTTTGAAGTTTTGTGTGACAATATGTCCAATTTTCTTTTTTTCCTCCCTTTTTTTGTTTTGTTCCAATACACACAAAGGGAATAAGCATGTGTATAGCAAAACATGTGTTACTGCAATACTCTTCTGTGAGAAATACTTGATTATCTGGAAAAATTTCTGTGGTGCCACCAATTTCGGCCATGACTGTATGTGTATGTTATTTGTTGTTTGCACCTGTAGTAGAGACCAAGCACATTTTGCTTTTTATGTTACCTAAAACATACTTACATTGATACAAATTTAAATAATGTTTAAAAAAAAAAACAATTCTACCCCAAGTAAACTGACCCTGACCTTTGACCCTTACCCTAACACTAATCCTGGCACTGACTTCAGGCACACAAAAGTGTGTATAAAAAAATAGAAAATAAATAGCTAGATCAAGGTCATCTAGCTATTTTTTTCTCTATTATTGTGTTTTTATACATGGTTTTGTTTGTTTACATTTTTCTCCCCTAGCAGGGAGCTAGGAATACAAGGGATACAGGGGCGGGCTTAGGGTTGCCACCTGTCCGGGATTCACCCAGACAGCCCAGGATTTGAAACATGTTTTATGTGTGACTATTTCTGTAATACATACTTTACTGTATTTACATTTTTCAATTTGTCAATTGTGCACACCTCATTCAAGTCCCATGGGCGACATCCATGTTTCTATGGCATTTGAAACATGTGTCTGGGTCTCTGCCTGCCTGAGACCCGGGCACATTATTCAGACCCGCCGTTGGCTCACTGTTCCTGTGCCTAAAATGTGCCGCCGTGTCACGAGTTTGGGTACTCTATGATTTCTGCTCTTGCTACCCCTGCAGTGTCAGTGTTAGCGGTGCGACTCCATTCGCTCAGTGTGCTGCAGAGCTGGCTGCAGACAGGACACAGAGGCAGAGGCGGAGCCTCCATTTTGCTGTGTGCTCTCCTCTGGCTGGCTGCAGAAGGGACACGGAGGTGGGGTTGAAGGCAGAGCCTCCCAATTCCCTGCTGCTCTGTTAAAAAGAGTGCAGAGATCGCGCTGGGAGACTAGCTTGTAAAGTACATTTTTGCAATGTTACTATGTCAGGATTTCAAAGGGTTCTCACCCCCCCCCCCCCATACATACATTCCTCACCACTTCCCCCCTACAATACACTATCTATATATACAGTCCCCCCATACACCATCCACATATACAGTCCCCCCCATACACCATCCATATATACAGTCCCCCCATACACCATCCATATATACAGTCCCCCCCATACACCATCCATATATACAGCCCCCCCCATACACCATCCATATATACAGCCCCCCCCCATACACCATCCATATATATACAGTCCCCCCCATACACCATCCATATATATACATTCCCCCTATACACCATCCATATATACGGTCCCCCCCTTACACCATCCATATATACAGTCCCCCCCAATACACCATGCATATACATATACAGTCCCCCCATACACCATCCATATACACAGTCCCCCCCTTACACCATCCATATATACAGTCCCCCCATACACCATCCATATATACAGTCCCCCCCATACACCATCCATATATACAGTCCCCCCCATACACCATCCATATATACAGCCCCCCCCCATACACCATCCATATATATATATACACTGGGCCGGACTTACCATTGGGCTTGACTGGGCTCAAGCCCATGGGCCCCACCTAATAGGGGGCCCTGCCCATGTACGTTAATTTTTTTTCAATAATATGCCAGTGTGTTGATTGGTCTAGCATTTTTACATGTTCTAGGGACATTGATCATTTTTGTCCTCCGTCCAAGTAGACAAACTGTCTTTCTTTTATTATTACCCTTGTGAAGCTATTTTTGCAATATTATGCCCAGTGTCTGTCCTTTTGCTGGATGTGGCATGTTACTTTGGCTCCAATTGCTGGATTTGCCCTTTGAATACATTGCACTCTGACTTGTGTCAGTGCTTTTTTTGTGCCCATGCATTGGCGTAACAACGGGTGCTGAGCTGAGGGGGGCACCGGCGCCCCAGGGTAATTTTACCGGGATGAGGCGGACAGTGTTGCCAACTGCCCGTAAAAAATGCAATGCGAGTGATGTCATTGCGCATCCCGCCAGGCGGCCAAACTTTAAAAATAGTCACGAGAGAGGGAAGGGAATGGAGCAATGGATGGACGAAGCAGTCTTGCCTTCTTGGTGCCGGAGCCTGGCGCTGGTCTGTCCGGACTCAAGTCCAGAGACTCCAGACAATTTAGTGACAGCCCAGCGACAGCCCTGCCCAGCGCAGCAGCTGCCCACAGTGCCCAGGCATCAGCAGCACAAATGGACCAGACCAGCTCATGGCAAGCCAAGCCTGCATTCTCAGACTTCCTTGCCTCAAGGTAATAAAGGAGCTGATGGTGGTGACAGGACTCAGAAGGTGACGGTGGTGGTGGCAGAAGGAGCTGGTGATGGTGGCAGGAGGAGCTGGTGATGGTGGCAAGAGGAGTTTATGGCAGGAGCTGGTGATGGTGGCAGAAGGAGCTGGTGATGGTGGCAGGAGGAGCTGGTGATGGTAGCAGGAGGAGCTGGTGATGGTGACAGGAGGAGCTGGTGATGGTGGCAAGAGGAGCTGGTTATGGTGGCAAGAGGAGCTGGTGATGGTGGCAGGAGGAGTTTAAAGCAGGAGCTGGTGGGGGCAGAAGGAGCTGGTGATGACTATGCATTATCGTTATGCGACGCGGTCGCGATGACGTCATTACGCCCGGTCATTCTTCTGGCATCCGAATGACACTATTTATAGCTGCGGCGGCTACCGATGGACAGTCGTGGCGGTTTGTATGGCGGAATTATATGATCCCTCTCCATCTGACAGGTACAACGGAAGCTCATTTCTTGCCAGGCTCTTTGTGGTGATATTGGGTTATTTATCCCCATACACAAATTTATTATGCTTCCCTAGGCATACCCCTTTGAAGTGGGAGAACTGTACCCTCCACTTTTCATTATGGATTGCTTATACCAGTTCTATTAAAAGTAATGTATAGAAGGTAGGGCCCGAAAGTGACTCAAGCCCAGGGGCCCCCACCACCCTAAGTCCTGCCATGTATATACAGTCCCCCCCATACACCATCCATATATACAGTCCCCCCATACACCATCCATATATACAGTCCCCCCATACACCATCCATATATGCAGTCTACCCATACACCATCCATATATACAGTCCCCCCCATACACCATCCATATATACAGTCCCCACCCATAAACCATCCATATATACAGTCCCTCCCTTACACCATCCATATATACAGTCCCCCCCATACGCCATCCATATATACAGTCCCCCCCCCATACACCATCCATATATACAGTCCCCCCCATACACCATCCATATATACAGTCCCTCCCCCTTACACCATCCATATATACAGCCCCCCCCCCATCTATACAGTATCTCACAAAAGTGAGTACACCCCTCAAATTTTTATAAATATTTTATTATATCTTTTCATGTGACAACACAGAAGAAATTACACTTTGCTGCACTGTAAACTAGTGAGTGTACAGCTTGTATAACACTGTAAATTTGCTGTCTCCTCAAAATTACTCAACGCACAGCCATTAATGTCTAAACCACTGGCAACAAAAGTGAGTACGCCCCTAAGTAAAAATGTCCAAATTGTGCCAAAGTGTCAATATTTTGTGTGGCCACCATTATTTTCCAGCACTGCCTTAACCCTCTTGGGCATGGAGTTCACCAGAGCTTCACAGGTTGCCACTGGAGTCCTCTTCCACTTCTCCATGATGACATCACAGAGCTGGTGGATGTTGGAGACCTTGCGCTCCTTCACCTTCTGTTTGAGGATGTCCCACAGATGCTCAATAGGGTTTAGGTTTGTAGACATGCTTGGCCAGTCCATCACCTTTACCCTCAGCTTCTTTAGCAAGGCAGTGGTCGTCTTGGAGGTGTGTTTGGGGTCCTTATGTTGGAATACTGCCCTGTGGCCCAGTCTCTGCAGGGAGAGGATCATGCTCTGCTTCAGTAAGTCACAGGACATGTTGGCATTCATGGTTCCCCCAATGAACTGTAGCTCTCCAGTGCTGGCAGCAATTATGCAGCCCACGACCATGACACTCCCACCACCAAGCTTGACTGTAGGCAAGACACACTTGTCTTTGTACTCTTCCCCTGGTTACTGCCACACACGCTTGACACAATTTGAACCAAATAAGTTTATCTTGCTCTCATCAGACCACAGGGTATGGTTCCAGTAATCCATGTCCTTAGTCTGCTTGTCTTGAGCAAACTGTTTGCAGACTTTCTTGTGCATCATCTTTAGAAGAGGCTTCCTTCTGGGACGACAGCCATGCAGACCAATGTGATGTAGTGTGCGGCATATGATCTGAGCACTGACAGGCTGACCCCCCCTCACCCCTTCAACCTCTGCAGAAATGCTGGCAGCACTCATACCTCTATTTCCCAAAGACAACCTCTGGATATGACGCTGAGCATGTGCACCCAACTTCTTTGGATCGACCATGGCGAGGCCTGTTCTGAGTGGAACCTGTCCTGTTAAACTACTGTGTGGTCTTGGCCACCATGCTGTAGCTCAGTTTCAGGGTCTTGCCAATCTTCTTATAGCCTAGGCCATCTTTATGTAGAGCAGCAATTCTTTTTTTTCAGATCCTCAGAGAGTTCTTTGCCATGAGGTAAAAGAAATGAATGCTGCGCTGCTAGTATGGTGTGTGTAAGTAAATCAATACCAACATGATGGGGTAAACATTATACACACCACAATAAACAAAGTGCTTAAATGTGCAAAAAAATTCAAGAGTAAAATGGTGCACTGAAATAAATAGTCCATATAGCTGTGGTCAGCTAAAAAATGGTTGAACGTAAAATCTTCATGTAAGCACCCGAGTTGTGTTGGAAAGAAAATCCACAGCAAGTGTAAGATAGCTGATTGAAGCACCTCCACCTCAAGTAAATATTCTGCTTACCGAACACCAAATAATAAATCACATGTAGCACTGATAGATAACCTCCGTTCCCCAGCTAGGTTCCTCCACACCAGATGGAATAAATGGATAGTCCTTAGCCAGAACGCACTCATGCGTTGAACCCAGGAGTGAAGACAAGAAGGGCAAACATAGAGTAGTACTGCTAACAAAACGATTTATTGGTAAAACAAAAATTATGCACTCACATGTCCAAAGTAGTACATTGGCGTGTGTTTAAAATGTAAAGCCGGCCAGCTTGAATAATCCGCTCGTTCCTTCCGGATAGTCGCGGGCAAACAGTGATGACGTCAGCACGCCGTTCTTCCCTACGCCGTTTCGTCAATGAGATGACATCTTCCAGGGGCACGAGCGGCGTGCTGACTCGCCACTACTTATGTGCATTCAGTGTCAATAGGACCGCCCAGACTTGACTTCCGGGGATCGTGGACACAGATCCGCCATTTTTGATGAGGGATCCTAGCCCAAATAGTGTATATCCCAACAACATTGAATGTTGGTGCTGACAATAATTCACAATAATAAATTGAATAAAATTATATAGCAGCTGGTCACTATGGCTAAAAGTTATATAAAAGTTGTATGTAAATTATTTACAAAACAAAAAGGATTATTAGTTACGGTCATTCAAACTGATCGAATTGATCCGACTTAGGTCGTATGCCGCAGACCTTTCAGCATTAAAATACACCTAAATTTATAGGTGTAACTTAGTTAAAAGGACACATTCAACTTAAGCTAGATCTAGGTACACGCACTCATTGAGGTACAAATCCCAAATCTGTTAGTGGTTGACAATGTGACATCATTGAATGTTTAAAATATAAAATTAGATCAAAAAGGATTCATGTCATTAAATCCACTCATGATCTAATTGTGTGACAATATAAAAACGCCCGATCATATATGGCAGAAAATGATCGGAACAGCAAAGGCAAAAATCAATTAAAATTTGAAAAAGCAATGCATCAAATTGAGCCGTTATGGCACACATAAGATGTAATGCTAGAAACAGAAAATTAGTAAAAAATAGAAAAAGTAAAAAAGAAAAAACATTTATGAGGAAGTCCTGATACCCCAGATGTCAAGTCAGGTTCACAGCATGTACTTCAGAGATAATACTAAGCATTCCTAATGTGAGATAACCTAACTATTGTCAATAAACGCGTTGACATCAACGTCTATATTTAATCCATATGGAGTATATGTACGAACACGGTGTATCCAGGCCATTTCTAGCCTGGATAGTTCTCTTACTAGAGAACCACCTCTCCAATGGGCATCATACTTGTCTATGCCCAGGAACAGAGTTCCCTCAGGATTCCTGTTGTGACACAAATCATAATGGTGTGATACTGAATGATTTGGGAACCCTGATCGTATATTGGTTACGTGTTCTCCCAATCTAACCTGCATGGACCTCTTGGTTCGGCCTATATATTGCAACCCACAAGGGCACTGTAGCAAATAGACTATACCCGTTGAGCTGCAGGTAATGAATGGTTCGATGGAATGCTCTCTCAAGGTGCTAGTTGACATAAACTTCAGAGTTTTTTTAGGTGCAACTTTGTTTAATGTACAGATTTGACATCTGCGACATTGGTGATATCCAGAAATGCCTCTCTGGAAAAAAGAAACCTTTTTAGTTGGCGGATCAACAACGTTTGGTGCTATTTTATCCCTTAATGAAGGGACACCTCTGAATATGATCTGAGGGTTGGCCGGAAGGAAAGTGCTAATTGTCCTATCATTGCCCAGCAAATGCCAGTGCTTTTTAATAATCTTCTTGATAAGATAATGCTGGGTGGAGTAACTAGTAACAAATGGTACAATAGGTCCTTCCCGGCGTGACCTAGTGGCGGAATCTAAAAGTTTTGAACGGTCAATATCAGCAACCTCTTTCCTCACAGTATCCAAGTTGCTAGGTTCATAGCCCTTCTCAACCAGTCTGATTTTAAGGACTTCAGATTGAGATTGGTAATCCTCAAGTGACGTACAGTTCCTCCTCATTCTGATGAATTGGCTCTTGGGTACAGAATTGAGCCAGCTTTTATGGTGGCAACTCCCCACCGGAATGAAGGAGTTCCTGTCAATATCAATATGCTGTCTCAGATCCAGCCTAATGATGATACCTGGCTGGTGACAGGTATCTCACTTTCCTTTTTCCTTTTTCCTTTGCCCCATTCTACGCACTCTCACTCTGGGTGTGTCACCACGACCTCCAGGCACAAACTTATGCACTTTTCTGTGGGCTTTTACCTGGATTTGGTATTTTATATTTTTTCCCCCCTTTTTTCCCTTCCCCCCCTTTCCCCCCCTCCCTCCCCTCTTTTTCGCCTTCCCCCCCCCCCTCCCCCATTTTTCCCCCTTTTTTCCCCCTTTTCTTTCCCCCCCCCCCTCCCATTTTTTTGGGACTCACATTACTGCACGTGACACTCTGTACCTTTCAGAGCTCCTTTTTTCTATTAGATTTACTTACGTAATCAATTTATTAGTTATCGTTTTATTATCCAGGTCTGTTTCATTAGACTTGGTCTTGGTGCACGTGTGACCCACTGACTTACCGTCCATCTGGAAACCCCCTCCCCCCCTCCTCTGGGAACAGGGGACCTCTGTGCCTCCAGGTAGGAGACGTGATTTGACCAAAATTCCCCTTACGTATTACAATACCCTTCGGGTAGTCTTTCTACACAAAAGACCCCCATTATGAATAACAATTTTGTTGTTTCTAATGTTCGATATTTGTTTTATGTTATGTTTTTAGACCGTCTCCTGACGAAGCGTAAGCGAAACTAGTCGAGACTCGAGACTATTGGTCTCATGATTTCAATTCTCTCACCGATATTTTACCCCGTCTGCTAAATGGGGATTGCACAACCGGTGACCTGATTGTGGTCAAGTTTGTATACTTGTAATGTTTTTAATGTGATGTAATTTTATTTATTTTTTGTCTTCAATGTGTATATGTGAATAAACATTTTCTTAAACATGAACTACTCAGGCTTTTGAAGCTAATTATCAAGTACCGGTATAGTCCTCCCTGCCCACATTTTTTCACTGGAATCCCAGGGTTCATTGGGGAATCCCTGAGACCCCTTAATTTATCTCACAATACTAGGACGATGGTACACCCCTTATTAATTTGTTTAATTGTAAAAAACAAAAAGGTTTAATCATATATTGTCACACAATTAGATCATGAGTGGATTTAATGACATGAATCCTTTTTGATCTAATTTTATATTTTAAACATTCAATGATGTCACATTGTCAACCACTAACAGATTTGGGATTTGTACCTCAATGAGTGTGTGTACCTAGATCTAGCTTAAGTTGAATGTGTCCTTTTAACTAAGTTACACCTATAAATTTAGGTGTATTTTAATTCTGAAAGGTCTGCGGCATACGACCTAAGTCGGATCAATCCGATCAGTTTGAATGACCGTAACTAATAATCCTTTTTGTTTTGTAAATAATTTACATACAACTTTTATATAACTTTTAGCCATAGTGACCAGCTGCTATATAATTTTATTCAATTTATTATTGTGAATTATTGTCAGCACCAACATTCAATGTTGTTGGGATATACACTATTTGGGCTAGGATCCCTCATCAAAAATGGCGGATCTGTGTCCACGATCCCCGGAAGTCAAGTCTGGGCGGTCCTATTGACACTGAATGCACATAAGTAGTGGCGAGTCAGCACGCCGCTCGTGGCCCTGGAAGATGTCATCTCATTGACGAAACGGCGTAGGGAGGAACGGCGTGCTGACGTCATCACTGTTTGCCCGCGACTATACGGAAGGAACGAGCGGATTATTCAAGCCGGCCGGTTTACATTTTAAACACACGCCAATGTACTACTTTGGACATGTGAGTGCATAATTTTTGTTTTACCAATAAATCGTTTTGTTAGCAGTACTACTCTATGTTTGCCCTTCTTGTCTTCACTCCTGGGTTCAACGCATGAGTGCGTTCTGGCTAAGGACTATCCATTTATTCCATCTGGTGTGGAGGAACCTAGCTGGGGAACGGAGGTTATCTATCAGTGCTACATGTGATTTATTATTTGGTGTTCGGTAAGCAGAATATTTACTTGAGGTGGAGGTGCTTCAATCAGCTATCTTACACTTGCTGTGGATTTTCTTTCCAACACAACTCGGGTGCTTACATGAAGATTTTACGTTCAACCATTTTTTAGCTGACCACAGCTATATGGACTATTTATTTCAGTGCACCATTTTACTCTTGAATTTTTTTGCACATTTAAGCACTTTGTTTATTGTGGTGTGTATAATGTTTACCCCATCATGTTGGTATTGATTTACTTACACACACCATACTAGCAGCGCAGGATTCATTCTTTTTACATTCTATATTATTTGTTTATCTAACATTTTTTTGCTGCAGAAGCCACATTCATTAATATATTTTGATATCACGTCATTATAAATTATATTCACAGACCTGCGCTGTATTCCCCACATACTTTGCCATGAGGTGCCATGTTGAACTTCCAGTGACCAGTATGAGAGAGTGAGAGCAATAACACCAAATTTAACACACCTGCTCCCCATTTCCACCTGAGACCTTGTAACACTAACGAGTCACATGACACCAGGGAGGGAAAATGGCTAATTGGGCCCAATTTGGATATTTTCACTTAGGGGTGTACTCACTTTTGTTGCCAGTGGTTTAAACAGTAATGGCTGTGTGTTGAGTTATTTTGAGGGGACAGCAATGTTACACTGTTATACAAGCTGTACACTCACTACCAGTGGCGTCTCCAGCTTTCATATTTAGGGGGGGCACATGGGGGGACAGGGACAAAAGTAGGGGGGCCAACTATAAAATGCAATTATATATATATATATATATATATATATATATATATATATATCCTGGGGCCCTTTACTATTATCCCACAACGGGCCCTTTCACATATTCTGCAGTGAGCTCCCTTCCTACTATACTGGGGCCTCCCAGGGTGGCAGAAAACAAGAGATATATGTCACCAGCACACCAAGAAAATATAAGGGTCCAAAGCAGTGGGAGAACTCTCAGGGTTGCAAAGGTTGTCTTGCCACCCGGGCCTGGTGTTCTGCCACTGTGGGGTTCCCCAGCTGTCCTGTCCCTGCTATTGACACCGCTGGTCTGGCATCTGTCTCCTTGGCAGCGGCGGCAGTCTATTAGGACCTAGTGCTGGTGACATTATGGGTGCATGCAGGGCAAGGCTGGCACTATTGGTTATAGAGAGCTGAGCCCCCAGCTGGTCACCTAGCAGCAGTAATGCTGTATAACCTTCTCTGTTGACATGCTGATCGGGATGTGATCCAGGTAATGCTCCCAGTCAGATCTAATCAACGTTGTCTTCTATCCAGCGACGGATGATCTCTCCAACGACGGGTGATCAGCGGTCCGGTCCAGCGATGAGAAGATCCATTCGTCCAGAGCGCAGCAGGCGAGCTCCTCTCTCCGCTGGACACAGCCCAGCGGAATGACGCGCTGGAGCTGTGACATTTCTTATATAGGGGAAGCGGCTACCGTCACGTGACCTCTGACGCACCCTCGTACTTCACTGGGAAAGCCGGGTCTTTCCCGGTCTTTCCCAGTGACGTACGAGGGTAAGTCAGAGTGGGCGGGGTCACGTGACGTGTGGCCGCTTCCCCTATATAAGAAATGTCACAGCTCCAGCGCATCATTCCGCGGGGCTGTGTCCAGCGGAGAGAGGAGCTTGCCTGCTGCGCTGTGGACGGATGGATCTTCTCATCGCTGGACCGGACTGCTGATCACCCATCGCTGGAGAGATCATCCGTCGCTGGATAGAAGACGACGTTGGAGTGGGGGGCCGGGCCGAGAGTGGATTCACATCGCTAGATTTTTTATTTTTTTTTATTAATAAAGGATTTTTTTCTACGGTGTCTGTGTGTTTTTTTTTAACTATTTACACTTCCTTCGTGAAATGGTAGAGGTACAGTGTACCCCATTACCAATTCACATAGGGGGGCCAGGATCTGGGGGTCCCCTTTGTTAAAGGGGTCTTCCAGATTCTGATAAGCCCCCCGCCCGCAGACCCCCACAACCACCGGGCAAGGGTTGTGGGGATGAGGCCCTTGTCCCCATCAACATGGGGACATCCTCCCCATGTTGAGGGCATGTGGCCTGGTGCGGTTCAGGAGAGGGGGGGCCGCACTCTGTCCCCCCCCTCTTTTCTGCGGCCGGCCAGGTTAACGTGCTCGGATAAGGGTCTGGTGTGTATTTTTGGGGGAACTCCACGCCATTTTTTTTTTAAATTTGGGGTGGAGTTCCCCTTAAAATCCACACCAGACCTGAAGGGTCTAGTATGGATATTTGGGGGGAACCCCACGTCATGGTGAGAGACCAAAATCCAGACCTAGAGTGCCTGCACCGCCACCCACGAAGAGGCCAAGTACTGCAGCCAGCTAGTTTTCCCGCCACTAAGCCCAAAGCCTGCAGCAGAGCATCACGACTCATCACGGAGCATCGCAAGTCATCACAAAGCATCGCGACTCATTGCAGAGCATCGCAAAGCATCGCAGAGCATTGCAAGTCAGCGCAAGCTTCGCATCAAGAAAAGACAAGTCTCCTCTAAGACTGACATTTGTTCCAGCAACCTACAGATCACAGTATCCTGCTCTTCAGAATAAGGTCAGAGCTATCCTTTTTTTACTTATCATTGCACATAGGCTTTGGCATAAAGAGATATTTTCGTGTTCAGGAATAAAAGACTGTAAAGTAAAACAAAGGACGGTTTGTAGTTTACGGACTCTAAAGTATTTAAAGTGAAAGTGATTTATTGCCTGCATCTATTGCCATTGCATTTAAAGTGAAAGTGATTTATTGCTTGCATCTATTGTTATAGCATTTAAAGTAAAATGTCTAAGCCTAGTATTACCATGCCACTGTTAGAGGATACAAAGATAGATAGGATTGAGGGTGAAGAGCAAGTGAACCTGTCTGAGGTAGAAGAGTCTGATGCAGCATTAGCCTTGCCCCAAACAAGTGAGCTAAGACGCTCAGAACGTATCAGAAAACCGACCCCAAAAATGCTGGAAAATTTGGAGCAAGAAGCAGCATTAAAAGGAAAAAGGTTCACCAGAATATATGATAAGTGGAAATTACCGTATTTATCGCGGTATAACGCGCTCTGGCGTATACCGCACACCCCCAAAGTGGCCCCCAATCCTGTGGGAAAAAAAGATCTTTTGTTTTTTTGTACTTACAGTTTTGATGTCTTGCGCGGCGTCCATCTGCGGCCTCGTCGGGTCCGGCGTCCTTCTGCGGCTTCGGGTGTCCTCTTCGGCGGGTCCGGCGTCCGTCTTCGGCGGGTCGGGCGTCCATCTTCGGCGGGTCCGGTGTCCATCTTCGGCGGGTCCGGTGTCCATCTTCGGCGGGTCCGGTGTCCATCTTCGGCGGGTCCGGCGTCCATCTTCGGCAGGTCCGGCGTCCTTCGTCCTCCCGCTCGTTTCCCGCCACGACTTTGAATACTGCGCCCGCATATAGCGAGCGCAGTACACTCGTGAATCTTCGGGCAGGCTCGGGCGCCTCTCGCACTGACGTCCTGTACGCTCAGGACGTCAGGACGTCAGTACGAGAGGCGCCGAGACTGGCCGAAGATTCACGAGTGTACTGCGCTCGCTATATGCGGGCGCAGTATTCAAACTCATGGCGGGAAAGCGGGTATCGGCGTATATCGCGCACCCACGATTTTGCCCTGATTTTCAGGGCAAAATAGTGCGCGGTATACGCCGATAAATACGGTATACATTAAAGATGCTTGTAGAAAGCTAAAGCAAGATAGTATAAAAGAAAACTTGAGTGATCTGGTAGCGACGATAGAAGAATGTGAATCAGAGCTTATGGCAGTGTATGTCAATCTGCGGTCATCCACGACACCTTCCCAGGATATTGTGAGGAACATGGACACATGTAGTGCAGTCACTAAAGATTTAGTAAAGCTCATGAGAGAATTATCATCTGAAGCTAGCTATTAGGGACGAGCTTCGAGTTCGAGTCAAACTCATGTTCGACTCGAACATTGCCTGTTCGCCTGTTCGGCGAACAACGAACAATTAGGGGTGTTCACGGCAAATCCTGGTGCGTTTCAGGAGAGGGGGGGCCACACTCTGTTCCCCCCTCTTTTTTGCGGCCGGCCAGGTTAACATGCTCGGATAAGGGTCTGGTGTGGATTTTTGGGGGAACTCCACGTCATTTTTTTTTTAAATTGACGGCGGGGTTCCCCTTAATATCCATATCAGACCTGAAGGGCCTGTTAATGGAATTTGGGGGGACCTCCAGCTTTTTTATTTTTATTTTTTATGAATGAATCATGTCTGTAATTGCCAGAGCCGACAATTCATTAGAGCCGCAAAGCCGGTTTTAAATGCCTTTTTTTCTTTCTTTCATGTGCAGGGACAGTTCTATCGACGGGAAACATGCGCTTTTTCACATGCTGACTTTACACCCCCCCAGGTACGAAATTTAAAGTAATATTACACTTTTATTGTTTCACTTTTAGCATTATTAAATTCACTGCTCCTGAAAAAACTGACGTTTTTAAAACTTTTTTTTGCATTGATACATGTTTCCTGGGACAGGACCCAGGTCCCCAAATACTTTTAGGACAATAACTTGCATATTAGCCTTTAAAATTAACACTTTAGATTTCAAATGTTTGAGTCCCATAGACTTTAACAGGGTTCTAATGTTCACACGAACATTTGGTGTGTTCGCAAGTTCTGATGCGAACCGAACAGGGGGGTGTTCGGCTCATCCTTACTAGCTATGATGAAGTTAAGGCGAGCAAGAGAATGAACAAGCTTTTCACGAGAGACTATGCTAGGTTCTTAGGGGGAACCACAATCTCAAGTGGGACTGGACTTCCTTCACTAGCAAAAGTGCCAGTTACATATCAGAGTCCTCAAATACTCTAGCCAAAAGAAAGGAACTTGTTGAACAACTTGCTGTCAAGAAAGCAGAAATCGAGATGGAACCAGCCATTGAGGCACAGCGCCATCAACTGAAAAGTCTGGAAAGGCTGAAAGAAGTTAAGATTGTAGAAGCTAGACTAGGAGTACACGAAGAGAACATGAATGGTAGTCATAGGTCCAAATCTGTACTAAGTGAAGAATCAGACTCCTACTTACCTTCATACATCCAGGAAAATGAGAGGAAACCTCCAGTATGTAGTGAAGAAAAAAGTCATTGCCATTCCATCCCTGCTCAGAAAGACGAAAAGAGAGACTCACTTAATTTAGAACTAAGTGAGAAAATAAAACAGGTCAATTCTACTCCTAGATGTCACTGCAATGACCAGGAGAATGTTGTGACTATTGTCCCAGCAGGACGGCAGAGAACAGTCCCAGCAAGACTTCCCATTCCAGAACCTACTGTATTTTCAGGGGACATACTGAAGTTCATAGAGTGGAAGGCAAGTTTTGAAATGATCATTGAGCATCATTGTTCCAGATCAGTTGACAAGTAATTCTACCTTTAGAGATATGTTGGTGGAGAAGCAAAGAAAGCTCTTGAAGGTAACTTCTATAGAACAGACAAAGAAGCCTACAAGCAAGCTTGGGAAAAGTTAAATGCAAGATATGGTCATCCTTTCTTAGTACAAAGAGCCTTTAGGGAGAAATTGAATAACTGGCTAAAATAGGTCCCAAGGAACACTTCAAACTCCAAGAGTATGGTGATTTCCTGCAAGCATGCAGCAATGCCATCCCACATGTACGAGGACTAGAAGTACTGAACGACTATCTAGAGAAAAAAAAACAGGATGCTAGCTAAGCTACCTGAAGAAGTGGCTTCTATATGGAATCGCTATGTGACTGAACAGTTGGATCTAAATAAGGACTTCCCAAGTTTTGAAAAGTTCTCTGAGTTCGTTAATAGGGAAGCACGAATAGCATGTAATCCAGTTACAGCATCTTACACCTTAAAATCCTTAGAAGAAAAGCCTGCAAGAGATACAAGATGTGCAAGAGCAACTAGCTTTGCAATCAACTCAGCAGCTAAAGGTCTAGATACCTGCGAAAGAAAGTTTAAAGTCACTACTGGGTTGAGTAAAAAGACAGAACCGACAAATCCTCAGACTACCTTTAAGTATATGTTCGGTGGAGAGAACCACTCCATACACAAGTGCCAACAATTGAAAGAGAAGTCCTCAAGTGAAAAGAAAAAATTTGTAATTGATAACCAACTGTGTTTTAGATGCTTAAGAAAGGGCCATGTTACAAAGGAGTGTAAGAAAAAGGCTACATGCAGCGTCTGCAAAGGACGCCATCCTACGCCACTACATGAAGAACGTCCAAAGAAGGATAAATCCTCAATACCTAAAGATGCTGAGGAAGAAAATAAAGTATCAGTATTCTCTTGCAGAGTAAGGGAAGGAGAAAGCAACGGCATATAAATGGTTGTACCAGTGTGCATTTCAAATCCTAAAAAGATGAACAAGAAGGTATACACCTATGCACTACTGGATGCCCAAAGCAACGTCACCTTAATTGATCAAGAAATCTGCAAGAAATTACAAGTGGCTACAGAACCAGTGAAGCTCAAGCTCACCACAATGATGGGGAGAGACACATTAGTGAACAGTCAAAAGGTTAAAGGACTGAGAGTTAGAGGACTTCATTCAAACCTCACATTAAATCTACCTCCATCTTATATGAAAGACGACATACCTCTAGATCGAGATTGCATACCTACCTGTGAAACATCCAATAAATGGGAGCACCTATCTATCATATCTCATGAGATGTCCCCGCTGAAAGAATTTGGTGTCGGACTGTTGATAGGCTACGATTGTCCCGAAGCTTTGGTACCACGAGAGGTAATCACAGGAGGAAAGGGTGAACCCTACGCTGTTCGAACTGATCTAGGATGGGGTGTTGTTGGAGGAAAACAGCAGATTGCGAACTCAAGACAGGTGACAGTATTGTTTCATCGAATATCTGTCCAAGAGCTACCAACTGTAAGTTCAGCAAAGGTAATCAAGATCCTTGAATCTGACTTTGCAGACATAAGTTCTGAAGAAAAGAGTGTATCCCAAGGAGACATAAAGTTCGTACACACTCACCAATCAACAAGGTTATCTTGAAATGCCCTTACCCTTCAGAGAATGACCTTGTCTGCCAAATAACAGAAATCTTGCCCTAGCAAGATTGAAATGCTTGAAGAAAAAGATGGGAAGAGATCTCAAATTCAAGCAGGATTATTTGAAATTCATGGAAGGCATCCTTGAAGAAGGACATGCAGAGAAGGTGAATAACCAACCTAAAGAAGGAGAAGTGTGGTACATCCCACATCAAGGTGTTTACCACCCAAAGAAACCGGATAAAATAGAGTAGTATTTGATTGCTCAGCAAAGTATGATGGTGTTGCATTGAACGATCATCTACTGAAAGGACCAGATCTTACAAACACTTTGCCTGGAGTACTCTGTAGATTCAGAAAGTATCCCATAGCGGTCATGTGTGACGTTGAATTTTTTTTCCACCAGTTCCATGTGAAGAATGAAGATAGAGACTTCCTGAGGTTCCTATGGTGGGAGGACAGAGATACAGATACAGAGCCAGCAGAATACAGAATGAAAGTACATTTGTTTGGAGCAGCATCATCTCCAGGTTGCGCCAATTATGGTATGAAGTACTTGGCTGATGAAAAATGAAAAGAATTGTCCATCAGCAGCAAATTTTCTTAAGAAAAACTTCTATGTAGATGATGGTCTTATAAGTCTAGAGTCCACAGAATCTGCAATTAAATTAGTAAAGGAAAGCCAAGAATTATGCGCAAGAGGAAACCTGCGCCTTCACAAATTCATCTCAAACAACAGAGAAGTACTATAATCCATCAGTGACTCTGAACGTGCATCAGCAATGAAGAATGTAGATCTCAATTATGATCATCTTCCAGTTCAGAATGTACTTGGCTTGGGATGGAATGTAGAGAACGACGAGTTCTTCTTTGAGATATCCTTTGAAGAGAAAGTTACAACCAGACGTACAAAAGGTGCTCCCTTTCTCGGCGAGATTGAGCACCTACGAGCCCCATCGCGGGAGCCAGCGCCGAGCTGGCCAGCCGCGATGGAGACAAAGCCGTCATAGAAGCGACGGGAGATCCGACTTGGATTCCCGCCAATTCTACACGTGTGCGGCGTTTGTTATGAATCCTGAGGGGGAAGTCCCCGCCGGATTTTAAATAAAAATTCGGCATGGGTTCCCCCCTCAGGAGCATACCGGGCCCTTAGGTCTGTTATGGGTTGTAAGGAGAGCACCCCCTACGCCGAAAAAACGGCGTAGGGGGTCCCCCTACAATCCATAACAGACCCTTATCCAAAGCACGCTACCCGGCCGGTCAGGAAGGGAGTGGGGACGAGCAAGCGCCCCCCCCCCTCCTGAGTCGTACCAGGCTGCATGCCCTCAACATGGGGGGTTGGGTGCTCTGGGGCAGGGGGGCGCACTGCGGCCCCCCCACCTCAGAGCACCCTGTCCCCATGTTGATGAGGACAGGGCCCCTTCCCGACAACCCTGGCCGTTGGTTGTCGGGGTATGCGGGCGGGAGGCTTATCGGAATCTGGGAGCCCCCTTTAATAAGGGGGCCCCCAGATACCGGCCCCCCACCCTAAGTGAATGAGTATGGGGTACATCGTACCCCTACCCATTCACCTGCAAGAAAAGTGGTAAAAACACAAATAAACCACACAGGGTATTAAAATATTTTATTAGTCTGCTCCGGAGGCCTCCCCTGTCTTCTTTAGCACTTTTACCAGGGTAGGCTTCTTCTTCCGATTTCCGGGGGTCTTCTCCTGCTCTCCGGGGTCTTCACCGCTCTTCTGTGACGTCTTCTCCGCTCCGGGGGGGTCTTCTCAGCTCTTCTGTGATGTCTTCTCCGCTCCGGGGGTCTTCTCAGCTCTGGGGGGGTCTTCTTCTATGTTCGCCGCTCTCCGCTCTTGACTCGGTGCACCCCGGTTCTTCGTCCCGCTGTCCGGTTCCTTCTCCTTCAGGGCTGGCCGCCGCTATACTGGCGGCGGTCAGTCCGCTCTTCTGTGACGTCATATTCTTCTCTTCTCGTCTTCCGTCTTCTCCAGATGTTGACACGCCGGTCGGCTCTTCTCGCTGCAATGACGTGTGCCCGGCTTGCGTCGGATTTATATAGGCCTCACAGTCCCATCATGCTCTGGTAGGTACCACGTGGGTAGGTATCACATGGGTAGGTACCAGAGCATGATGGGACTGTGAGGCCCCCCGGAGCGGAGAAGACGTCACAGAAGAGCGGTGAAGACCCCGGAGAGCAGGAGAAGACCCCCGGAAATCGGAAGAAGAAGCCTACCCTGGTAAAAGAGCTAAAGAAGACAGGGGAGGCCTCCGGAGCAGATTAATAAAATATTTTAATACCCTGTGTGGTTTATTTGTGTTTTTACCACTTTTCTTGCAGGTGAATGGGTAGGGGTACGATGTACCCCATACTCATTCACTTAGGGTGGGGGGCCGGTATCTGGGGGCCCCCTTATTAAAGGGGGCTCCCATATTACGATAAGCCTCCCGCCCGCATACCCCGACAACCAACGGCCAGGGTTGTCGGGAAGGGGCCCTGTCCTCATCAACATGGGGACAGGGTGCTCTGAGGTGGGGGGGCCGCAGTGCACCCCCCTGCCCCAGAGCACCCAACCCCCCATGTTGAGGGCATGCAGCCCGGTACGGCTCAGGAGGGGGGGGGGGCGCTCGCTTGTCCCCACTCCCTTCCTGACCGGCCGGGTAGCGTGCTTTGGATACGGGTCTGGTATGGATTGTAGGGGGACCCCCTACGCCGTTTTTTCGGCGTAGGGGGTGCTCTCCTTACAACCCATAACAGACCTAAGGGCCCGGTATGCTCCTGAGGGGGGAACCCATGCCAAATTTTTATTTAAAATCCGGCGGGGACTTCCCCCTCAGGATTCATAACAAACGCCGCACACATGTAGAATTGGCGGGAATCCAAGTCGGATCTCCCGTCGCTTCTATGACGTGCTTGCTGGAATGTGCTGTCACTATTCCAGTGAGTGCGTGATGCTGTCGTGCTAAAAACACAATATCACAAACACCTACTGTACCATTCTTTCCGCAGTGGCTTCTATATATGATCCACTGGGATTCTTGGCCCCAGTAATCCTCAAAGCAAAAGAATTACTGCAAGAATTATGCAGACGGAAGTTGGGATGGGATGAACCCATACCTGAAGATTTGAGGCCAAGGTGGGAGACTTGGATAAGAGACTTGCAAAATTTGAAAGAAGTTCGGATACCCAGATGTTTTGTACCTCATGACTTCGGAGAGTACAAGAGAATAGAACTTCATCACTTCTCAGACGCCAGTAGTTATGGCTATGGTCAGTGCTCCTACATCAGAGTGATAGGAGAAGGAAAAATACATTGTGCCCTGGTTATGGGAAAAAACAGAGTTGCACCTACCAGTATTCAGACAATACCAAGACTTGAACTGACAGCAGCTGTTGTTTCAGTATCAGTAAGCAAGTTTCTAAGAGAAGAATTAGAGTTAAAAATAGATGAAGAATATTTCTGTACGGACTCACAAGTTGTATTAGGATACATAAACAACGAAGCTCGAACATTCCATATCTTTGTCGCCAACAGAGTTCAGAAAATTCGGGAAATTACAAATCCGGAACATTGGCATCACGTTGATACAAAGCATAACCCGGCAGATCATGCTTCAAGAGGTCTGAATGTAACAGAATTGAAAAATTCAAATTGGTTCACCGGTCCAGAGTTCCTTTGGGAAAAGGAGATCATACCCAGTGAAGGTTACACAGAATTGTTTATGGGTGATCCAGAAGTAAAGGTTGTACAAACATTGAGCACTGCTGCCAAGTGTCAAGATGACATACTTGAAAGACTAGCCAGATGTTCAAAATGGAATACAGTCATAAACGTAGTAGCTCGAATTCAACGTTTGGCAAGGGGAATCAAAAAGAAGGAATCATTGAATGTAGATGAAAGAATGAAAGCTGAAGAAACAGTCGTAAGACTCATTCAACAGAGATTCTATAGTGAAGAGTGCAAGAGACTCAGTCAAGAACCTAAAAGGATTCCCAACAACCACCCACTGTACAAGCTCAATCTTGTTCTACAGGATGGTATACTGAAGGTGGGAGGGAGACTGGAAAATGCATCGTTACCCAGCAGAGTGAAGCATCCAGCAATTCTACCCAAAAATTCTACTTTCACAAGATTGATTATTGATCACTACCACAACAAATCCTTGCATCAAGGAAGAAGCTTTACCCAGAACTGTTTGAGAGAAGGTGGTTACTGGATAGTGAAAGGAAGCAAAGTCATAGCAAAGTATATAAATAAATGCGCAATCTGTAGAAAGGCACGTAGACCTACCGAAGAACAAGAATGGCAGATTTACCAGTAGATCGTGTGAATCCATCAGCACCATTTCTTTATAGTGGAATGGATTGGTTCGGCCCATTCATCACCAAGCAAAACCGCAAGGAATACAAGAGATATTGACTAATATTCACATGTCTGAGCTTCAGAGCAATTCACCTGGAAATGTTAGAAGATATGTCAACTGACGCATTCATCAGCGCCTTGAGATGTTTCATAGCCATTAGAGGTACTGTCAGAGAGCTTAGATCTGACCAAGGATCTAATTTTGTCAGAGCAAAAAATTAATTGAAGAAAGCTCTAAAAGATATTGATAAAGAAAAGGTAAGAGAGTACTTGTCACAGAATCAATGTGACTTTCATATGAATGCTCCACATGCAAGCCACACAGGAGGAGTTTGGGAAAGACAAATCAGAACTGTAAGAAATGTTTTAAGTTCAATGTTGAAAAAGAACTCCGGGAAAATGGATGATGCTTCACTCAGGACTCTATTCTATGAAGTAATGTCTATTGTTAACAGTCATCCACTTACAGTTGACAACATCAATGATCCAACAAGTTTGGAACTTTTAACTCCTAACCATCTACTTCACCTTAAAGCGGATGTGCCATGGGGAAAAAATATTAAAAGCCAGCAGCTACAAATACTGCAGCTGCTGACTTTTAATATTAGGACACTTACCTGTCCTGGAGTCCAGCGCTGATCGCAGCAGAGCACGAGCGATCGCTCGTCACTCTGCTGCTCCCCCCGCCATCCACGCTGAGGGAACCAGGAAGTGAAGCGCTGCGGCTTCACTGCCCGGTTCCCTACGGCGCATGCGCGTGTCACGCTGCGCCCACCGATTGGCTCATACGCTGTGTGCTGGGAGCTGAGTGTTCCCAGCACACAACGGGCGACAGACGGGAAGTCAGAAAAACCCGTCTTTTGCCCGTAGCGTGTGGCCGGAAGTGGGTGCAAATACCTGTCTTTAGACAGGTATCTGCACCCCCCTCCCCCCTGAAAGGTGTCAAATGTGACACCGGAGGGGGGGAGGGTTCCGATCAGCAGGACTCCACTTTAGGGTGGAGAACCGCTTTAAGTCTGATTGTACACAACTACCGCCTGGCAAATTCACCAAAGAGGATTTATATGCCAAAAAAAGAGCAAATAGTTCAATATCTATCAGAACAGTTTTGGAACAGCTGGAGGAAAGAGTACTTAGCCAATCTTACGCTGAGAAGTAAATGGCAAACACCCAGGATAAATGTCCAAGTTGGTGACATAGTATTAGTGAAAGAAGAAGATTTACCTAGAAGTCAATGGAAATTGGCCAAAGTTCTAGAAGTTCAAAAGGATGAAGACAAACTAGTAAAAAGAGCGTTGTTACAAATAGGAGACTGAAAACTTGACAAAAAGGGAAAACGTCTCACTACGCCACTCAAGTTGGAACGTCCTTTACAGAAGTTAGTTGTTCCACTTGAGAGTAATAAAAGACACTTGGAAGTTGAGAACCTGATGGAAAATTCCCCAAATTCATGTTCACATCCTACTATTGAGAACAAGAATTATAAGTAATTTTTGTGGGAGTGTAGCTGGCCAGCTAGAACTTGTCCTAGGTAGCTAATATAACCTATATATATATATATATATATATATATATATATATATATATATATATATATATATATATATATATATATATATATATATATATATATATACAGCTAAACCTGCTAAGAACCTAAATGTACTGCACATGTTTATATGTGAGAGACAAAAGCAAAGTTATTCACTGTGATTTTATGCTTGAATGTCATATAACAGTTGTATGTTGTGTTCACAGAGGCAAAAGAAAAAATATGCCTTTAAGAATCGTTTATTTATATGACAGTGAAGGTAAGCTCAAATAACACAGTAGAATTCATGCCAGAAAGCATAGAGTTAAGCTTTTGTGACTCATCAGTAGCCTTGCCCAATCACAGCTAATCTCACATTGAGCAGAGTTTTGACCTATCACAGCCACCTTTGCATCCATTCTGTCTGGGAAGCTCTTAATACTGTACATGTGCTGCAAATTCATTCCACATGAAGACAGAGAGCAGAGCAGACATACAGAGTTCAGTTTTATGGAAGCAAGGGCCTAAATAGGTATGTTACACAAGTTATAGATATGTTCTTATTGTAAATAGTGTGATTAGAACTGAATACTGATCTAGTTGTGTGTTCCCTTGTAGTTCCACCAAACAAAGTCATCTAACCGCCTTAACTGTAGTTCCACCGAACTAAGTCACATCCATCCATCCACTTTAACAAGCTAACCGAACTAAAGCAACCCTGCAAACCAAGTTGCAAACCACAGTTATACCTTTCAGAGAAATCCGAGAATGCTTTGATAACTTACAGAGAGAGAGAGAGTATAAATACTGAAGAAAGAAATATATCCACCATTTTATGTTAAATGACAAGATCGAATATTTGAACCGCCATTTTGTGATACTTATTCAACACGTGTTTGTACATGGACTGTCTGCTGTCTGCTTAATAAAGAAGTTATTTTAAGCATTTGGTGTGCTCTTTAAACCTTACTGCTTCCATAGAACGGCAATAGAGGAATTTTCAGAGTAATAGACAGTCTTGTTGGACTGAAAAGTCAGAGATATCACAATTCTTCTAATGCCACAGCGCATGAGGCACTTTATAGTGTTGCGCCTGCCACAAAAAGGCCCTTGTCCCTATCAACATGGGGACATGGTGCTTTGGGGTCCAGACCCCAAAGCATCCTCCCCATGTTGAGGACATGGTACGGTCCAGGAGGGGGGGCGCTCTCTCGTCCCTCCCCTCTTTTCCTGCCAGGTTGCATGCTCGGATAAGGGTCTGGTATGGATTTTTGGGGGGAACACCACGCCATTTTGTTTTCATTTGGCGCAGAGTTCCCCTTAATATCCATACCAGACCTGAAGGGCCTGGTAATTGAATTTGGGGGGGACTCCCACGCATTTTTTTTTTATCAATGACTTTCAATTAATTTTCTCTGTATTGCCAGGAGTCGACAATTCATTATAGCTGCAAGTACTTTTAAATTACTTTTTTCCTTCAGAAATTACACTTTGTGCAGGGACAGTTCTAAGCACAGGAAACAAGTGCTACTTTACAGGCATACTTTACACACCCCCTAGTTACGAAATTTAAAGGAATATTTCACTTTTATTGTTTCACTTTAAGCATTATTAAAATCACTGCTCCCAAAAAAAACGGCTGTTTTTAAACCTTTTTTTGCATTGATACATGTCCCCTGGGGCAGGACCCGGGCCCCAAAACACTTTTTAGGACAATAACTTGCATATAAGCCTTTTAAATTAGCACTTTAGATTTTTCATGTTCGTGTCCCATAGACTTTAACGGTGTTTGGATGTTCGAACAAATTTATTGCCTATTCGCATGTTCTGATGCGAACCGAACTGGGGGGTGTTCGGCTCATCCCTAATCATCATTATCCACATTCACCACACATTTAAGCTATTGCAAATTAGAACTTTAGCTTACAAACTTTGTGCTCTTTCAAATGTTTTTGTTGTTTTAAAGCGATATTAAAGACTTGTTTTTTTTTTTTTTTTTAAATAAACAAACATGGTATACTTACCTCTCTTTGTAGTGGTTTTGCACAGAGCAGCCCAGATACTTCACTTCTCAGGACCCATGCTGACGCCCCTGGCCCCTTCCTCCTGCCGGGTGCCCACACAGCAAGCTTCTTGCAGGGTTACCCAAGCAGGCATGCTCCCAAGCCGCAGCTCTGTGTGTCGATTCACACACTGAGCCGCAGCTCGGCCCCACTACCTCTGTCTCCTGATTGGCTCACTGGCTGTGAGTGACAGCAGCAGGAGCCAATGGTAAAATCCGAATTCCCAGCTACTTGCTGGGATTTGGATTTTTACAGTGCTGCAGATGTTTTTTGTTTTTTTTTCACACATGCTAAAGCAAAAAACAAGGAGGTAATCCTGGGTAATCCTGCGCTAGTAGTAGAAATGATTGATGTATTCTAAGTGTAGTGAAAAAGGAAGCTGCAACACAAACAACATGTGATAATCATGTGATAACAATAGAAAAAACAATATAGTTGCGCTAAAGTAAGTGAAATAGTGGTAAATACATTTAGGTATGATTGAATTAAACCCCAATATATAACCATATATGCAGGGCCGGATTTCCGACAAGGCCACCGAGGTCAGGCCTCGGGGCGGCAGTGCGTCTAGGGGTGGCGCTGATAGGGTGCCCACATCCACTTTCATTCCGCCTCTACCTGATATTCTACTGGCTATTGGTTGCTACAGCCGCCCGGCGTGTAGCAACCAGTGACGTCATGGATGCGACTCCCTGCTCAGCACTCAAAGTGGAGGAGGAGTTAACTTCCTCCTCCTCCTCCGCGCCAAGTGCTCTCCACCATCCTCTTCTATCTTCTGGCAAGTGCATCTGGGCTGTCAGTGGGGGCCCCACTCACATGATACTTCACTTCAGTCTCCACTGGGCACCTGAGTCTGACCCTTCACAGCACGAGCAGCTGACACCAGCGATGTTCCCGATCACACTGCACAGTGAGTGTTATTGTAGTAGGGGGGGACCTGCCAGCCTCTGCCCACACCATAAGGAGAACCGCCGGGGACACACTGGATTGTCAGAAGGAGTTTTAGGAGTTCTTTAGACCTGTCTGTTTGATGGATGAGCCTGTGCCTTTTGTCAGTCACTTTCTTTATCTCCCCCCTCCCTAACCTACCAGCTTGGAATGCTCCGTGGTGGCCGTGCTAGAAGAATCATAAAGCACTGTGAGGGGACCATGAACGAGTGCTCAGGAGGGAGGGGGGAATGTACAGCTGTCCGTGTGTTTGTACATGTCTACTGCCTATGTGTGCTACACTGAGACACAAAACAAAACTGGCTGTATGCAAAGAGACTGCTCACCCAATCACAGCATGTCACTGTACACAGAGAGGCAGCCCCTGACCTAGAGACCAGTCCCCCTCCTTCACCCACTACTGTGTATGGCAATATCCCTGATTAATAGGGACAGTCCTTGTTTTATAAACCTACCCCTCTGATCTTTTACTGTCTTTTTGTCCCTCTACCAAGTGTAACTATCATAGTTCTAATCCCTGATCGATAAGCACAGTCCCTAATGTATGGAGGGGTTCCATGTTATAGACAGTCCGTTAAAGAAACAGTCCTTATTATCCACTTGCTCTCCAAAAGATTTACCCCTCCTTAATGACCAGGCCATTTTTTTGCAAAACGTCACTGCGTTATTTTAACTGACAATTGCACAGTCATGCGACACTGTAACCAAACAAAATTGGCGTCATTTCCCCCCACAAATAGAGCTTTCTTTTGGTGGTATTTATTTTTTGCACTATAACCAAAAAAAGACCAACAATTTAAAACATTTTTTTTTCTGCTATAAAACATCCAATAAAAAAATTGAAAAGAATCAAATTTCTTCATCAATTTAGGCCAATTGTTGCTACATATTCTTGGGGAAAAAAATCCCAATAATAATATTGATTGGTTTGCGCCTATATGGTTATAGCATCTACATGGAACATTTATGGAATTTTTATTTATTTTTCTTCTACTCGTAATGGTGGCAAACAGCGACTTATAGCGGGACTGCGATGTTTCAGTGGACAAATTGGACACTCTGCATCTGGTGGCAAGTGGCAAGCTCAGGGTGCCCACTGATTCTGCATTATGGTGAGTTGAACTATTTCATTATATATTACAATGTAGTAACAGAAATAATGTGATTTGATCATCCTGACACCATAACAAGCATGGTGTCAGGATGAATAAAGTGCTAACACCAGCCATTAACCCAACAAATCACCCACTGCCAAATTCCCCATCAACTCCCGAGACTACATTCCACCTCGCACACCACCACCCAACCGCCAGTTGCCTCCACCCCCTCGGTCATTGGAAAAAGTTTGTTCCACGAAACAAGTCCCTCAAGAAGGGGGGGGGAGTGGTGTCCCTGAATGGCAGTTTGGAAATGTGGTCACCCTAGGCGCCGAGGCTACAGGGGGGTGAAAAAATCCTCTCTACTGTAACTTGTAAATACAGATGCGCTGCTGTATTTACAAGTGACAGCGCTCTCCTCCCGATGGCCGTTTAGAACCCTCTATGCTCTACAGAACACATTGGGGGTTATTTATGAAAGGCAAATCCACTTTGCACTACAAGTGCAAAGCGCAGTTGAAATTTCCCTAAAAGTGCACTTGGACATGCAATCACTGTAAATCTGAGAGGCAGATCTAAAATGAGGGGAAGCTCTGCTGATTTTATTATCCAATCATGTGCAAGCTAAAATGGTGTTTTTTTTTTATTTTCCTTGCATGTCCCCCTTAGATCTACAGCAACTGCACTTCAAAGTGCACTTTCAGTGCAATTTCAAGTGCTCTTTGCACTTGTAGTGCAAAGTGGATTTGCCTTTTGTAAATAACCCCCATTGTCTATCTATCTCTATGTGAGAGCAGAGGGGGGAAGGGGTGGGGGATGTACACAGGCAGGAGCTGCTCCACAGACATGCGGTGAGTTACAGCTTCTCTTCTGCAGCCCATAGTTAGGTGATCGGAATGCTCACTATTGAAAGAGGGAAGAAGGGGGGTTGATGCCAGTGGAATGTGTATTGATGAAGGGTGGGCTTTAAACTAATCTGGGGAGAGGAGAGCTCTGTACTTGGGAAGGAGGGGGGGGGTACTTGCAAGTACACATATCACCCCTAAATCACCTGATTTTTCCGTTGGTATATGTGCGTTTTCGGGGTTGGGGGACTTTCAGGTTTTTTTTGTGCAGGGGGCGGCATTGAAGGACCTGGCCTTGGGGCAGCAAAGGGAGTAAATCCGGGCCTGCATATATGATTGATCATGGTAGAAGGCCTCTACACAGGTGAAAATAATCCCTGTAACAAATCTCTCTGACACATGCTATAGCGACTGGGATTGTGTGTACTTTAGTAAAGCCAACTGGCAGCTTTCATGTGGAAGTTATACAAGCGGCTGTGAAGCCGCCTACCACTTCCACCACCCCAATGTGCTGCCTTTTTCCGTCCCCCACCCAGTGGTGTAATTAGGTTTCGTGCTGCCAGAGGCCTGAATAAACTTCTGCACTCCTTTATTTAAATATGAGCCACCCCTTCCTTTCAAGGCCACGCCCCTTTCTGTTTAAGACCCGTCCTGAAATTTTTGAGTGGGGAAACTAGTTCTTAGGGCCTGAGGGGGGGGGGGGGGGATGTATTCACTTAATTTGCATAGATTTCATCTCGCTTCTTGTTTGGCTATTGGGCAGGAGATGAAGGGAAATCTCTGCAATGGGACGGAGATAGTAAAAAATAAACTGACAGGGGCTATAACCCTCCCTTACTCTATCCAAAATGAAAAAAAAAAGTGTTGCCTATAGTTCTACTTTAACCACTTAAGACCCGGACCAAAATGCAGGTAAAAGACCAGGCCCCTTTTTGCGATTCGGCACTGCGTCGCTTTAACTGACAATTGCTCGGTCGTACGACGTGGCTCCCAAACAAAATTGGCGTCCTTTTTTTCCCACAAATATAGCTTTATTTTGGGCGTATTTGATCACCTCTGCGGTTTTTATTTTTTGCGCTATAAACAAAAATAAAGCGACAATTTTGAAAAAAGTTCAATATTTTTTACTTTTTGCTATAATAAATATCCCCCAAAAACATATATAAAAATTTTTTTTTCCTCAGTTTAGGCCGATACGTATTCTTCTACCTATTTTTGGTTAAAAAAAATCGCAATAAGCGTTTATCGATTGGTTTGCGCAAAATTTATAGCGTTTACAAAATAGGGGGGTAAGTTTATTGCATTTTTATAATTTTTTTTTTTTTTTACTACTAATGGCGGAGATCAGCAATTTTTTTGGGTGACTGCGACATTATGGCAGACACTTCGGACAATTTTGACACATTTTTGGGACCATTGTCATTTTCACAGCAAAAAATGCATTTAAAATGCATTGTTTATTGTGAAAATGACAGTTGCAGTTTGGGAGTTAACCACAGGGGGCGCTGAAGGGGTTATGTGTTCCCTGAAGTGTGTTTACAACTGTAGGGGGTGTGGCTGTAGGTCTGACGTCATTGATTGTGCGTCCCTATATTAGGGAACACACAATCGATGACAGCGCCACAGTGAAGAACAGGGAAGCCGTGTTTACATACGGCTCTCCCCGTTCTTCAGCTCCGGGGACCGACTCTAGCAGCGATCGGGTCCGCGAGTCCCGCAGTCCCGGAGCTTTGGACCGGGTCGCGGAAGCGCGTTGCGGGCGCTCGCCCGCAACCCACCGCTGGGCTTTATACAACTACGTACAGGTACGTGATTGTGCCCAGCGGTGCCATTCTGCCAACGTATATCGTTGTTAGGCGGTCCTTAAGTGGTTAAGCACAAATTTCTGATAATTTTATGGAGAGGACTAAGAGGATATAACCATGTCAATGGTGCAGCAGAAAACATATAGCACAGTGAGGAAGGTTTGTGGTCCAGGATGATAGGAGAGTCAAAATTAGAAGCAGCTTGTGTTACACTAACAGTGTAGCGCAAGCCGACAGGGACTCTTTCCGTGCTGCCCCCCTGCAAAGTGCTGCACTGGGCTTGGGCCTTGTTGGCCTAGGCCAGGATACATCGCTGCCCCCACCATGTTCACCGGGCTCTGCTCTGATGTCCTACCTGTCCCACCTGCGCGCCCGGTGCTGTTATGGCAAGTGTCACTGGGAAGAGCAGCGGGAGCTCAGCGGACCTCAATCTGCTCAGCCCCCCGCCTGTGTATGACGTCACCTCCTGGACTGGAGCTGTTATTCTAAGGCCCCATGCACACGAGACGCTGCTAAACTCGAGTTCAGAGGCATTTGGGCATTTTTTTCAACTGCCCCTGAACACATTTAATGTTATCCTATGTGTCCATGCACACAATCACGTTTTTTGGCGTTTCAAAGCAGTTGGGTTTAGGGCCGTTTTTCCAAACCCAAAATTTTGGGTTCAGAAGCTTTCAGCTTTTGCGTTTTAGACGCAAATCGCGGCAAATCGCGGCAAATCGCGGTAACGGCGTTTTGCCGCGATTTCGTTTATAGGCGTTTTTAAAGGTGACCTATTTTTTTACATTAGAAATCTCAAAAATGATGGCAAATGATGAAAAACCATAAAAAAACATAAAAAATGTAATTGCTTGCATTGCATTGTGGACAATCCACAACTTGTGGCAGGTGACGTGGCCAGTGGACAATCCACAACTTGTGGCAGGTGACATGGCCAGGTGACGTGGCAAGTGGACAACCCACAACTTGTGGTATGTGACGTGGCCAGGTGACGTGGCAGGTGATGTGGCCAGGTGACGTGGCAGGTGACGTAGCCAGGTGACATGGCAAGTGGACAATCCACAACTTGTGGCAGGTAACGTGGCCAGGTGACATGGTAGGTGACGTGGCTTGGTGACGTGGCCAGTGGACAATCCACAACTTGTGGCAGGTGACGTGGCCAGTTGATGTGGCAGGTGACGTGGCCAGTGGACAATCCACAACTTGTGGCAGGTGACGTGGCCAAGTGATGTGGCAGGTGACGTGGCCAGGTGACATGGCAAGTGGACAATACACAACTTGCGGCAGGTGACGTGGCCAGGTGACGTGGCCAGTGGACAATCCACAACTTGTGGCAGGTGGGGTGGCCAGGTGACATGGCAGATGACGTGGCAAGTGGACAATACACAACTTGAGGCAGGTGACGTGGCAAGTGGACAATCCACAACTTGTTGTAGGTGACGTGGCCAGGTGATGTGGCAGGTGACGTGGCCAGGTGCCGTGGCCAGTGGACAATCCACAACTTGTGGCAGGTGGCGTGGCCAGGTGACGTGGCAAGTGGACAATTCACAACTTGGCAGGTGACGTGGCCAGTTGATGTGGCAGGTGACGTGGCCAGTGGACAATCCACAACTCGTGGTATGTGACGTGGCCAGGTGACGTGGCAGGTGATGTGGCCAGGTGACGTGGCAGGTGACGTAGCCAGGTGACATGGCAAGTGGACAATCCACAACTCGTGGCAGGTAACGTGGCCAGGTGACATGGTAGGTGACGTGGCTTGGTGACGTGGCCAGTGGACAATCCACAACTTGTGGCAGGTGACGTGGCCAGTTGACGTGGCAGGTGGCGTGGCCAGTGGACAATCCACAACTTGTGGCAGGTGACGTGGCCAGGTGACGTGGCAGGTGATGTGGCCAGGTGACATGGCAGGTGACGTGGCCAGTGGACAATCCACAACTTGTGGCAGGTGACGTGGCCAGGTGACGTGGCAGGTGACGTGGCCAGGTGACATGGCAGGTGACGTGGCCAGTGGACAATCCACAACTTGTGTCAGGTGACGTGGCCAGTTGACGTGGCAGGTGGCGTGGCCAGTGGACAATCCACAACTTGTGGCAGGTGACGTGGCCAGGTGACGTGGCAGGTGATGTGGCCAGGTGACATGGCAGGTGACGTGGCCAGGTGACGTGGCCAGTGGACAATCCACAACTTGTGGCAGGTGACGTGGCCAGGTGACGTGGCCAGGTGACATGGCAGGTGACGTGGCCAGTGGACAATCCACAACTTGTGGCAGGTGACGTGGCCAGGTGATGTGGCAGGTGACGTGGCCAGGTGACATGGCAGGTGACGTGGCCAGGTGACGTGGCCAGTGGACAATCCACAACTTGTGGCAGGTGACGTGGCCAGTTGACGTGGCAGGTGACGTGGCCAGTGGACAATCCACAACTTGTGGCAGGTGACGTGGCCAGGTGATGTGGCAGGTGACGTGGCCAGGTGACATGGCAAGTGGACAATCCACAACTTGCGGCAGGTGACGTGGTCAGGTGACGTGGCCAGTGGACAATCCACAACTTGTGGCAGGTGGGGTGGCCAGGTGACATGGCAGATGACGTGGCAAGTGGACAATACACAACTTGAGGCAGGTGACGTGGCCAGGTGATGTGGCAGGTGACGTGGCCAGGTGACGTGGCCAGTGGACAATCCACAACTTGTGGCAGGTGACGTGGCCAGGTGACGTGGCAGGTGATGTGGCCAGGTGACGTGGCAGGTGACATAGCCAGGTGACATGGCCAGTGGACAATCCACAGCTTGTGGCAGGTGGCGTGGCCAGGTGACGTGGCAAGTGGACAATTCACAACTTGGCAGGTGACATGGCCAGTTGATGTGGCAGGTGACGTGGCCAGTGGACAATCCACAACTTGTGGCAGGTGACGTGGCCAGGTGACGTGGCAGGTGATGTGGCCAGGTGACGTGGCCAGGTGACATGGCAAGTGGACAATCCACAACTTGTGGCAGGTGACGTGGCCAGGTGACATGGCAGGTGACGTGGCAGGTGGCGTGGCCAGTGGACAATCCACAACTTGTGGCAGGTGACGTGGCCAGGTGACGTAGCCAGGTGACGTGGCAGGTGACATAGCCAGGTGACGTGGCCAGTGGACAATCCACAACTTGTGGCAGGTGGCGTGGCCAGGTGATGTGGCAAGTGGACAATTCACAACTTGGCAGGTGACGTGGCCAGTTGATGTGGCAGGTGACGTGGCCAGTGGACAATCCACAACTTGTGGCAGGTGACGTGGCCAGGTGACGTGGCAGGTGATGTGGCCAGGTGACGTGGCAGGTGACGTGGCCAGGTGACGTGGTAAGTGACACGCTAAATACACGTACACTGCTGCTCTCTCAGCTGCTCTGGTCTCACAAAATAGCTGAAATGGTTAAATAATATTGTTTTTTGAGCTTAGGGAGGGTCTTATGATGTTTCTTAACCAAATGCTTATAAACGCAAACGCGGTAAAACGCGGTAAATCGCGGTAAAACGCCGCGAAATTCGCGGCAAAAACGGGCGTTTTAAACGCCGGTTTTTTCGTTTGAAAACTTGTGTTTAGATGAGTTTGCATTTGCTTCTCGTGTGCATGGGGCCTTAGGATCAGTTCTAGGGGAAGCAGCTGATAGAACAAGGTCTGTGTGCCATCAGATGCAGTCGATTAGAGAGGAGACATCCAGGGTCTAATATATACCTGGTGCCTCAATGAAGAGAACCTGTCACCTATATGCTATCACATAGGGGGCTATTGGTCCCCTATGTGATAGCAATAAAGTTATGTAAAAATAAATAAAAATTAAACCAAAAATGTTTTAAGCATTAAAGGAGACATACATTTTTTTTAAAAACATTTGTAGAACCCCAAACACAAAAAAATGCATGCATTGGCGACTGTCCTAAACATGTTATACTGTATATCAACATGGACACCAAAGTAAGAGCAATCATTTTAGCACCAGTGCTCCTGCGTAACTCTGTCTATGACCTGTAGGGGATTTTAAAGCGTTTCGGGCTCACGCAATTTTAAGGTTTGACATGGGTACCTATTTACTCAGCACAACCTCATCTTTTAGATTTTACCAAAAAAATTACGTAATAACTATTTTATTCTCTAGGATGTCTGCTTTCAATGAAAAAAATTATAATATTTTGGGGGTTTTAAGTAATTTTAAGGTCTAAAATTATTTTTAAAACATGTAAATAATACAAATAAAATAAATGGCTTCAGGACTGCCATTGTGAAGAGGGGTGGAAGGGATGGTGGGGGGTGGCAAAATGCATCTTTGTCTAAGTAGACAAAAATCCTTGCATCGGCCCTGTTTGCAAAACATTAGACTGATGCCGCGTACACACGATCATTTTTCGGCATGAAAAAAAACGACGTTTTTTTAAGACGTCATTTAAAATGATTGTGTGTGGGCTTCACATCGTTTTTCGGCTTCTGAAAAACGACAAAAAAATATTTCGAACATGCTGCACTTTTTCATGTCGTTTTTTAAAATGTCGTTTTTCGTGTTGTAAAAAATAATCGCGTGTGGGCTAAAACAACGTTTTTAACCCGCGCATGCCCAGAAGCAAGTTATGAGACGGGAGGTAAAACTACCATTCATAATGGAGTAAGCACATTCATCACGCTGTAACAGACAAAAAAGTACGAATCGTCTTTTACTAACAAGGAATCAGCTAAAAGCAGCCCAAAGGCGAATAAAACTTCCTCTTTAGAGTGCCGTCATACGTGTTGTATGTCACCGCGCTTTGTTCATCATTTTTCAAAAACGATGGTGTGTGGGCAACATCGTTTTTAATGATGAAGTTGGAAAAACAACGTTTTTTGGACATGCTGAAAAATGCCATTTTTTTTCATGCCGAAAAACGACAATGTGTACGTGGCATGAGAGACCCAGGGATTATGGAAAATGCAATTCCTTTACAGGAAGTGTCAGTTCTCAGAATACAGATAGAGGCCATGTATGTCAAATGCCTCATGTTTCAACATAGACTCTTCTGACACAGGAATGTGAACATTTACTCTACTATAGAATGTGTGTACACTTCAACAAATTACACCATCAAACTACATGATCAGTACACAACTTATGCAGGTGAAAAATGCAAGGTGCAGGTAGGAAGGTTTATAATGCCTTTAAATCTCCATTTGCATTTGTTAAAGCGGATGTTCACTGCATCTGAGCACCACAAACCAAAAACACAATTTAATAAATTTTTTATATTCAAAGAAAACTCCCCCATCCATCCACGTCTCTATGCTTTATTTTGTTGAGAAATCACTTTGAAATATACTCTGCTAGCATTTTTTTGCCATGGCCTTCTTCAGTAAGGTCAAATGATTCATGTAGAATTTACTTCCTGGAATCTGCCTGCCCTTAGCACAAGCATGCATGCAGGAAAGTGTGCTTAGCTGAGAAAACCCCTCCTTTTCTCCTCCCCTCCTGAAGACTCCTGAGATGTATGGGCATCATATTCCCAGACTTTCTATCTATTTACTAATGCTAGCCGCATGAGGATTATAAAAAAGCAGTGTTGATTGGTAGAGTGAAATTCCACTTTAACTCCACCTTTAGGTGTTTATAAATATGCCACTTAAAAGTTGTCCTCCCAAATATAGTTGCAGACATGCCAGTTATGATGCTACAATACATTTGGGGTTATTTACGAAAAGCAAATCAGCAGATCCGAGGGGGGCATGCAAGGAAAATAAAAATCAGCATTTTAGCTTGCACACGATTGGATGATAAAATCAGCAGAGCTTCCCCTCATTTCAGATCTACCCCTCAGATCTACAGCGACTTCACTTCCAAGTGCACTTTCAGTGCAATTTCAACTGCAAATTGCACTTGTATTCTGCACTTGTAGTGCAAAGTGGATTTGCCTTTCGTAAATAACCCCCAATATATCAACTAGCAGACTGATTAGGTTTGCCTTACAGCTTTTGGTATGACATTTTCCCACAGTTTGACAGAAGATTGCAATATAGGTAAGACTGGCACTAACTTACCTCCTGGTTTTGTTTTGGTTGTATTAGATTCAGGTGTTCCACAAAGATCTTTTTTGTCCTCATCATAATTGCATGCTTCAACTTCTATTTTATAATCCGTAAACGGGTCCAACTGTTCAAATGTGTGCATCAACACATCTTTATTTTCTTTATATTCTGCTGAGCGATCTGGAATTAGAATGTAGTTTCTTGTTAGGGCAACCAACAAGATACTCAGTATGTCATATTTGATCTTTTCTCTCTTACTGTATTCTATACATTTATGTAGACCTTTTGTAACATTTATAAACGTATCATCTTTTCATACATAAAAAATATTAATGAGATATATATTATTATTATTTTTATACAGGATTTATATAGCGCCAACAGTTTGCGCAGCACTTTACAACATGAGGGCAGACAGTACAATTACAATACAATTCAATACAGGAGAAACTGGAGGGCCCTGCTCGTTAGAGCTTACAATCTAGAATATATATGTAGCGCCCTGCTTCCAAAGATGGGGGCGCTATTTCAAATTTAGGGGATGTCTGGGCCAATACTTGGGCCCAGACCTGTTGAATTGTGTACACATTTGCCTCTGTTCTGGCTGTGGTACTGCCTGGTAGTATTTTTCCCTTGTTGCCTGTGGGTGGCGTTGCCACTTTAGCCCCCTTTTGAAACGCAGGCGTACCACGTTGTATTTGGTGTCTCTTCTCGGCAGCAGTACAGTGGGAGTGGTGACCCAACTGTGCATGCTGGGAGGGGATACTTAAGGGGCAGATGCCGTTTTCTGTGTCCTTCGCCTTGTGGCCCATCTGGCGCGAGGTGGGTGGGCGTGATCTTAGTCTCGGGACCACACTTGTCAGAGGCTGTCTTCCTGTAAAGTAGGCCCAGTATCCTGGCTGGGGCCTACGCTTTGGAGGTGATCCTGTGCTGTCTGTCCTGAGGGAAGAAGCCACTCAATGAAGGAAGCCAGGGGAGGACCTGTCCCGGGAAGCACCGAGCAGAAGGCTGGTACTTTGGGAGAGGCCTGGTAATTTCTTGAAGGATGCACCGCTAATCTACAATACCTTACAGCCCGCCGGATTGGCTTAAAGGCCCCTTTGTCTGTAAGGCAAGAAATTCGGGACTTTAAATCTTGTGGCAGAGGATTCCTGAATATTCATTTTGTGTATTTAAATGGTCGGTGGCAGAGACTGTTCCTGTGCTATCCATGCGTCATCCCGGCTACTAGGCCATGTGAGAGGGGTCTATCCGGGTGAGCAATACCCACTCAGGATTGAGTGGTGAAGATTGGAATTCTGAGAACTATTGTGCATTCTGTACTGCGTACCTGAACCTTCCCCTTCTCTCTACACTCTCTACTTCCTTCACAAGTTTATGCAGCAAAAAATAAAGCCTATAGTTGAAGATTTTACATCTTGTGTGGACATTCCAATTACTACAGACTTCCTTCCCTAGACAACGTACTTAGAGGTAACGTGCAAACCCAAAATCTAAACCAGCAGCTCCTTCGGGGGTAGTGCTACATATATATATATAAATCCTAGAAAAATGCACACCTACTGACTGAAAAACTTTGTTGACCACAAGGAAGTACAAGTATCATCATACTGTACAAATGTGTTACAATCTGCCTTTTGAATGACTCTTTTCATAGGCAAGGTGTTCTTTTCATCATAGGCCTTGTTCTTCCTCCTCCAAACATAGCGTTGATCCATGGGCCCAAACAGTTCTAATTTTGTTTCATCAGTCCACAGAACACAATCCCAAAAAGTCCACATGACTTTTGGCATACTGCAGTCGACTCTTCTTATTCTTTGGAGACAGCAAGGGGGTGCGCCTGGGAGTTCTGGCATGGAGGCCTTCATTACGCAGTGTGCGCCGTATTGTCTGAGCAGAAACTTCAGTACCCACATCTGACAAATCTTTTCTCAGTTCCTCAGCAGTCACACGGGGACTTTTCTCCACTCTACGCTTCAGGTAGCGCACAGCAGTCAAAGTCAGCATCTTATTTCTGCCACAACCAGGTAGCGTTTCAACAGTGCCCTTTGCCTTGAATTTGCGAATGATGCTTCCTATGGTGTCTCTTGGTATGTTTAACATCTTTGCAATCTTCTTATAGCCATTGCCCTTCCTGTAAAGAGTAATCACCTCTTCTCTTGTCTTCCTGGACCATTCTCTTGACTTCACCATGTTTGTAACCACACCAGTAAATGTCTAGAAGGAGCTGAGTATCACAGTCATTTTAAAGCTGCCTAATTGGTGCTTATTAGGCTTTATTGCTGCTCCCTGACATCCACCGGTGTTTTTAATACCTGATTGAAAACACTTCAATGAACCTCTGTTCTTCAGAGTAGTAGTCTTTAACCACTTCTGTACTTTGGGTGTTTTTCAGATTTGGTGTTTACAAGACTAAAACTGTTTTTTTTTGCTAAAAAATTACTTAAAACCCCCAAGCATTATATATATTTGTTTCTAACACCCTAGAGAATAAAATGGCGATCATTGCAATACTTTTTGTCACACCATATTTGCGCAGCGGTCTTACAAGCGCACTTTTTTTTGGAAAAAAATCACTTTTTTTTATTAAAAAATAAGACAGCAATAAATTTGGCCCAATTTTTTTATATATTGTGAAAGATAATGTTATGCCGAGTAAAATGATACCCAACATATCACACTTAAAAATTGCGCCCGCTCGTGGCATGGCGTCAAACTTTTACCCTTAAAAATCTCGATAAGCGACGTTTAAAAAATTCTATTCTATTTTTTGAGCTACAGAGGAGGTCTAGGGCTATAATTATTGCTCTCGCTCTAACTATCGCGGCGATACCTCACTTGTGTGGTTTGAACACCGTTTTCATATGCGGACGCTACTCACGTATAGGTTCGCTTCTGCACGCGAGCTCGTCGGGACAGGGCGCTTTACATTTTTTTTTTCTTATTTATTTTTATTTATTTTATTATTTTTTACACTGGAAAAATGTTTTTTATCACTTTTATTCCTATTACAAGGAATGTAAACATCCCTTATAATAGAAAAAAGCATGACAGGTCCTCTTAAATATGAGATCTGTGGTCAAAAAGACCTCAGATCTAATATTTAGACTTGAATGCAAAAAAAAAGATGTACATTTTGTCATTTGAAAAAATGACAACAAAAAAATGTCTCTTTAAGACGCTGGGCGGGACTGACGTTTTGACGTCACTTCCGCCCAGCAATGCTATGGGGACGGGTGGAGGCCATCTTGCCCTCACTCGTATCCCCACAGAGCAGGCTGAAGCACCCGATCGCCTCCGCCGCTACCAACGGCTCCGGTAAGCGGCGGAGGGCGCGGGAGAGCGGCGGGAGGGGGGGGCCCTCCCGCCGCCGATAACGGTGATCTTGCGGCGAATCCGCCGCAGAGACCACCGTTATCTTTTACAGGACCGCTCACACTAAAGATGGATACCTCGGTTGTGGCAGCAGCTGCTGCCGTTACCGAGATATCCATCTTTAAAGTGCCGCCGTATATAGTCGTAAGGCGGTCGGGAAGTGGTTAAAGCGGGAGTTCACCCCAAAAAAAAAATTTAACATTAGATTCAGTCTCGTTTTGTCTAGGGGAATCGGGTGTTTTTTTTTTAATCGAAGCAGTACTTACCGTTTTAGAGATAGATCTTCTCCGCCGCTTCTGGGTATGGTCTTCGGGACTGGGCGTTCCTATTTGATTGACAGGCTTCCGACAGGCTTCCGACGGTCGCATACATCGTGTCACGAGTAGCCGAAAGAAGCCGAACGTCGGTGCGGCTCTATATAGCGCCTGCGCACCGACGTTCGGCTACTTTCGGAAAATCGTGACGCGATGTATGCGACCGTCGGAAGCCTGTAGCCTGCATCCTGTCATCCAACCAACTGTACCCCAACAGCTGCACCACAATACTGATCTGCCACCCACTGAGAGATAATGATGTGCTGTAACCTCTAGCAAGCAAGCAGTGAGCGGTAATAAAGTGCAGTAACCTCTAGCAACCAATCAGTGAGTGATAAGCAGTAACTTATAGCAAACCAATCAGTGAACATAATGTGCAGTATACAGTACTCTTGCAACCAATCAGTGAGCGGTAATAATCTGCAGTAACCTCTATCAGTGAGCGGTAATTTTGTGCAGTAACCTCTAGCAACCAGTGAGCGGTAATGGTGTGCAATAACCTCTGTCAACCAATGGGTGAGCGGTAATGATGTGCAGTAAGCGCTAGCAACTAATCAGCGAGCTTGGAGCAATCAGAGAGTGTGAACCAAATCTTTATGTTTACAGTATTAACCACTTGCCTACTGTGCACATACACCCCCTTCCTGCCCAGACGAAATTTTAGCTTCCGGCACTGCGTCGCTTTAACTGACAATTGCGCGGTCGTGCGACGTAGCTTACAAACAAAATTTACGTCCTTTTTTTCCCACAAATAGAGCTTTCTTTTGGTGGTATTTGATCACCTGTGCGGTTTTTATTTTTTGGGCTATAAACAAAAAAATAGTGTAAATTTTGAAAAAAAACACACTGGGCTAGATTCAGAAAGAATTTACGTCGGCGTATCTATTGATACGCCGCGTAAGTTCTAGGATGCGCCGGCGTATCTTTTTTCTGTATTCAGAAAGCAAGATACGCCAAAATTTGGCTAAGATACGACCGACGTAAGTCTCTTACGCCGTCGTATCTTAGTTGCATATTTACGCTGGCCGCTAGGTGGCGCTTCCGTAGATTTACACGTCGAATATGGTAATGAGCTAGATACGCCGATTCACGAACGTAGTTGCGCCCGGCGTATCTATATACGCCGTTTGCGTAAGGCGTCGGACCGGCGTAAAGTTACCCCTGCTATATGAGGTGCAGGCAATGTTAAGCATGGACGTCGGGACAGCGTCAGATTTTTCGTCGTTTACGTCGTTTGCGTAAGTCATCCGTGAATGGGGCTGGGCATAAGTTACGTTCACGTCGAAAGCATTGACTATTTGCTGCGTGATTTCGAGCATGCGCACTGGGATACTTTCACGGACGGCGCATGCGCCGTTCGTTAGAAGCGTCAAATACGTGGGGTCACTAGTAATTAGCATACAACACGCCCCCTACCAGCCTATTGTGAATTAGGCGGGCTTACACCGGCCCATATACGCTACGCCGCCGTAACTTCGGGCGCAAAATCTTTCTGAATACAGGACTTGCCTGTCAAAGTTGCGGCGGCGTACCGTATATAAATCTCTCTGGATCTAGCCCAATATTTTTTACTTTTTGCTATAATAAATATCTCATTAAAAAAAAAAAATTGTTATCTCAGTTTAGGCCGATACGTATTCTCCTACATATTTTTAGTAATTAAAAAAAAATCGCAATAACCGTATAGTGACTGGTTTGCGCAAAAGTTGTATTGCCTACAAAATAGGGGACATAATTATGATTTTTTTTTTGTTTATTTTTTACTAGGAATGGCGGCGATCTGCGATTTTTTTCGGATCTGCGACATTATAGCGGACACATGGGACACTTTTGACACATTTTTGGGACCATTCACAATTATACAGCGAACAGTGCTATAAATACGATTACTGTATAAATGTGACTGGCAGGGAAGGGGTTAACCACTAGGGGGTGGGGAAGGGGTTAAATGTGTAGCCTAGTGAGTGTTCTAACTGTAGGGGGTGACTAAGGGAGGTGACCGATCTGTGTCCCTATGTACAAGGAACACAGCATCGGTCTCCTCTCCCTGAAAGTACGTGGATCTCTGTGTTTATACACAGAGATCCACGGTCCTGCTCAGTTACTGGGCAATCGCGGGTGCCTGGCGGCCATTGCGGCCGCCGGGCACGCGCACTGTGTTCCCAGTAACGCGACGGGCAAGAGCGCGCCCCCTATCGACTTTAAATGATAGGACGTCATATGACGTCCTGTCAGAATAATAGAGTATTCTGCCTGCCGTCATTTGACGGCGTGCGGTTGTAAGGAGGTTAAAGTTATTTTTTTTAGATAAGTCTATGTGCTTGTTTTTTTTAGGATGTTGGGGTTTATAGTGAAATTTGTAGGGGTGGGGGGGCAGAAAAATGTTTGCCCTGGGTCCAATCAATATAAAGATAGCCCTGGGTGTCCCCAGGCTGGCGGGGTGAGCTGGTCAGCACACACTGGGGTAAAGCCATGGAGGTTCCAGCTATCTGTAAGGCCCCGTACACACGGCCGAGTTTCTCGGCAGAATTCAGCCAGAAACTCGATCGGAGCTGGATTCTGCCGAGAAACTCGTCGTGTGTACACTTTTCAGCGAGGAAGCCGACGAGGAACTCGTCGGGCCAAATAGAGAACATGTTCTCTATTTCCTCGTTGTTCAATGAGGAAAGTCGGCCCGCCGAGATCCTCGGCGGCTTCAACAATGAACTCGACGAGGAACTCGATGTGTTTGGCACGTCGAGTTCCTCGGACGTGTGTACGGGGCCTCACACTCCACTCACATGGAGAACATCTCATCAGCTGCAGCTAATAGCGGGCTCTACTGCCGTCCTAGCTTTCTCCCAAAGCTGGCACCACATTGCATGGCAGGAGTTGTATTTCTCCACACCACACACTAGACTTGGCCCGCCGGTGCCTGCGCTCTGCAGAGACTACACCTCCCAGAATGCTCTGCAGGGCGCGCAAAGTGAATGTGTCTGCTTCTCCTGCTTGTGGTAGGGGACAGAGGAGTGTAAAGAAGGATCTTCTCTTTGTGGCAGGATCATCTGTGGCTGTGACTCTAGTATTTGGTGGCTGTTGCAGCAATGTGGTGTTATCCATGTTAGCCAGGTGAGAGTTTGCTTGACATTACCATAATAAGACCATATCTTGTATCATATATATGCAGTCTCTGACCATCACCTGCAGTATGTCTTCATAGTTTCTGACCATCTCCTGTTTAATGTCTGCAGTCTCTATCTCCTGTATCATGTCTGCAGTCTCTGGGGGGTAGCCTACAGAAGAGTCAAGAGTGGGAGTGCTGCTAGGACGGGGGTCATGGGAGTAGTCAGACGTGTGTGGACTGTGGAGAGGATAATATAGGATGAAACCAGAGCCGCCAAGCTGGAGCCCAGAGAGGACCATCTGACTGAGCCCTGCACGGTACACCTGAAAGGAGGTAATTGACAGCGGTGCTAGAACTGTCAAAAGGGGAATCACTGATGTAAGGCAGAGTGAATACAGTAAGGTAAGGGGACACTAATATAAAGGTTTCCCCTTATACCAGTAACCCCCCCTTACCTTAGTGCATTCACTCTGCGGAAGGTGCCCTGGAGTCACCAGAGTCCCCCCACACACACAAATTACAGTTCCTGTTTAAAATGTAAGTTGGAACCCTGCGGACCCTGATGTAAAGGGGAATGCTGTGTACTCTGATATAAGGTGATCTCTGGTCACCAGAGCTCCCCCTTACATCAGAGTTCCCTTTACACCAAAGTCTGCAGCATTCCCCTTTACATCATGATCCGCAGCGTTCCACTTTACATCAAAGTTTCCCTTGCACTGTAAGGAGTAATCCTGCAGACTCTGATGTAAGGGGGAACTCTGTGCTGGGTTATATTAACTGACCTTCATGTAAATAGAGAAATATAGGTTTTGACTTTTGTTAAAACCAGGGGACAGGGATGCGTTTTCCCCCTGGGCTGCTCTGATTTGCTCTGCAAAGGCTGCCTTGTCGCCAGCTCAGGGCCGCACATGCACAATATTTGAGCTGGCCGAGTGCGGCAGCTATATCCAGCACTTTGAGCAGCGATGTCTTCTCTGTCTCACAGCCGACAGTCTGTGCTACAGAGCCCAGCCCCTCCCTCCTCCACACAATTGGCTGGCAGAGGCTGCTCTCTCTTTCCCCGCCCACACTCTGGCCAGCCTGTGTGCTGTCTGTGAATAAGATGTGTGGGCGGAAAGTTCAATCTGAGCAGTCGGCTCGAATGCAGAGAGTCTCCTGGGACCATACAAGTAAAGTAAGTGAGCTTCTCCTCCCTCCTTCTCTCTGCAGCTAAAACTTTTTTTTTTTTTTTTTCTAGCAGCCTGTGACAGACACTACCCAGGTGTTATGATGTGGGCTCACACTGGTATCCTGCAGTTTGTCTTTCTGCATGTTGCCCCTGGTCCCATAGAGGTTGCACACTGTCAGGGTAACAATCCTACACGGACACATTCTTCCCAGCTTCACGGCAGACCAGCTCTGTTGAGCGCGCCGCTGATGCACGCGCATGCGCGGTGTGTCCAGACATCGCGTGCACGGGCGCGCGCACGGACGCGCTCTCGGGCGCGCACAAGCTCGCTCCACCTTGGGCCAATCAGAGGCTTGAGCGGCCTATTTAAACCAGCCCCTTCCTCCCTGCAAATTGCTGGTTCGTAACAGCTCTTGGATTTACCTTGCTGCTATATTTAACTTTGGATATCCTGTTTACCTGACCCTTGGCCTGCTTTTGGATTGTCGCCTTCTGTAACCCTTTGGACCCCGGCTTGAATTTGGACTACCTGATCTCTCTAATCCCTGACCTCCGGCTTTGAACTTTGGATACTCTGTTTTGCTTCAGCCCCTGACCCCGGCTTGTTCCTGGAATTACCTTTCAGTCTTGTTTCCTGTGTGCACCCTTTATTGGACTGTTTCCAGTGCAATCCTGAACAGTCTCCAGTGAGCCTCCGCTATCCGGTTCCCGGTCTACTCCGGATCTCCACCTGCCACTGGTCCCGGTGCCTCCTGGTGCGTCCTTCCCTCTGTCCCAAATCCAGGGGGCGGATCGCATTGGGTTGCAAAGGTGAGCCGCCCTTGGGATCTTGGGCCTCGGTAAGTGATTTCCTGATAATACGAACCAGCCAAGATGTCTGAGGTCGACAGGGCGCGCTCACCCTTTGAAGCCCTGTGTCAACAGGTTTCTGCATTGACTGATGCCGTCCAAAAACTGCAAGAGGGATACCTTCAGATGGATGGCCGTCTTAAACAATTGGTCACACCTGGACCTTCAGCTTCTCCTTCCACTCCAGCATCCACCTCCCAGTCGTCTGCAGCACCGGTTGCGGCTGCGATTCATCCGGAGCCCCGGGTTCCTACACCTGAGCGGTTTTCTGGCGACCGCAAAAGATTCCGAGCTTTTAAGTACGTCTGTTTACTCTATTTGTCACTACAACCTAGAACTTTTTGCTCTGAAGCTGTAAAAGTTGGCTTTGTGATTTCGCTCCTTTCTGATGAACCCCAAGCATGGGCCCATAGCCTAATGGAGCAGAGAAACCCCATATTGGACACTATGGACTCTTTTCTAGAACACATGTCCAAATTGTATGACGATCCGTTACGTTCAGCTACAGCAGAAGTCACGCTCCACAACTTAAGCCAGGGGAGGAGACCCGTGGAGGACTATATTGCCGAGTTTCGCAAATGGTCAGCAGACACGGGGTGGAACGAGGTAGCCTTAAGATATACATTTCGTCAAGGTCTATCTGAGTCCCTCAAGGACGAATTGGCCAGAGTTGATCCTCCCACTTCATTGGAGGCCCTGATTCAATCAGCCACGCAGCTTGACAGGCGCTTACGGGAACGACGGGCGGCCCGTCCCAACTGGACACCTTCAAGATCTTCCGCGGCTCCTACACCTCCTCCAGCTCCGTCTGCGTCCCCTCTTCCTGACCCCGAACCTATGCAGCTCGGTCTGGTTCGGTCACCTCTCACTCCCGAGGAGAGACAGCGAAGACGCCAGTCCAATTTGTGCCTGTACTGTGGTGAATTAGGCCACTTTCTTCGCTCCTGCCCGGTGAGACCCTGTAAGTCCAACTTACCACCTACCTTCAGTTGTCATATTACTAACCTGCCACAGACTCATGTTGTCCTTTTTCTGTCATTACAGCTCCCAGCAGGGGTAACCCGGCTTCCAGCCATAATTGACTCTGGAGCATGTAGTTGCTTCCTGGACTCTGCCATTGCCCAGAAACTACGTGTTCCATACCGTTCCAAAGACTCCCACCTACAGATTCATTTGGCGGACGGCTCCCTTCCACGTTCCGGATTAGTCACCCAGGAGACATTACCAATTTTTGCTTCTTCCGACACAGGTCACCAAGAAATTCTCTGCCTGGACCTCATACCATCCCCAATGTTCCCCATCATCTTGGGACTTCCGTGGCTGCAGGTTCACCAACCCTGTATTGACTGGGGCAAAAGAGAGGTTAAGTTTTCTTCTTCATACTGCACTCAACACTGCTTTCAGCCCGTCAAAGCTGCTTGCTCTACCATTACTGCTGCACCAGACGATCTTCTTCATGTTCCTTCAGTTTACCTTGAATTTAAAGATGTTTTTGATAAACAACAGGCCGACCGCCTTCCCCCACACAGACCATATGACTGTCCTATTGACCTTCTGTCTGGCTCTAAGATCCCATTTGGCCGCATCTTCCCCTTGTCGGAGACAGAGTTAGTAGCTCTCAAAGCTTATATTGATGAAAATCTTGACAAAAAATGTATTCGCCCATCCTCTTCTCCAGCTGGGGCGGGAATCTTCTTTGTTGGTAAAAAGGATGGCTCCCTCAGACCGTGCATCGATTACAGAGAATTGAACAAAATTACTATAAAGAACAGTTATCCTCTACTTCTCATCCCGAAGCTATTCCAACGCTTCCGTGCAGCTCAAGTCTTCTCCAAATAAGATCTTCGGGGAGCCTATAACCTTATCCGAATCAGAGAGGGGGATGAATGGAAGACCGCCTTCAGATCCAGGTTTGGGCATTTTGAGTACTTGGTAATGCCCTTTGGCCTCTGCAATGCCCCTGCCACTTTCCAGCATTTGGTTAATGACATTTTCTGCCAGTACTTAGATGATTTCCTGGTCGTTTATTTAGATGACATCCTCATTTTCTCAGTCTCTTTGGAGTTGCATCGGAGCCACGTCAAGAAGGTACTAGCCATCCTCAGGGAACATAAATTATATCTCAAGGCCGAAAAATGTGTTTTTGAAAAGTCCACAGTTCACTTCCTAGGATTTATCATCTCTACCAACGGAATAGCTATGGATCCACAAAAAGTAAAGGCAGTTCAGGACTGGCCACCCCCGACCGATAAGAAGGGCATACAACGATTTATCGGTTTCGCTTATTTTTATCGTAGATTCATTGCTGGTTTTTCTTCAATCGTGGCCCCCATCACTGAGCTGACCCATCAGGGTTGTCCTTTTCGTTGGTCTCAAAAAGCACAAGAAGCCTTTACAAAACTTAAGTCAGTCTTTTCTTCCGCACCTATTTTACGGCACCCAGACCCAGTTCTACCCTTCATCCTGGAGGTTGATGCCTCCGAGACAGCCACTGGCGCTATCCTGTCCCAAAGACAGGGTCCTAAAGCCTTACTACACCCTGTGGCCTACGCATCCCGGAAGTTGACTCCTCCAGAAAGGAATTATGATGTGGGGGACCGAGAACTCCTTGCCATTAAATTTGCATTAGAAGAATGGAGGTATTTATTAGAGGGAGCACTCCACCCTATTCTAATTTTTACTGACCATAAAAACTTGGAGTACCTCCGATCTGCTAAACGACTCAGACCTAGACAGGCCCGTTGGGCTCTCTTTTTCACACGTTTTAATTTTCATATCACTTACAGGCCTGGCTCAAAGAACGGGAAAGTGGACGCCCTGTCCAGAATGTTTACGGACAATTCTATGTCTATTGAACTTAGCACTGTGTTAACCTCTCAGAATTTCCTTTTGGTTTCTCAAACAGATTTGCTCAACTCCATTAAACTCGCTTCAAGACAGTGTCCCAACCTAGCCATCTTTTCTCTGGAGGAACTGGATGACTTGCTGTGGTCAAGGGTAAGATTTTTGTGCCAGCAGAAACCAGGCAATTAGTTTTGAATGTCTTTCATGACCATAAATTTGCAGGCCATTTTGAAATTCGAAAGACCCTGGAATTAGTCGGTCGCTCTTTTTGGTGGCCAAGATGGAGGCAAGATTGTAAGAAATATGTATCATCTTGTTCCCGCTGCCAACGTTGTAAGGGCCCAAATACCAACTCTTGGGGCTTATTAAAACCTCTTCCCATTCCAGAACGTCCATGGTCAGGGGTTTCCATGGATTTTATCGTGGATCTACCGCCTTCGGAGGGCTTTACCACCATTCTAGTTGTTGTTGATCGTCTATCTAAACTAGCTCATTTTTTTCCCATGATTGGCACACCCTCTGCAGCAGATACAGCTAAAATCTTCCTAAAGGAGGTAGTGAGATTGCATGGTGTACCTAAGAGTATTGTGTCCGACAGAGGGGTGCAATTTACCTCGAAATTTTGGAGGGAACTCTGCAAATCACTAGAGATCAAAGTCTGTTTATCTTTCTGCCTATCATCTGCAGTCCAACGGTCAGACAGAAAGGACCAACCAAACCCTGGAGCAATATCTCCGCTGCTTCTGTTCTGTATCTCAAAACAATTGGGTATCCTTACTACCATCGGCAGAATTTGCCTATAACAAGTACATGCCTCTACTAATCAAACTCCATTCTGGGCCAACTTTGGCTATCATCCATCTTTTCTCCCGGACTCCATCCCTGAATCATCGGTTCCAGCGGTTCAGGAGCACTTAACTTCCATTCAACAGAATTTTCGAAAACTTCAGGAGGGCATGCAGCAAGCTCAAGAAAGTTTTCAAAAATTCTATGATAAGGGTAGAAAAGAATGTCCGACTTTTGAAGTCGGAAAAGAAGTCTGGCTATCGGCCGTTAATCTCAAACTACCAATCCCATCACGTAAATTGGGCCCCAAGTTTATTGGTCCGTTCAAGATCAAGCGGAAAATTAATCCCGTGGCTTTTGAGTTAGCTCTGCCCGAATCTTACAGGATCCATCCGGTTTTTCACGCTTCATTGCTTAAACCAGTTTAGTTAAATCCATACCCTGGAAGGGAGGAGCTTCCGCCTCCGCCAGTAGAAGTTCTGGGAGAAGAAGAATTCGAAGTAGAGACTATTCTGGGCTGCAGAAAGAGGGGGAGGCAGCTCCAGTATTTAGTTCAATGGAAAGGATACCCTCCGGAAGATAACTCCTGGGAGCCTTCTAGGAATCTACACGCTCCCCGCTTGATTCGGGCTTTTCATCAGGAGCATCCAGAACTGATGGACAGTTTGGGCGTTCGGAGTCCGCCCCTAGGGGGGTGGCACTGTCAGGGTAACAATCCTACACGGACACATTCTTCCCAGCTTCACGGCAGACCAGCTCTGTTGCGCGCGCCGCTGATGCACGTGCGCATGCGCGGTGTGTCCGGACGTCACGGGCACGGGCGCGCTCTCGGGCGCGCACAAGCTTGCTCCACCTTGGGCTAATCAGAGGCTTGAGCGGCCTATTTAAACCAGCCCCTTCCTCCCTGCAAATTGCTGGTTCGTAACAGCTCTTGGATTTACCTTGCTGCTATATTTAACTTTGGATATCCTGTTTACCTGACCCTTGGCCGGCTTTTGGATTGTCGCCTTCTGTAACCCTTTGGACCCCGGCTTGAACTTGGACTACCTGATCTCTCTAATCCCTGACCTCCAGCTTTGAACTTTGGATACTCTGTTTTGCTTCAGCCCCTGACCCCGGCTTGTTCCTGGAATTACCTTTCAGTCTTGTTTCCTGTGTGCACCCTTTATTGGACTGTTTCCTTTGCAATCCTGAACAGTCTCCAGTGAGCCTCCGCTATCCGGTTCCCGGTCTACTCCGGATCTCCACCAGCCACTGGTCCCGGTGCCTCCTGTTGCGTCCTTACCTCTGTCCCAAATCCAGGGGGCGGATCGCATCGGGTCGCAAAGGTGAGTCGCCCTTGGCATCTTGGCCTCGGTAAGTGATTTCCTGATACACATTTTTACTGCATGTTCTGAAAGTGCACAAAATGTCCTGAATGCTGCATCTTTGGTGCAATTCCAGAAAATGCAGCATTAATGTGCAGCATGGGGGACTATGACTATGGGAAACTGCCAGTACCCCAGTATGAGCCCAAAGACTTGTATTCATTTGCAGCAGGAACTGCCACTCCGCAAAAAAATTACACGCAGAGGAGGTGATATCACATTTCATCCCTGCCTGTTGTAACCCCCTAAAATCCAGTTCCTCCAGGTAATGGCATGGTTCACTTTTGAACTCCACCTTGTTTCCATTACTCTCAGTAGATATTAGATATGTTCTCACCTTATTCTTTGCACATCTAATACCTAACGTTCTGGAAATAAGGTGGAGTAAAAAGTGAATTTCTACACCCAAGTGGAGCATCCCTTTCAGAAGATTTGAGGGTATTATTAAACCCAAAGGCTGGTTAACTTAGGCCACCATAGACAGATTGAATTTTCTGCTGAACCAGCAGAATTTCAATCTATCTATGTGCAGAATGTGGTTGTACAGAATTCAATCTATCAAATGACTTTAGTACAACCAGTGTGTTTTTTTGGGGGGGGATCACTGCTGGCTGCTATAGCTGCCAGTAGTGATCACTGTATTCTGATGGCTGGAAAACTTTCACCCCCGAAGAGAGTGACCCCTTCGCACTTCCCCCACAGAGAGTGACCCCTTCGCACTTCCCCCACAGAGAGTGACCCCTTCGCACTGCCCCCACAGAGAGTGACCCCTTCGCACTGCCCCCACAGAGAGTGACCCCTTCGCACTGCCCCCACAGAGAGTGACCCCTTCGCACTGCGGGCAATGTCGAGCAGTCTTTTTCTCTGTGCAGGCAGCGTCAAGCGTTCTCTCTCTCTCTCTGTGCAGGAAGTGTCAAGCGGTCTCTCTCTCTGTGCAGGAAGTGTCAAGCAGTCTCTCTCTCTGTTCAGGAAGTGTCAAGTGGTCTCTTTCTCTCTCTCTCTGTTCAGGAAGTGTCAACCGGTCTCTCTCTCTCTGTTCAGGAAGTGTCAAGCAGTCTCTCTCTCTCTGTGCAGGAAGTGTCAAGCAGTCTCTCTCTCTCTCTGGGCAGGAAGTGTCAAGCGGTCTCTCTGTTCAGGAAGTGTCAAGCAGTCTCTCTCTCTCTCTGTGCAGGAAGTGTCAAGTAGTCTCTCTATCTCTCTCTCTGTGCAGGAAGTGTCAAGCAGTCTCTCTCTCTCTCTCTGTGCAGGAAGTGTCAAGCGGCCGCTCTCTCTCTCTGTTCGGGAAGTGTCAAGCGGTCTCTCTCCCTCTCTCTGTGCAGGAAGTGTCAAGCGGTCTCTCTCTCTCTCTCTCTCTCTCTGGGCAGGCAGTGTCAAATGGTCTCTCTCTTTCGGGGGCAATATGGAGCAGTCTCCCTCTCTCTCTCTGTGTGGGGAATGCGGTATAGATGGATGGTGAGCCGATTCAGTGGTTCAATGGGCCACGTGACTGGACTTGCCCCCCAGGCCTAAGGCTGCCAGCCCTCCCCTGGTTGCTAGTAGCAGCCGCACAAATTCTATCTATATTTGTGTGTGTGTAATATATATGTTTAATGATATTTGATTAAAGAGTAATTGGTTAGAGAAAATTCTAGAAACTGTGAATTCAAAGTTCATAGGATTTAAGGTTCTTAAAGCGGAGCTCCACCCTAAAGTGGAACTCACGCTGATCGGAACCCTCCCCCCTCCGGTGTCACATTTGACACCTTTCAGGGGGGAGGGGGTGCAGATACCTGTCTAAAGACAGGTATTTGCACCCACTTCCGGCCACACAGTCTCAGGCAGACTGTGGGCAGAACGTCACCTCCCGTCCTCCCCCCGTTGTGCTCTGGGAACACTCGGCTCCCAGAGCACAGCGGGAGCCAATCAGCGGTGCAGCGCAACTCGCGCATGCGCTGTAGGGAACGGGGTAGTGAAGCCAGAGCGATTCACTTCCTGGTTCCCTCACTGAGGATGGCGGGGGGAGCAGCAGAGGACAGGCGATCGCTCGTCCTCTGCTGCGGACTGCGCTGCACTCCAGGACAGGTAAGTGTCCTAATATTAAAAGTCAGCAGCTGCAATATTTGTAGCTGCTGGCTTTTAATTTTTTTTTTCATGGCACATCCGCTTTAATATATGCTATTTATACATTTAATTTCTATTGCTTAAATTATTTTTCCCATTTTGGGCGTGAGTGGGGCCTCATGTCTAAGATTTGCCTAAGGCCTCACAAAGCCTAGAGCTGCCTCTGCTCATCCCTACCTGCCAGCAATGTTTCACTGTAATAACTACGGCAGAATGACACAGGCTAGCAAATGGGCGTACCTGTACGTCCCTTTGAATTTGCCGCCCAGCGAGTGCGCGCATGCTGCGTATAACTTTCACAGTAATCAGTGCATTTTTATAGCACTGATTGCTATATAAATGACAATGGTCGCAAAATGTGTCAAAAGTGTCCAATGTGTCCGCCATAAAGTCGCAGTCACGCTAAAAATCGCAGATCGCCGCCATTACTAGTAAAAAAATGTATAATAATAAAAATGTCATAAAACGACACCCTATTTTGTAGACGCTATAATTTTTGCGCAAACCAATCAATATACGCTTATTTATACCAAAAATATGTAGAAAAATACATATCAACCTAAACTGAGGAAACAATTTAAAAATTTTTTTAAATGGGATATGTATTATAGCAAAAAGTAAAAGACATTGTGTTTTTTTTTCAAATTTGTCGCTCTTGTTTTGTTTATAGCGCAAAAAATAAAAATCGCAAAGATGATCAAATACCACTTAACAGGTTTCCGTCCGGCTCCTGTACATATACGTCTAAGCAAGCACGGCTAAGCAAAGTAACGTATATATACGTCACTTTGAAATTCCCACCTTGCCGGCACGCAAACGCCGCCGGCAGCGCGCGCGCCCCCTGCCGCAAGCTCCATGACCGTGCCTGAGGAATGTCCGCTGGTGTCCCGCGAATCCGATCGGTTCACAGAGCTGCAGAACAGGGAGCGGCAAGTGTAAACATCGGGAACAGCGTTCAGTGACGCCCCCTAGCAGTTAGAATCACTCCCTAGGATACACTTAACACCTTCAGCGCCCCCTACAGGTTAACCCCTTTACTGCCAGTGTCATTTTCACAGTAATCAGTGCATATTTATAACACTGGTCGCTGTAAAAATGACAATGGTCCCAAAGATGTGTCAAAAGTGTCCGATGTGTCCGCCATAATGTTGCAGTTGCAATAAAAAATCGCTGATCGCCACCATTACTAGTAAAAAAAAATAATGATAAAAATGCCATAAAACAATGCCCTATTTTGTAGATGCTTTAACTGCTTTGCAAACCAATCAATACATGTTTTTTTTTTTTTTAACAAAAATATTTAGAAGAATACGTATCGGCCAAAACTGAGGGAAAATTTAGAATTTTTTATAGATTTTTTGGGGGATATTTATTATAGCAAAAAATAATAAATATTTTTTTTTTTTTTTAATTGTAGCTCTATTTTTGTTTATAGCACAAAAAAGAAAAAATGCAGATGTGATCAAATACCACCAAAAGAAAGCTCTATTTGTGGGAAAAAGACATCAATTTTGTTTGGGAGCCACATCGCATGACCGCGCAATTGTCCGTTAAAACGACGCAGTGCCGAATCGCAAAAAATGCTCTGGTCTTTGGCCAGCGAAATGGTCTGGGGCTTAAGTGGTTAAAAGAAAGCTCTATTTGTGGAAAAAAGGGCGTCAATTTAGTTTAGGAGCCACGTTGCACGATCGCGCAATTGTCAGTTAAAGCGACGCAGTGCCGAATCGCAAAAAGTGGCCCGGTCATTTTGCAGCCAAATGGTCCGGGGCTGAGGTGGTTAACATCACCGAAGTAGTCATGCTTGGAACATCTGTAAAAAGGTAGCTGAATTGAGGATACACAGCTGATAATTGTAGTTATCTACTATTAGCCATCACTTTGACAACACGGTTTTGCTTTCATTACCTCTATATTACTTGATATTCCAAATACTCACCATTATTAATATATAGGACATATTTATTAAATGGTCCATTTGTTTTATTCGGCTTAGCCCATGTACACTTAATTGTTGTATTTGTTGATTCACAGCCCAAATTCTGTACTTTTTCAGGTTCTGTGTATACATGAGGTAAAGGACATTAGTTGTGAAACAAAGTTAAATTGAATTATAGTTCTGATTGTACCAGAAAATAAATCACAAAGCAAACATAAATTCATGGTATAAAACATTTAGGGCCTGATTTACTAAGATAAAAAGACTACATTACATGAAAACACTATAGCTCCCACTTACGTCTGGGAGTTCATGGTAATAAATCTAAAACATCATTAAGAGCACAGTCAATTGTGACACACTCCTTTACTCATAGCCCTGCTGCGCTTGAACACCTAAGCTAAAGGGTACATGTACCTGGTGAATCGCTTGTGTAGTTAAAGTAGGAAATTCCTGGATCCCTAAAACATCCTAAGATCCTAGAGTATTAGACTGAGATAATAGTTGAACCAGCAATATAATATGTAATTAATTATTAAACTACTGTACGTATAAAATCAATTAAACTAGGATCTGATATATCAAATCCAATAGTGTGTCCCAAGTGATTATCAGTAACAGAGCCGAAGAGTGCCAATGTTTCTATGATAAACCATATACAATGGAAAATCATGTAGATATAATTAAACTAGCCCCATCTAGTGGTGGACAAAAAGACCATTAAAACCTCATGGGCAAATAAGCAGTAACCTGCACACATCCTGAGGGGGAGTGAGAATAAATTAAGTGGGAGCTATAGTGTTTTCGTGTAATGTAGTCTTGTCATCTATTGGATATATTTCATGAGGGTAATTAGGTCATTTTAATTAATTGCCATTTTTATATTAATTTTAATATATAAGAATTCAGATCATCTCACATAACTGTGATGGACTACAACAAAATGGCTGCCACGATGAGCTATAATAACATGGCAGACGGGAACAATTTCCCATCGGCTGTACTGCCTATAAATAATTTTGCGATGACACTAGACTCACACCTCTTTATAGACGCGTGTAGTGGCAAAACGCGTTGAGGCGGAGCATGAGACGTCATCACGTACAACCAGGAAGCAGATAGCGAGCCGCTGGGGACGCAGGGCCGAGGATCTTTGGTTGTTTTAGGGATCCAGGGATTTCCTATTTTAACTACACAAGCGATTCACCTGTGCGCATCAGGAATAGTGAATCTGTAAATGTGAGTTTTATACCATTGTTTTATTAAAAGTTTGTGTTTTAAATGGTAAACACTGTGTCAAGTTCTTTCCTACCCTATGGTATCTACTTATGAGGAAAGTCATTTAAGAGATCAGGATCCCTTATACAGACAGAGGAACAGCAGATTGCTGGATATATACCCCTAAGGGGAAGGCGCTATTGGACCCGATTGTGAGTCTTTTTGGGAGATGAGCGCATAGGGTAACCGGTGGAGGGCACTGCAGTGTGCAAAGCCTTAATTATTATTTGGTATTTCACTATTGGATACCTACCGGTATATATGCACTGAGAAGAGAGCACATATTGATTGGAATTGATGAATCACCATATTAAGCTCATCACTTGTATTACCTGCTACTAATACATGGACTTATGTTAGTTTATTTATTTTGTATAACATACTGTGATCTTTATGGGGTATTGTAGATTGGTTACACTGATTTATTTATTCACTTGTTGGAACCCAACAGGGAGTAGTTGGGTGAGGTAGCGCTTCACAATATTTTTGTTATTTTGCTTATTTATGTGGGAACACATCCTGTGTTGAGCAGCACCTACTTCACTTTTACACTTGTTCACAATACATTACACCTAGTAACGCAGAAGTTACTCATATTTAAGGTGAAGATAACTTCTGTTCACTTTAAACATCCAGTCATGTTTAAAGAGCTTTGTAAAAAATAGAGCTACTTCACTTGATTGGGGGTTTGAATAGTGCTTCAATAGTGATCACTTCAATTCATGGATTAAAAATGTATTTCAGGACAAATAAAGGAAAAATATTCAGCACATCTCTGCAATGCAAGTACAGTTTCCCATCCATAAAAATACTGCATGTACGAAAAAAAAAAAAACAATGCTTGTAAATGCCTTAGAGGAGGAGAGGGAGGTTCAGGGTTAAATTGGAGTCATGCCTCGACATACATTTTAATAAAATGGTACAGAACACTAAATTATGATGCTGGTAAAAGTGAACAGGGTTTGTCCTCAATAGTACCTTTATCATTTCTTGCTAGTGTATCTATGAGCAGACATTTGTACAAGCATGATTCAGGCACATGAGACTTATGCAGGAAAATTGGGGTTCTTAGTCATTCATTATGTTAAAAAAAATATCAGTGATAAAAATATGCACCTAGTTTCAGTAGTTATTGTACTAATGACACTGGCAGGGAAGAGGTTAACGTCAGGGGCGATCAAAGGGTTAACTGTGACCCTAGGGGGTGCTTGATAACTGTGTGGGGGTTGCTCTGAATGGGTGAAGACAGAGATTGGTGTTCCTGCTTAGCAGGAACACAAGATCTCTATCTTCTTTACTTTCAGAACAGTGATCTGCCTTGTTTACAGTTCTGCCTCTCCCGTCACCGATCGCAGGTGGCCTGCCGGTCCCACTGATTGGCATCCCCGTGTCCAATTGCGCACCACCCAGTGGCTATTGCACAAAACAACTTACACTGTACAGGTACATGATTTCGCGCAATAGGCCCGACCTGCCACAGTAAATTTGTGGTAGGCGCCGGCGGTTGGCAAGTTGAAATCAAAATGTAAAAATCCATTTGATGTGGCAGATGACATGCAAATAACATTGCCCATAACTGCACTTTTGTGTTATGTTTTGATTACACAAAACAGGAAAAACACACTAGCTGTAGCTAGCTTGCATATCTGTGATTTCCATTTTTTTTGTTTAGTTAAATAGGATAAAATCCTTATGATTGCTTTCAGCTGTTCTTTTTTCTTGCTATCCATATAAAGTAAAACCAAAAACTCTTAATAAGACTAGTGGTGATGCTGATGAGGATTTTTTACAGACTTATAAAGGTGACATTTTGAGCAATCCACTGGGGGTCTGTAATAGTAAAAGCTAAATTATTATTTTTCCATCCGTCTGCGGATCGGATCGGGTGAACACGGACAGGCGGTCCGTGTTCACCCGATCCCCCCATAGGGGAGAGCGGAGATCTGACAGGGCGGTCCCTGCACAGTGTTCCCGGGACCGCCCTGTCATCTGCCGGCTCAGCTGGGATCAACGGAGCGATCCGCTGCTGAGCAAGTGGATGATAAAGGTCCGATCCTCACGGAATCCGTACGTGTGAAAGGGCCCTAACGTGGTTTAGAGCCACAAGTGTTGATGTGCTTACATTAACGGGTATCCAGAAATGTAATTATGTAAGTATTAACATCCCTGTATAGAGTTTAGTTGGTAGATGTATAGTACAGTAGGTGACTTTTATCTTTTACACTGAAAAGCTACTTGAAATGAAATTATATTTAATCATTAAAAAATCACAGTTTTCGTGAATCAGATGGGCACATGTCAGTGTTACCAAATAAAATAATAAGTTTCCAGTAAAAAAATGCTTAATTCGGGGGACCCGATGTACGTAGCCGGCGGTCACCATCGCATGGGGATTTGTGTGTGTAAACACATAAATCCCTGTGCTATCAGGGGAGAGGAGACTTGTTGTTTGTTTCTAGTAAGTAGGAACAGCGATATGTCTCCTCTCTTACCTAGTCCTATCCCCATACAGTTAGAACACACTGAGTGAACACATATTTATCCCCTTGATCGCCCCCTAGTGTTAACTCCTTTCCTGCCAGTGACATTTACACAGTAATCAGTGCATTTTTATATAGCTCTGATCGCTGTATACTTGTCAATGGTAACAAAAATGTGTCAAAAGTGTCCGATCTGTCCGTCGCAATGTCGCAATACTGCTGAAAATCGCAGATCATCGCCATTAATAGTAAAAAATAAAAATGCCATCAATCTTTCCCGTAGTTTGTAGACGCTATAAGTTTTGTGCAAACCAATCAATATACGCTTATTGCTAATTTTTAAACCAAAAATATGCAGAAGAATACATATTGGCCTAAACTTTTATTTTTTAATTGGGGATATTTATTATAGCAAAACGTAAAAAATATTGTTTTTTTCCGCAATTTTTTTGTTTGTAGCACAAAAAATAAAAACCGCAAAGGTAATCTAATACCACCAATAGAGTGCTCTAATTGTGGGGAAAAAAGGACGCAAATTTAGTTCAGGTACAGCAATGCATGACCGCCCAATTGTCAGTTAAAGCAACGTAGTGCCAAATTGTAAAAAATTCTCTGGTCAGGATGGGGGTAAATTCTTCCGATGCTAAAGTTGGTAAAATTGTATTAATTATATTTACTGATAAAATTGTGGAGGCTTTTTATAACTATTTTTTTTTTTTTTTGTATAACTACTTACTACTTTCAAAGACATTGAAAAATCCAGTCTTTTATATTGTTTTTTTTTTTTTTTCACCCAATTAAGTTTGTTTTATCCAGCAGGCTTTTCCCTTTCAATTGCCAACATTACATAATATTTAAATACTGTACCTCATTGTAATCTATCAAAAAAAAATTGATGACATAAGCTTTACATTATTAAGACAATATTACCTCCAATCTTTGTCTTTATATTTTTTGTTTTTGTTTTTATGACTTTTCCTTTGTACGATGCATTTGAAACACAACTGTAATTCCTGTAAGGCTCCAAATCGACATTTTCTCCCCCAAAGAATGTCTCACCATTTTCTTCTGGAAAATAATGGATAAACATTGTAATGTTTCACAAATCTTGTTAACATTGCTGACACAAAAGACAATTATTATTTTGTACATCCTTCAGGATATGTTAGTAGCTAGCTGGTTTTAGCATCTAACTTGTAGGGGTAATGTGCAAATTCAGAAAGTAAAAATGCAGTTGTGGTATAAAACAATTCTTCATTTGTCATGAAAATTTAGGGCTCTTCACACTACCTAAATTGGGTTGCATTGCTCGAGGTAGTCCCATTGCAAGGACAAGACAAATAGCCTTGTACCTTTTCCTGGAAATACATAGAACATGTTGAATTTTATCACAGCATATTGCAAGGTGTCACAACCTGCTGCAACTCGCCATAGAAAAAAATGATCTCATGCTTAAACCTAGAGAAAAAATATGCAACTTATTGCACCGTAACATATTACGGTAAATGCACACATTGCTGTAGAAACTGTATGTCAGCACATGTCAACACACATGCATTTTGCAGCCACTGACACAAGCTATGTGATTTGAACAAGAGCCCTAATGCCGCGTACAGACGGTCGTTTTTTGTGATGAAAAAAAAACGACGTTTTAAACGTCGTTTTGCCCACACACTATCATTTTAATTGACACAAAAAACGACGTTTTGAAAAACGACACAAAAAATTCAAGCATGTTCGAATTTTTTTTTTTGTCGTTTTTCAGAAGACATAAAACGATGTTTTCCCCACACACGGTCATTTTAAATGACGTTTTCAAAAACAAAGTTTTTTTTCATCACAAAAAACGACCGTCTGTACACGGCATAAGAGCCCATTCACAAATATGCATTTTAACACACATTAACGTGTGCATAAGTTGCTATTGTTTTTAATGGTGCTTGTTCACATATATTACCGTATATACTCGAGTATAAGCCGACCAGAGTATAAGCCGAGGTACCTAATTTTACCATAAAGAACTGGAAAAATGTATTGACTCGAGTATTAGCCTAGGGTGAGAATGCAGCAGCTGCTGTAAGCGGAAACGAGGGTCAAGAATGACCATTTGCACGCCTCACTGTGCCCATTGCAAACTCACTGTGCCCAAACTCACTGTGCCAACCTTCCTGTGCCAACCTCACTGTGCCAACCTCACTGTGCCCATCCTCACTGTGCCCATCCTCACTGTGCCCATCATCACTGTGCCCATTGTCAGTGTACCTGAAATTGACAGGCTGCGGGCGTCCATTCATTGTTTAAAACTCGCTGTCTCCTCCTGGTCCCTTCCGTAATAGGCGTTTCTCAGCAGACACAGTTCTGCCTATCACAGACGTTCTCTCATCCTCGGACTCCATTTCCCAGCAGACACTGTGTTCAGTGTTCCGCCAATCACAGACGTCCTCTTGTCCGAGGATGAAAAGGCATCTGTGATTGGCGGAACACTGAACACAGTGTCTGCTGGGAAACCTGAGGATGAGAGAACGCGTTTCTCAGCAGACACAGTTCCGCCTATCACGGAAGGGATCAAGATTAGGCGCAAGTTTTAAACGATGGACGCCCACAGCCTGTCAATAATTTCAGGTACACTGACTCGAGTATAAGCCGAGAGAGGTATTTTCAGCCCTAAAAAAAAAGGGCTGAAAAACTTGGCTTGTACTCGAGTATATACGGTATATAGCTCACTTCCTGGCATAGGGTGGTGATTGCTTGCTCACCATATTGTATCTATAGAGTGGCAGCATTGTCACAAGGACACTAGAGTTATAGCACGATCAACAGGCAATCTTCAGGAAGTGTACTTGAGTGTACTTGAGCCTGAAAAGTACTTGGGACTGAAAAAAAGAAAATTTATGCAGCCACCACTTCTAAGGAATGGTAAGTTGCAGAGGCGGCTCTCTAATTAGGCAAATTAGTCTCCTTAGGCCTCACCCCCACAAGGGCCTCGCGGCTGCCTAATTTGCCTAAAGATTTGGTTAGAGAAAATTCTATAAACAGTGAATTCATAGTTCATATAATTTAAAACTCTTAATACATGCAATTTATACAGTTAATTTTTATCGCTTGAATTATTTTTCTCATTATGAATGGGAATGGGACCCCATGTCTCAGATTTGCCTAAGGCCTCACAAAACCTAGAGCCACCTTTGGTAAGCTGCAATATATATTTTTTTGTTCTTGGGTTTAGATATACTTTAACAGGTGAGTTAATATTTTCTCTGTCCCTCACCTTATCCCACTTTTTAACTAACTCCAAAATAACCTCCTAGCACTTGATCCTTACTGTAACCTTTAATTTAGAAACAAAGGCTTCAATTTGGATAATTTTTGAGTAAGGGACTGTTGTAACCAATGTCGTATTTTTTATTTATTTTTTGTGGTCCATTGGGGAGATTTTCATTCACTTCCTGTCCTATAACCAAAACAGGAAGTGAGGGGAAATTCCTCCAAAGTAAGGGAAATCCCAGGTAGTCAGCAGAGTCACAAGGGCTAGTGCCTTCACCAGAAGATTCCCCTCTATTCCTGTTCTGGCGACAACTCAAAATTTGGGATTTTCTTTTACTGTCACTTTTGGTGATAATGGTCAACTGGACAAATAGAGAGGGGAAATTCCCCTAATAGTGGCACAGGCAGGAATAAAAACCTGACAGGTTTTCTAATCCCTCTCCACTCTATCCAAAAAGAAAAAAAATTGCCTTTAGTTATACTTTAAGTGTTGTGTGGAAAAGACTAACTTAAGCTCCCCTTATCTGCTCCCCACCCCCCCTGGTGCCACATTTGGCACCTTTCAGGGAGAAGGGGGGGGAACGGGTACCTGTTTTTGACAAGAACCTATCCCCACTTCCGAGAGACTGCGCCGCAGCAACGTCAATCTGAAGTTCAGGCCCCCTCCTCCTTTCTCCGCCGCCGGGCCAGTTAGAAAGCACAGTGCGCTTTACACATACGCAGTTTTCCTTACCACAAATGGTGGCGGCAGCCCCCGAGAGCCGATCTGAAAATCAGCTGGGGTGCCGACATTGTGGGATCCCTGGACAGGTAATTGTCTTAATATTAAAAGTCAGCCGTAGGGTTGTCCCGATACCGATACTAGTATCGCCATCAGTGCCGATACCAAGCATTTGCCCGAGTACTTGTTCTCGGGGAAATGCGCCGATGCTTAATCTGATATCTGGACAGTCAGGGGGTGATCGATGCGGCACTGGGGAGGAGTTACAACCACTGATCTTCTTGACAGCCACTTCTCCTTCTCTCCCTCCCACGGCTTTCAGCTGCTTTATTGAAATGTATACAGGGAGATCAGTGATTGTAACTCCTCCCCAGCGCTGCACCGATCACCCCTGACTGTACCCCCTTATTCTCCTCCGGTCCCCCTCCATGCTTCTCTAGTCTCCCTCCGGCCCCCCTCTGTGCTCCTCTGCCCCCCTCTGTGTTCCCCCACCCCCCTCCATACTCCTCCGCCCCCTGTATTACGTTCCGTCAGGATGGAGAGCGGAAGAAGGAGCTTGTAAATATGTAATTTACCGGCTCCTTCCTTTTCCCAATGCACAGAGTCAGTGATCACTGACTCTGTTCATTGATAACTGTCACTGAGCATCTTAAAACTGTGTTTACAATGCTTCCGTTTATGAATGCCGCTATCTCCTGTCCATTCATCTTCAGTGCAGCTGAGGCTGCAGAGAAAAGGACTGGGGAATCTCAGTCCTCAGTCCCTTTCCCTGTCTCAAAAGGGAGATGGCAGGGATCTGTTAATGTTGGATTCCCTTTGGAACATTTCCCCTCTATTGCTTTTCTGAGAAAACCACCAAAAGCTTTTCCTTTACTTATGTTTTAAGTAAATCAACCCCAATGATTTCCAGATTTAGGTTTCTATGCATTATTGTTGAGGGAACTGATCCAAAAAGGTAGAGACTACTCAAAATTGGCTATTATATTTTTACATTCCTTAAATACTGCATGCCTGGACTACAACTTACTGCATGCATTTAGTTATTTTCCTCTGTAAACTGACTTGAACCTATTTTCATGCAGTATCAACTGACAGTTTTGAGTGTTTGCGATAAATACCACAAAACGGCATAGTGAATTGACAATTTCTAGATCGCATGCAATATTTAGGGAAAATGTGTCCGAACACCTAAATGCCACATGTGAGATGCTTCTGTGAATGGAGCTCTATGTTCCTTACAAAGATGGATCCATCTCTTTGCCTCCATTATTTTATTCACTGCCAAGATCCACTCTGAGATTGATGGTGATTGATTCACTGACATTTCATTGAATTTAAAAAGTTTAACTCATCCCTACGCAGGCGCCGAATAGAGCCGAGCCGACCCGAGCTTCTTTCGGGAAGTCGTGAAGCACTGTATGCGCCGTTGTTTAGCATGTCAATCAATTGGCATGTCGATAGGAACGCCCACTCCCGCAGGATTCCCTACCCGGAAGCTGCGGTGAATTGTAACGATAAACGCTATCTACGGCGAAAAAAAAAAAAAAAGGTCAATGTAATTTTATTTGCAGAACTGGGCTGGATGTAGTGTTAGAAATTTTTTATAGGGTGAACCCCCGCTTTAACAGCTTATAAATATTAGTTTTTAGCCTTTATATTGCTTTTTTTTTGTCTGTATATCACATTACCAGTCGCAGCCTGTTGGTTGCTATTGCCAATGTGCCTCTTTCTGTGCAAGGCACAATGACTGCTGGGCTGGCAAGTTTGTTAAAAAAAAAACAAGCATATGTGATCACTATGATTAACTGTCATAGTAATCTTCTGATTAAGAACCAATCAGAGTGGCTACTGACAACATGTTTTTTTTTTTTAATTGGAGCCTGTACTGTTGTGGGCTCTTTGACCCCTTTCACACTGAGGGCGTTTTGCAGGCGCTATAGCATTAAAAATAGCGCCTGCAATCTGCCCTTAAACAGCTGCTCCTCACACTCCAACGTGAAAGCCCCAGAGCTTTCACACTGGAGCGGTGTGCTAGCAGGGCGTCAGAAAAAGTCCTGCCAGCAGCTTCTTTGGAGCGCATTAGCAGCAGTGAACTCACCGCTGCTAATGCGCTCCTGCCCATTGAAATCATCTGTAGCGGCGCATTGCAGGTGGTATTAACCCTTTCTCGGCTGCTAACGGGGGTTAAAAATGTCCCGCTAGCGGCCGAAATGCGCCACAAATCCGACGGTAAACTAGTGGCGTTTTACTATATTTTACTCCTATTTTACCGTCGACGCTATGGGCGACACCAGTGTTAAGGGGTCTTAGTTCTCTAAAGGAACATAGATTAAAGCTGTATTAAAACCAAAAACAGAAAATGTAATATATTGCAGCGTACCAATTATTAATTGTGGTGGCTGCATTTGTTTTTTTGGGGGGGCTTTTGTCCTCTGTGGATGAAGGAGCACAGGGGGCATATTTGGACAGCAGCATTGTCAGTCTTGGGGGAGGGTATTGTTAGATGTATTAGCAGATTTAGATACACAAACAAATTAAAGCCAAACTCTAGCTAATACTTTCTAAGCAGTTACAGCGGCAGTTTTTGTTTTCTTTTGGGATAAAAGGTTTTATATAAATAAGTAAAAGCACATCATTGTAACCACCGTTGTCAGTGGTAAATGGTTTGCCTCATCTATGTAACTGATACATTCTGCTGAAGATCTCATTCTTTTGAAAAAAAAACAGACGCACTGGCTGGATCCCCTGATGAAAATAGAAGAAAGCAAGCCTAAAAAAAAAAAAAACTAAAAAAGCCATCACATCTAAGAAATGGTAAGCTGCAATAGAATAAATGTTTGCTTTTGGGTTAAATACTGCTTTTAATGTTCCCTCAAGAAGTAGAACTGCTAGACCAGCAATTTAGCAATGGGCCTGTATCCCTATGTGCTATATATGTAAAAGAATGTATCCTCTTTACCACTGTAACATAATAATTAAACATATATCCCTAAATATGCCCAAAATGTTATTTCTATTGATCTTTAGGCGATAATGGCAATTCCTGTCTGTGCCCTTTAGCTAGCAGGATGTTTTGTCTGAAATCATACCCGGTACTTACCGTCAGTACAAGTGGTGTTTACTGTCACATTACAATTGTCTATGTTTGTCCAGGTGAAAGTGGCCTTCTCTTTATCTGGAGTGGCAGTTAAGTTCAAACTTTTACCATCTGGAAAATAGTTTTGTAGTTAGTATACTTAAAAACTGTTAAATGCACACAGTGTTTGGATGTTTTCTATACAACATAATCAGTGGACTGGTAAGTATTTCAAGGCTCTGAAACAGAAGTTTGTAACACCTACAGAATCATGGAGAAATGGACCTAAAGTCAGTATGTGACTATCAATAGAGAAATGTGATGTTGTTAGACTCATGGGGCCAGATTCACATAGAATTGCCCTGGCGCAGCGTATCAGAGAAACGCTACGCCGCCGTATCTTACCTGGCGCTTTTTCGAATCCAGGAAGATTTCGCGCCATAAGTTTCGGCGGCGTAGTGTTTCTCTCAGCCCGTATTTCAAATTGGGCGGGTAGGGGGCGTGATTCATTTGAACTGCGCATGCTCCGTTTTGAAATTTCCCGCCGTGCTTTGCGCGAAATGACGTTGCACCGACGTCATTTTTTGAACTTCGACGTGAGTTACGTCCTTTCCTATTCACGGAAGACTATCGCAAAAAAAAAAAATGTAAAATTCGACGCGGGAACGACTGCCATACTTTAACATGGCAAGTCTATCTATACGCCACAAAATAGCAGATTTAACTGTACGCCGGGAAAAGCCGACTAGCGACGACGTAAGAGAATGCGACGGCCGCGCGTACCTTCGTGGATCGATGGAAAAAGCTAATTTGCATACCCGACGCGGAAAACGATGCAAACTCCACCCAGCGGGCGCCAAAGTATTGCACCTACTATCCGAAGGCGTACGAAGCCGTACGCCTGTAGTATCTTGGTTTGAGGATTCAAACTAAAGATACGACGCGGCAAATTTGAAAGTACGCCGGTGTATCAGTAGATACGCCGGCGTACTTGCTCTGAGAATCTGGCCCATAGAGTCAGAGTTCCTAACCGCCATACTTGGTATGAATCTCTTACTGGTTTTATTGCTGTCTGTGTCCCTGTTGGGAAGATGTATTTGGAAGAAAAATTGGCTAGAGTTAGGGCTTGTTTACACTTGTGGTAGGAGGGCAGTACAAACAGGCTGTTGAGTCATATTTGTATCACCTTCCTTAACCTGCAAGGGCAGTCGATGTGCCCTCCCCCCCTTGTCTCATTTAGCAGGCAGTACCGCTGCTGAACACGACCCATTCAGGTGAAAAGGATTATGCAGCATTTATGAGGTTAAACCGGAGGTGAGGAAGTAAAATATTGCCTCCTCCTCTACAAAAGCAGTAGAGAACTCTCACTTTGCAGTAGGAATGATCACATAACTTAATTAAAGCTGTAATTCCGGGGAAACGGCTAAATACACAAACAAAATACATTTATGGAAGCTGCTTTACATGCTGGATTAGTATTTTTGTGTATCCAGTACTGAGATTGACAGACGAGGAGACCTAATCTTTATAAACATCCAAGGTGACAGGCAACTGATAACTCAAGGTGGGACTATCAAGGGAGAGTCCAATCCACATGTAAGCTGGTTTCCTTCCCTCTCCATCTTTTGATACAGCCCTCTGAAACACAATGTCCTGGCTAATCCTTTGTGTATCCTTCCAGCTGCCCGCCCACGAGTCACATGGTGGCAGGGGCAGCGCCGCAATCGCATGGCCAGAGAGTCTGTGTCAAGCGTCATGTACCACACTGACCGAAAACGAACCGATTCAAAGACTGCTGATCACTCAGTTCTTGGGCTTCAGTGAGCAGAGAGAAGTAACTGTCAGTCGCCAGCTCTCTGCTCTTCCCCTCCAGTGCTCACTGGAGCACCAGTCTGTGGAGGAGCGGGAGCAGCCTGACTCAGGCTCCCAGCGGCTCACAGAGTTTGAGCCAGCTGGCGGTGCAGTCATCTGGGATTTCGGGATTTCTCTAGAGACTGGACCAGCTCAGTGACATCAGCCGACAGCAGACTGTCATCTGAAAATGGGTCACAGGAGTACATAATGAACTATACTCCTGTGATCCATAGGGAAAATAGGGCCAAAAGAGCTTTGGTTCCTGGCAAAGAGTGAACTGACTCTTTTCTTTCCTGAATGAACAGAGCGATCACTTCTGTTTATTCCTTACTGAAGTTCAGTAAGCACTGTACTATATTTCAGTTTGTGAATGAACAGAAGTTTCTATACAGACTCCTATCTCATTCACCTACAGTGCAGCTGAGGCTGCAGAGATAGACAGACCCCTCATGTCTCACCAAAGCCCCCCCCCAAAAAAAAATCTAACTGTACCTGTAAAAATAAAAACCATAGTAACACACATTCACATTGACAGACCAATTGGGTCTGCCTGTCAGTGTTTTAGGCGGACCCGATCAAACCCTCTATTATCCTTTATGGAACGGTTCCCCATCTGTATAGCGAATCAGATGGCAGTTGTAAACAGACTGGCATTCTGTTTACATCCCACCACACATAAAGTAGATTGTGCTGTGTCTGTTCTGCTCAAAGGAGATCAGCGAACAGATTCCCCTCTGAGCAAGCATGTGGAAGGGGGCCTTAAGGTAAATTTAGACATGCATCAAATTTTTCCTTGCCTCTGAAGCCCGATCCACATTAAGTTAACGTTCCAGCGGCTACTGACAGGCAGTGAGGAAGCCATCCGATGCTTCCTCACCGCTTGTTTTAACCCCATTTTTGCAGACAAATGCGCCACAACCACATGTATTGCATGTGGTTGCAGGGAATTTGCAGCACTTCCCCACTTGAATGTGTAGTGTTTGACGGGCAAAAAGCAACTTTGCAGAGGTCAAAAAGGGAGGCATTGCAGCTACAGCATGTAAACACCCCTGTCTGCTGCCTATTGCACCTTAAGGGGAGAGGCAGCTCAACAGTACATTTTTGCCATGCCCCTAACCATAAGTCTTAACTAGGTCTAGGGCCTCATTCACATGGGGCATATTACAACAAGGCTGTGTTTAGCTGTACAGCGTTGCACAAGTGTTCTGTACATTCCTGTGTAGGCAGTCTCATTCATTTCAAATGGGAGACAGCAGATGTATGGACACAGCCATTGCCCCCCAACTTGACATTCGTGTGGGTGCATGTCCCTGAACACTGTCTGCGTTTGGGGCCATGCACCTACACCCGAACAGATCTGTCCTTACAGCCGCTGCATTCCAATTGACATGAATGGAACTGCCTGCACAGGGATGCTCAGAGCACCTGTGCATCCCTGTGTGGATAAACATGGCTCTCCATATGGCCCTCCATGAGCGTATGCTTTAGTACACCCCATGTGAACAAGGATATAGTAGGAGTTTAGCAGGAGTTTTGTTATGTTGTTGTTAACAAAATGATGTTGTGTTTTATATGCTAATAAGGATTTTAGTGTTTTTTGCGTTAAAACAGCGATTTAGATAAACATTTGCATTGCACAACTACTGTGCACCTACAGTAGCACCTTCTACTGCTCATGTCCTTTCAGAAAATATATGGTTTCGGGGGTCTTTTACAAACTCTGAAAGCTGTAAGTGAAAAATGAAAACCTCCAGATTTGAATAGAAATATGCAATTTTGCGTACGATTTTCACCATTTCACAAAAAGGCGCAATTTAAATGTACAAATATTTATTATTTAGTAACTCAATACAGGTTAAAACTTTTAGATTTAGTAGGAATCTAGCAGGAATTTTGTCAAACTTGCTGTGTTTGCTAATGATTTTAGTGTATTTTTAGAAAAAATATTGTTTTGATAAACATTTGCGCAAATATAATAGAGCCCTAAAAAATCAGTAGCACCTTATTTTTATTCTACCTTTTAATGTTCTTGGAGGGGGGGGGGGGTATTTTACAAACTCTGAAAACTTTAAGAGCAAAATGAAAACCAGGAATTTTGTAAAATTAGCTGTGTTTGTATCTGTTAATAATGATTTTTGTGTATTTTTAGCAAAAATATTGTTTTAATAAACATTTGCGCAAATATCATGGGGCATTAAAAATCAGTAGCACCTTCTTTTTATTCTACAGGTAAAGTGCTTTCAGAAAATATAGGGTTTAAGAGTCTTTGACAAACTCTGAAAGCTGTAAGGGAAAAATAAAAAAGCAATGGAAAAATTGCAAAAATGGTCCAGCCAGCTGAGTTTAAAAGTGGACCGCAAGGCCTGGCAGCGAAAAGGTTAAAGTGACAGGAAACCGGATCCTTGGTTTTAAAGTTCAACTCTAGCCACATTTTTTTTTAATTTTTCAGATTGGGGCAGGAATAGAACTCTGAGGCCTCGTACACATGACCGCTTTCCTCGACAGAATCCATGAAGAAACTTGGTGGCAGAGCTTTTTTGCAGAGGAAAACGGTTGTGTGTATGTTTTTCGTGGAACTCGACGAGAAAAAAACAGAACAAGTTCTTTTTTTCCTCGTCAGGAGTCTCAATTTCCTCATCGTGTTCCTCGTCGGGCTGGTTTACGAGAAACACGTTCGTGTGTATGCTTAGAAACCCGCGCATGCTCAGAATAAAGTATGAGACGGGAGCGCACCTTCGGTAAAAGTAGCGTTCGTAATGTAGATAGCACATTCGTCACGCTGTAACAGACTGAAAAGCGCAAATCGTCTCATACCAAACTTTTACTTAACACGCAGTAACATGAGATTAGCAAAAGCAGCCCCAAGGGTTGTGCCAGTGGAATCGAACTTCCCCTTTATAGTGCCGTCGCACGTGTTGAATGTCACCGCGTTTGAGAACGACGAGATTTTGTCTTGACAGTGTGTACGCAAAGAAAGCTTGTCAAGATTCTCAACAAGCAGTGCCACCAATCAGTGCCCATTAGAGATGCCAGTCAGTGCTGGATATCAGTGCTGCCTATCAATGCCCATCACTGCTGTCGATCAATGCCCATCAGTGTTGCCCATCAGTGCCGCCCATCAATACCGCCTATCAGTGCCCACCAGTGCTGCCTATCAGTGCCCACCAGTGCCGCCTATCAGTGTCCATCAGTGCCACCTATCAGTACTCATTAGTGCCACATATCAGTGCCACCTATCAGTGCCCATAAATGCGGCATATTAGTGCCTCCTCATCAGTATCACCTAATCAGTGCCCATAAGTGCCGCCTCATCAGTGCCCATAGGTGCCACCTCATCATTGCCCACCAGTTCAGCCTATCAGTGCGGCCTCATCAGCACACATCAGTGAAGGCGAAAAATTACTTAGTTACAAAATGTACTGACAGAAACTAAGTAAAAAAAATTTTTTTCTAAATTTTTTTTTTTTTTTAAATCCAGCAGTGATTAACCACTAGTGGCCGCTTCGCGAGGTGACTTAGAGCTCCCCAATCTCGCCGTATAACTGCAGCGGCTGGTCGGCAAGTAGTTAAATACCACCAAAAGCTCTATTTGTGTGAAGAAAATGATAAAAAAAATTATTTGGGTACATCGTAGCACGAACGTGCAATTGTCATTCAAAGTGCGACAGCGCTGAAAGCTGAAAAATGGCCTGTGCGGGAAGGGGGTACAGTATAAGTGCCCTGTAGGCAAGTGGTTAAAGAGAGATTTTGCTGAGATAGTAAGTAATGTTCAATCTCCCCAGCTGAGCCAAAGAGTGCATTAGGAGTTAGAACAACTTTCAGGTTATTATTACTGTATGTGTCCTAGAGTCCGGGTGATATGGCTGGAGTTGAGGTTTTAAAAGTATTTCCATAAAAAAATAACCCCTCGCAACTGAATATAAAGTTAAAAAATTGCTAGTGAAAAGTATGCAGGTTGACCTAACTTACCAGGTGGTACAGTCAAAGTTAAACTGATGTTGCATCCATTCGTTTGGCATTTGATCATTTTTGGTTGACATTGATTAACACAGAATTGATACGAATCTAATTTGAATATATAGTTCCCTTGGCAGGTAATGTTTTCACAGTGTATGCTGTTGTTACGTTTCTCTACGTTTAAGTCTTCCGTTTTATTGTTGTAAGATGGTTGACGGAATTTGACACCACCTGTCAGAGAATTAAATAAAATAAAGAAAGAGAAAGTAAGACACAAGACTAATCGCAGTATGAAAGGAAATATCTTTTGATATCAATAATACAGCATACAACTGCATGCCCAGCAAACAGCCCAATATACAATTTAACACATGTACAGTATAAGGTGTAGTATCTGCCAAATCCTTTGTACTTTTTTTCAGCTACTCTTGTGATCTACATATTCTTGACTTGGCCTATGACACACTGCCAGAGTGCTGATATGAAAAACAGGCAGCAGCACATTAACGGACTCACGCAGATAAACTGCGGCAGAATGGCTCTTCTGGGTGAAATCCTGTATATATACGGCTTCGCCAAGGAGAGCCACCAGAGGGCGCTCGCGCCTTATAGGGTGACCACATGTCCCGGATTGCCCGGGACAGTCCCGCATTTGGCAGGTCTGTCCTGGGCACATTCATTCCAGGACAATACAGTGTCCCGGACTGAAACTGACACAGCCAACCCCCGGGCCAATCCGATGCCCCCAAAAAAAGGGCACCACATCACCGCTTTACTCACCGACAGTACTTGTCCTGGGAATGCCTGGAGGAGCACAATCCCGCCCCCTGCTTTTGATTGGAGAAATCATAAATCCCGCCTCTTGTTTCCAATCACTGTGCTGTGATTCGTTACAGCACAGGCTGATTGGTAGTTTGGCCACCCTAGCGCCCCCTGCACTGCAGAGAACGAGCGGGAGCACTGGGGTTTATGTGTGTAAACACACAAATCCCTGTGATGTCTGAGGAGACAAGACAGATCGTGTGTTTCTACAAAGTAGAAAACATGATCTGTCATCTCCTATACTGAGTCCCCATCCCCCCACAGTTAGAACACAAAATAGGGAACACAGTTAACCCCTTGATCGCCTCCTAGTGTTAACCCCTTCCTTGCCAGTGACATTTACATAGTAATCAGTGCATATTTATAGCACGGATCGCTCTCTAAGTGTCAATGGTCCCAAAAATGTGTCAAAAGTGTCTGACCTGTCCGCCGCAACGTCGTAATACCGCAAAAAAACGCAGATCACCGCCATTACTAGTTAAAAAAAAAACGCCATATTAATGCCATACATCTTTCCCATAGTTTGTAGATGCTAAAAATTTTGCGCAAACCAATCAGTATAAGCTTATTGCGATTTTTTTCTTCTTGTTCCCCAAAAATATGTAGAAGAATACTTATCAGCCTAAACTGAGGAAGTTAATTTTTTTTAAAGTGGGTTATTTACTAAATTCCTTTTCAAAATTGTCGCTCTTTTTTTGTTTATAGCGCAAAAAATAAAACCGGCAGAGGTGATACTACCAAAAGAAAGCTCTATTTGTGGGGGGAAAAGGACGTCGATTTTGTTTGGGTACAACAACGCACGACCGCGCAATTGTCAGTTAAAGTGACGCAGTACCCTATAGCAAATAATGGCCTGTCATTGGGCAGCCAATGTAGTTTATAGCGCAAAAAATAAAAACGGCAGAGGTGATACCACCAAAATAAAGCTCTATTTGTGGGGAAAAAACGTTGATTTTGTTTGGGTACAACAACGCACGACCGCGCAATTGTCAGTTAAAATGACTCAGTATCCTAGCGCAAATAATGGCCTGTCATGGGCAGCCAAATCTTCCAGGGTTGAAGCGCCAGGAAGTCCCACTCCTACTGAAGCCCCCACTCCCCCCCCCCCCCAAAAAAAATGACATGCCAAATCTGGGCGAGGAGTGGTTAAAGTGGAAGTTCCACTTTTGGGTGAAACTCTGCTTTAATGTGTTAAATATGCTTCTTTTTACTGACCCACACAGCACAGTGCAATGTTTATTATTAGGTACAGAATATTGTAACATCATTTATGGGTTGTTTGTGCTATTTAAAAAACAGGGATAATGTTTCAGAAGGGGTATCGGAATGTAAACGGGGATAGTCTCTTTACTGTGGCGGGGATAATAGACATATGACAGAATGCAATAACTTTGTAGACGGTTGCAGGACAGAGAAATACATGAATGTTAAAATTGCCTCAACCATTATACTAATGGATGACAAATGCCTTTATTTTAATGACAGGTCTGTTTTAAAGTTTGTAAGCAGTTTGCACCTTCTGTGTTAAAAATTTTAATGAAATTCAAGGATCAACAATCCAAACACAAAATACTTACTGCATCTGTCTGGAATATCTGCAAAGAAAAAAAAAAAAACATAAGAGATTAGTAAAAAAAAAAAACGTCAACATCAGTAAAATAGCTGCAATAACAGCATGGAGAAAATTATACGACTGCATATCTTGCTTGTGTTTGGAATAGATTGTTCCTTGTGTGCTGCCATACCCAGACTGCTGTCTGAAAAATACCAATGTCTTACCATCGTGGCTACATTTCTTAATAGGCCACCAACTTGGGACAAGTATGGAGTACAGGAGTCCTGACTTACCTGGCTGCATACTTAGGCCTCGTACACACGACCAAGTTTCTTGGCAAAAACCAGCAAGAAACTTGCTTTGTTTTTTTTTTGCCGAGGAAACCGGTCGTGTGTACATTTTTCGACGAGGAAACTGTCGAGGAACTCGTCGAGCCAAAAAGAGAGCATGTTCTCTTTTTCCTCGACGGGAATGGAGAAAATTGGCTTGCAGAGTTCCTCGACAGCCTAACAAGGAACTCGACGAGCAAAACGATGTGTTTCGCCCGTCGAGTTCCTCGGTCGTGTGTACGAGGCCTTAGTCTGGGCCACTGATTAACAAAATGGTGCAGGCAGCAGGTTTAAATGAGCCAGGAAACTACCAGTTTCAGAAAAAGCAGTAGGGTGACAGCACAAGCATTTCTCTCAATTGAGTTTACTGATTAACTTGTTTAGAAAATGATGATAGAACAGTGCAGTTTTGTTGTATTGTATTTTGCATGCAAGCCAAGCTATGATTGCAGTGGATGTAGGTCTGCTTGTCACCTCCAGAGGTAGAAGGGGACACACTCATGGTTGGTGTTGGTTCTGGTGATGTGGACAGGTGGGAGTCAGAGCTGGTAGGACCTGGAATGTGGAAAGACAAACAACAATATGTCTCTAATTAAACAGTACTTAAACTATAAAAATGTATACAGTATACAGTAGTGTATATGACATGAATATTTCTAACAGGTTTCCTTGTAAAGAGAGAGAGCCTATGCATACTGTGTAGATATCCACAATCTAATGTACAGAACACTTAAAATAAGTACAACTGAAAAAAGAAAATAGATTTTTAATACAAAGAGAGTGGTATGCTATAAGAATGCATTATATCTACAACTTGTAGGCCTCGTACACACGGGCAAGAATCTCGTCAGGAAAAAAAACATTTTACATGGTTTTTCCCAACATAGTTTTTCCCAACGAGATTCTTGGCAAGAATCTCTTGCCGCCCGAGTGTACATACAGACCTTTAAAAGAACCGCAGTTCTCTTGAAAGGCAAGAACGCGGTGACGTCATCGCGTATGACGAGCATGCGTTCGTCACATTTGATGCCGTCGCCGCCATCTTGCTTCACCCTACCTATGCCGTGAAAGTCACCGCGCATGCGTCAGAGTCATTTCGAGCATGCGCAGGTTTCCACGGGGACAGGCAAGTATACACACTCTCGGGAACCAGGCCGACAAGAATCTCGACGAGAAAATAGAGAGCAGGATCTCTATTTTTCTCGTCGAGATTCTGGCCAAATTTCCAGATGAGAAACCTGAAAGCCTCATACACACGCTCAGTTTACTCGGCAAAAAAGCTCTGCCAGCAGTTTTCTTGCTGGTTCTTGCCGAGAAAACCGAGCGTGTGTACGAGGCTGTAAACTTAAAACTTCCCCAACATGTGCTCTATCTATCTATCTATCTATCTATCTATCTATCTATCTATCTATCTATCTATCTATCTATCTATCTATCTATCTATCTATCTATCTCAGCATGGTCAGTCCCCCCCCCCTGCACAGCTCTTCACTTGGAAGGTCGGTATACTGTCATTTATCTGCCTCCTGCTGACACACACCCCCTGCAGTCTCCACCCCCACCCCTATAAGTCTCCTTTGCAGCTGAGAACAGAGGTCACTCGATCACTATAAAAAGAATAAAAAATGTTTTGCCTTGCATTTCTATTTGAACTATATTGTTTTACAAGGTAAAGGTTCACCAGGGGCGGACTGACCATTGGGACTCTCGGGCACTGCCCAAGGGCCCCATGCCACTAGGGGGCCCCATCAGGGTTGCCAGGCTCAATAAAACCAGGGACAGTATGTAAAAATCTGTGTTTTTTTTTACACCTGTCCCTGATATGTCCGAAACCGACATGCTTTTGATGTGAAATGCCTGAGATTTTAGCTGCCCTGCCTCTGCACTGCCTCCTGGCGTGGTGGCCATCTATAAGCCGGGGGCCCCATAATCTTCTATTGCCCGGGGGCCCCATGAGTTGTCAGTCCGCCCCTGGGGTTCACATATACTTTAATCACTTTGCAACCGCCCCATAAGCAGATTTACTGCTACAGGGCTCTGTACAGAATCACAGATATATTCTTGATTCTGCACTTCCGGGTTTTGGGCATGAACCGATGTCTGCTGGTGTTTCGTCAGATTAGGCGACCCGCCAGAATTTGTAACGGAAGTGACAATCTGTCACCGCCATCTTGCTACACCCCGCACTCCTCCGCGGGAAGGATACACTGAGAAGTCGCCAGGTGGACATGTTGTTACACCCACCAGAGTTTTGCATTTCACACCTATTTTTAACAGTAAACTGAGCTTTTATGGTGAAATACAGTATTTAGAAATCCGACGGTTTGGCAGCTGCAAACCTGCTGATCTCACAGGTTTGGTAAATTGACAGAACATGGCTTCTTTTATAATTCAACATGTAAACAGTCCGACGGATTTCTAAATACTGTATTTCACCATATAAGCTCCGTTTACTGTTATAAATAAGTGTGAAATGCAAAACTCCAGTAGGTGTAACAAGATGTCCGCTTGCTGCCTTCTCAGTGTATTATTACTGTGGACGAGTGTGGGGTGTAGCAAGATGGCGGCGACAAAACGTCACTTCCGTTACATGACGGGTCGCCTAATCTGATGAAACAACGGGACCCACTGATTGTTCTGTACACAGGCAGAATGCCAGTCTGCCTATGTACACAAGGCCGACTGTCATTCTGTAAGTACAGAAGACATTGGCCCGGATTCACAGACATTGGCGCACATGTATGCCGCCGTAGCGTATCTCCTGTACGCTACGCCGCAGCGCAGAGAGGCAAGCATTGAATTCACAAAGCTAATGCTCCCAAAACTGCGCTGGGTTTCCAAGGAGTAAGTCGGCATAAGTGGAAGTGGGCGTGAGCCATGCAAATGAGGTGTGACCCCATGCAAATGATGGGCAGAGCGCCAGACAGATACGTATAACCAACGGCGCATGCGCCGTCCCGCGGACGCATCCCAGTGCGCATGCTCACAATCACGTCGGAACAACTGCCTAAGATACTCTGGATCACTGCCTACGGCGTGAACATAACGTACGCCTAGTCATATTCACGTCCAACGTAAACTACGTAAAATACGTCGGCTTGAGTTCCCTGGTGCAGACCTTTGCATGTCTGCTGCTGAGTTACACCTGCTTTATGGGGCTTAACTTTACGCCGGAAATACAACTTATGCGCACCAGTCATAGCCTGCGTCGGGCGAACTTACGTTCGTGAATCGCCGTATTTTCCTCATTTGCATATTTGAATACAAAATCAATGGGAGCGCCGCATGCGTCCAGCGTAAATATGCACCCACTCTACGCCGGCGTAGGCAAGTTACGCCGGCTGGATGAAGCCTATTTTTAGGCGCATCTTTTTTTTTGGTTCCGGCGCACAGATACAACGGCGCATATTTGCACTTACGCGGCATATCTGGAGATACGTCGGCGCAAGTGCTTTGTGAATCCGGGCCATGGATCCTGTATTTTTGTGAGGCAGAAACACTGATCCATGTCTTCCAGTAGTAAAAGCACCTCCCCCGCTACACTGAAAAATTAGCTAGGCACACATTTAACCTTTAATCGCCCTGATGTTAACCCCTTCCCTGCCAGTGTCATTAGTACAGTGACCATGCATATTGTTAGCTCTGAGCACTGTATTATTGTCACTGGTCCCCAAAAAAGTGTCAAAAGTGTCAGTTAGGTGTCCGATTTGTTTCTTTGCCAGGTTCCATTACTACGAAGGGCAGTGGCATCTGAGAGCCGATGGAAACATCAGCTAGGGTACCGACATTGCTGGATTCCAGAACAGGTATGTGTCATAATATTAAAAGTCAGCAGCTACAGCGCCCCAGAACTCCTCAGATTTCTGTCATTTAGTGCAAAAGTTTACAGGTGAATGCTTGTTTGCAAGTAAGTTCAATATACTTAACATAAAGTTTTAATTCTCTGTTCTATGAAGTATTATTTTTAAGTTGTAACAGATAAGAAAGCATCAAACCTGTGGTGAATGCAGATGTGAGATTCGTGGAAGCAGTGGGTGCTTGCGTGGCAGCGGTGACATCTGTTATAGAATATGAAACATGACATCTTGATGACTTTTTTTTTAGTTGCTTGAGCATTTTAGTACTATATCTATTATATTTATTGATTTAAAAAAAAAAATTGAGCACACATATATATCTTGTAGACTAAACTGTAAAACCAGCCTTTTGTTCTAGGTTTGGAAAAAGCAGAGAAGAAACGGATCAGAACCCCTGTTGGTTTTTACTGCTTTCCCATCATCCTGAGCCTAAATTCTCATAAAATATAGATAAGGTACCTATGGCCACCCTTGTATTAATTCATGGCATGGTTTAATATAGCTCATCAATCATCAACTAATAACATCACTGTATCATTCCAGCACATTCACTTTTGTCAAACAGTTTTTCTGTAATAGGTTTACTGATGTTTAGAAACAAGCAAACAGATAAATGTAACAAGCAATTAATACAATCGACATGACACAATATTCATACTGCCACCCTCCTCCCTGCTTTCTTACAATAATGCTGCAGGTGTCTTTTGAAAGGAGAAAATATTGACTGGTGTAGCCAAAAGCATGACTGTGGTCAGAAAGATCAAGAGATGGAACAATATTAACGTTGTAAAATATATTCTACAGACCAGAAAAAAAAGTTCAGCTGCAAAAGACTAAATACTTACCATGTCAGAGGGCAGTGAGTCTTTCCTTTGCTTTCCCCCTTTAGAACCCAACACATCTGTTGCTGTTTTCTGTGGTTCCTCCTGCTGGCAACAGCGGCCAGCGGAAGGAAACACAGCGTGTAATGGGGATGCAGGCATTTGACTCAAGCAGTAGTTTCAGGTCCCAAAGATTCTGCCGGAGTCTGTAGCTCTTAAAGACAGAGAGGTGAGTATTCACCAACCTCTGGAGAGGTAAATATACAGCCTCATACACATGATCAGATTTTCATCGGACAAAGCGTAGGACTTTAGTCTGAAGGGCGTTGGCCAGGAACTTGTATTTCATACAAACAGCAAAGAATTGTCAGCCAACAAACACAAAAGTACGTTGTTTTTTAGCTCTTTAGCACCACCCTTTGGATAACTTCTGCTAATTTTGTGTTTTGGTGAGTATTGCCTCTGAGCATGCGTACTTTGTGTACGATGTTGTTGTTGGCAGACAATTTTAAAGCATGCTATCCCACATTTGTTGGCGGAAAATCCGACAACAATTGTCCGATGGAGCGTACAAATGGTTGGATTTTCCGACAACAGCCTGTCATCACACAATTCCCGTTGGATAATCCAATCGTGTGTATGAGGCTTAAAGGTTTTCTTTGCTAGTAAACATTTAAAAAAAAATGTAAGTGACAGAGTCACTCTAACCAACATGCGTGTAGCAATATTTGCTATCAACAATTTCAAAATAATAAACTGAATCTCCATACATAACGCAATGAAGATAATTTACAATCAATATTAGAAAGATTAAGGCTGGGTTCACACTATGTTCGCATGCGGCTCACAACAGGGCTCAACAGGGATCCACAGGAATTTTTTGCTGAATTCGCACCTGAAATGGACCAAATAACGCAGATGGCTCCTGTGCAAATTCGCACCGGAGCCGCAGTGGAGATATGAGAACTGGCTCCACAGAGAGCCGGTCAAAATCTCCTGCTGTTGCGAATTGGTTGGGGGGAACCTGCATCCAATTTGCAATAGTGTGAACCCAGCCTTAAAGTGGATGTAAACCCCCCAAAAAAATATTTTTTTTTTATGTCACAATGTAGAGTATAAGATTTCCTATCATCTGTGCCCAGTCTTGCCACACAGAGTTAATCCAGCGCTAAGCAATCCTATTTTAATGTTCAGTGAAAATTAACAGAATTCCAGATAAAAACTTGCCAAAATATAAAGTCTGTTTCTCTGTTCTTGCTTTGTGTTACAGGTTATTTACATATCCTGGTAATATACAATGAACTTTGGATCACCTCATATTATGATAAACATAACATAACATATGATAAACATGTCCAAACTCTAGATATGTAAATAACCTGTAACACAAAGCAAGAACAGAGAAACGGACTTTATAATTTGGCAAGTTTTTATCTGGAATTCTGTTAATTTTCACTGAAAAAATTTTTTTTGGGGGTTTACATCCACTTTAAGGTTTTAACATAAAGCTAACTGCCTAATCAGACCTGTAGGTAAGTATTGAATGGTGGTGCTGTTTTCAGTGAATGAGGTAAGAACAGCATAGCTGGTGCTTGTGGGTTTGAGGTCTGTTTTTGCTGAAATGACTGTTTACAGGGTATAGAGACATAATAGTTAACTGATTCCTTTTAAAAATGATTAAAAATAGATACAAATTAATCATATAATGTGCCTCTAGTTTCACTTTCGTTTTTGCAGCTAGCTTAGTTTTTGCATGTAATTTAATGCCTCTGTGCTGGACAGAGCCATAGAGAGTGATGGTTAGGAAAACGAAACTAGAATCTCCCAGTACTGTGGTGATCAGGAAACAGACAACCAGGAAGTGTCCAGAACAGAGCAGAATTACAGCAACGTCAGAGCAAAAACGAACAATGAGGACATGAAACCAGGACTGCAGTAAGGTAAAGGAAGCTATTTAGCTAAAAAAAAAAAAAATCCTTTAGTGACCCTTTAAGGTTACCCTGATACCTAGAACATTAAATATATCATATATTAAAATGCATCTGTACCCAATTGTTTTGTTTTGTTTTATTTCAGACAGAATGGAGAAAGGGTAGGATACAGGTTTTACTGCTATTCCAGGCTTCATTATACAGATTTCTCCTCACTTTTTTGGGGGGGGGAACAACCTTTTCTGACGCAGAAAGTCAAGAAAAATCTGAACAGGGAAACCGACAACAATTAAAAGCTAACACAGGTTGTAGTCCTATGTAATGTAAAAAATATATACTGTATTTATTGGCGTATAACACTCACTTTTTTACCCTGAAAATAGAGGGTAAACTGTGCCTGCGTGTTATATGCAGGGGGCCGTGGAAAGTTTGTTTCCTGAAACTTCCCTCTTAAAGTTAGGGTGCGTGTTATACGCCGATAAACTTCTGTTGCTGTTGGAGCCGGTTCACACAGGGGCGGCTCATCAGGCGACTTAGTCGCCTGACAAGTCGCTCTCCGCTCTGTGCTATAGAAAAAGTTCTAATAAGAGCGACTCAAGTCGCTCCGATTTTAGAAAAAGGTTCATGTACGACTTTGGGACGACTTCAGGGCGACTTGCATTGACTTCAATACAGAAGTCATTTTGCAAGTCGCAACTGAAGTCGTGGGCAGATCGCCTTGCCGAGTCGCTCGGCAAGTCGTGCTGCCCCAGTGTGAACCGGCTCTCAGGCCCCGTACACACGTCCGAGGAACTCGACAGGCAAAACTCATCGTTTTGCTCGTCGAGTTCTGTGTGAAGCCGCCGAGGATCTCGGCGAGCCAACTTTCCTCATTGAACAACGAGGAAATAGAGAACATGTTCTCTATTTGGCTCGACGAGGAACGTGTACACACGCCGGGTTTCTCTGCAGAATTCAGCTCCGATCGAGTTTCTGGCTGAATTCTGGCTGAATTCTGCCCACGACTTCAGTGGCGACTTGCAAAAACTTGGTCGTGTGTACGGGGCCTTAGAGTTTTTCTCTAATTTCCTGTCCTGGGGACAATTCTTTTACCAGACTGTAGTAGACTGCCACTCTAGTCAAAACTAGAAAAAAAAGTTTTGGGTTCCCAAGGTATTACAAACATTACACCAATCTGGGTACAGTGTTTCTATTATTATAGCAGAAGGCAGAAAATATCTGATTGGAGAATTTGAAGTAAACTAAAGGGGAAAATAAAGAAAACTCGTTGAGCATAAAAAATGTCTACTGTACATAATGCAGAAGACATTTCCTAAGGACACTAACAATAAACTGAGATCAAACAAAAAGATGGCCAGAAAAAGCTTTTTGCCGATGTCTAATCACCTGAGGGTAGCAACCTATAACCCAGAGTATATGTATATCTGGCCTGTGTCCTGTAATGTACAATCACGATAAAAAGTTTTGGGTATAGATATACTTTAAAAGTCAAAGGCTTGACTGCATAGGGTCGGTGACAATGACAGTGACATAATCAAGGTCGTCCTAAAAATGTTATGTCAGTATGAACCCAAGTAGACCCACTATATTTCTTGCATCAAAGCCAACAGTATGGAAGTGACCCTTCTAGGCTATTCCCCTATGTTAGCAAACACATTTATAACTTCATGTTACAAGTAACTGAATTAGATCTAGAGTTAAATATACCTGAGCTTATCCAGCTAAACCGTCACTCTTTGCATAGCATTTAGTCATAGGTATATCCAACCAGCTAGTTCTTACATCAACCCATGTATTAACTTTCATTTCTTGTTTATGACAATCCTCAATTATCATTGATTTGCATATGTGGAAGGCTGACCGCAGGTCAGCCTGAATTTGTAGGAGGAGTCGGGAGGTATTTAAACCCACCCTCTATCCTCCTTCCTGTTGACGGTTTCTCTCGTGTGCCACCCACTCTTCCCCTTTTTCTTGCATGTCTTCTCTTTTACTTCTACTTGGGTATGCCCCCTTTTAGGCATACCGACCACGTGACCCCGGCACACCCCAGGTCTCTTCCCCTATTTTCCGCCCAGAACTTTCCAGCACGATTACCTGAGAAAGCTTACCACTTGCTAATGTTAAGCCCAAATATGTACATAGTTTGAGGTATTGTCTAGTTTGTTTGATTTTCCTTTTAAAGAAGACCTTTATGAAGAAGACCTCAATCTAATCCTTGTTTTAACTGGGTACACTTTCATTAGTATTGAGAGAAAGACTGCTGGAACCTGAATACAATTCAGGATACAATTTCTACCTCTAAGCCTTTAAAGTGTAAGTCCAGGCAAAATGTCTTTTAAGTTTCGTATATAATGGAAAAAGATTAGAAATTAGATAAAGTTTTAGTGCTATGCAGTGCTCCATTAGAGATATTTTCCCTTTCTGTCCTAATGACTTTGGTTTCACCAGATGGAAGGTGAAAGAAAATTGACAATAGGTACAGAGACAAAAAGTTTCTCCTACTCCGATAATAAAAAAAAATGACTTCTGTTTACGTTGCTGTGGTAAATTTACTCTCATCTCTTGTCTAGTGAAGCCATTGTTACCAAGAAAGTAAGTGAAGGGAAGTCTCCCCAGATAGCAGTAAAATAACATCATCCATTTCCCCATTCTATCAAACACTAAAAGGAAAAGGTTTGGGCTGGACATACACTTTATTGAGCGGACCCATTGGATTATTTATTAATTTGGTAATACATTCCTAAAATATACTTAGCTAATTGAAACTGAAAGTTCGATTCTGCTTTAATATCAAGGCACAGAAGACTTAGGCCGCGTACACACGGTCGAACATGTCCGCTGAAACTGGTCCACGGACCAGTTTCCACGGACATGTCCGACCATGTGTACGGCCTAGCGGACAGGTTTCCAGCGGACAAAAATTTCTTAGCAAGCTAAGAAACTTGTCCGCTGGAAACATGTTCGTCGGACATGTCCGATGGTTAGTACACCTAATCGGACATGTCCGCTGGTTATGACGTGTAACCAGCGTCCCGAAATCCTGCGCATGCGTCGAATTGATTCGACGCATGCGTGGAAGCATTGCACTTCCGTGTTTGAGAACGTCGGTGTCTTCTACGTCACCGCGCTCTCTGTCCGCTGGGATTTTGGTCTGATGGTGTGTACACACATCAGACCAAAAGCTCCCAGGAGACATGTCCGATGAAAACGGTCCGCGGACCGTTTTCATCGGACATGTCTCCTCGTGTGTACGGGGCCTGATTGATCCTTCTGAAACTGATTGCAGAGTCAGATTAATTTGATCATCGGTGAAGCAAATTTGCTCACCACTAATGTTTTGCATTGTTTGGAAAATATGCTTTTGCTGGCTTGCTCGGCCATTTAGACTGGAAAATGAGTACATACTAGAGTTAAATAGAGGAGTGAGTGCAGTAAAGACAGCAGAGCTGGTGTTTGCAAGTATGGGAGTGTCCACGGAGACAGATGCGTTGCGTGCTTGTGGGTCAGATTGAGATGTGTCTGTAATAAAAAAAAAATCATAATTATATTTTCTAAATAACATTATATTTTATTATTTAATGTGTATATTTTGTACCATTGTTCAAGTTAAAGCAGTTGTAAAGACACTTTTTACCTTACTGAATTCCCTGCATTAAATTCAAAAATGTCCCAGTAATAGTGTTGCCCCCTCACCCCCTCAATACTTGCCTCAATCAATCCAGTGCTGTGCCCATCTTTATTTTCTCTTTCCCCACTCTCGCAGGCTTTGCTGAGGCAGCAGAAGCCATTGCAGGGGACAGGGCCGAGCCATGCTGTGTATCAATACATACGGCTTCCTATGGGGGCACCCCATGAAGTGGAGCTCAGAATACTGCAGGGGGAACCCAGAAAAGGAGGTTTGGGGCTACTCTGTGCAATACTATTGCACAGAGCATGTAAGTCAAACATGTTTGTTACAGTGCCACCCACTCTTCCCCTTTTTCTTGCATTTCTTCTCTTTTACTTCTACTTGGGTATGCCCCCTTTTAGGCATACCGACCACGTGACCCCGGCACACCCCAGGTCTCTTCCCCTATTTTCCGCCCAGAACTTCCCAGCACGATTACCTGAGAAAGCTTACCACTTGCTAATGTTAAGCCCAAATATGTACATAGTTTGAGGTATTGTCTAGTTTGTTTGATTTTCCTTTTAAAGAAGACCTTTATGAAGAAGACCTCAATCTAATCCTTGTTTTAACTGGGTACACTTTCATTAGTATAGAAAGAAATACTGCTGGAACCTGAATACAATTCAGGATACAATTTCTACCTCTAAGCCTTTAAAGTGTAAGTCCAGGCAAAATGTCTTTTAAGTTTCGAATATAATGCAAAAAGATTAGAAATTAGATAAAGTTTTAGTGCTATGCAGTGCTCCATTAGAGATATTTTCCCTTTCTGTCCTGGTGACGTTGGTTTCACCAGATGGAAGGTGAAAGAAAATTGACAATAGGTACAGAGACAAAAAGTTTCTCCTACTCCGATAATAAAAAAAAAATGACTTCTGTTTACGTTGCTGTGGTAAATTTACTCTCATCTCTTGTCTAGTGAAGCCATTGTTACCAAGAAAGTGAGGCCTCGTACACACGACCGAATTTCTCAGCAAAAAACAGCAAGATACTTGCTGGGATTTTTTTTTTGCAGAGGAAACCGGTCGTGTGTACATTTTTCGACGAGGAAACTGTTGAGGATCCCGTCGAGCCAAAAAGAGAGCATGGTCAGATTAATTTGATCATCGGTGAAGCAAATTTGCTCACCACTAATGTTTTGCATTGTTTGGAAAATATGCTTTTGCTGGCTTGCTCGGCCATTTAGACTGGAAAATGAGTACATACTAGAGTTAAATAGAGGAGTGAGTGCAGTAAAGACAGCAGAGCTGGTGTTTGCAAGTATGAGAGTGTCCACGGAGACAGATGCGTTGCGTGCTTGTGGGTCAGATTGAGATGTGTCTGTAATAAAAAAAAATCATAATTATATTTTCTAAATAACATTATATTTTATTATTAAATGTGTATATTTTGTACCATTGTTCAAGTTAAAGCGGTTGTAAAGACACTTTTTACCTTACTGCATTCCCTGCATTAAAGTAAAAAATGTCCCAGTAATAGTGTTGCCCCCTCACCCCCTCAATACTTGCCTCAATCAATCCAGTGCTGTGCCCATCTTTATTTTCTCTTTCCCCACTCTCACAGGCTTTGCTGAGGCAGAAGAAGCCATTGCAGGGGACAGGGCCGAGCCATGCTGTGTATCAATAGATACGGCTTCCTATGGGAGCACCCCATGAAGTGGAGCTCAGAATACTGCAGGGGGAACCCAGAAGAAGAGGTTTGGGGCTACTCTGTGCAATAGTATTGCACAGAGCATGCAAGTCAAAATTTTTTGTTACAGTGACGGTGTGTCCATAGTGGGCGCAGGAGCACCGCCCCCTCTCTCCTGCACACGCCATATACCAATAGATAAATTCAAGCCACTATTCAGGTATCCGGCCCCTTGTTAAGCGCCGGCCATCTGAATTACAGCGGCAAGTGTGTTTTGGAAGTGCCTGATTAGAGCCATAGGCTGGCTGAATTTGATGGGGAAACTGGCTGCACTTAATGGGGAAACTGGCTGCACTTGATGGGGCAAACTGGCATAATTTGAGGGGGCAAACTGGCATCATTTGAGGGGGAAAACTGGCTGCATTTGATAGGAAAACCAGCTGTATTTGAGGGGGCAAACTGGCATCATTTGAGGGGGCAAACTGACTGCATTTGATGGGGAAACTGGCATCATATGAGAGGGAAAACTGTCTGTATTTGAGGGGGCAAGCTGGCATCATTTGAGGGGGAAAACTGGCTGTATTTGAGGGGGCAAGCTGGCTGCATTTGATGGGGCAAACTGGCTGCATTTGATGGGGCAAACTGGCAGCATTTGATGGGGCAAACTGGCAGCATTTGATGGGGCAAACTGCGGCAATTGATGGGCACAGTGGCTGCGTTTGATGGGCACAGTGATGTTTTTTTTTTTTTCAGTTTGTTTGCGCCCCCTCAAAAATTTGGAGCACCAGCCGCCACTGGTTTGTTATTTAAAAAAAATAAAAAATAAAACAGAGCCTTTACAACCGCTTAAAACAACACACTAGTCTATCAAATATTTACCCCTGTAAGTATGTTGTTCAGTTGAATATATATACCTTTTCCTATACTCTGTGGGGGAAATTTACTAAAACTGGTGTAAATTCTGGTGCAGCTCTGCATAGTAACCAATGAGCTTCAAACTTCAGCTTGTTCAGTTAAGCTTTGACAAAAAAAAACCTGGAGGCCTGGTTCACACTGGTGCGTTTTGACATGCGATTTGGCATGTCAAATCGCATGTCAAAACGGCGGTATTTGCCGCAAATTGCCGGCAATGGCACCATCGTAATTGGTGTGATGCCGCATCTGCGGTGCTGCACAAATTTCAAAAAGTAGTTTCTGTACGACTTTTTGCGAAATCGGAACTGCCAGCGGGAGTGAAATTGTGCAAGTTCAGCTGAACTCGCACGGCTTCATTCCTGCAGCCCAGTGTGAACCTGGGCGGAAGCTGATTGGTTACTATTACTAAGCTGATTCTGTGTGCATTAGGCCCATTTCACACTGGGACGGGAGGCGCGGTGGCTGTATAGCGCCGCTAAAAATAGCGGCGCTATACCGTCGGAATTGCCGTGGGATTCGGCCGCTAGCGGTATTAACCCCCGCTAGTGGACGATAAAGGGTTAATACCGCCCGCAATGCGCCTCTGGGCGATATTACCGCGGTTTCTCATTGTTTTACATGGAAAGGAGCGGTGAAGAAGCGGTATACATACCGCTCCTCTCACCGCTCCAAAGATGCTGCTTGCAGGAGATTTTTTTCTCTCCTGCCAGCGCATCGCCTCAGTGTGAAAGCCCTCCGGCTTTCACATTGAGAAGGCTGGGCAGGAGTTTTTCAGGTGGTATTTAGGCGCTATTTTTAACGCTGTTACGCCTGAAAAACTCCTCAGTGTGAAAGGGGTCTTAGTTTTAGTAAATTTCTCCCTGTTTTTCCATCATCACCTGTGTCGTTTGTTATTTTTGTTTTTATTCTAAAGGAATGGTACAGAAAGTTTAAAAACATAAATTGAAGGAGGTCAGCAAGGAAACATTAGACATGAATACAATGACAGGCATATTACCTTATTATTATCATATAAAGCAAAAATAATAATTATTATTTTTCTTTTAAAGTGACTCTGTCATGAAAAAGTGTGGGGCTGACATTGACATGCCCTTTTTGAAAATTCTAGTTGCCTGGCTGTGTCTGGCTTCAATACGTTTGAACTACATACACGGAACAAGTATGCTATAAATCCTTGAGCTGGGTCAGAGACTCAGAAAGCATTTACACTAAAGCATGGGCATGACGGCCAAGGAACTAACATTCTCAAAGCAGCACTTTTCTTATGACAGAGCTACTGTGAAGATACCGGTGCTGAAGATTAACAAATCTTTAATACATACTATAGAAAACTGTGATGTAAATCCTTAATACATACCATACTTACTGTACATACTTCATTTTCACTTTGCTGACATAAAGTATAATTTACCCATTGAGCCAGTACTCACTTGCTGATGACATAATTATGATGACACACTAGGCGCAATAAACTTTTGGTGGTGCAGAGTGAAAGATTGCGACAGAAAAATTGTTTTACAGAAAAGTCATAAGTTGCAACAAATTAACTATTATGGCACAGTGATCATACTTTATAAGGATTCCTGAGACACCCACTAACACAGTGGTTCTCAACCTGGGGGTCGCGACCCCCTTGGGGGTCGAATGATGATTTTCCAGGGGTCACCAATTCCTGGGCTGTTTCTGAAGCCCGCACCGCTCTCCCAGCCTTTTTGTGGTCACAAAGCAGTGCTGTCCCTGGAGCCCGTGGCCACCCCTCAGCCTCTTTGCAGCTGCCCATTCAGTTCACGGCATTGCCGGGGGGCAGAGACTAGAGGTCAGCTGACTGGTGAGGAATGTGAAGTGGGAGGGGCTGGAGGAGACCCTATCTCCAGAGTTCTGTAGAGGTGTCACTGCTATGAGACACCACAAAGTCAGAGACACAGTGAAGCCGGAGACACAATGAGTAACACTGCCTGTGATTATAGTTCCCATTAAAAGTCCCCACTACAGTTCTCAGATCAGCAGATGACCATTATCAAGAGCACCTAAGTTGGCTGATCAGAGCTCCCCCCAGCACTCATCCCAAACAGCCCCCCACCCAAGGAGTAAGAGAAGGAATAAAAATAGAGAATACATGGAAGGGTGAAGAAAAGAGGTGGAGGAACAAATAAAAAGGAAGAGAAAGAACAAGAAAGATGGCTAGTGAGAGGGATGGGGGGGGGGAAAACAAGAAATTAGGATAGAGAGAGATAAAAGGGAAAGAAAGGAGAACAAATAGAAAGAGTGGTACATCCCAAAATGTGCCATAAGGAGTTTTAATACTATACGAGTGGAAGGGACTCAGGGAGCACTAAATGCCTGTGGGTTAGGGGCACAAATTACTTGTCTTGCTTTGGGTGCTGATAACCCACACTACGGAAATCATTTTACTTTTAGGGGTCCCCACAACTTGGGAAATTTTATCAAGGGGTCACGGCACTTGAAAGGTTGAGAACCACTGCACTAACGCCTCTATTCTATGCACATAAAATATATGCAATCTTTTCATCTAAATGTTGCACAAGCTTCTGCTTTTATGCAAAATGTTGCAAAGAGAGACTTTCTTTTTCGCACATTTAAAAATGTAAATCATTGTTTATTTGTGCAAGATTAAAAATGTCTCAATCTGCACTAATTTAAAGTCATACCACCAATAGATTTTGCACCCACTGTGTAATTTACCAAATAAGCAGGTTAATATTTGGTACACCATTTGGTAGATGATATACCTTGACATCATGCAATGCCCATCAATCTAATACAAATTCTCAATTTAGTTCACAGTTCCCTATTGCCTGTTACATTATGTCAGCAAACTGAGAATATTGACCCATGTGAAACAGCCTGTGGGATAAATTAGCTGGATTTGTTAGCATTATTTTTCACATTGCAAGTAAAATGCTTCTGTGGGCTTGCTTGCCCACCCAACACGAGAATGAGTACATACTGGAGAAGACTGGAGAAGTGAGTGCATTGGGAACAGCAGAGCTGTTGACTGTAAGTATGGGAGTTTCCATTGAGACAGTGGTGGTGGATGCTTGTTGGTCAGATTGGGACGAACCTGTAATAAAATAAATCATGAAAATGTGTTCTGTAAAAAAAATCTTCTGTGCAGAAATCTTATTCAGCGCTGGCCACCCATGTACTGTAACTTCCCTTAGACATGAATGTAGCCGTATTCCACCCAAATGAAAGGCCTGGTAGCTCTACAGTGGACTCGGCTTTTGCTAAAGACTTCCAGGAGTATCAGTCTCCTTATCCCTGCTGCACACAGTGGTTCCTCCCACCAACTCCCTCCAACAAGATGGGGTTGATTTACTAAAACTGGAGAGTGCAAAATCTGGTGCAGCTGTGCATGGTAGCCAATCAGCTTCTAACTTCAGTTTGTTCAATTAATCTTTGACAAAAAAAAAACTGGAAGCTGATTGGTTTCTTTGCAGAGCTGCACCAGATTTTGCACGCTCCAGTTTTAGTAAATCTACTCTGATGTATTCATGTTGTAAAGAGAATGACAAACCACTGAGTGCAGCAGAGGACAAGAAGACCAGCACTACTATAAGCGGTTGTTAATGAAGAAACTATTTATTATGAAACACGGCTGTGAATCAACACAATACAAATTCAATAAATGGACAAGATAAACTACTGGTGGCCAGGGCTGGACTGGGACAAAAATTTGGCCCTGGACTTCATCCAGACTGGCCCACTTTGATATGTCTCTCCTATGGCGGCCGGACAACTCCAGCACCCCCCCCCGGCCACCCAAGCCCCCTCTCCCCCTTCACTAGCCACTCTTTATTAGAGTAGAACGGCTGGTACTCTTATAGGCAGTACCAGTGGGGAAGCTAGACATTATTTCACCCAGGGCAAAGAATCAGTTTGGTGCCCCTCTTATGGGACAAGATTAGGCAGAAGTGAGAAACTCCCAGGCCGCTGTCACTAAAGCCGGCCCACTGAGCCATCGGCCCACCGGGAAACTCCCTGTAGTCCCAATGGCCAGTCCATCCCTGCTGGTGGCGTAGAGTGAGTAGAGCAAATTGTGACAAATTATCTAATATGTCGCAGTGACCATAGTTTAATAAGAGTCCTGCACCACCTACAGCTTAACACACTCGTTTTCTTATTCCATATGCAAAAATATATGAAATCTTTTTAAAGTATAGGTTGCACAAATTGCAACATTTTAATGAAACATGGCAGATAAAGAATTTCCTATTTGTGATGCACATGTCACATTACACAGGCACTGTACGTTTGTTGCAGTAGTAAAAGTTTACATTTTAATTGACATTTTTTAGTGCTGTTTAAATATTGCACTGCGGATTGTTTATTGGGCCCAATATGTCTAAATTAGACTCAAAGGGGCTGATTTACTAAAGGCAAATTGAATGTGCACATTGCAAGATCAGTTGCTCCAGAGCTTATTAAATGAATAGAAGCGCCACTGACTTTCATCATCTATTTATCTGCCGTCAAAAATGCTGTTTTCTTTATTTTCCTTGCATGTGATTGGGTATTCTTCGCAAAATGAAGTTTTACCACAACTGCACTTTGCAAAGTGCACAGTCTAGTTGCCTTTAGAAGATCAAGCCCAAAGTACCCATGCCTGGGCAGATCCAGCTACTTCATCACTCCTGGCCTAGTATTAAGGTGCTTATACATATATCTGACTAGCTAGCCCTTAGGTCAAACCAAAATAATGTATTTATTTGCATATAACACTCACTTTTTTACCCTAAAAATAGAGGGTAAACTGTGCCTGCGTGTTATAAGCAGGGGGCTGTGGAAAGTTTTTTTCCTGAAACTTCCTTCTTAAAGTTAGGGTGCGTGTTATACGCCTGTGCGTGTTATACGCCGGTACTAACTTTCAGAGGTTGTTCATGACCATTCTCTATTATTATGTATTTGCATATAATGCTCCTTTTAAAACAATTACATAGTTCTCTATGTCCAGCTGGTCTATAGATTTGTTCCCTCCTACATCATAATTAAACTTGAAAAATTATGAGAACAACATGGTGCCTCTGTCTAATTTTCTTTTAGCTTAGAATTACTTCTATAGATATCCGTTACTGGCTCCTCCACAATTAGTAAACTAGTCCTCTGGTTAGGCTGCACTAGTACTTGTAGCTAATTTATACCATGGGATAACAAATTATTTTATGTATCAGAGGTAGTGTCTGGTGTGTTATCAATAGATAAACGCAGGTTGCTGAGAGTGGAGTAAAGTGGAGGTAAGGGTATACCTACAATGAGAAAAATTGAACAAATATATTATTACAGTATAAAGGAATTTTATTGACTCCGTCTACATATAAAAATACCATCGGTCACACTATGGTATATTTACAGGAAGTCTCTATTTTGAAAAATCCAATAACTTTCATTGCTGATGTCTCCTAAAAAAACTAAAATTCCCTTGATATCAATATGATTCAACTGTTCTAAAACTTTCCAAGTTACTAAATCAAAGCAAGTATGTTGATCTTAGCTTCACTCTTATTTCACTTGTTCCCAATCAGGCAGCTACTCCTTTTATTTTTGGTCAAGGAGCTCATTCATATCTTTATTATGGACTTTATAATGAATGTTACTTTTCTCGTGTGTGAAATTCTCTGCATGGACTGTTATCTCTGTTGAGTGGTGGATTAGGGAGCAGGGACCTAAAGCCTCGTGCATTTTTTTGTACATTTTCGTTGAGGAAACTGTCGAGAAACTCGACGAGCCAAAAAGAGAGCAAGTTCTCTATTTCCTCGACGGGAATGGAGAAACTTGCCTTGTCGAGTTCCTTGACAGCCTAACAAGGAACTCGACAAGGAAAACGATGTGTTTCGCCCGTCGAGTTCCTCGGTCGTGTGTACGAGGCTTTACAGTCTCAGAAAGCTGAGGAGGAAAGCAGTAAGAGGTAGGAGTTTTTGTTCTTTTTGAAGTGCTGTTTAGAAATAACAAAGTAGATACTGTTCAGTGTTCCTCCATCCTGGGGGAAGGGGGAGGGGGCAATACATTTAACGGTGTTTCCCCAATTGTTCAACGTTTTTATCCCTTAGTGAGCAGTATAGAAAGGGATATGTAAAAATAATCCCAAAAACCCAAATTGCAGTATACTTTCTGCACTAAAATACACAAACCAAGGCTGTAACCCAAAACCTTTTTTTTTTTTACTTCTCCATTTTTGTTCTTTTTCTCCCATCTACTTTTTTAGTTCATTGCAAACTTGCAATAGTCTATTTCAAACTTACATAGACTGGGGAAACTAAGGCCCCTTTCACATTGGACCTGTAGCCGCGGTGGCGGTATATCGCCGCTAAAAATAGCGGCGTTATACCGCCGGGATTGTGGCGGGAATCGGCCGCTAGAGGTGCGGTATTAACCCCCGCTAGCGGCCGATAAACGGTTAATACCGCCCGCAATGCGCCTCTATGTGAAAGCCCTCCGGCTTTCACATTGAGGTAGCTGGGCAGGAGTTTTTCAGGCGGTATAGCAGCGCTATTTTTAGCGCTGTACCGCCTGAAAAACTCCTCAATGTGAAAGGGATCTTAAGATATGCTGAAATGACAAAATGAAAAGCAAATATGTTGCCAATCTTGATTAGCAGACCCCTAATATCTTTATGCTTTTGACTGCCTTCCCATATATCAAGAAAATACAACATACACATGTAGGTACTTAATCTCATTATGGGAATAAATAAATTGGACACATGTATGTCTTTATAGGCACTTATTAATTAAATCAATCCAACTAAAATTTTCAACATGGTATAACATTGGAAGGTAGCTCACTGTGAGATTTGTCCATCCTTTACATAAAAATAAGTGATGTGCTATTATGCTCACTACCTCTGACTAAATATTTCCTGAAGAACATAGACAGCACAAAGAATGGTAACAAGAAAGCCAAAACTTAGTATTTTAGAGAAAGTTTAGAGCCTCCATTATTTTGTGGTTTCCCTGTTGCTAGATTTTGGCCAGGAAAACCGGACGTGTGTATGCTTCCTCGCAGTTTTCCCCCGTCAGAAAAACAGCCGGGAATCCCGTCGGGAAAATAGAGAACCTGCTCTCTATTTTCCCATCGGGATTCCCGCCGTTTTTTTCCCGCCAGATCTACTACTGCCATGGAAAACCTATGGGAAAAATTGCAAGGCAGTGCCGATGGAGCATACACACGGCCGGGATTCCCGGCCAAAGCTCCATGGCAGTTTTCCTGCCGGGTTCTCGGCTTTCCCCTCGGTTTTCTCTGCGGATTTTTTACCGCCAAGAAAACCGAGCGTGTGTACAGGTCTTTACAGTCAGAACAGGAAGAAAGCTTTCCAAAATAAAAATGTTTAGTGAGAAATAAGTAAAACTTTTCACTGCCATCTGCACCTTGCTGTCCAAGTAGCAGCCATTCCCTTCTTTGCTTGTTCAGATTTTGCAGGGACAGGATGTGGGAGAACATTTTCCCGAAGAGAAATTACGTGGCTCTCAGCTGTCCCTAATTTGGGGGGGGGGGGTCCCTCTTTTGGACTCAAATCCCTCTGTCTCTATTTGTTCCTTGGTTGCTTCACATTTTGGTCGGATGTATAGATCTCTATTAAATTATTATTATTTTTTAAATATGTAGTGGTGGAAAAAAAAGCATTTGTGAGTTTAACCAATTATTTTGTGCATGTTAATTAAAACCTAGCCAGCCAAACCTTTCTTGAGTTTTACATTTACTTTAGACTATGAATTGTAAAAAATCGTTTCTATAAATATGAAAAAGAAATAAAATATTTAGTAAGAAAGTGTTAAATATAAAATAATAAAATATACATATAAAATATTAAATTAAATATAAAATATTTAATAATGAATTATTAAATATTACAAAGAAAGAGAATATTTTGGACTCTGCATAACTTATATCATTATTGCAATCTGCAGTGTTTTTTTATTTATTAAACAGTATTTTTAACCAGTATGAAGAAATCACTTAATGAAGTTACAATATGAAAAAGAGGTTTTAAAATATTACCGGTGTTGTTTGTTAGATCATCTCCTGTGAAAACACAAAAAATTATGCCCCATTAACAATTTATACATTCCTTATCACAAATCAATACCAGATCCTTATGAATGCATGTGCACAGAACTTTTCAGCAGATGGCACTAGAACACACTTTTTTGGGAAATGAAAAACAAAAAATAAAGAATTTAGTGCTTTCTATAATGTTGGCCTGCAGGAGGCGCTGCTATTCTATTAATGAGAATGAGCAAACTCTTTTACTGTCTTTAGTGAAAGATATTTACCAATATGTGTCAGATACTATACTGTTATTAGTAACATATTTTGAATAGTTTAAAGACTGATTATAAAAATATAAAAACACAACAAAATAAAATAAGCATAAGTGCATCTCACCAAGAAAATGCATTAGTATATCCAGCAAATCACTAATTAGATAAAACAATATTTCCTGTCTGTTTCCAGGTTTAAGCAATGTTCTAGGAAATTGTACTGAAAAAAAAATAAGCATGCATGCCTGATAACTATTTTTGTATCGTCAGGCAAAAGTACAAAGCACAAATCAGAAAGAAGATACCAGTCATGAAGATATCTTTATATTTTATCCAATCCGGTTTAACCCCTTGCAAGTTGGGTGATGTAGCAAGCAACAAATTCAATATTCACACCATTTTCAATATATATGTTGCCAGTACACCTCATTTCTTTTTTAATGTAGTCCTTTATTGTGCAAATTCAGCACATAAATAAATTAAACTTTTCAACTAAGGTCCTTTCATTCATATTGTATATATATATATTTATATATATATATGTATATATTTATATATATATGTATATATATAAAAAAATAAGTAACAAAATATATATATATATATATATATATATATATATATATATATATATATATATATATATATATATATATATATATATATATATATATATATATATATATATATATATATATATATATACACACACACACACACAGAATATTTATAAGTGATCACATAATCCTGGTGTGACACAATGGGGGTTATTTACTAAAGGAAAATCCACTTTGCATTACAAGTGCACTTGGAAGTTCAGTCGCTGTAGGTCCGAGGGGGGTCATGCAAGGAAAATAAAAAACAGCATTTTAGCTTGCACATGATTGGATGATAAAATCAGCAGAGCTTCCCCTCATTTCAGATTTACAGCGACTGCACTGCAAAGTGGATTTGCCTTTCGTAAATAACCCCCAATACAACAGTATGATTTTAAAAAGACATCCTGGAGCTCCAGTTCAGTTATTTATCCTAAGCTGAGATGATATCATCAGTCTGCCACAGGCAGGAGAAATATCTTCCCCAGTCTCCCCCTGTGGTGAAACTGGAACCTTGTAAATTTGTAGAAAATCACAAAGTAAGCTCCTGCAACAGGTGTGAGATAGGTCAGACATTTTGGTGGCGGTTCACAGCGTAATACGGTGAGCGTTTTCTGCAATGCATGTCAAATGCATTTGGTGTGCCGTCTGCTGCAAGTGTCAAAACATTCCTATTCCTATTGAAACCCCAAACGCAAATTGCAAACACCAATAAAAAATATATTTTACATTTGAGTGCAAGTAATTTACACTTATACAAATACACAAAGACGTATATGCGTAAATTCAAAAGCTGGCAGCTAAAAGAGGATGAAGATTTTAACATGTGATTATGCGTACACACATCTGCACAACATTTTTCCTCAGGATCTTTCTGCCAGCTCCTGTCAGCAAGATCCTGGGTATAAACATCAGTAAATGAATATGTTCATGTGCAAAGGGGCCTTATGAACTCTAGCCTGGAAGTCTAGAACTGCACATGTACTAGGATTTAATTGGCGTATTTAAATTAAGATGACATCTCAATCCAGGAAGTAGATGCTGATCATGGTGACAAACAAAGATGGCTGTGTCATCCTGGAGGGAATAGTAAATAAAGACTTTGGGGAGTCCTGTAATCTCTGAGAGGTAGTAAATAATGTAAGGCTTCATGCACACAGTGGTGCAGAGGCCGTACAGATTACAGTGCCTGCATAATGATATTCCTGGGCCCACTGAGATGTGTTAGAGGAGGCGGCTGTGGTAAAGCACCCACATCTGTACACTTCCTGCATTCACTGCATACATTAGTGCGCATGCGGGTGCTTTTTACAACCTTCAGCAAACAATGGCATACAGCCGCATCTTCTAATGTATCATAATGGGCCCCTGAATGGTATTATGCAGGCTCTGTACGCTACATCAATGTGCATTAACATGCAAGCATTTAGCATGGGAAGGGTTAATATGATGTTAGGTCCTCTTTGAATTAAGGTCAGTATGAGTAATGCTGTTTTGAAGCAGAGCACACATTGGAGTCAATCGTTGTTTTCTCTCCCATGCTCTTTGTCCCACAGCTGTAGCAACGTGCACCAGCATTTCTACAGAGATATTAATTATTTAACCGCGAGATCCTACGAACCCTTGGTTCGCTTGTCAAAGATGACAGAGAAAAGACAGTTAATGTCTGTTTCCACTCAAAAAGGAGTTACAATTTGAATTATGTATTTTCTTTTTTTTTTTTGCTTTTGTTTAGCAGTAAATAATTTATTTACTAAAGGAATCACGACTGTTCACTTTGAATGCATGTTCCTATAGTTTAGCAAATTATAATTTACAAATACCGTACTGGTGACCCCACAATTGGGATAAAACTTTTTCAGGGAAGGGAGTTTAACAAGACACGTGGCCACTCATTAAAAATTGGTTTAACCATAAACTACATAGAGTGTTCTTTACTGTAAGAGCGGCCAGGATGTGGAATTCCCTTCCACTGGTGGTCTCAGCGGGGGGCATCGATAGTTTCAAAAAACTACTAGATAAGCACCTGAACGACCACAACATACAGGAATATACAAGGTAATACCGACTTATAATCACACACACAGGTTGGACTTGATGGACTTGTGTTTTTTATCAACCTCACCTACTATGTAACTATGTAACCTATCATGTGCAAGCAGGATAGGCAGGATTTAAATAGCATTTTGTTTTAAAAGGAACCTGTACTGCAGTAATGGTCTCTAAATTCTCGAAAAGTAGACAGTTTAACTCAGTCCTAATCTTCAGAATTCTCTTAGTACTCTCTGCATGTTTCATGTACTACAGTCCTTAATCAGGTGTGTTTTTCAGACACCTAATAACTACCATTAAAGCGCATCTGTCATAAGAGAAGAATGGGAACTGCCATTAATGGCTACTGGAATGTTCAATCAGTTTGGCTCCACTTTTTAGTTCACAATTCTTCGTAATTTGGAATTTCTAAACCAGAAGTCCCATTATGTTTAACAGGAACTCAAACCAGGCTCCAAAAATTGTGTACTACAGAGCAGCAAATAATGCAAAATTGTGTGCAGAATGGTTTCGGGAGCTTTGGGATCCCTGCCTGATGACATGATGGGGCAATGAACAAAATGAGCCACTTCCCTTAAAAATTATACCAGGGATACTAAGATAGAAGGGTGGAGCTTGGTGACACTGGAAGAAAGGCTAAGGGTTCCAAGACAAGAGCAGAGAGCAGAAGTAGATATAAAGTAGAAACATCCATCAAAGCATCTTTTGGTTTCTTTAGACCCAAGTCACCAAACAAAACATCGACATTAGCATTTGGATCAGTAAAATTCTAAATTTAACATTATCTGAAGGGTGGGATCAGCTCTACTAATCCTTTCCTGAAAATTCTACCTGTGTATGGCTTCAATACATTTTTACCCCTTTCACCGGCGCTGTGTGGGCGGGAGCGTGGCGCTTTTAAACCCAAAGAAGGTGTTAAAGGGGTTGTAAACCCTCCTGTTTTTTCCCCTTAATGCAACCTATTCATTAACCTCCCTAGCGGCATGATTATTTCTGATTTTAGGTGCTGAAAGCGGTACCATTATTTGCAAGGAAATTTTGCGTTTTATACTGTAGGCCTGTAATTTTTAGGAATAACTCACTTAAATCTGACCAAACAAGAGTCTAGTAGGCATCCCGGGTATGATTTTTTTTTAAAAACAAAATCATAAATTATAATATAATAAATAATTATAAATAATTATAACAAATAATAATATAATTATAATAAAAATTATTCAATAATGTAATCAACTCAAAATCACTAAAATTTGCAGTTGCAGAATTGTCGCTGTCATTACTTTTATTTTTTTATGATGAATTTCCCCACAAATCACTATCGCTCAATTCTGCAAGTGATTATAATTTATTATCGCTGTTTTCTAGCTGGTCTAAAACCACTTTTGACATAAAGGGACACTTTTTGGTTGCTATGGACAATCTCCAGTTTCCAGGCAGAAAGAACAGTTTTTATTATATAAAAGTACACGCAGGACACTGGGCAGACCACTAGGGACAAGGGGATTGTGTATTTTTTACATACAGTACTGTAATCTGTAAGATTACAATATACTGTATGTATTGTGTTTATTTACTTTTTTGAATTTGGCGCCGTTCTCTGCCCCCGTGCTTTGTAACGGCGCAGGGAATGGAGCTCGGCGGCACACTGTGAATCGAGCGAGGAGATACCGCTTGATCACACAGCGCGGCGGCATCGCAGGATCCAGGGACAAGGTAAGTAAACCCTGCCTGTGGCTGCTGCAAGGCGATCCGAGTCTGGCTCGGGGTTACCGCTTTTGGTAATGAAATACCACCCCGAGCCAGACTCGGAAATACCGCCAGTGGGGTTAAGGGAAAAAAACTTCTGGCAGTCACAGGCCCCCCCAGCCCCTCCGTTTTACTTACCTGAGCCCTGGAATGGGGCCGAGTCCTGCAATCCGCGGCTATGGATGCCAAATGCTGGATTCGGGAGCACACCCACAAGGTAATTCCCCGGGAGAGCGCATCTCCTAGGGGGTTATCTGATGCGAGGAGGAGCCGCGAGAGCCGCAGAGGGACCCCAGAAAACAGCATTCAGGGGCACTCTGTGCAAAACGAACTGCACAGTGAAGGTAAGTATGACATGTTTGTTATTAAAAAAAAAAAAGAAAAACTAACCTTTAGTATCACTTTAAAAGTGCCCAAAAAGCACTGCTGCCGTAGCGCTTTGCAGGCGCTTCAGCAGCGCTGCCCATTGATTTCAATGGCAGAGGCAGTTTAGGAGCGGTGTGTACAGTGGTCCCGCATCGCCCCAAGGACTTGGGGCAGTGCAGGACTTTTTTTTTCCGTCCTGCAAGCGCACCGCCCCAGTGTGAAAGCACTCAGGCTTTTACACTGGGGTGGCAGGGGAGGCAGTTAACAGACACTATTTTTAGAGCTACAACACCTGTAAAGTGCCTTCAGTGTGAAAGGGGTCTTTGAGTCCTAGATACAGAGCAAGCATGTCCCAGGTGCCCAAAAAGTCTGTGATTGTTCTGGGTAAGTGAATCATGAATCCAAAGCATCAGCATGACCCCCATGGATCCACCATCCTTAAAATCTCTCAGGCCCCGTACACACGACCGAGTTTCTCTGCAGAATTCAGCCAGAAACTCGATCGGAGCTGAATTCTGCCGAGAAACCCGGCCGTGTGTACACTTTCGGCCGAGGAAGCCGACGAGTTCCTCGTCGAGCCAAATAGAGAACATGTTCTCTATTTCCTCGTTGTTCAATGAGGAAAGTTGGCTCGCCGAGATCCTCGGCGGCTTCACACAGAACTCGACGAGCAAAACGATGAGTTTTGCCCGTCGAGTTCCTCGGACGTGTGTACGGGGCCTAAGGATGAAAACCCTACATCTAGCAGTGTCAAAAACAATACAGAGATGGCAGGAAGATCTTTGAACATTGCATCCAGTATAGAAAGCAGACACTTGGAATAACTTTTCATAAATTAAGCTCACCAGATTTACATTAGGAGTCTTAGTTCATAAGAAAGACTTGCTATAGAGGGAGTATGACATTTGCATGTATTGCATTTTAACATCTAACCGGATGCCAGGGGCTCAACGTTTCTCCTACCTGTGGCAGTGATTATATGGTACCGTATATGAAAAGTCTCCCACACTGAAGTTAAAGCTGGGTTTTGCTTATCAATATAGACCACAACATTTTTAAAAATTGCGCCATCTTTGACATTTAGTAAAGCAGTAAAAAATGAACCATGGTAATTTATCACCAACATAAAACTACCAAAACCTCATTATAAATTGCCTGCCAATGCACTGCAGGGGGACCAAAAAATAAAAAAACATACCCTTTCTTTTCCACTGCGGGCCACCATAATGCACGATATGTACATGCACTTTCAGTGGGCAACTTGCTATACAGATTTTTTATCACTACACTCCTATGTAAAGATCTATCAGGAATGCTTTACAAAAAAAATTTTAGAAGCAAAACACAAGTGGTCGTGTACACTAAACCTTAAAATGTATGTAAACTCTAATTTAGGCTAAACTCCAGGCACATAAAAAAGAAACTGTTCAAAAGAGAAGAATTGCCCTTGCAGGGCAAGTATAGCCGCTAAGGCCCTGTACACACGGGCAAGAATCTCGTCAGGAAAAAAACGTTGTTTCCCTGACGAGATTCTTGGCAAGAAACTCTTGTCACCCGAGTGTACAGACTCTCATTTCAAAAGAAACCGCGGTTCTCTTAAAAGGAAAGAACGCGGTGACGTCATCGCATACGACGAGCATGCGCTCGTCACATTCGATGCCGTCACCGACATCTTGCTTCACCCTACATATGCCATGGAAGCTACCGTGCATGCGTCAAAGTTATTTCGAGCATGGGCGGGTTTCCACGGCGACAGGTAAGTATACACACTCTCGACGAGAAAAAAGAGCGCAGGTTCTCTTTTTTTCTCGTCGAGATTCTTGCCAGATTTCCTAAAGAGAAACCGGAAAACATCGTACACACGAATGGTAATCTCGGCAAGAAGCAGTTTTCTTGCTGGTTTTTGCAGAGAAAAATGGTCGTGTGTACGAGACCTTACACATCAACTGACAAAAGTTTCTTAAAAACCAATATAAAAAACACGAATAAATCAAACTTGTATTTTGTATTAATACATAAAAAAAAAGCATTTTTAAATACAGGCAGTGCAAGTACCTGAATTGAATTTGATATCAGCGTCTTACAATCCCTGTACTGCAATATATATAATGGGACAAGGAGAAGGAGGAATAAGTTTTGCTGTAGTGTGAGAAGCATTCTGATACAAGGAGAGAGTGGAGTGACAGTAAAATGAGCTCTTCAGTTGGCTGCTTCTTTTTTTACTGTCCAGACTGGGGGAGGGATGTAGGCAGATGCAGTCGACATTCTCCACTGCAGGTGACGCTCTTCCGCAGCAGCACTGCAGTTGGAGAGGAAGTCAAATGGAACACAGTTTCTCTATGGTTTCCTGTGTCACCCCGTGTGAATCTGGCAGCCATCTTGGGTCAGGAAGAGCCTATTTAAGACCCCGCCTTCCAGGTTTGGCAGGCATTTGTGAGTTGGTAGTGTAGGGACAGGTACCCCTACTGGTAGGGACAGTGCTAGTGTCAACTTCTCTGGACATCTGTCTGTTGGGCGGCCCGCATTCTTCCCCTCTCTGCAGACACTGACAGTTTGGCTGCACTACACACTGTTGGAACTGTGAGTATTCCTGGTTGGGCTGCCTTCCCACTGGGTTATTCGGCCGCACCAACAGAAACAAGACATGTACGTTTTAGGGAACTTTAGCAGAGAAACATCAGGTCTTCTACTCTGCCAGACAAGGCTGTGTGGTGTGACAAAGTCGTGCACATCTCAAAAAAAGGCAGAAAAACAAATTCTTTGGTAGGCAAATCATCCACTTTTTATCTATTTTATCTGTATATTTAGCTGGTTTTAGCTTTAACTTCTCTTATTTGCTTCCTTTTGGTCTGTTAACTATACTATTCAAAGTGTTTTTTATCTGTGTCATATAATTAAGTGCAAAAATAACTGTTGATCCTGAACAAAAATAATGTTATCAGATTACTTCTTTCTGGTCTATGCCTCTTCTGCACTATCATCGGTTACAGTGGTCTTACCTTATCTCTGTGGCCTGCAGAACATGTCTTCCATATGTAATGGAAATGGGAAGAGGGGAAGATGTACCACAGTTCTAAAAACTTCCTGTCCCTAGTGGGGAGGGGCTTTTTCTCCCTAGATTTAGTACAGTGAGTAAGCATTGTCACTCTTAGAAAAGGAAGTGTGTTACTGGCAGGATCACTGGGTGAAAATGAGGGAAACCTACCTAAAAAAGGGAAACAACCATATCAAAGGAATAGTAAACTACAATATACAGGGAGTGCAGAATTATTAGGCAAGTTGTATTTTTGAGGATTAATTTTATTATTGAACAACAACCATGTTCTCAATGAACCCAAAACACTCATTAATATCAAAGCTGAATATTTTTGGAAGTAGTTTTTAGTTTGTTTTTAGTTTTAGCTATTTTAGGGGGATATCTGTGTGTGCAGGTGACTATTACTGTGCATAATTATTAGGCAACTTAACAAAAAAAAATATATACCCATTTCAATTATTTATTTTTACCAGTGAAACCAATATAACATCTCAACATTCACAAATATACATTTCTGACATTCAAAAACAAAACAAAAACAAATCAGTGACCAATATAGCCACCTTTCTTTGCAAGGACACTCAAAAGCCTGTCATCCATGGATTCTGTCAGTGTTTTGATCTGTTCACCATCAACATTGCGTGCAGCAGCAACCACAGCCTCCCAGACACTGTTCAGAGAGGTGTAGTGTTTTCCCTCCTTGTAAATCTCACATTTGATGATGGACCACAGGTTCTCAATGGGGTTCAGATCAGGTGAACAAGGAGGCCATGTCATTAGTTTTTCTTCTTTTATACCCTTTCTTGCCAGCCACGCTGTGGAGTACTTGGACGCGTGTGATGGAGCATTGCCCTGCATGAAAATCATGGTTTTCTTGAAGGATGCAGACTTCTTCCTGTACCACTGCTTGAAGAAGGTGTCTTCCAGAAACTGGCAGTAGGACTGGGAGTTGAGCTTGACTCCATCCTCAACCCGAAAAGGCCCCACAAGCTCATCTTTGATGATACCAGCCCAAACCAGTACTCCACCTCCACCTTGCTGGCGTCTGAGTCGGACTGGAGCTCTCTGCCCTTTACCAATCCAGTCACGGGCCCATCCATCTGGCCCATCAAGACTCACTCTCATTTCATCAGTCCATAAAACCTTAGAAAAATCAGTCTTGAGATATTTCTTGGCCCAGTCTTGATGTTTCAGCTTGTGTGTCTTGTTCAGTGGTGGTCGTCTTTCAGCCTTTCTTACCTTGGCCATGTCTCTGAGTATTGCACACCTTGTGCTTTTGGTCACTCCAGAGATTTTGCAGCTCTGAAATATGGCCAAACTGGTGGCAAGTGTCATCTTGGCAGCTGCACGCTTGACTTTTCTCAGTTCATGGGCAGGTATTTTGCGCCTTGGTTTTTCCACACGCTTCTTGCGACCCTGTTGACTATTTTGAATGAAACGCTTGATTGTTCGATGATCACGCTTCAGAAGCTTTGCAATTTTAAGAGTGCTGCATCCCTCTGCAAGATATCTCACTATTTTTGACTTTTCTGAGCCTGTCAAGTCCTTCTTTTGACCCATTTTGCCAAAGGAAAGGAAGTTGACTAATAATTATGCACACCTGATATAGGGTGTTGATGTCATTAGACCACACACCTTCTCATTACAGAGATGCACATCACCTAATATGCTTAATTGGTAGTAGGCTTTCGAGCCTATACAGCTTGGAGTAAGACAACATGCATAAAGAGGATGATGTGGTCAAAATACTCATTTGCCTAATAATTCTGCACTCCCTGTATTTCATGTTTATTACTGGGTTTAGATATGCATTCAATTCTTTGGCTTTGAGGTCTATAATCTGATGGATTCTAAAACCACAGTGCTGTAATGTCCTTCAACATACCAAACTAAAACTTTGAATAATTAAAATAAATAGCTGATTTATAAAAAATAGAACATGGCCATTAATAATCATTATCACCATGTGCTTAGCAACCCACACATGCTATGTATATATATGAGAGAGAGAGAGGCATAAAACCATCACATCTGTCACAGCTATGCCACACCTAGCTCTGCAACAACCGTAAACTTCAAGCATCCTGTGAGATACAGTATATTAATGATGGCTTAGAAAGCAGCATAATACTGAGTATGACTTCAAAGTTACAGGCAAGATCTACTATAACCTACAGTATACAGTGTAGCAATACATGCAATATAAATGTAATATAAAGCCAATCCTTTCTCAGTTTTCTGAGTCATTTTCATGAATTTACATGTATTGTAAAAAATAACTTATCATTATTGAAAATAGCATATTGAGTAAACACAGTCCTGCCAATATAAGAACATTTTATAAGTAAACACAGAGACATTTATACATGAGACCCTTTAACCGCTTGCCGACCACTGCACGATTTTTTACGTCGACAGAATGGCATGGGCAGACAGATTGGCGTACAGGTACGTCCCTTTAAATCTGCCACCCAGCGGGCACGCGCGGCCGCCGCGTGCCTCGCGAGTGCGGCCGCGGGACCTGGGAACTCGATGCTCCCAGGAGTCCCGCGATTGCCGTCGGCAAGGGCAGAACAGGGGTATGCCTTTGTAAACAAGGCATTCTTCTATTCTGCCTAGTGACACTGTCACTGATGTGATCGGGAACGGTCATCAGTGACGTGTCACGTGTAGCCACGCCCCCTAACAGTAACAATCACTTCTTAGGGAACACTTAACCCCTGCAGCGCCACCTACATTTTTACAGTAATCAATGTATTTTTATAGCACTGATCGCTGTAAAAATGACAATGGTCCCAAAATGGTGTCAAAAGTGTCTGATGTGTCCGCCATAATGTCGCAGTCCCGATAAAAATCACTGATCGCCACCATAACTAGTAAAAAAAAAATTATTAATAAAAATGCCATAAAACAGTCCCCTATTTTGTAGACGCTATAACTTTTGCACAAACCAATCAATAAACTAATTCTTACTTTTTTTTTTACCAAAAATGTGTAGAAGAATACGTATCGGCCTAAACTGTGGAAAAATGTATTTTTTATATTTTTGGGGGATATTTATTATAGCAATAAGTAAAAAATATTGTATTTTTTTCAAAATTGTTGCTATTCTTTTGTTTATAGCGCAAAAAATAAAAATCGCAGAGGTGATCAAATACCACCAAAAGAAAGCTTTATTTGTGGGGAAAAAAAGGACGTAAATTTGGGAGCCACGTCGCACAACCGCGCAATTGTCAGTTAAAGTGCCACAGTGCCGGATCACAAAATGTGGCCTGGTCTTTGACTACCAAAATGGTCTGGGGCTGAAGCGGCTAATCTGTATATAATAATGAAGAAAAACATCAGAATGGAAATAAAGTCAACAGGAGACAATTAGGATATTAAGCCTTTTAATAGTCCTAGTTCTGATTCAACAGATTTTTTTTGGGGGGGGGGGGGTAGGCCTATTTTAACTTGGGTTCGACCAACCCGAGAAGGTAGAACGGAGGTTGGGCCGTTTGCAGTCTGTGACTACCACAGACTAGTAATAACGATGAACAGGTATAGTTTAAAAGATAAATATTTTAGAGATATTGAAAGTAAACATTTCCATTGCATGCATGTACTGCTAATAGGTTCACAAAAATACTCTTTAGCCATATGTTTACCTCTTTTACAATGAAAGAAATCTTTCACATAAGGTATACAACACTTGTATACTTATTATATTAGTTATTAGTCACTTTAGTTATTTAGTCATGTGAAGCTATTTTTTTTTATTTGATATGCTATTCTATCTGCAATTGTTTTAACAGGGGTTGATTTACTAAAACTGTAAAGTGCAAAATCTGATGCAGCTTTGCAAATAAACCAATCAGCTTCCAGTTTTTTTTGTCATAGCTTAATTGAACAAGCTTAAGTTAGAAGCTGATTGGCTGCCAAGCTCAGCTGCACCAGATTTTGCACTCTCTAGTTTTAGTAAATAAACCTCATAGTGTATATCTTATCCTGGCCTGAATATAGCAGAGACAATAACTGCAGACTCATCAGATAGCTGAACCCACCAAACACTAGGGTGACCACATTTCTAAATTGCCATTCAGGGACACACTCCCTTTCTCTCACCTTCCCCAAATAAAGATGAGGGGGGCGGGGGGAAATGTAGTCTAGGGGGTTGATGAGGAATTTGGCGGCAGGTTATTTGTCAGATGAATGTGCCACTTTCCACCAGAGGCAGTGCCGCTTGCCACCCATAGCCTGGCACCAGATGCAGTGCCGCTTGCCACCCATAGCCTGCCACCAGATGCAGTGCTGCTGTCACTCCCTCTGCATGAGCCGCATGCATAGAAGGAAAGGAGTGGGGTCACTATATGGAGGGTGACGATCACACCAGTCCCTGGTGCTTGTCGCTGGGTGCCAGAGAAGGAGGAGGTGCCGAGGTGGGTGGAGACAGCAGCAGCCTCGCTCCCACATTTGGCCTAAATTTATGAAGATTATTTTTATTGGATATGTTTTATAAAAGAAAGTAGAAAATAGAAAATACCAACAAAAGAAAGCTCTATTTGTGTGGAAAAAAAATTCTGTACAGTGTTGCATTAATGCAGAATTGGCAGTTAAAATAACGCAGTGCTGAATAGAAAAAAATTCTATGGTCACAAAGGGGGTAAAACATTCTGGAGGTCAAATGGTTAACTAACAGGCTATATACACAAATACAACTGCACTTCCATATACTGTGCGGGCAGCACATCTACAAACAATTAGGATGACCACGTGTCCCGGATTGCCCGGGACAGTCCCGCATTTTGCAGGTCTGTCCCGGGCACCTTCATTCCAGGACAATACAGTGTTCCGGAATGAAACTGATACAGCCACCACCCAAGCCAGACTAATGCCCCCAAAATAGGCCACCACATTACTGCTTTACTTACTGACAGTACTTGTCCTGGCCGGGGAAGCCTGGAGGAGCACAGGGCGGCCCCTGCTTGTGATTGGAGAAATCATAAATCCTGCCTCTTGTGTCCAATCACTGTGCTGTGATTCGTTACATCACAAGCTGATTTTTGGGAAGGGGGGTGTCCCTGAATGGTAGTTTGGAAATGTGGTCACCCTACAAACAATTGGGCACTCAAAGTGAACGCTACATTTCATTGAGAGAAATTCTCAACACCTTCCTGTAGGAAAGAAGGTAACACCATGTTTCCTTCTGGCTTTATATTGGCGTGGTTTTTATGTTCCGCTGCTGTTCACCATTGTAGTGGATTTATTACCCAGTGGTGGCCTCTGTGTTTCCCCTGCAGGCTACAACCCTCATTGCCACCAGATGGATAGATATGTACTTAATGGTGCTGTTTAAAGAAGAACTAATATTATAATTTTTTACATTGTTCTGCCTCTCATGGGACAAAGTACATGTAGTAGTTTGTCCCGTGTAGCTAGGTCTACTTAACTCTAGTTATGAGGTCCGACTTGCCCCCTTTCTCTTCTCGCAGTGGCCAAGGTCGATCCAATAACAGCTGGAAAGAGACAGATCCACTACCATGCCAGCTTGTCTCAACTCAGTGGAGGAAGGAGGACAGATTGAACCTCATAACTAGACTTAGGAAGCATCTATCTACATGGGACAGTACTACATGTACTTTGTCCCATTGGGGACAGAACAATGTAAACAAAAATTGTAATGATAGTTTTTCTTAACACTACCTGCTTCTATTCTTACTGTGCGCTCATAACCTTGCACACACTCTGCTCCAATCTGCAAGCAAAACTTTTCATTTCGATTCAATCTCTTTGCATGCCACCAGGTTTATTAAACTTGTATGAATGGGAGTAACTAGCTCATCCTAGCAAATGGCGTAGCCATAAGTTTGGGGACTTTGCTTACTGTGGCACAGTTGCAGCAGGAGGTCCGTCTATCAAATGCTGCTTGCTGGGGTTGTTGTTTGTGCCCCTCCAATGTCCGATACTAAAGGATCCCTTCTTTCTGTGCAGTCCCTGTTCTCTAATGTACTAAACTGGTGTGATAAAGAAAAGCAGGAATCCCATGTTTGTCCTGGGCTTTGGCTATTTATGCCTTTTAGGAAGCAAGCAGCAAAGGATGAGCTAAACATCTTACAGAAGTAGCAGAAAGCAGGAAGAGCATTTAGAAGTGCATGCTCACTGAGGCCTAAAATAAAGAGGTATATTTTATAGTAATCTATGAATAATTTTCTAAACCGTTTCCTGTTTCAAATATATAGCACATGGAACATGAAAGCAAGTTTAGCATTGCAATTGAAGCAGCAAAGCAATCTCAGGTTTTACATTAAAGAAGTAAACAACATTTATTTTTTTATATATACTATCTACAACTTACCGATTTTGCTAATATGTCTTAAGCAGTAGCTCATAAAATTGTTTTAGGGGTTCCTTGACACCTCTGATGTGTTTAAGGGTTTCTTTTGACAAAAGCTGTTCTATAGAAGTTCATACCTCCCAACTGTCCCTGATTTGGAGCAATGTCCCTCTGTCCCCCATTCCTCCTCAGTTTGGTCTGATCTATATAGTTGTATATAAAATGCACTTTTTATCTATCAAAAAGTGTTTCCCAGTGCTAAACCTTTCATCTGATTTGTAAATTGCTGCATTTGTAAATTCTAAAAGCCAATATAAAGATAGATAGTAGTGGTAAGAAAAGCCCTTGTGGGTTTAACCAATCTTGTTTTTTTGTACAATTCTCCTTTAAGGGGGTGTGGCAAGGGATCTGTCCTATGCCTGCATACTTTTGCCGATAGGTGTCCCTCATTCCCATCTCAAAAAGTTGGGAGGTATGGAAGTCTGCACATTTAAATAGGAACTTCAGCCCCCTATCTCTTTCCCCCTCACTCACTGCCATTATGGCATCAGTGCAGATGTGCCAAAGGGCTCTATCTGGCATTGGGGTCCTGGAAAAGCCCTTCAGCACATCTGCTTGTGCAAATTCGGCAAGGTTTTAGCAATCCCATAACAGCTGTCTATTGTGCATGCGCAGAAAAGAAGCCCATGTGCAGATGTCCCACAGGGCTCAGTCAAGAACTAAAGCCCTGCAGCACATTTGTGCACACGTAGAATCCATACATAATTGATGTTTATTTTTATTTATTTTTTACATTTATCTTGGCTTAAATACAACCACAGCACCCCAATCTGATTCATTACACTGAAAGGAAAAATAGCTTTTTTATGTAGTTTTGGCCATGACTATTTATTCAACACTAAAATTTCTAAAGTCCCTGGGTTTCAGTGCAAGTAGCAGCAAAAATAGATCTAAAAGCTACAGGAAAGTTAACCCTTATGCCACGTACACACGGTCGGAATTTCCGATGGAAAAAGTCAGACGGAATTTTTTCATCGGATATTCCAACTGTGTGTATGCCCCATCAGACTTTTTCCTTTCGGAAATTCCGACAGAGTTAGAAAGAGAACATGTTCTCTTTTTTTCCGATGGAAAAAAATTCTTAGGAAATTACATTCGTCTGTATGGAATTCCAACGAAGAAAAAAAAACCTGCATGCTCGGAAACAATTCAACGCATGCTCGGAGGCATTGAACTTCATTTTTCTAGGCTCATAGTAGTGTTGTACGTCACCGAGTTTTTGACAGTCGGAATTTCGTGTGTCCGTGTATATGCAAGACAGCTTGAGCAGAATTCCATCGGAAAAACCCGTTGGAGTTTATTCCGACGGAAAAGCCGATCGTGTGTACAGGGCATTTGTGCTAGTTCACACCAGACGCAGTCACTTCCAGTCAGTTTTTTGGTCAGTTTCTGGTGCAGAAACTGACTGGAAACTCACCGGAACTGACTGTATTGGTGCCAGTACTCAAGTCCTGCAGGAACGCATGGGAACGGAGTTCCTGCACTTTTTTCACAGCAGGAACTCAGTTCCCTTTGCAGGACTAGAGCAGCGGAGAGCAGCCGAGCCGCCCGAGCCAATCCTTCACTAAGCGGCGATGCCCAGCTCGAGTCACTGTCAGGGGCAGGCAAACCTTAGTAATCCTTTATGTTACTGGCCGCTTCCTGTATATGGATTCATCGGGTAGTGTGCTGGAATTCCGTCACTTCCACGATGCTGCAATGTCTCCTGGGAGCTTTTGTCATTGTTCCCAGGAGACATTGCCGCATCGAGGAAGTGACGGAATACCCGCACACTACCCGATAAATCCATATACAGGAAGCGGCCAGTAACATAAAGGATTACTAAGGTACAGTGGATCGGAAAAAAAAAACATGCGGTTTAGTAATTATGCATATGAGCGTATAATTATTTTTTTTTGGTGGGGGAGTGGATCTTGGGTGGGAGTTCCCACACTTTTTTCCTCAGGACTTGACCCCTGATTGGTGCAGAAAAAATGGAACTGCAGGGAACTGGCCCTTACAAAAAATAATGCTAAAGCCCTCAGTTTTGTATAGATGGCACAGTGTAATAGCTTGGTTATTTTTTCACAGTACCACACAGCACTGGATTAGAAGTATAACAACATTTAAAAAAGGGTGCACAAGACACCAAAACGCCACAATCCCACATTTTCCAAACCCCCTTCTATATCCATACCCCTAATTTTTCCCCAGATTTCAAAATATAGACTTCAGATATGTGACTTCAGAAATATGCTATCATCAGGACAGTACACAAGCACTTGTAAAAATAGCAAATAAAAAAAGACAAGGCTGGTTATTCTTGAAATAAGTGCATAATCTGAAAGACAATAGCCCAAAATATTGTTAAGTGGCTGGACAGTATATAAGCAGCTAGGTAGTGAGAAGGCAAGTGTTTGCTTGAAAATAAACAATATAAAGTATTTCAGTGGTCAGGAGTGAGGAGGAGGAGGGTTGGGATACTGACAGTGAGGAGGAGATGAAAATTGGCCAAGTTTCAAGGAGGAGGTTTCACCCTCCCAAACTCCAGGAGTTATACATGGGTTTATGAGATGGGGACTGCCACCATCCCAGAGGGAGCCCAAAATGCAGCACTTTAAGGAGGTGCAGCAAAGAACATGTTTTCCATATTTCCTGATGGTGGCCTGTTCGTTTCTGATGACATGCATCTGATACTATTATCGCTGAAAGTGTTTTTTAAACCACAGTGCCCTGGACCATACGCAGGCAACATTCACAGGCGACCGCTGAACCCCACGATTTCTGACTACATCAGAATATGAGGAGGAGGAGAAAGGGGTGCTGGTGGTGAGGAGGAGGAGGAAATGGGTCAGGCTCTTGCAAAAAAGTTCAGTTTATTTTAATCTAAAATAAATGCCCAATCTACATATGATAAACAATATACTGTACCTCAAAAATAAATGAAAACCCCAAAATACCACCAAGTGAAACAAAAACTCTTATGCTGCGTACACACAATCCTTTTTCGGGTTCTAAAACGTTTTTTTTTTTTTGTCATTAAAAACGATCGTGTGTGGGCTTCAGAGCATTTTTCGGGTTCTGAAAACCGGGCAAAAAAAAATTCGAACATGCTCTATTTTTTAACGACGTTTTTAACTTTGTCGTTTTTCAGTTGTACAAAATGGTCGTGTGTGGGCTTTAATGATGTGAAAAATGCGCACATGCTCAGAAGCAAGTTATGAGACAGGAGCGCTCGTTCTGGTAAAACTACCATTCGTAATGGAGTTAGCACATTCATCACGCTGTAACAGACAGAAAAGCGCAAATCGTCTTTTACTAACACGAAATCAGCTAAAGCAGCCCAAAGGGTGGCGCCATCCGAATGACACTTCCCCTTTATAGTGCCGTCGTACGTGTTGTACGTCACCGTGCTCTGCTAGAGAATTTTTTTTTTCACGATCGTGTGTAGGCAAGGCCGTTTTAATGATCAAGTTGAAAAAAAAATCGTTTTTTCTAGAGCCTGAAAAACTTTGTTTTTTACAACCTGAAAAATGATCGTGTGTACGCGGCATAAGGCCTGATTCACACCTATGCATTTTTAGTGCTTTTTGCATATTTGCTCTACAGAACGTGTTCCATAGGAAACCATGATAAATGGACTGTAGTGCAAATCTGCAAAATGCAAAAAGCACTAAAAATGCATAGGTGTGAATCAAGCTTTATAGCAAGAAAAGTGACACTTGCCTCGAAGAGGTGGTGGCTACAAGGAATACCACCTTGTAGGTGAGAGTAGAGAAGGAACTTCTCTAATGGGCTTAAAACGTAATTTCTGAAATGCAGAAAGAACCAGATTCAGTCGCAGGAGAATGAACAGGGGAACTACATGGGATACCCCTGTACGAAGGCCTTAATTAAGAAGTTAGAGGCCGACGGTCTCTGAAGCAAGATGAAAAGGCCTTTGAGAGCCAAATGCTGGTCCAGACCCAGCTAGTTTCATGCCCACCATCACAATTTTATGAAGTTCTTTTAAACATTGTAAACATGATATACAACGTTGTAGATCATGACCCTATATTATGCCTGAACATAAATGATGCCATCCTTTTGTACAGAAAAGCAGAAAACAGCATTGTCAGAGGAGTATTGGAATCTCTATAAGAGGACATAGATAACCTGGAAGTGTAAAGGTCCATACACACGATCTGACTTTTCGACAACAACGGTCCGACGGACGTGTTTTATTGGATAATCCGACTGTTTGTATGCTCCATCGGACAATTGTTGTTGGTTTTTCAACGGACAAATGTTCGCTGTGTATGCTCTCAAACTTTTCGACAACAAATGTCCGATGGAGGATAATCTGATCGTGTGTACACAAATCCATTGGACTAAAATCCAAAGTACAAACATGCATGCTCAGAACCAATGCTAACCATCAGACAACAATAGCAGAAGTTGCCCAAAGGGTGGCAGTAAAGAGCTGAAAAAACACGTGATTTGGTGAAAGTTGGCTGAAAATGTTCTGCTGTGTGTATAGAACAAATTCACGGCCAACGCCCCTTCGGACAAAAATCCATGGAAAAGTCAGATGGAAGACCGATCGCGTGTATGAGGCTTTACACTTACACTATACACTAAAGCCTCGTACACACGACCGTGTTTCTCGGCAAAAACCAGCAAGAAACTTGCTGGGATTTTTTTTTTGCCGAGGAAACTGTCGAGGATCCCGTCGAGCCAAAAAGAGAGCATGTCTTCTTTTTCCTCAACGGGAATGGAGAAACTTGCCTTGTTGAGTTCCTCGACAGCCTAACAAGGAACTCGACGAGGAAAACTATGTGTTTCGCCCGTCGAGTTCCTCGGTCGTGTGTACGAGGCTTTACACTATACTTAACATACATGCATTTTAAATTAAAAATATACCCAATGCTTGGACCACTTACATTTTAAACATATACAATAGTAAATGGTTTGTATGACAGATAAGCACCTTTCCAAGTAACACAGAGGTAAAAATGTGGCAGATGTTAAACCCCTGCTGCACCTATAGATGTTTAGCGCATTAAAATACAGTATGTCCAATCAGTAATTAGCTAGTTTTATTTATTACAAAGGAATATAGTAATGAAGTCACTCAATAGAACATGTATAACTTTACTTACTAAATAATCTCTTTAAAATAACAGAGAACTCTGATAAAGGACTCTATATACATTTTGTATATTTAGCATCCCAACCCTTGTTTGTGCATATCACCAATTTATTGTCACCCGTGTTATCCTTAGGAGGGTACAGGGGTGTAAGTTATTAGATTGTAAGCTCTTCTGAGCAGGGCCCTCTTAATCATCTTGTTTTTTATTGTATTGTAACTGTATTGTCTCCCTTTTATATAGTAAAGCGCTGCGTAAACTGTTGGCGTTATATAAATCCTGTGCAATAATCAAAATAATAATAAGTGTGAAATGTGTTTAGGCTGCACATACTGTGCTATTTTCACAGGGTCAGCTGAGGATGAACAGTCTACAGGAGTTCACGTCAGCCAGTAAATAGACACATCTGTCTGGCCCATTGCTATGGCATAAAATACTCATTTAAAACATATGCTGCTTGTGCACAATTATACAGGCATGCTGCAGTATATCTCACATTTACAGTAATTACCAAAGCCCTTGTTACAAGAAGAGCAAGAAATTGTGTGTTCTTCTTTCTCAGAGCTCAAGTCTAACCACTTCCTCAAACATTTTGTTTTCAGATGTCAGGATATGTAACAAAAGCCTAAAATGAAACCTGCAAATTGAACAATAACTAGTTATAAAAGTATGGCAACAGTTCTTAGTTTGATTGGCGCCTGAACACCATTTTGTTTTCTAAAGAATTATGTGCATGCATGATTGATTGATTGATTAATATGACAAAAATGTAAAGTACAAAATTATCATTTGCAGTTGTGTTAACATGGTTTTACATGGATGCCTATACTTAGCAAATTGCTATATTTCAGTGTAGGATGGTATGATTGTTTATGCTGAGTGGGAAAATACATCATTACTTTGACATTAAATACCAGAGTAATGACTGCAGCTAAATGCCATGACCCCGGTATACCTTTTTCCTCTAATCTTTCTCATAAAAGTGGCCCGAGATTCGCACCAGGGTCACTTAAAGCGGCAGGATGGGTCACCACCTCCCTTCGGTTTCCGGTGGTTTTCGGGCTTACCTGGAGGATCAGGAAACCCAAAAACTGATCTGGCTCTGGTGGCAGCTGGGCACAGAGATGAGCAAAGGAAAGATGGACTCCGCCTACCTATATGTCCTAGGAGGACCATAGCAACATCATTACATCATATCTGGCCACATGTAAATAATGCCCTTTTTTTTTTTTTAAAGCAAAAGATCAAAAAAAAATCTTGTTTTGAAGGGTAGAGTAGAGATTTGGAGTCTTTTAGACCCCAGATCTCTCCATAAAGAGGACCTGTCATGCTGTATTGTTATTGCAAGGGATGTTTACATTCCTTTTGATAGCAATACAAGTGATCAAATTTTTTTTTTTAAAGGGACAGTGTAAAAATTAAATAAAAAATAAATAAAAAAAAATTAATTTAAAGTGCCTCCATCCCTGTGTGCTTCCACGCAGTAATGAACACATATGTAGGCCACGCCCACATATGTAAACAATATTTGCACCACACATGTGATGCATCACCGCAAAAGCCTGAGTGAGAGCAATAATTCTAGCACTAGACTTTTTCTGTAACTCTAAACTGACAAGCTACAAGTAAGCATCACATGATGTAAAACATGTCAGCCACCTTTTTCCTGTAGTTCACTTCATTTTGACTGCATCGCTTTGGTTGTTTTTTGGATTTTATTTGTATAATAAAGACATTGTTTTAAGGAGTGCGGCAGTCCAGGACCTTCTTCTATCTAAACTGACAACCTGTAGCAATTTCTAAAGCATCGCCTATGGAAATTTTTAAGTACCGTAGTTTGGCACCATTCCAGGAGCTTGCCCTATTTTAAAGCATGACATGTTAGGTATCTATTTACTCTGCATAACATCATCTTTTATATTATACCAAAAAATTGGGGTATATGTTATTAATTTTTCTTTTTATTTAATTAAAGTGTATTTTCTCCCAGAAAATTGCATTTGAAAAACCGCTATGCAAAAACCGTGTGACATAAAATAAATTTACTAGCAAGAAATACAGATTTTTACTTGTAGACCTGGTCAGCAAGTGGTTAATGTATTAATTGTGTTTATTATTTATTCATTATGTTTCTTGCCTAATTAAGGTTTTCCAGCATGTTTGTCTAGTAAATATTCTAGCTCACATTTGTCATGTTGCTAATATCTAGCAAAAAGCAAACCGTTTCAAATGTAGTATAAGATAGGCTGCACAGTGGCTAAGTGGTTAGCACTACTGCAAAGCAGCACTAGGGTTGCTGGTTTGGATCCCAACCATGACACTACCTGCCTGGAGTTCTAACTGTGTGGGTTTCCTCCCACATGCCAAAGACATGCTGGTGGGTTAATTGGATTCTGTTCATAATCAGCATGTGTATGTATGAATATGAGTTAGGGACCTTAGATTAAAAGTAGAGATGCACTGATACTACTATTTTAAAGAGTATCGATACTTTTTTTTAAGTACTCGCTGGTACTATTTACTGATACCAATTTCCGGCATTTAAGGAGATCAAGATTAGAAGGAGCAGGGAGGGGGATCTCCATCATCTATCATTGTGCTGTGTAATATTACCATCTGGATGAGACCATGTAATGAAGAAACACAGCACTCCCAACAACACTCAGCACTGTTGGCCCCACAACTACGAGGACCAACTGAGCCAGAATCAGTATCAGGCCTCGTACACACGGCCGAGAAACTCGACGGGCGAAACACATCGTTTTGCTCGTCGAGTTCCTTGTGAAGCCGTCGAGAAACTCGACAAGACAATTTTCTCCATTCCCGTCAAGGAAAAAGAAGACATGCTTTCTTTTTGGCTCGTCAAGTTTCTCGACAGTTTCCTTGACGAAAATGTACACACGACCGGTTTCCTCGGCAAAAAAATATCTCCCAGCAAGTTTCTTGCTGGTTTTTGCCGAGAAACTCGGTCGTGTGTACGAGGCCTTAGTTTTAAGTATCAGGCATTTTCACGAGTACTGATACTTGTGTAAATGCCTAGTATCGGCACCAGTACCGATACCAGTATCAGTATCAGTGTAAGCTCTTTGAGGGCAGGGACTGATGTGAATGTACAATATATATTATAGTGCAAAATCAGCTTCCAGGTTTTATTTTTCAAAGTTTAACCACTTTATGTCACAGTAAAACATATATGCGTCGGCAAAAAGCTGGGCTTTAACACCCACATGCCACACATATGTGTCGCTGGGCAGGCAATGTTTATGTGCTTGGAGGGCGCTTCCTTCACGCTTTCAGCACAAAGACAGAACTGCTGAAAACAGCTCTCGATCCTGAAAAGCGAACAATAGCTGGTAGGTAGGACTTGCAAATATCAAGTCAAGGATATTATGCCCCAAGCACACATTAGATGCTAGAAAAAATTGTGAAGCCTTTGCATATAATACATGTCCTTACAAGAAACATAACATAATGTATTTAATAAGATTTACAAATGCCTCGTAAAATCAAGCACTAAAAGCGAGTTGCAATACCATCATTGATTCAAGTTTTTCAAGATGCTTTGCCTTTTAATGCCCATGTGAATTTACAGTTTCACTCCGGTCTGCCATAAATCAGCTCAAGGAGATTAAATGCTCATTTTCTACTGGGCATAATGAATAAGGTAAAATACTTACCACAGGCTTCCTCCAAATGATATGACTGGTCCCCCAATGCCGCGTACACACGATCAGGCTTTTGCCCCGCCAAATCACATCGGAATTCCATCGGAAAAAAACTAGAACATGTTCTATATCTAAACTCTGATGGAATTCATCGGAATTTCCGATGAAAAAACTCAGATGGGGCTACATACGATCGGAAAATCCAATGGAAAAGTCCATCTGACTTTTACCATCGGAAATTCCGATCATATTTACGGGGCATTAAGCCTCTTCTCTTTGCTGCTTAACTGGACACAGACTCTCCTATGTCTTTATGTACAATACAGGACTAGTAGTTCTGCATTGTACATTGTGGGCATCAGGGAGATGAAAAGAACGCTGTCTGCCAGGGGAGAAAAGAACAAGCTAGATAGTTATCCTTACCACTTGGGAACCGCGCTATGGACAAAAGACGTCCACAGCACGGCTCTCAAGTGCCGAGTGGACGTCTTTGGACGTCCTGTTGTTGTCATTCCCTGTGCGCGCCGCTGGGGGCGCGCAGCGGGGAAACAACGTGCCCGGCGCATCGCTCAGGAGCCAATGCGTGTGCCTGGCGGCCGCGGTGTCCGCCAGGTATCCGCGATCGGCGGTGACAGCAGGGACGTGGAGCTCTGTGTGTAAACACAGAGCTCCACGTCCTTTCAGGGAGAGAGGAGACCGATCTGTGTCCCTTGTACATAGGGACACAGCATCGGTCACCTCCCCCAGTGAGTCCCCTTCACACACACAGTTAGAACACACCCAGGATATACATTTAACCCCTTCCTCAGCCCCTAGTGTTAACCCCGTCACTGCCAGTCACATTTATACAGTAATTAGTGCATTTGTATAGCACTAATTGCTGTATAAATGTGAATGGTCCCAAAACTGTGTCAAAAGTGTCCAATACGTCCGCCGCAATATCGCAGGCCTGACAAAAAAAAATCGCAGATCGCCGCCATTACTAGTAAAAAAAAAAAATCATAAATCTATCCCCTATTTTTTAGGCGCTATAACTTTTGTGCAAACCAATCAATATACGCTTATTGCGATTTTTAACAAAAATATGTAGAAGAATACGTATCGGCCTAAACCGACGGAAATTTTTATTTTTTAAAAAAAAAATTGGGATATTATTATAACAAAAAGTAAAAAATATTGTGTTTTTTTCAAAATGTTCTGTCTTTTTATGTTTATAGCGCAAAAAATAAAAATCGCAGAGATGATCAAATACCACCAAAAGAAAGCTCTCTTTGTGGGAAAAAAATGTATAAAAATATAATTTGGGTACATTGTTGTATGACCGCGCAATTGTCATTCAAAATGCGTCAGCGCTGAAAGCTGAAAATTGGTCTGGGCACGAAGGGGGGTTTAAGTGCCCGGTAATGAAGTGGTTAATTATCATTTTCTACCTATGTGGTGTGGGGTGGGAGGTGGGGGTGCACTGCATGGGAATATTTTACACCAGCCCAAAGTTCAGCTTTAATTTAAAGGTACCCATACACATGTATGCATGGTCTTTGAAAAATAACACCACAAGGTTGATATGTGTTCACTTTGAATACCCAATCCCATGTAAGGGAAACTAGAAAAAAAAATTGTTGTTTCTTTTGTTTTGTTCTCCTTTTTTTCTTTGTAAATTTAATTTTTTTTCATATTGTGTTATATTAAGCTTTCTGTAATAATGTTCTCGTATTAAAAATGTAGAAAACTGTAATGTCCTGTGTAAATTGACTGCAAATGCTCAAACCCTGTAGACTTTCTAATCATCTTCCATACTTCTATATGGTAAATTGTAATTTTGTCATGCATCATTCAAGGCATAAAACATATAGAAATTCTTTACCTACGTGTTTTTGGCACGTATTGTTTAAATGTTTTTTTTTTTCCTCACTCTCTTTTAACATGAGATAAAACACGGGAGTTATCTATTTATCTATGAGGCAACTGGCAATGCCCCTCACTGATGTACAATAGGCACAGCGATGAGCTGAAAAAAGCCATTCATGGTTGCCGATCACAACTGTTCGGTTATATTTATAGACAAATCTCCCACAATGCATTGCCTAGCTTACATCAAGGCTGTCCAATGTTGGCCTCCTGCTTCTAAATTGCTTTATCACAAGCTGTCAACAGGAACAACAATACCATTAAAGTCCCTCTACATTATCAGCGATCAAACCACAGCTCAAAGTCAACACTTGTGACTTTCAGCTTTTTCCAAGCACTTCTTGTAATTCAGCATCCTGTTCTTTATCTTCTCTGATGCAAAAAAGATAAAACGCACTCTGGGATGATACATATTCTGCTATCCGCTTGTATGAATCTATCTCTTTAGTGACAGTGTTTGAAATGTGTGATTTTGCTCAAGAGGCCTAAAGCCCAATATGTTATTTATCTGTTTTTATTTTATTGTTGTAGCTCTGTTTAGCAGCAACACACTATGGATGCCTGTGGAGCTCAGGCCATGGGATCATCACAGGTCAACTAAGGTGCTAAATGGTGTCATGTGACTATTGGCTTGTTGTATTGAACAACTCCTGCTGACAATCACACAATATATTTTTTATTAAAGCTGAGTTCCGGCCACAATTTCACTTTTTAAATATAAATACCCCTGTAATACACAAGCTTAATGTATTCTAGTAAAGTTAGTATGTAAACTAAGGTCCGTTTTGTTAGGTTGTTACAGCATTTAGACACTTTATAAAATAGAAATTGACTGGGGCCATCTTAAGTGTGGGCATCATGAAGCCAGACTGTATGACTTCCTGGATTTCAGCCTTTCAGATCTCGCACATGCTCAGTGCTGCACAAGCAGTGTCAGGTCAGGTTTCAGCACCTGTGCTGTCCAAGTCACATGATTCTTTGAGACTGCGGAGTGCACAGACACCTGGAAAGTTACACCCACTACATTCCCAGGAGTCTGTGCGGTGTAGGTTAGGAAGCTTAAGCACCTAGGTGCAGGAAGTGGGAAGATTAACTATTCTGCCTAGCAACAACACTTTGAAGGCATCTAAAAAAAAACATTTTTTTTTAAAACTACTGATGTAATGTTATATTTATGGGTGGAACTCCACTTTAAATGATTGAAAGCCATTAACTTAAAGAACATGCATGGACATATGAGGCTAGTTTTGGTAATTTTGTCACAAATAGAAGCATCCCCTAACGTTAGCAGAAAACAAAATTGTTGAAATTGTTCCGTACTTGCAACATTTTAAAGAGAATAAAACATTGATAAATATTAATGTATGAGATGTACTGAAAATGCTTATTTTATTATTATTTAAAAAATTTTTTAAAGCCAGTCATACATTTTGAGGCCCCTTTTACATGTACGGATTCTGTGAGGATCTGTACATGTCTCCTCCGCTTGCTCAGCGGGGATCTCTCCGTTTATCCCCGCTGAGCCGGCAGATGACAGGGTGGTCCCTGCACATTGTGCATGGACCACCTTGTCAGATCTCCGCTCTTTCCTATGGGGGGATCGGATGAACATAGATCGTCTGTCCGTGTTCACCCGATCCGCTCTGCAGAAGGATGGAAAACTAGGATTTTCCTCCGTCTGCAGAATCGGCCCATAGTGGACACCGAAGAGATCGGGTGTCAGCGGATGTTCATCCGCTGACACCCGCTATCTCATAGGGAATAGGGATACATGTATGTCCCTTTTTCATCTGTAAACAGATGGATAAAAAAACTGACATGCGGTCCGCTGGTGTGAAAGGGCCCTAAAGTGAACCTACATTCAATGGCACAAACAGCCATTGAGCTGAGAATTGTCTTTTTTCTTTGTTCTACATTAAATGGCAAACTAATGCTGCCAATTTACAGCAGTTATTGTAAAAAGCATGGGCTAGATTCAGCAAAGAATTACGCCAGCGTATCCATAGATACGCCGCGTAAATTCAAAGCTGCGCCGGCGTATCTACTTTCTGTATTCAGAAAGCTAGATACGCCGACATTAGCCTAAGATACGACTGGCATAAGTCTCTTACGCCGTCGTATCTTAGGGTGCATTCTCACGCTGGCCGCTAGGTGGCGCTCCCGTTGTTTTCGGCGGAGAGTATGCAAATTACCTAGATACGCTGATTCACAAACGTACGTGCGCCCGGCGTTCGTTTTTTTACGTCGTTTGCGTAAGGCTTTTTCGGCGTAACGTTGTGCCTGCTTCTATGAGGCGCACTCAATGTTATGTATGGATGTCGTTCCCGCTTCGATTTTTGAATTTTTTACGCCGTTTGCGTAAGCCGTTCGCGAATAGGGCTGGACGTAATTTACGTTCAAGTCGAAACCAATGACGTCCTTGCGACGTCATTTGGAGCAATGCACACTGGGATATGTACACGGATGGCGCATGCGCCGTTCATACAAAACGTCAATCACGTCAGGTCAACACACATTAACATAAAACACGCCCCCCCTTACACATTTGAATTACGCGCGCTTACGCCGGCCCCATTTACGCTACGGCGCCGCAACTTACGGAGCAAGTTCTTTGTGAATACTGCACTTGCTCCTGTAAGATGAGGCGGCGTAGCTTAAATACGATACGCTGCGCCGCCGTTAGATTGCGAGCCCCTACCTGAATCTAGCCCCTTGTATCTACTTTGCCTGTGATGCTCTTTAAAGATCATATGCAAATACAAATTTACCTAACATCAGCTTCCTCTGTAACCTGTGCACTCAGACCTGGTAATAAGTGAGGCACAAAGAAAGATGGTAGATAGAGGTAGAGTGTGCGGTTGGACATACACAGAAATTTTGAGTTTTCCAGAATGCTTTGCCAACACATTAGATAGACTGGCAGTTGTGTGTGTAGGCAGGAGCAGACAACTTTGATATCTGCTGTAAAAACAGGGACCAATAGAAAATGAACCATGTTCGCTCTAAAGTTCTGCAGAATATGCTGGTGCTATTTTAATGAATAATTTGAACCAATATAATACATTTTACATAAAACATGGTAAGTTGGTGAATTCATGTAATTTTTCTTTAGTCAAAATAAACCGTGGTAGAAGTGATTGCAAAGCACTCCTCTCAAGGGAATATTGAGCGCCCACTGTGACCATTTCAGACAGTAATCATATTATGAGGCCACAAAGAGTCAGCAGGACTCAAATGCCCTGTACACACGATCGGTTCATCTGATGAACCGATCGTGTGTGGGCCCCATCGTTTTTTTTCCCATCGGTGAAAAAACTTAGAACCTGTTTTAAAATTATCCGATGGTTAAAAAAAACGATCGTCTGTGGGCGAGTCCATCGGTTAAAAATCCACGCATTCTCAGAATCAAGTCGACGCATGCTCGGAAGCATTAAACTTAATTTTTCTCAGCACGTCGTAGTGTTTTACGTCACCGCGTTCTGACACAAACGGATTTTTAACTGATGGTGTGTAAGTCGTCATTGCTTTAGACGTGAGCGTAACTTATGTACAGCCCTATTCGCGAACGACTTACGCAAACGGCGTAAAATTTTCAAAACTCGACGCGGGAACGACGTCCATACTTAACCACTTCCCGACCGCCGCATGTATATGTACGTCCACAGAATGGCACGTACAGGCAAATGGGCGTACAGGTACGTCCTTGCCTTTCCGCGGGTCGGGGGTCTGACCCGCGGACATGCGGCGCTACATGCGGCGGTCGGATTCCCGCAGGGAGCGATCCGGGACGACGACGCGGCTATTTGTTTATAGCCGCTCCATCGCGATCACTCCCCGGAGCTGAAGAACGAGGAGAGCCGTATGTAAACACAGCTTCCCCGTGCTTCACTGTGGCGGCTGCATCGATCGAGTGATCCCTTTTATAGGGAGACTCGATCGATGACGTCAGTCCTACAGCCACACCCCCCTACAGTTGTAAACACACACTAGGTGTACCCTAACTCCTACAGCGCCCCCTGTGGTTAACTCCCAAACTGCAACTGTCATTTTCACAATAAACAATGCAATTTAAATGCATTTTTTGCTGTGAAAATGACAATGGTCCCAAAAATGTGTCAAAATTGTCCGAAGTGTCCGCCATAATGCCGCAGTCACGGAAAAAATCGCTGATCGCCGCCATTAGTAGTAAAAAAAAAAAATTAATAAAACTATCCCCTATTTTGTAAACGCTATAAATTTTGCGCAAACCAATCGATAAACGCTTATTGCGATTTTTTTTACATAAATAGGTATAAGAATACGTATCGGCCTAAACTGAGGAAAAACATTTTTTTTATATATGTTTTTGGGGGATATTTATTACAGCAAAAAGTAAAAAATATTGAATTTTTTTCAAAATTGTCGCTCTATTTTTGTTTATAGCGCAAAAAATAAAAACCGCAGAGGTGATCAAATACCACCAAAAGAAATCTCTATTTGTGGGGAAAAAAAGACGCCAATTTTGTTGGGAGCCACGTCGCACGACCGCGCAATTGTCTGTTAAAGCAACGAATTGTAAAAACGCCTTTGGGCATTTAGCAGCATATTGGTCCGGGGGTTAAGTGGTTAACAATAGCTACGCCTCATATAGCAGGGGTAACTTTACGCCGAAAAAAGCCTAACGTAAACGACGTAAAAAAAATGCGCCGGACGTACGTTTCTGAATCGGCGTATCTACCTAATTAGCGTATTCATCGCGTAACTATAGGGAAGCGCCACCTAGCGGCCAGCGTCAATATGCAGCCTAAGATACGACGGTGTAAGACACTTACGCCGGTCGGATCTTAGGGAAATCTATGCGTAACTGATTCTCCGAATCAGCCGCATAGATACGACGGCCCGCACTCAGTGATACGACGGCGTATCCGGAGATATCTATTTAAATAGAAATTCAGTCTAACACTGTATTACCTTTAAATACTAATATTTCACTTTCTAAATCCAGGGAGGCTGCTAATATATTCATTAATTAGGCATCTAAATTAGGTTTCCATCATAGGAGCCATGATGCATTTTTAGCTACTGCCAAAATGTTGATTGCTGTGGGGTACAGAGGAGAAAGAGAAGCCACACACAGCTCCCTTTTTCCCCACATGTGTATGAATGTTTAAGGCATTGCAACCCCATAAACAGCAAAGATTTTTTCTCGTTTTTGTACAGAAAGAGTTGGTATTTTTTTTAACTTGTTTATGTGTCAATTTAAATGCAAATGGTGTATACAAGAGTTTTTCATTAATTATGAGGTCCATTACATGGCAACTGATAAGCAAGACTTAATTTTTCTCTACTATTGCTGCAGCCTGTGTAAAAGACGGTTTAAAAATAGTTACAAAATAGAAAATAAAAAAGATTCATGAGAAAAAGTTTCTGTAAATCCCCCTCCCCTCGATTCCAAGTTTGTGAAATGCTGTGGCAAGGTCTAAATATACTAAGCTGTAGGGAGGGATATTCTCTTAAACTGGAAGTTGCTTAACCCTGCCACCCTATCTTCGTGGCGTGCTGCTATTGATACTGCTTTACCGATATATAAGTTGACTTATACTTACTTGTACTTGAAACTTTCCCAAAAAATCTATAAGATATGGTCTACCTGCATAGACTCCTGGGGTTCTAGTCAACCCACTTAATGAAAACAGTTGAACTGTACTACTTAACAACGCTTTACTCAAAAAATGTCATGTCATCCCTTCTCTGCGGTTGCTTTCCTTCCCCTTATGCTCCTGCTCTTCTTCTTTACCCTGTGTGTTTTCTCCTTTGTCTCCCCCCCCCTTTTTTTTCCACAGTGTGAGATTGTCCCAATATAATTTCAAAGTCCTTGGCCCGGACTAAAGATTATGAACCCTACCTGCCTAGAGCCACCACCAAACAACACTCAAGAATTCTGTAATTAATTATCGTATTTCTTTATCAACAAGATCAAAAACATTCAGGAAATAATTCAACAGAAAAAAAAACAACCAACCCCAGTCAGCCAAAGCAAGAAGAGGAAAACAATACAAATATTCTACAATCAATGAATTTCTCGCTGGTCCCAATCACAGTCGACATCACCAAAAACATCATCAGAAGCCTCCGAGACAGCACATCACCAGGTGACATAATTTCCACTAAACTACTGAAAGAATGTACCGATATTTTGGCACCCACCATAACACATCTTGTAAATCAGTCTTTTAAAGAAGGTATTGTTCCTATCCCCCTAAAGCAAGGGATAATCAAACCCCTCCTAAAAAAAAAAACAGTTTTGACCGTAAAGACCCAAACCACCGCAGACCAATAACAAGCCTGAACACCTTCTCCAAAATCATGGAGAAAACAGTAATACAGCAGCTACAACTCCATTTGGACACCCACAATCTCTTGGACCCACTACAATCAGGCTTCCACCCAGGCCATGGCACAGAAACGACACTGTTCAAAATATGGGATGATGCCCTCAAAGCAGCAGATGACGGAGAATCATGCCTACTGGTGCTACAGGACCTCAGTGCAGCATTTGACACAGTAGATCACAAAACTCTACGCATTCGTCTCAAAGAAGTAGCCGGAGTTACAGACTCAGATCTACCCTGGTTCGCATCCTTCCTAGGAAATCGTTCCCAAGCAGTGAAACTAGGAGTTTTCACCTCGGAAACACACACCATTTCTTGCGGAGTCCCTCAAGGACCTCCCATGTCACCCATGCTTTTCAACATCTACCTCTGCCCTCTCCTTAAAATCATCAGCAAACAGGATTTGTGCTACCACTCCTATGCGGATGACACTCAACTTTACTTTCGGATCACCGGAAAAAACGACCGATATCATGGATTAGAAAAATGCCTGGCACTGATCGACGAGTGGATGACTGAGAGCTCCCTCAAACTCAACAGATCCAAAACAGAACTTCTTCTCCTCCACGCAAACCCGAAAAACTAAAGCTAGGACCTCATGGACACCACCCACCATCCTTGGACAAATCATCACCCCAAATACCAAGGTCAAAAGCCTTGGAGTAACCTTTGACTCAGAGATGTCGATGGATGCGCAAATAGGATCAGTAGTCAGCGGATCCCATTACCTTCTCCGCCTACGGCGTAGACTCATTCCCTTCATCCCGGAAGAGGATACAGCGGTAGTAGTCGGAACAATCATCAATTCTCGACTCGACTACGTAAACTCCCCCTACTTAGGACTATCAAAATACCAGATCTCACGCCTGCAAGTCGTCCAGAACACGGCAGCCAGGTTGGTAACGGGAAAAAAACCCTAGGAATCCATCACCCCATACCTGAGGACCCTTCATTGGCTAACAGTAAAGGATCAGGTCACATTCAAGACCCTCTCCCTTACCCACAAATGCACACAAGGAAAGACTCCTCAATGCTTATGCGAGAAAATAAAACACTACACCCCCAATCGCACTCTCCAATCGTCTAACCAAAACCTTGTCTACATCCCCAAGTCCCATTACAAATCGAAGGGAGAACGAAGATTTGGAGTCCAAGGACCACGGCTATGGAACGCTCTACCAACGAACATCCGCATGGAAGAAAACCATCGGGCCTTCAGGAAAAAACTCAAGACCTACTTCTTTTGAAGGATAATGACGACACCAGATGGAATAAGCACCTTGAGGCGATTTAGTTCGCATTTGTAGCGCTATACAAGTTATTCACTCACTCACTCACTCTATTAAAGATTTGTTTATTCTGCTTTATTTGATAAGCAAGTCAGTAGATTATCCTTGGTGTTTTACTTGGGGCATTTCTCTAATAATTTTCAGTTGTAGCTCCTGCATCAGCGAGTTTGTATTTTCTTGTTTTATTTACTTGTTACAAAAAAAAATGCTCTAATTGTCTTCCATCTCTGGTAAAATAGTTTAAAAGCCTGATGTGTCCTTGAGTTAAGAGAGAGTGTTTGGTATGCTGGGAAGTTTTCCATCCCCAGATAAATAGGGAAACCAGTCAACTTACGCTATGTTACAACATGGACAACCTACACTCTTGTTCAGTCTTATTCTATACAATAACATTTGCAATATTTTTTTCATGTTTGGTTATGATCGTCAATTATTTAAGTTTTAGGTTGAACTTGCAGTCAACTTTAAAGTTTAAATACTGCCTTGGGTAAATGCCACAAGTTTCTTGCTATTACCTTAACTTACCTTATCAGTGGCAGCTGGTGCTCCATTTTTTGGAGGCCGCAAACAAAGCCACAATTAACCCCATACCCCCCATCACTCACCAGCGATCGAGCCCACAGACAGGTAGATAGATAGATAGGCGAGAGGACAGAGGCATGTTGCCAGCAGAAAAGAAAATGCTCTTCCATTATATATATATATATATATATATATATATATATATATATATATATATATATATATATATATATATATATATATTTATATATATACTGTATTATATGAGAAGGGCTGCAGTACCTAACAGTAAACACCAATAATCTTTAATTTTTTCTGACTGCTCCAAACAGATAAACGATACAATATAGTTTGTATCACAGGCCATTGCTCTTTATACTTTATTTTCTGATGATGCAAATTTCTTAGATCGCATGGGGACTGCAGTTGCAAGATCTCCTATAGTTTCTGGCCACGTGTCCTGCTCTCCTTGCAGTATTTCCACGTCCCTGTTTTGAATTTTTATATAATGTCAGATATATTAAAAATCCATTTGACAAAATGGAGCTTCCTTGTATTTACTGTGTCATTTGTGGAGGCTCTAAAACGCAAACGTGAAACTGACCTTTCAAGTCATGAATTGAAATGATTATTTTATGGCTGATGTTAGGGGGAAACCGAATAAGCCAAGCATAAGGAGCAACACAATAGTTATTTTTTTATTTTTTTAATCGCCAAGGGGCACATAAATCTAATCACTAAAATAAACCTTGATATGTTAATGTCATTTTTATAATGAAAACATAAAAAAACAGCAGTTTTCATTCTAATTATAAATGGTAGCCATGCCATAAGGGTTCATTTTTGGAAATTTTGGGACAGGGTGACAATAATCTGCCTTCTGTCTTGTCTCTGTGACAAGGGCTTCTAAAGGATACTACAATTCATCACATATTATGCAGGTATGGCCCGTTATTGACACCATCACAAAAACTGCCCTGATAAACGCCATGCAGCCATCTCTGGAGGAAATGCATGTAAGCGAGGATCAGAAGCACTGAGATGCAGCAAAGGTTGAAAAAAAAAAGATAAAAACATATTTTATTATTAAAAAAAAGCAATAGTTTTTATGATATACTGTGCTTTGGCAAACTAAATGTCATTTACTTAGGGTTCACATCTACTTAGTATTCCACTCAACAACACCAATATTTAAAATGGCCAAATAATCTTTCTAAAAATAAGATACAGATAATGGTGTCCATGTCCCCAGAATGCAAGGTTTTTAAGGGATAAATGTCAACTTTAGCTTCTATGGTTTGTCTCTCCTCTTTATTGACTCCCATGATAAGTGAAGGTTACCCTGTTTTGATCTTGCAGGATCTTTGCTGTCATTCATTGTGATTTACAGTCTACTCACTCGACTGTGTTCCCCGTCAGTAACCTGCCCCAGCTCACCGCAGGGGATCTGCAGCTCAAGTCCAACATTCATCAGATCACTGCACAGAAATGCCATGCATTATTAGAAACATTCCTCTGCTGCATGCATTCCAATGGGTTTTAGTGCGTTGCTTAGCCAGGAAAACATAATCAGAAAGATACCGTAATTTTTTTTTCTTTTATTACCAGCATCCCTGATGTAAAAAAGATGCATGTTTTAGCACATAGGGTGCATTAAAACTGATATAGTATTGAATGTTAAGCTGAAGTTTAAGTTGTTTTCCAGTGTGAACCTCTCTCCTTCATCAACATGCTGATAAACTTTTTAATAATCCTATTTTACACCCACTGATGTCATTACTTTCTTTTCTTCCCGATGAAATATAGACAGATCATGTCTGGTGGGAGGGACTAACAGGGGGCTGTACATACAGTAGATGTTGCCGAGAATGTATTTCTAGCACGACAACATCGCGCTGATTCTCGGCGACATGGTGCCGACATCTCGCTGGAATAGACAAAGCACATTCCAGCGAGCGCGTCATAGAAGTGACGGGGATCCGACTTGGATTCCCGCCAATTCTAGTGTCGGCATTTGGTATGCATTCCTGAGGGAGAACTCCACGCCAATTTTTAAATAAAAAAACGACATGGGTTCCCCCCCCCCCCCCAGGAGCATACCAGGCCCTTAGGTCTAGTATGGGTTGTAGGGGGACCCCCTACATCAGTTTTTCAGCGTAGGGGGGGTCTCCTTACAACCAATACCAGACCTAATGGCCTGGTGTGCTCCTGGGGGGGGGGGGGCCATGTCGTTTTTTTATTTAAAAATTGGCGTGGAGTCCTCCCTTTCAGAAAAGCATACCAAATGCCGACGCTAGAATTGGCGGGAATCCAAGTCGGATCTCCCGTCGCTTCTATGACGGCTTTGTCTCTATCGCGGCAAGCCAGCTCGGCGCTGGCTCCCGCGATGGGGCTCGTAGGCGGTCAATCTCGCCGAGAAAGGGAGCGAGATTGACACAATATCGCGGTCACCCACTGTAGATTCCTGAAAACATCATAGCACCCTGCCTCATTACTCCTCTCCAGAGCCCTCAGCCCTGATGCAAGTAAAGGGCTGGCTCAATAGAGGAGTTATGCAAATCTAAAAATGTCTTGATGGGTGGATATCAGAGGTGAGGTGGGGGGAGTGTGCCCAGGCAGTATGCCTTTGCAGGGAAGGGACATGTCTATGGTTACACAAGTACAATGCATCAGAATGTTTGCAATTGAAAAGCCACTTCAGGAGTCGTCTGGGAGGCATTGGAGTAATGTATGCGAAAGTAACAGTTATATATGCTGGAAGAAGTGGCAAATTTATAGTGTAGGGGCCGGATTCAGATACCTGAGCGTATCTCTCCGGCCGGCGTAACGTATCTCCGATACGTTACGCCGCTCTAACTTTGGGCGCAAGTTCTTTATTCAGAAAGAACTTGCGCCCTTAGTTACGGCGGTGTAACGTACGTGTTGCGGCGTAAGGCTGCGTAATTCAAATGGGGATGTTGGGGGCGTGTATTATTTAAATCTAACTTGACCTCGCGTTTTTGACGTATTTTTTGAACGGCGCATGCGCCGTCCGTAAAATATCCCAGTGTGCATTGCGCTAAATGACGTTGCAAGGACGTCATTGGTTTCGACGTGAACGTAAATTACGTCCAGCCTTATTCGCGAATGACTTACGCAAACGACGTAAAATTTCAAAACTCTGCGCGGGAACGACGGCCATACTTAACATTAGCTACGCCTCATATAGCAGGGGTAACTCTACGCCGGAAAAAGCCGAACGCAAACGACGTAAAAAAAACGCAGGGCGGTCGTTCGTTTCTGAATCGGCGTAAATACTCATTTGCATATTCCTCGCGTAAAAATACGGAAGTGACACCGAGCGGCCAGCCTGAAATTGCAGCCTAAGATCCGATGGTGTAAGACACTTACACCTGTCAGATCTTAGGAATATCTATGCGTAACTGATTCTCTGAATCAGTCGCATAGATACGACCGGCCGAACTTAGAGATACAACGGCGTATCAGGAGATACGCCGTCGTATCTCTTTCTGAATCCGGCCCCATGTGTTTATTAGGGATAAGGTTGGTATTTGGTTTTCCTCCTGTGTACACACCTGAGGCCTCGTACACACGGGCAAGAATTTTCTTCAGGAAAAAAACTTTGATTTTCCCAAAGAGATTCTTGGCAAGAATATCTTGCCGTCTGAGTGTACACACAGACCTTTCAAAAGAACCGCGGTTCTCTTGAAAGGCAAGAACGCGGTGACGGCATCGCATACGACGAGCATGCGCCATCTTGCTTCACCCTACCTATGCCGTGGAAGCTACACGGCGACAGGTAAGTATACTCTCGGGTTTCTCGTCGGGAAACAGGCCGACAAGAATCTCGATGAGAAAATAGAGAGCAGGATCTCTTTTTTTCTCGTCAAGATTCTGGCCAGATTTTCAGACAAGAAACCTGAAAGCCTCGTACACACGCTCGGTTTACTCGGCAAGAAAGCTCTGCCAGCAGTTTTTTTGCTGGTTCTTGCCGAGAAAACCAAGCGTGTGTACGAGGCTTCAGTCTGGTGACGCCGCCATGGCTTGCAAATCTTGCAGCGCCTGCAAGGTCCCTCCCTCTTAGAAGGCACATGTGCAAGCCCATCTGAAGTTTGGCAATGAACATCTAAATATGGGTGCTCAACCTGTGGCTCTCCAGCTGTTGCAGAACTACAAGTCCCATGAGGCATTTCAAGCTGCTGACAGTTACAAGCATGACTCTCAAAGGCAGAGGCATGATGGGACTTGTAGTTCCACAACAGCTGGAGGACCATAGGTTGAGAACCTATGATCTAAATGATTTAGAGAAGTATTGAAAGAAAGGGCTATGATCAGATGAGACCAAAATTTAGCTCTTTGGCATTAACTCGACTCGCTGTGTTTGTAGCAAGAACAATGTTGGCTATGACCATAAGAACACCATGGAAACATTATGCTTTGGGGCTATTTCTCTGCTAAAGGTACATGCCAACTTTGCCACATTGGGGGGCCAATGGATGGGGCCCTGTATTGTAAAATCGTGGATGAGAACCTTGTTCCCTCAGCCAGAACACTGAAGATGGGTCTTCCAGAATGACAATGACCCAAAATATACCACCTAGGCAATAAAGGAGTGGCTCAAGAAGAAGCACATTAAGGTCATGGAGTGGTCTAGCCAGTCTCCAGACCTTAATCCTGTAGAAAATGTATGGATGGAGCTGAAACTTCGTGACAGCCAAGAAACCTTAAAGTGATTGTAAAGGCTTGTTTAAAAAAAAAAAAATAGTAAACATGTTATACTTACCTCCTCTGTGCAGTTGAAGTAAAGTTTAGCCTCAAGGAACACATATGTTTTGTTACTAGATTGTACCATCACCCAGAGATCAGAGTTGAATAGAGATTGAATTTTTGGTCTCCAAACCAAAAGCCAAACAAAGGGGGGGATAGGGCAGTTGAACTATTGCGGTACAAGTAGACAGTTATAAAAATACATGTATAGAAAAAAAGGTATACAAGTTATTGCTACAAGAACAATAAAATACAAACAAAAATATACAGTTTTTAAGATTTAAAGATCACAATGGGACTGGGCGGGTCACTGGGGGTGTCTCTACTAGTTTTGCGGCCCTTTGCCGCTTCATCAGGAGAAAAATCTGCAATAAATTGACAAACAATCAATGAATAAACAGTTTGGCAGGCATAGAGATACAGTCAAGCCTGACATAGTAATATAATATATACAGTAGGGAACAAGGGTTGAGCTGCTTACCTAAAACTCCAACAATACGCAGGATCAATAGATCAATTAATTGCAGATTTTTCTCCTGACGAAGCAGCAACTGGTCGCGAGACTAGTAGAGACCCCTACTCCCATTGTGATCTTCCCCCTTTGGGGACTATTATTGTGATGATACACATGGTTTGTCACTATGTTTTAAAAACTGTATATTTTTCTTGGTATTTTATTGTCCTTGTATTAATAAAATGTATACCTTTTTCTATACAGGTCTACTTGTAACGCAATAGTCCAACAGCCCTCCCCCCCCCCTTTGTTTGGCTTTTGATTTGGTGACCAAAAATCCAATCTCTATTCACCTCTGTGCAGTTGGTTTCCCTCCCTCCTTTGAGTGTCCCTCAGCAGCAGGAGCCAATAGCACCGCTGCTCTGCCTCAGCCAATCAGGAGGAGTGTACTGGATAGCTGAGGGGATTGTGGACATCGCGGGAGAGAGAAGGGGCTCAGGTAGGTAAATGGGGGGTGCGGGGGATACTGCTACACACAGAAGGTTTTTTATCTTAATGCAGAGAATGCATTGAGATAAAAAACCTTCTGCCTTTACAACTTCTTTAAGGATTTAGAGAAGATCTGTAAAGAAGAGTGGACTAAAATCCCTCTAAAATCCCTCTTGAGATGTGTGCAAACTTGGTAACCAACTACAAGAAATATCTTACCTCTTTGCTTGCCAACAAGGGATTCCTAACCAAGTACTAAGTCATGTTTTGCTTGGGGATCAAATACTTTTTTTACTCACTGAACTGCAACTCATTCATAACATTTGTTTTGTGTGTTTTTTCTGGATTTTTGGTTGATATTCTGTCTCTATCAATAAAGATACACCTATGATAAAAATTATAGACCCTTAGGGCTAGATTCACGTAGAATGGCGTAACTTTGTGCGGGCGTAACGTATCCTATTTACGTTACGCCTCCGCAACTTTTACAGGCAAGTGCCGTATTCTCAAAAAAAGCCTGCCTAATTCAAATTGTGAAGCGGTGGGCGTGTGTGTTATGTAAATCAGGCTTGACCCGACGTGATTGACGTTTTTCCCGAACGGCGCATGTGCCGTCCGTGGAATTTCCCAGTGTGCATTGCTCCAAAGTACGCCGCAAGCAAGCCCCATTCAATGACGACTTACGCAAACAACGTAACTTTTTCAAATTTCGACGCGGGAACGACGGCCATACTTAACATTGGTACGCCGCACTTACGCCACCATATAGCAGGGGTAACTATACGCTGGGAAAATCCTAACGTAAACGGCGTAACTGTAGTGCGTCGGCCGGGCGTACGTTTCGTGAATTTGCGTATCTAGCTGATTTACATGATTCGACGCGTAAATCAGCATACACGCCCCTAGCGGCCAGCGTAAATATGCAGTTACGATCCGACGGCGTAAGAGACTTACGCCTGTTGGATCTAATAGATATCTATGCGTAACTGATTCTAAGAATCAGGCGCATAGATACGACCGGTCGGACTCAGAGATACGACGGCGTATCTGGAGATACGCCGTCGTATCTCCTCTGAGAATCTGGCCCTTAATTTCTTTGTAACTGGGCATACTTACAAAATCTGCCGGGGATAAAAAAATTATTTTCCTCACTGTGTAGGGCCATTTAGTGGACAAAACGTGATATGGCAAATTACTACTAATACCAATATTAGCCATAAAAACAGCGCTTCACTTGTTCCACATTTTGTTATGTTACAGCCAAAATGGATTAAATTCATTATTTTCCTCAAAATTCTACAAACAATACCCCATAATGACAATGTGAAAGAAGTTTATTTGAAATCTTTGCAAATGTATAAAAAAACAAAAAAAATTTCCATGTACATATTTATTCACAGCCTTTGCTTAATACTTTGTTGAAGCTCCTCCAGACATGACGCTTGCCATTCAGGCCAAAGAGTAGGGATGAGCCGAACACCCCCCCGGGGCCCCCCCGTTCGGTTCGCACCAGAACCTTTGAACGGACCGAACGTTCGCGCGAACATTTAGAACCTCATTGACGTTTATGGGACTCGAACGTTCGAATTCAAAAGTGCTAATTTTAAAGCCTAATATGCAAGTTATTGTCGTAAAACTGAAATTGGGTAAATCTCCCGCCACAGAAATATTATATTAATGAAATACATATAAATAAAGATATATAGTGTAAAATTAATATTCTAACAAAGTGTTTAGACAAAACGACCGTTTTTAAAACTTTTTTTCCATTGATACATGTTCCCTCGGGCAAGACCCGGGTTCTCAAAGACGTTTTCACAGGCATACTATAGACACCCAGCAGGTACAATATTTAAAGGAATTTTTCTTTTTTTTTTTCTTTTTAATTTAAGCATCATTAAAATCACTGCTCCTGAATCTTTAGGTGCAAACTACAGAGCACACGGCCAGTACACACCAAGTAGCTTTAGGTGCAAACTACAGAGGACACAGGCAATGAACCATGTAAGAATACTGCAGCTAGCACAATCACCTGCCTGCCAGTAAATTAGGAAGAACTGATCTAGCTAAACTATACAGTGTATAAATATATGTACAACACCTGGGATGTATATATATACTCTACACACTGTAACATTAACTGACTAGCCTGCCTGCCTGCCTGCCTGCTCTATCTACCTGCAAAAAATGACACTCTCTCTGTCCTCTCTTAACCACCGCAACACACTACACAAGGCCGACCTGCAGGTGGCCTTTTATAGTGTGGGGCGTGTACTAAACCCCCTGAGCCATAATTGGGCAAACCCTCCCTGGCTTTGGCCAATTATTGCTCTCTGTTTTTTGCAAGATGTGATTGGCCAAGCATGCGGGTCATAGTGCATGCTTGGCCAATCATCTGCCAGCGATGCCGCAGTGAATTATGGTCTGTGAAACGTAACTCAAATTTGGCGCGAACGACCCGTTTTGTTCGTATTTCGACAAACGATCGAACATATGATGTTTGAGTCGAACATGAGTTTGACTCGAATACGAAGCTCATCCCTACCAAAGAGTTCAGTCTTTGTTTCATCAGACCAGAGAAATCTGTTTCTCAAGGTCTGAGAGTCCTTCAGGTGCCTTTTGGCAAGCTCCAGACAGGCTGTCATGTGTCTTTTATTGAGGAGTGGCTTTAGTTTGGCCACTCTACCAAAGAAAAAAAGAAGAAGAACAGAACCTGCGCGTATGTAAGGTGGAAATAAGGAAGGTAAATATGAGCAACAGACTGCTGCCCCCCCTAAAAAATGTTTTCCAAGGAAAACATAAATAATACAAATACAAAAAGATGGGGGTGGTGGCGCTGTCTGTGTGTTCCCTGTGTGACCAGGGTGTGATCTGGCTAATAAGCCTGTGAGCAATCCTAACGCTAATTAGCGAGGATCATATAGTGGAAGTGGATAACACAAATAATGTGGTAAAGTGAAACTAAATGGCCACTAAATGGCGATAATATAGAGCCTATAGTTTGACTAGTGATAGTCAAAATATTAGTGCAGATGCACTGAAGGTGTTAGTAGCAAGACATGAAAATAATAATAATAATAATATTAAGTTGAATATATACACAAGCCAATATGTGAAGTGAGTGATTCTAAGCAGTGAAACAATATAAATATATCATCCACAATAGCGGCAAATGTGATATACTGAATACACACAATAATGTGACAACCATCTGTAGAAAATAAATCAGAAAAAGTCCTTCCAACTTGTGGCAATAAGTAAATGACAACATAAAGCAGTTCATTCAAAGGGTGTCATCTTAGTGGCTTGCTTGGTGAACAAACATAATACTTCAGGTGCATTCGCTGTGGCTCCGGTGCTCCCCCTTATGCGTCCCCACTCACCAGAGTTGAGCACCCCTACAGGGGTAAACAGCGTAGATAGGATATCCACCAGGTGTTCCACAGCTCAGATCTCTAGGCACTGGATTTCCCAACGTTCACTTTAAAATCCACAGTGGAGCAAAGTTGCTGTCTTTATACACCTCCGGAAATAAAAAGGACAGAGACTCCCATAGCGTAGTATGTTTGAAATAGCACTAGGCTAAGGTTTATTGGCGGTGCCAGCAAAAAGAGGGGGTTTTAAAATTAAAAGTGACAAAAATACAAAGAATAACAGGGGCTCAATAATAAAGAAAATAAAAAGTTAAAAAAGTCCAGGCTGATAAAGTATCCCAGCCGTAGGATATAAGAACAAAAAAGTCCTTGAAACATATGAGACATGGGTTATTTTTTATATAAAGGTACCTACCCTTTAGGACACATGTACACCTCGGGCATGCTTTCATATTTGTCCTATTCAGGCTATCGGCCACACCATTTAGAGTGTCACACAGTAGCAATACCAGCTACCGTATACTTTATACCTTATATTTTCTCATGATTATATTCTTTAATTATTTTACCCATTGGGTAATATTACCAGATGTTTCTCCTACCATTTACGACACCTAGGCTCCGGACCCACCAACCCTATATCCATCACTTTGTAGTGACTAGTATCTCATCCTTACTCTTATGAGTTCCCATTGGAGCGGTACCCACTTATTTATTTATTTTATTATTTTTTCCTCATATCCACCTGCTATGTTAGCTATACTACCCACTTTATGGTATCCTCGAGCTATTCCACCCCCTATAGTGTCCTTTTAACACTAGGATAGTGGAATTCATGCATCATTGTGGATGTGGACTTTTGCAGTATACGCTGGGGTTCACCTACCCATGATGGGTGACTATGTAATTAACTCTAGCCACAATATTATTATTTTATGAATACCTCCGTTATTACTGCTCTTCCATATGCTTTACCATTGATGCACTGTTTTTAAACCGTTGTATAAGGAGATATAGCCATGTTTTTAAATCATTGTATAAGGAGACAAAGCTATGTTTTACATGAGTATCAATGTAGGGGCTGCTTGACCCCATATGCATCATATCACTCAGTCCGCGGTAACCTTTTATATCCCAAGGGAATTCATATATTTACAAATTTCCCCTAACCAATCCAGCAATTCGGAGGGAGTCCTGCACAAATCCCGATTGGCTAACGTCCCTAAATGGGAGGGTGGTTACACGCTGACGTCTCCTATATAGATCAGAGGTAGAGGTAGGCGTGTACCCGCTTCAGAAGACGTGATTGGACGAAACGATCGTCAAGCGGACACACGCATACCCCCACGCACTTCCGGGAGACGAGCTGGAACGCACCTGGAGCGCACGCCGCTCTACAGCTCAGTCACGAGCACCGGACGTTTAGTGCTTAGTGGGAACACTGCTGGTCAGCAGTTTTTGTTCTTATATCCTACGGCTGGGATACTTTATCAGCCTGGACTTTTTTAACTTTTTATTTTCTTTATTATTGAGCCCCTGTCATTCTTTGTATTTTTGTCACTTTTAATTTTAAAACCCCCTCTTTTTGCTGGCACCGCCAATAAACCTTAGCCTAGTGCTATTTCAAACATACTACGCTATGGGAGTCTCTGTCCTTTTTATTTCCGGAGGTGTATAAAGACAGCAACTTTGCTCCACTGTGGATTTTAAAGTGAACGTTGGGAAATCCAGTGCCTAGAGATCTGAGCTGTGGAACACCTGGTGGATATCCTATCTACGCTGTTTACCCCTGTAGGGGTGCTCAACTCTGGTGAGTGGGGACGCATAAGGGGGAGCACCGGAGCCACAGCGAATGCACCTGAAGTATTATGTTTGTTCACCAAGCAAGCCACTAAGATGACACCCTTTGAATGAACTGCTTTATGTTGTCATTTACTTATTGCCACAAGTTGGAAGGACTTTTTCTGATTTATTTTCTACAGATGGTTGTCACATTATTGTGTGTATTCAGTATATCACATTTGCCGCTATTGTGGATGATATATTTATATTGTTTCACTGCTTAGAATCACTCACTTCACATATTGGCTTGTGTATATATTCAACTTAATATTATTATTATTATTATTATTATTTTCATGTCTTGTTACTAACTAGTTGGTCACACCTTCAGTGCATCTGCACTAATATTTTGACTATCACTAGTCAAACTATAGGCTCTATATTATCGCCATTTAGTGGCCATTTAGTTTCACTTTACCACATTATTTGTGTTATCCACTTCCACTATATGATCCTCGCTAATTAGCGTTAGGATTGCTCACAGGCTTATTAGCCAGATCACACCCTGGTCACACAGGGAACACACAGACAGCGCCACCACCCCCATCTTTTTGTATTTGCACTCTACCATAGAGGCCTGATTGGTGGAGTGCTGCAGAGATGGTTGTTCTTATGGAAAGTTCTTGTCTCTCCACAGAGAAACACTGGAGCTCTGTCAGAGTGACCATCAGGTTCTTGGTCACCTCGCCTGATTGCTCAGTTTGGCCAGGCGGCCCGCTCTAGAAAGAGTCCTGGTGATTTCAAACTTCTTCCATGTATGGATGATGGAGGCCACTGTGCTCATTGGGACCTTCAATGCTACGGAAATTTTTCTGTACCTTTCCCCAGATCTGTGCCTTGATACAATCCTGTCTCAGAGGTCTACAGACTATTCCTTGGACTTCATGGCTTGGTTTGTGCTCTGACATGTAATGTTAACTGTGGGACCTTATATAGACCGGTGTGTGCCTTTCCAAATCATGTCCAATCAACTGAATTTACCAAAGGTGGATTCCAATCAAGTTGTAGAAACATCTCAAGGATGATCATGTCATGTTTACCAGTCCCTTCCTGAATGAACACAGTTCCGGTCGCTCCTGTGTTCATACATCACTGAAGCATAGTAAACTGTTTACTATGCTTCAGATTGTGAATGACCCGGAGCCCATGTACAGCGACTTCTATTCATCTGCAGTGCAGCTGCAGAGTAAGAAAATTAGGACTCTACAATGTAGTGTAAAACATAAATAGCCTATGTCAAAACATCCTCACAAAAAAAGTAAAAAAAAAATGCAAAAAAATAAAAACATTGAAAAAATAAATAAATAAACATAGTAAGGCCTATTTCACACAGGGCATTCTACAGCGTAAGCCTTTAAGAGGTCATGTTTACTTACACAGGCAGGGCCGCTGATAGGGCAGTACAACCAGCACTGTTGTACTGGGCCCGGCCAGCAGGGGGGGGCCCGAGCAGCTTTTAACTAGATAAAAAAAAAAAAGCTTAATAACTATATTAACCCGCACCCACTTGATTGCTAAGTTATATAAGTAATATATAGCAATTTCTGGGCCCCATCAGGTTACCAAAGGGGCCCAGGAGGTGAAAGAAGAAGAGGGACTTTTTTCTATTTTTGGGTGCAGGGATACAAAACCGAGCCGCATGCTGCTCTCGGTATACCTGCACAAACTAAAGTTCTGTCTGCTTACATACGGCTGATGTATATTACTGTAATACGTCTCCCTTCCCTCAGCAAGTACTGAAGCCTGAGGGAGAGACTTATTACTGAGGTGGCTGACCTGAGAGAGACAAAGCAGCAGGAGCAATCTGGACAACGGCAGTGGTGTACAGGCAAGCAGTGCAGTCCCCTTCACAAACACACACACACTGACAGGTCACACAGGCTATTGTATAATGTGCAGTCCCCAGACTCCCCATTGTGTGCTCATTGTCATCACCAGGGCCGGACTTACCATTGGGCTTGACTGGATTTTTTTTTTAGGGGTCCGGAGGTCCCCAGGGCCCCGGACGGCAACCCCCCTTTTTTTAATTGATTTTTTTATAAAAAAATGTTTTTTTTATATATTTTTTTAATTTATATATATATATATATATATATATATATATATATATATATATATATATATTATTATTATTATTATTATTATTATTATTATTATTAAAGGGCCCAGGGGTCTCCAGGGCCCCCGGATGGCAACCCACCTTTTTTTTATTTATTTTTTATAAAAAAATGTTTTTTTATATATTTTATATATATATATATATATATATATATATATATATATATATATATATATATATATATATATAATATTTTACTATTATTATTATTATTATTATTATTATTATTATTATTATTATTAATAAAGGGCCCAGGGGTCTCCATGGCCCCCGGATGGCAACCCACCTTTATTTCTTTATAAAAAAAAATACATTTTTTTTAATATATATATATATATTTTTATTAAAGGGCTCAGAGGTCCCCAGGGCCCCATGTGGCAACTCCCCCCCCCCCTTTTTTATTTTTTTTTATAAATGTTTATTTTATTTTTTTTTGTTTATTTTTTTTTTTTTTTTATTAAAAGGCCCAGAGGTTCCCAGGGGCCCAGAGGTCCCCAGGGCCCGGATGGCAACCTCCCTTTTTTTTATGTATTTTTTATAAATTGTTATTTTTTTATTAAAGGACCCAGAGGTTTATTTTTTCTTTTTATTAAAAGGCCCAGATGTCCCCGGATTGCTACCCCCTTTTTATATATATATATATATATATATATATATATATATATATATATATATATATATATATATATACAGGGAGTGCAGAATTATTAGGCAAATGAGTATTTTGACCACATCATCCTCTTTATGCATGTTGTCTTACTCCAAGCTGTATAGGCTCGAAAGCCTACTACCAATTAAGCATATTAGGTGATGTGCATCTCTGTAATGAGAAGAGGTGTGGTCTAATGACATCAACACCCTATATCAGGTGTGCATAATTATTAGTCAACTTCCTTTCCTTTGGCAAAATGGGTCAAAAGAGGGACCTGACAGGCTCAGAAAAGTCAAAAATAGGGAGATATCTTGCAGAGGGATGCAGCACTCTTAAAATTGCAAAGCTTCTGAAGCGTGATCATCGAACAATCAAGCGTTTCATTCAAAATAGTCAACAGGGTCGCAAGAAGCGTGTGGAAAAACCAAGGCGCAAAATAACTGCCCATGAACTGAGAAAAGTCAAGCGTGCAGCAGCCAAGATGCCACTTGCCACCAGTTTGGCCATATTTCAGAGCTGCAACATCACTGGAGTGCCCAAAAGCACAAGGTGTGCAATACTCAGAGACATGGCCAAGGTAAGAAAGGCTGAAAGACGACCACCACTGAACAAGACACACAAGCTGCAACGTCAAGACTGGGCCAAGAAATATCTCAAGACTGATTTTTCTAAGGTTTTATGGACTGATGAAATGAGAGTGAGTCTTGATGGGCCAGATGGATGGGCCCGTGGCTGGATTGGTAAAGGGCAGAGAGCTCCAGTCCGACTCAGACGCCAGCAAGGTGGAGGTGGAGTACTGGTTTGGGCTGGTATCATCAAAGATGAGCTTGTGGGGCCTTTTCGGGTTGAGGATGTAGTCAAGCTCAACTCCCAGTCCTACTGCCAGTTTCTGGAAGACACCTTCTTCAAGCAGTGGTACAGGAAGAAGTCTGCATCCTTCAAGAAAAACATGATTTTCATGCAGGACAATGCTCCATCACACGCGTCCAAGTACTCCACAGCGTGGCTGGCAAGAAAGGGTATAAAAGAAGAAAAACTAATGACATGGCCTCCTTGTTCACCTGATCTGAACCCCATTGAGAACCTGTGGTCCATCATCAAATGTGAGATTTACAAGGAGGGAAAACAGTACACCTCTCTGAACAGTGTCTGGGAGGCTGTGGTTGCTGCTGCACGCAATGTTGATGGTGAACAGATCAAAACACTGACAGAATCCATGGATGGCAGGCTTTTGAGTGTCCTTGAAAAGAAAGGTGGCTATATTGGTCACTGATTTGTTTTTGTTTTGTTTTTGAATGTCAGAAATGTATATTTGTGAATGTTGAGATGTTATATTGGTTTCACTGGTAAAAAAAAATAATTGAAATGGGTATATATTTTTTTTTTGTTAAGTTGCCTAATAATTACGCACAGTAATAGTCATCTGCACACACAGATATCCCCCTAAAATAGCTAAAACTAAAAACAAACTAAAAACTACTTCCAAAAATATTCAGCTTTGATATTAATGAGTTTTTTGGGTTCATTGAGAACATGGTTGTTGTTCAATAATAAAATTAATCCTCAAAAATACAACTTGCCTAATAATTCTGCACTCCCTGTATATATATATTTGTTTTCTTCTTTATTTCTTCTTTTTTTTTTTTGTAAAGGCCCCCCTGCTTCTCAATTTGCAGCAGCCCCCCCGCTTCTCAATTTCAGGCGGCAGCACCCCCCCCCCCCCTAGGTTCTCTGCTTCAGGGGGCCCATGCCTTAAGCTGTGTAAGGGGCCCCAAAATTCCTGATGGCGGCCCTGCGCATACCTCCCAACACACACGGATTCTGTGGGACTATCCCGCACAGACAGCTTCTTCCCGCAGTCCCGCAAAAGGGTTAATTTTCCCGCACTGCAAGAGGAGGCAGCACGGAAGCAGAAGGAACCGGAGTGGTGTGTGGAGGACTGTGGCTGCTGAAGGGAAGAAAGCCGACAGCCGGGCTAATGACAGTCTGTGGCCCCGGGCGAGAGGCACTCCCCCCCTCAACAACTGCAAAATCCCCCCCCGCTCAACAACTTTAATGCCCCCCCCCCCCGCTCAACAACTTCTCGATCCCCCCCAATTCTCAGCTCCAGGGGGCCCCCACCACCCTAAGTCCTGCCCTGGTCATCACCATTATGATGATCACAGCACAGCAGGTGCTCTGTCAGTGTAACATGACTGTTGGGTCCTGACTTTCCTGATATATGGCTGTAATGTGTGTTATAGTCTATAACACACAGAACAGCCATAACAACGTCTGCACCACACAGTCATGTTACACTGACAACGCCATATAGCATTTGCTGTGCTCTGATCATCATAATGACAATGACAATGAGCACACAGTGAGATGCTACTTTACACATGTGATGGGTAGGTACAGTAAAAACACACAGCCAAGCTGCATTTTTACCACCCCCAAACCACTTCCCTTTGATAACCTTGCACCCAAGCTTTGCAATTAGGTCCTTTTTCATGCAGACCTGATTGGAAGCTCCATGTAGGTTTATAGGTATGAATTGTCTTATGTGCATTTAGATCCACCTTTCCCCATGTCCATTCAAGTGGGGGAAAAAACTTGAAAAGAACATAATTTTCTATTTTTCCAGACCTAAATGTGACATATCAGACATAGCCTGATGTAAATGGGCACAATTCTGTGGTGTATGAAGACACAAACTGAACTGGCATGTATGTCAAAACACTGACAGCTTTCCCATTTAGATCCAGTTATGATTTGTGGGGAGCTGTAAATGTAACATGTTCTATCTCATGCCACCAGTCCCCCAAATAACCGCCCCCCCCCTGTGACAGTGTGGAGGCAGGGGCGGAGCCAGGGGTGGGGTTGTGGGCAGAGCCAGTGGTGGGTTGTGGGTGGGGTCAAGGGGGGCCCCGTCAGGTAAGCTGTATGGGGCCCCATGATTTCTAACAGCGGCCCTGCCCATCTGCAGCTTTGGAGTGGACGGGGGGGAGTGAGTGCTGACAGATTACAAACAGGAGAATCTCTTGTTTACTCCGTTACCTCTTTAATACAAAGGCCCGCCTCCTATGATAGACAGAACAGTCATCCAATGGCATCCCAGGAGACTGGACTTCCTATTACAGACGCCGCTAAATAAACAGGAGATTCTCTTCATATTATCTGATGGCGCTCCTCCCGCCCCCTCCATGTGCCCTCCAAGGCAGCACCGATAAATATGGTATACATCTAATATATATATATATAACCAAATCCCCAGGGGGCCATATTAAATCACCAGGGGGGCCGCAATTGGCCCGCAAGCTGGACTTTGGACAAGCCTGCTCTAGACAATACATGCACTAAATACTTTTATAAACTAGGGGGGTTAAATCATTTAGAGCATGTCTTAATTTCAGCTTTAAAAGTTTGTTTCCTTCTGGCAAAAAAAACATCTAGCAGAGGAAGTTTTTACAAAAAACACATTTCATAACATAAGCTCGGCCATTAATGGTACAACACTACAGGGTTGTATCATATTCTTTATGCTTCAAAGTTTCCAAATGACTCAGCATAGGGGCTAGGCATATATATTAGACATAGTGTGTGGAAAGTACACTTCTCTATTTCTTAATTCACAGGAAGTGCTAGCTTCCCCTATATATTCTCACGTCCTCTATAACTAGCTTACCTCCTGAGAAAAAACACATCGTATATAATAGTCGAAGCTGATATATCGCTTTATAACACATCTATTAGCTACTTTTACTGCAACATCTATACACAATAGCTAATAGCGACTTTTACTGCAATGCTCAAAATGCCACTCATACACATAACTTCCTAAGTTCTAAAAAAGTCACTCAGACAAGTGGTGAAATGTCTTAACAATACGGAACAAGTCTAGTTGAATGTGACTAACTGCAACTAGCTATTTCAAGTCCCAGATAAAGAGAAACTTCCCAGACATCATGAAAGCATATTTAAAAAGTGAGGAATTACTCATTTATTATTTTACTAGTACTGATGCTGCAGATTGGAGTATGATGTAGTCCCTGGCTACCAAAAGGAAATGACAATGTAACGTCCTACACACCTGTGGTGATTGGACACAAAGTTTGGTTTTGGTTTGTAGGTGGAGCAATGCACACTGGGATATTCCACAGAAATTCGTGAAAAACATCAATCACCCAGGGTCACATAACATTTACATAAAACACGCCCCCCTGTTCCACATTTGAATTAGGCGGGCTTACGCCGGCCTATTTACGCTAGGCAGCCGCAACTTACAGAGCAAGTGCTTTGAGAATATTGCACTTGCCCACCTAAGTTGCGGAGGCGTAACGTAAATAGGATACGTTATGCCCGCTCAAAGATGCGCCGATCTACGTGAATCTGGGCCTTTGTCCTCAAAGGGCCGGATTCAGCAAGAATTTACGCCGGCGTATCTATAGATACGCCGCGTAAATTCAATCTTCTTTCTGTATTCAGTCTCTTATGCCGTCGTATCTTAGGGTGCATATTTACGGGCCTTGCGGCTTCACTGCCCGATTCCCTACTGCGCATGCACGAGGATCGCAGCGCGCCATCACTGGTTCCCGCTCTCTCCTGGGAACAGTGTTTCCCAGAAGACAGCGGGGGGAGTGATGTCACAGGCTGGATTCCCTGCGGGGATCCGAACCCGGAAGTGGTGCAAATACCTGTCTCAGACAGGTATCTGCACCCCCCTTCCCCCTGAAAGGTGTCAAATGTGACACCGGAGGGGGGAGGGATCCAAAAAGCGGAGGTTCACTTTTTGTGTGAACCTCCGCTTTAAGTGGAATATAATAGAAACTATCCATAAAAAATCCATCCTTGATTGATGTCATCTGATTGACATTTTAGGAAGGCTTTTACAGATGTGAATGTAAGTATCAATGGCTAATTTTCTCTTATGGACACCTCATTTGCCAAAATGACTTTGCTAGCTAGTCCTCTCACTGATGAATCGGACTCACTGAGAAGAAATTTTATCCGGGGATCTTCCTAGGACCACTGAAAGGCATTATGCCGCGTACAGACGGTCGTTTTTTGTGGTGAAAAAAAAAACGACGTTTAAAATCATGAAATAAAACAACGTTTTTGAAACTTCATTTTCAAAAACGACGTTGCCTACACACCATCGTTTTTCCAAAATGCTCTAGCAAAGTGAGGTTACGTTGACCACTCTTTTCCATTGAAGCTCGCTTCATAACTAGCTTCTGAGCATGCGCAGGTTTAAAAACGTCGTTTTAAACGTCGTTTTGCCCACACACGGTTATTTTTTGTGAAACAAAAAACAACAATTTAAAAAAACGATACAAAAAATTCGAGCATGTTTGAATTTTTTTTTGTCGTTTTTCCGAAGACATAAAACAACGTTTTCCCCACACACAGTGATTTTAAATGACGTTTTCAAAAACGTTGTTTTTTTTCATCACAAAAAACGACCGTCTGTACGCGGCATTACCCAGTGGAGACAAACATTTGCTTTCTTGCCCTTCGTCAAGGCCTTTTACATATATACACCACTGTGCAAAAGTGTTAGGCTGGTGTGAAACAATGCTGTACATTAAGAAAGCTTTCAGAAATAGAAGTGCTAATAGTTTATTTTTATCAATTAACAAAATGGAAAGTAAATGAACAGAAAACGAACATCTAAATCAAATCCATATTTGGTGTGGTGACCGCCCTTTGCCTTCAAAACAGCATCAATTCTTCCAGGTAAACTTGCACACAGTTTTTGAAGGAAGTAGGTCGTTTCAAACATCTTGGAGAACTAAGCACAGATCCCCTGTGGATGTAGGCTGCCTCAAATCCTTCTGTCCCTTCATGTAATCCCAGATAGTTCTTAGTGACATGGGCTGCATGTTTGGGGTCGTTGTCCTGCTGCAGAAGAAATATGGGGCCAATCACACCACTCTCTGATGTTATGGCATGATGGATAACGGACGCTCCATGTACCTCTATGGAGCGACGGATGTAAACGGTGACATGTCTGCTGACATCAGATCCTATCCAGTACACTAAATCCAGACGGATGGAAACCCTATTTTCCATCCGTCTGGTGGATCATATCGGATGAAAATGGACAGGCGGATCAGTTTTCATCCGATCCCCTATAGAGGAGAGCGGGGGTCTGACAACTCCATCTCTAAATAGTAAGCAGAGACGGACCTGTCATCCGTCGTCTCAGCAGGGATCAACGGAACGATCCCTGCTGAGCAAGCGTAGGGTGTGTGAAAGAGCCTTTAGACTCAAGGGTTGCTTCATCTGGTACACTTTCCACTCCCATTCTCCAATAACCCAAAAGCAAACATTCAATTTATTGCAGCTTACCAATCCATAAACGCAATGGTTGCACAAGTTTTCTTTTTTTAGGCTTTTTTTTTCCTTTATTTTCTCCTGGTGATCTTGCCAATAAGTCTGTTATTTTTCCACTTCCTTTGCCAGACCAAGCTGTCCAGCAAAAATGGCAATACGAGGGTTGAGACAAACCATTTAACACTGACAGGGGTGCTTACAATGATCAATTTCTATTTGCTTGTGTAAAATCTTTATCCCAAATTGAAAAGAAAAGTTTAGCTACAACTGCCTTAATGTGTTAAGCCCTGTACACACGATTGGATATATGATGGAATCTAATCTGATGGATTTTTTCATCGGATATCCGATGAAGCTGACTTTCATCAGTCTTGCCTACACACCATCGATTAAAAATACGATTGTGTCTAACGCGGTGACGTAAAACACTACGACGTGCTGATAAAAATGAAGTTCAATGCTTCCGAGCATGTGTCGACTTGATTCTGAGCATGCATGGATTTAAAACAGGTTCTATTTTTTTTCGATGGATAAAAAACCGATGGGGTCCACAAACTCCACAAAACATTTTCATCAGATGAACCAGGGATCAAGTCCTGGGGAAAAAAGTGTGGGAACTCCCACCCAAGATCCACTCCCCCACCAAAAAAAAAAAATGATACGCTCATATGCATAATTACTAAACCGCATGTTTTTTAAAGCAAGTTCTTTCTAAATCCCGCGATAACTCGCGGCAGACCTCCGGAATGTCTCCTGGGAACAATGACAAAAGCTCCCAGGAGACATTGTGGCATCAAGGAAGTGATGGAATACCCGCACACTACCCGATGAATCCATATACAGGAAGCGGCCAGTAACATAAAGGATTACTAAGGTTCGCCTGCCCCTGACAGTGACTCGAGCTGGGCATCACCGCTTAGTGAAGGATTGGCTCGGGCGGCACGGCTGCTCTAGTCCTGCAAAGGGAACTGCGTTCCTGCTGTGAAAAAAGTGCAGGAACTCCGTTCCCACGCATTCCCGCAGGACTAGAGCCCTGAGATGAACCGATCGTGTGTACAGTGTTATCTGGAGTTCAGCTTAAATGTGTTAGTCAAGTCCATCTAAATCTGCTAGTCTTATGCCCTGTACACACGATCGGACCTTTGTCTGACCAAATTCACATCGGAATTCCGACGGAATTCCATCGGAGGAAAAGAGAACATGTTCTCTATGTAAACTCTGATGGAATTCTGGTGGAATTCATCAGAATTTCCGATGGGGCATACACACGGTCGGAATTTCCGATGGAAAAATGATCATGTGTACGGGGCATAACACTACCCTCCTACCCTCATCACAGATTTTGAATACTACTGCCCAAGGTTGTCTCCATTGCTCCTCTATAAAGGCGAGACCCCCTGGGGCAGGAAGTGTGCTACTATTCAGATCACCAAAGGAAAATGAATGAACAAAAAATAAAAGAAAATTAATGCAATCACCATGAGTAAGGATTGGTAAGCTGTATTATATATCTCGTACATTTTTGGGTTTCGGTTTAGATATGCTTTAACTGCACCAGAGTAAAAAAAATGAGCAGAAGCAACATCCACCAAATACTAAGAGGCTTGCAAAACAATTTCCTTTGTAACAGATTACCTTTAAAGATGTAAAAAAACATTTTCCTCTTGGATACAGGGTAAAATGTGTTTTTAAGGCCTCAATTTTGTTCCCAGGGCTAAGCCTTGCCCACTGAGTTGTAATAATCACCTTTTCTCCAGCGCTGTCCCCCACAGACTAGGGGTGCATAACTGTATCAGACTGAGCTCACAGTACTACTGCACAAAATGGTGCTTGCACATCACTACAATCTGCCCCATATTCCACCCCCATGTGTACATTGTACCCCTACCCATTCACCCCCCCAAAAAAGGCAGTGTACTGTAAATAAAAACAGTAGGGACCACATTCAGCCAACACTTGACGTGACCGGCTGAAAGAAGTTTGGCTTTAAGGTATGCATTCTGTTTTTTTCTTATTGTATGGGATTGAGGGGGAGGAGGTGTTTATGGAGGAAGGTGCCAAAACCTGGAATCCTCATTAACTAGTCATTTTGTAGTCACTGACTGTCTAACAGAATGCCTCAGTGGCCAATAACGATGCTCATGATGTGTAAAAGGTCAGTGGAAGGCAGGGATGGGGGTCAGATGGTAAAGTCAAGGCCTTAGTTACAAACTGAAAGCAACAGAAGAAGATGAGAGAAGCACACAAAAGAGGCTTTTCTGACATATAGTGATAACAACTTGTATCTCTAGACAAAGCCTTTTACAATTCTTAGATAGAGTGGGAAAAGTTAGCCCCTCTGTTAAGTTTTTAATGATGTTTGTGTCCCCATTCTGGATATTTACTTCTCTGGTGACCACAGAGATAAAGGGAAATCATCCAATGGAGTCAACCGTCTAAACGGGAAATTCCCCTCTCATTTGGGGATTTCCTTTTATTTCCTGTTGTGTCTCTGGGGCAGGAAGTGAAGAGAAATTTCCCCAATGCACATAGATAGCAGAAAATTAACCAGGCAAGGGTTTAATACTTTCCTACTCTATCAAAAACTTAAAGCGGAGGTTCACCCTAAAAAACAAGTTTCTACCATGCCATCCAGCATACTAGCGTGAGCTGCAGTATGCCTTTATTTTATTTTTTTGACGCCGTACTCACAGTTTAATCCATTAGTTTTGTTTCAGACTCCCCGCGGGGAGTAGGCATTCCTATGAAGAGGGAAACATGATTGACGGCCGGCTATGGTGCGTCACGCTTCCCGAAAATAGCCGGAGTAGGACTCGGCTCTTCACGGCGCTATACGGCGCCTGCACACAGACTAGGAGCTGACTGCGCAGGCGCCATAAAGGGCCAAGTCCTATTTCGGCTATTTTTGGGAAGCGTGACGCGCCATAGCCGGCCGCCAATCATGTTCCCCTCTTCATAGGAACGCCTACTCCTCGCGGGGAGTCTGAAACTCAACTAATGGATTAAATTGTGCATACGGCACAAAAAAATAAAAATAAAGGCATACTGTAGCTCACGCTAGTATGCTGGATGGCATGGTAGAGAATTTTTTTGTTTTGTTTTTAGGGTGAACCCCCGCTTTAAATGAAGTTTAAAAGTAGTAGCACACAAACTCAACATAATAAAACGTGCAATTAAAAAAGGAACATATAGAATCCAGAAGTTCCAGTGCCTTCTCATTATCGATACCAACTAAATAATAGTCAAGCCTTTTTATATTAATTAGGAAATTTCTGACCAATAAATAGAGATTCTTCAAACAAATATAAAATTGTAAACCGAGCTGATATATATATATATATATATATATATATATATATATGTATATTATTTATTTTTTTCAGTACAAGGCCCCTTTCACACGTGGCGGATCAGTAATGATCCGCCCCGTGAACCTCCGCTTGCTCAGCGGGGATCGCTTTGTTGATCCCCGCTGAGCCGGCGGATGACAGATGACAGGGCAGTCCCCGCACACTGTGCAGGGACCGCCCTGTCTTTTTTCCGCTCTCCCCTATGGGGGGATCCGCCAGACGGATGTAAAAGTAGGTTTTTCCTCTGTCACACTTTGGCGGATCGGAGCTGGTCGGATGTCAGCGGGCATGTCACCGCTGACATCCGTGGCTCCATAGAGGAGCACGGAGCGCCCGTTCATGTCCGCCCAAAAAACTGGCAGGCGGACCTGAACGATCCGCCCATGTGAAAGAGCCCTGAGGGTATTTTGAATGGCGCAATGGTACTTTTTTGTCAAACTGAGAATATTGTTTACACAGTTATCATAAATTCAATTCACAATGCTTTCACAGAATGGTAAGGATCTTTACTTTAGTCATGTGACAAGAATTTGCTAATCTCATTGGATTCAGCTGAAAATAACTTTAGTAAAAATAAGTATCCTTATGCTGTTGTGTATTGAATCTCAGGCCTCGTACACACGGCCGAGGAACTCGACGTGCCAAACACATCGAGTTCCTCGGCGAGTTCAGCCCTGAAGCCGCCGAGGAGCTCGGCGGCGCGAGTTCTCCCATAGAACAACGAGAAAATAGAGAACATGTTCTCTATTTTCTCGACGAGTTCCTCGGCGGCTCCATCGGGCCGAAAGTGTACAGACGACAGAGTTTCTCGGCAGAATCCGGCTCTGACCGAGTTTCTCGCTGAATTCTGCCGAGAAACTCTGTCGTGTGTACGAGGCCTCATATATATTACCATGGGTGCACAAGACTCTGCATTGTTCTCTGTTTCTACCCTATACAGACATCCTTAATAAGGCAGGGCAAAGAGCAAGGATGTGCTGCAATCCATAGCATCCCCTCAGCAGCCAGTTTGTAGCAGTTTACTGTAGTAAGACTTACAGTTATTTTTATCATACGGCCGCACTTTGATGTTTGCTATTAAACAAAGCTCTAAATCTCCTTGGTAAAATATTTATGGATGGCAGTTAAGAGCCAGATTACTGTGTAATTCCACTGCAAAAATCATATGCAAGACAGAATTTCCCTCTGCTTGGAGCCTTGGAATGAACTGGATTTATAGAAAAGGATCATAGGCCAATATTTATCCTGGCAAATTGGTATGGAAGTGCAAGCAAGTTATTAAAGGAGAACTCTAGGCAAAACGTAATTGGTGATAAATATGAAAATGTAATAGCTTTTTACATTTGTTGATAGCATCAGTTTGACATCAGTTGAAGAAGCTTCTGATATCAATCACAATTCATTGACATGTGAATTTGACCTGCCATCAACCTATATCTGACTTGTATGTGACCTGCTGCAAGCAGCTTTTGCATCCCTATTAGACTTGTGCATTCGTTTTCGTCCGAATGCATTTTCATCCGAAATTCAGGTATTTTCGTTATCGTTTTAACAAAAAAACGAAAACCGAAAGATTCCGACATAAACAAATGCTTTATTTTCGTTTTCGTAGCGGTCGAATGTGCCTGACCTTAACTCTATTAGTCCAATATTATTCTACATAAAGAGAAAAGATTTGACATGGAGAGAAAAGATTTGACATTATAGAGACATGAAGAAGATTCGACATAGAGAGAAAAGATTCGACATAGAGAGAAAAGATTCGACATAGAGAGAAAAGATTCGACATAGAGAGAAAAGATTTGACATAGAGAGAAAAGATTCGACATAGAGAGAAAAGATTCGACATAGAGAGACATGAAGAGTCAACATTTTTTTTTTTTTTTTTTTAAAGATTCTGTCGAATCTTCTTTTTTTTTTTTTCTTAGAACATTCGACAGACACCATAAGCCTTCGATGACAGATTCAACCTTAATTTGGATTTTCGGACGAATGCATTTTTTTAACGAAAAACAAAATAAATAAAAACGAATTTCGGGAATAACAAAATAAAATTACGAAACAAAATATTTCAGTGTGCACATGTGTAATCCCTATAGGCTTGAACTGAAACAAAAGTTTACCAATACAGGCCCTAACGTTGACAAAATAATTAACAGGACCCCACTTAAGTGCCGGTTCACACTACAGCGACTTAAGATCCGACTTGTCAGACCTCAAGTCGCTTGACATAAGAAATTCCATTATAGTTAATGAGAGCCATCTTAATGTACACTACTGAAGTCGCTCCAACTGCTGGGGGTGCAGAAATTCTCTGTAGTAGTCTGTGCAAGTGCAACATACAGTCAGTGCTGCTCTCTTCCATATGCTGTTTTAGTGACTTCCCATCCGTATATTTAACACAGAGGGTCCCTCACGCAATACTTCCACCTTTCAAATGACATGATGATTTTTTTTAAATAAGTACAAGGTGTTCTTTGATTGGATGAGGAAAAGAGGAGGGGCGGGTGATGTCACAAACACCACCTTGTCCCATCAGAGAACTCCTGTTGATTAGAAAAAAATACAAGACATTCTCTAAATGGCAGGAAGTGCTGATTGAGCAATCCCCTGTGTTCAGTATACAGAAGGCAAGTCCCTCAAACAGAACCTGGAAGAGACCAACGCTGACTGTATGCAGCTCAGGCTACTACAGGGAATTTCTGCATACCCAGCAGTCCTCTGGCTGTGAGATACTGTTCAACCTCGGATTTGCAAGCATAATCTGTTCCAGGAGTATGCTCGTTATCCAAAGTACTCGGATATCAAAGTGAGTTTTCCCATTGAAGTCAATGGAAATGAAAATAATTTGTTCCGAATTGACTTCAATGGGATGCAATACCAAATGTGGCCAGAGGTGGGGGGCACCAGAGAGCGCCAAAACGTCTGAAAAGGCCCGAGGACACTTTGGCTCATTTTCTGCGCCCCTGTACCTCAGGCCAAATGAGGTACTGCAGGCCTATTTAGCTTGAATTCTGCCCGTCTTGCGAGTCAACACTCGCAAACCGAGTCAGAATTAAAAAAAAAAAGTTGCTCGCAAATCAAAACGCTCTCAAACCAAGTTACTCTTAAACCAAGGTTCCACTGTATAGAGAATTAGATATAATCAAGTTGGACCAATGTAAGTATAAATAAAGATCATTCCTGGACTATCATTTTAGGCTACTCTGACCTGTAATTTTGATAGTTGAATAAATAGTTGATGGATATTTACATTATCATAAAACGTCTCCTATGTACTAATGTAACTATGTCTAACAGAATGCCTTAACAAGCAAGTCAAGATAATCATATATTCAAGACAAATAAATATTGTAAAAATCTATCATTTTTCACGTTATCTATAATAAGGTAAAGGGTGAGGCTTTTCTTCTATGAGGAAATTATTTGCAGTTTGGTCTCTCACTTCCCCAAAGCTGGAGGTTTCAGACTATCGCTGAGAACGTGTCTCCATGACAACCTCCAATCTCCGGGAGATGGAGAAAGGTTTCTGAGAACCCATGTTTTATTTTCTCATGTGTGAAAAGTGGATATCTGCTAGGCTTAAAAATACACATAAACCTCAAATATGAACTCCATCTGATGTCAATAGCAATATGGCAAAATAATGATTTTTTTTTTATCCATTATTTTGATTCTCTTTGGCCTTTTTAGAGCAGATGTGTAGTAAGATTTTAAAATCAAAAAGAAATAGAATAAAACATTTATAACACTGGTTGAAAGTATTTAAAGTAAACCTTTGTGTTATCAGTGAATACTCATTTTACATTTTTAATTGTAAATTTTTCGGAAATTCGTTTTCACTGTGATCTCTGCACATTTGCTTTCTGTGTCATATTTTTATAATAATATTTCATATAATTCTCTGTAGGTTTCCATATAGAATCTATTTATATGGCAGCCCTATTATATTTAGTCCTCATGCACACAACGCGTTAGAAAAAACGAGCTGCAAAGCCAGTACTGACATCAGGAAAAAGCAGCTGTAAAAATGTGCTTTTAGTAGCTTTGTGAGCTGGCATTAATGCGCGTGTTAGCGTTTCTCTGCCTCTTCTATTTTCCTCTCCTAAATACAATTACTACAGAGCACAAGTCACATGACATGTCAAAATCAATTGTTCTCTATGAGAGCCATCTTAAAGCTGGGGTTCACCCAAAAAAATTTTTTTAACATTAGATTGAGGCTAATTGTGGGAAGCACAATCGGGTGTTTTTTTTTTTAAATCAATGCAGTACATACCGTTTTAGAGATAGATGTTCTCCGCGGCTTCCGGGTATGGTCTGCGGGACTGGGCGTTCCTATTTGATTGACAGCCTTCCGACCGTCTGTATGCTTCCGACCGTCGCATACAGCGCGTCACAAGTTGCCGAAAGAAGCCGAACGTCGGTGCGGCTCTATACGGCACCTGCGCACTGACGTTCGGCTACTTTCGGCAACTCGTGACGCGCTGTATGCGATGGTTGGAAGGCTGTCAATTAAATAGGAACGCCCAGTCCCGCAGACCATACCTGGAAGCCGCGGAGAACATCTATCTCTAAAACGGTAAGTACTGCATTGATTTAAAAAAAAACACCCGATTGTGCTTCCCACAATTAGCCTCAATCTAATGTTAAAAATTTGTTTTTTGGGTGAACCCCCGCTTTAACTGATCTGACTTTCAGCCCATTGATTTACATCATCATGATCTGACTTGTGGCATGCGACTTGTGTCAACCCTCATTCCATACAAGACCCTTATCTGAGCATGCAGCCCAGAAAGTCTGGAAGAAGGGGGGTTGAGCGAGCACCCCCCCCCCACCCAAAGCATACCTGGCCACATGCCCTCAACATGGGGTGGTGGGTGCTTTGGGGCAGAGGAACTGCGCCAAAGCACCTTGTTCCCATGTTGGTGGGGACAAGGGCCTTTTCCTGACAACCCTGGGCTGTGGTTGTGGGAATCTACAAGCTCCCTTTAACAAGGGGGCCCCAGATTCCACCCCCATGTGAATGAGTATGGGGTACAGACGGGTTTGACAAGTCCTTTATTAAAAATTAAGAATGTGCCCCTTCGTAGCTTCAACATGTCTCCTTCCTCTGGTCTTCTCCATCTGCTGATGTCTTCTCCACCGCTGCTGTCTTCTCTGCCGCTGACCCGCTCCACCTCTGACGCTGGCTCCCGTCATTGTGCCTGCATCGTTCTCTGCCAGCTTTTATATAACCATGGGGCATGGCCATCCGGTGTTGTCACCATTAAACTACACACCTTTGTGACATCACTTGTGAGTGACTCCATTCGGCTGGATTCTGTCATATGAGCATGCTGGAAAACCAGTAGCCGACCAGGTCCTGACCGGAGTATTCAGGTGGGAGGGGGGGCGTCCCCCCTTCATAACACAATAGCTCAGCAGGGGGATCTGATCTGGAAAAAAACTAGCAGTGTGTACTAGGCTTTAGTGGCAGTAGCTTTTAGAGGCAGGAAAAAAAAAAACACTGCCAGTGCGTCCAGGAGCAGCAGAATTTTGGAAGAAAAAACACTTTCGTAGCAGAACAAATCCTTGACACTACCAAACGCTGCTAAACACCTTTAAAGGTGCCTAAGTGCAAGGCACTCTTAGCGTTTTTTCATTTCAATAGCCAGAATAAATTATTATTATGGCCAATGCAATGAATTGATTCCCAAGCTTTTGATGCCTGTAAACACGCCTAAAAGCTTGTAAAAGCTTGAGACACTGAGGCCTCGTACACACGACAGAGGAACTCGACGTGCCAAACACATTGAGTTCCTCGTCGAGTTCAGGGATGAAGCCGCCGAGGAGCTCGGCGGGCCGCCTTCTCCCATAGAACAACGAGAAAATAGAGAACATGTTCTCTATTTTCTCGACGAGTTCCTCGGCGGCTCCATCGGGCCAAAAGTGTACAGACGACAGAGTTTCTCGGCAGAATCCGGCTCTGACCAAGTTTCTCGCTGAATTCTGCCGAGAAACTCTGTCGTGTGTACGAGGCCTTACACGTATCAAGCTTTTTTTCTTTCAAAACGCTGCTGACAGGAGGTTTTTAGTAGAGTTTGCAAAACATCCTGTGTGAGGCCTAAAAGTCATCCAAGTAGATTTAATTAATGCAAAAGGAAGAGATTGCACTAAATTAATAATCATTGAAACATAAATGAGTGAAAAAGTTCAAAATTAGGTAGTCAGTCCCGCCACACAGGCAAATTCATATGAACAATCTCCCGAGTGAAACACTGAATCCACAAAAGAAAAGTGCTTGAAAGGAAAGGTCCTCCACCAAGGTTATAAAAGCCTCTTACCAGATGGAATTGATCTCCAAATTATAAGAGATCAATTATAGCATGATAAGAGACAAAGATGGATAGTATCCCATAGGAAGCCACAGCTCTGGAATCCTGATAAACGGTGTCCTTACGTTGGATAAGTGCTCCCGATGAACCATCCAGGGGTATGCAAAAACAGAAGGGACTCACATAGCGTAAAACCTTCTTTTAATTGGTAAATCAGAGAAAAATTGCACTTACATATAGTCGGCAAGTATAGAGCATAAAAAACAAGCCGGCCAGCTTGATACAGAGCCCGTATCCGGGTAGAAGATGCGCGGTGACGTCAGAACGCCGCCTCCCTACGTTTCGTCACGACAGGACTTGGTCACGGGATCCCATGACCAAGTTTATCAGGATTCCAGCGCTGTGGCTTCCTATGGGATACTATGCATCTTTGTCTCTTATCATGCTATAATTGATCTCTTATAATTTGGAGATCAATTCCATCCGGTAAGAGGCTTTTATAACCTTGGTGGAGGACCTTTCCTTTCAAGCACTTTTCTTTTGTGGATTCAGTGTTTCACTCGGGAGATTGTTCATATGAATTTGCCTGTGTGGTGGGACTGACTACCTAATTTTGAACTTTTTCACTCATTTATGTTTCATTGATTATTAATTTAGCGCAATCTCTTCCTTTTGCATTATTGTCTGTGTGTGGTATAACACTTTTTGATCGCTGCTTTTTTTTCACCAAAATAAGCGCAATATTTTTTTTTTTACTAGATTTAATTAATGTAGCCAACTTCTGACACAGTCCCTGCCCTAAGTCACACCTTGCTGACGTGTTTCACCTTGACTGGGCTTATTCATAGGACCAGGTGGTTCACAGCTTCTACCCTTCCCATCTTGTTCTTGGACAATCAACATGTGCCTTGACACATTCAATGGTGATTGAAGTTAGGTGTCTGTGCTACCTATGTAGATATATAGTAAATACAGTGGTATGTTCCTGCCACTCATTAGATCCGAAGAAGTGGCTTGGATAAGCTATGAAATTTATTTTTTATTACAGAACAAGTCCAACTGAATGTGACTAACGACTACAAGCTATACCACGACCTGGATAAATGAGAACCTTCACAGAAAAGCTGCGTGAAAGATTTTCAGCGTAATATGTTAAGTGTGAAGTTACAGGAAGTAGAGGTTACAAAAAAAAAATATGTTTTTAGCAGCTTGTGCACAATGTTACAGTTTATAGCAGAATGCAGCCAAACAGAGGAGATTAAAATGTCTCAAACTTTCACTGACAGTAAACTCTGAATTAAAAATGCAGCCATTTTGAGGTTCTCTTGTGTTTCTAACCCATCTTTAGGAAAACAGGGGTTAACTATCAAAATGGATTTTAGACGTTTAGACACAAGCATGAAATTGAAGAGGCCACCTTGTTTCAGAACTGTCGTACTGCTTGAAAATCACATTTGAGAGGTAAAAGGCCTGGGGGTTTTTAACCTAAAATAAAAGGCCCTTTTTACCGTTGAAAGTGGAGTTGATGCTGGCAGTGCCACATCAATAGAACACAGTCACATCTATCAGTCCGTACGGTACAGGAGACAATCATTCTGTGTGATGGAAATAAAGAAGGGAGAAGAAAAAAAGTTTTCTAAGTGTTTTATGTGACAGCAGAGAGGAAAAAGGCAGTGAAATGACAGAGACGTGTTCTAGTGGGTTAGGCACTTCAGTCACTGTCCTCAATATTATCATTAACGCTAGAGCTGGATAGTTTTCAAGATTAGTGGGCCGTAATGAAAGCTCCTAATGTGGTTTACATGGATAATAAAATGTTTATATAAAAATATCCTATGTAAATATGATGGACAATGGATACAGTGCTGTTTTGTAAAAGGAAGATCCAATTTTACATATAACTGCTACACACAGTATACTGTATAAAAACACATACACACACAGTATATATATACTGTATATATAACACTTTAAGCTAAAATCAATACCTTTTTTTAAATATGTACTATTAAAATAAATTGTAGTGATCCTACCATGAAGGTCCTTGTTATGGCACTTCCTGTTGTAGGGTGTCAATGCTTTGTCCCCGTCCCCCAATTGTTGTCACTCTGTCAGAGGGGCTTCTGCCATAAACTACAAGTGTCCTTCCTAATGCACACTGCACTGGTATGGTTCATTGTTGAAACCACCAGGAGACCTGCCCTGAGAAATGTCATGCAGCTGCCACTAAAGTGCATGCATATAGACAAAAAGAGGCTGCTAAGGCCCCGTACACACGGTCGGTTTGGTCCGATGAGAATGAACCGAAGTTAATTTTCATCGGACCAAACCGACCGTGTGTATAGGCTATTGGTCTGTTTTCCTTCGGTCCAAAATTTTAAAACATGCTTCAAAACCGAACCGATGGACCGCTGCCTCATCGGACCAAACCGATGGTTAGTACAGAAAAGCATTGGTTCAAAACCCACGCATGCTCAGAATCAAGTCGACTCATGCTTGGAAGCATTGAACTTCGTTTTATTCAGCACGTCGTGTGTTTTTTTACATCACCGCGTTCTGACCCGATCGGATTTTGAACTGATGGTGTGTACACACATCAGGCCGTACGCCACTTCAGAGGTGAACCGATGAAAACGGTCTGTCGGACCATTCTCATTGGTTTTGTCCGACCGTGTGTACGGGGCCTAAGAGTCTGCAGGAGACCAGCAGCAACAAGATGAAAAAATTAAGAATAATATATTTTAATTGCAATCATTTAGCATAAACAGGGTGCTTTAGCAAAATAAATGTCATTCAGTCTGGAATTATATATTTTTTAATGCCTAACTCCCAAAATTAAAAAACAATAAAACAAAAAACACCCTTGCAATGCCCCCCCCCCCCCCTTATTCCTAAATGCTCATTAACCTAACGGGAGGAGAGATACAGTGTAATGCTTACTGGCAGGCTCTCCAATGCTCTGGCTTGTGGGTGGTCCCCCACTGTGCTCACATAAAATGCTTACATTGTATGGGATCGTATGCAGAACCATTACATTTACAATAATAAACCAATATATTGATATTTTAAAAATTGTATTTATTTAAAACTTTAACAATGGATTTGAATGGCCGGGCCCTTTATTATTGGTATTATATTTATTTACCAACTTAAAATAGATAATAACCAATCACTTTAAGGCTGCATTCACACCTGAGCGGCGTTTTTTACCGCGATTTGCCGCAATTTTTTTACAGGTCTAGGGTCACCAATGTAAAACGCCCAAACACCCAAATTCGAGCGAAAAAAAAGGGTCCAGAACTTGTTTGGGCTTCAGGCGTTCGTCGTCAGGCGTTTTGTAGTGGAGATGTGAACCATCCCTATAGAGAATAATGTATTTTTTCCCCTCTAGCGTTTTGGGGCGTCGCGCTTTAGGCGACAAAAGGCTCAGGTGTGAATGCAGCCTAACTCAATTTAACTCAGCCATGACAGCTCGAGTTAATACTGTAACCAGTTCAATATCTCTATAACTGTCATGTTCCTTCTTCTTCTGCTGATCCGCTGCTGTCTGCTTCACCTACACAGCATGTGACTAGTTTTTCAACCAATAATATTTAAACATATTTATATCATAACTGACATTTAACCTGTAGTCTGCCCCAACCCCATAGGTGGGTGGAGAAAATTATTTTGCTCCTCCCTTTTCCATCTTCACTTGAAAAGGGGGTACTACATGAATGAAATTATGGTTCTGGGGGGATATTAAGGGTGTATAGGGGAAAGCAATGCTGAGGGGGAATCTGGGGTATATAGGGGGTAGCAATGCTTGGGGTAGCTTGGGTGGCTATAGTGCTAGAGGTATCATGGATGTAGAGAGGCCATAGTGTGGGGGGTATCAGGGATGTAGTGGGGTCACAATACAAGGGGTATCTTATGGTATATGGTTACAGTGCTGAGAGGAATATCTGGGGTGTAGAGAGGTCAGAGTGCTGGGGGATACCTGGGGTGTAGAGGGGACAGAGTGCTGGGGGAATATGTAGGGCGTAGAGGGGCCGGAGCATTACTTTCCCAGGGGCCCATGATGCTATTAAGATGGCCCTGGATGACATCATTGTGCCCATGCCCCAGAACACCTTATAGAGGAGGCTGTGGGGATATCAGTCACACAAATGAAGGAATTCTGCCAGAGAAAGGAAAACAAGAGAATTGCACCTTAATCCCCATTAAGCATTTAACCCTTGCATGCAGGGCCTGCCATCAGGGGGGTACAGGCAGTACACCTGTAAGGGGCCCAGAGCTCCGGCGCCCTCTATGGACGCACCTCCACTTATACTGTGTGTATATATATATATATATATATATATAAAATGTAAAAACTATAAATTCAGCAAAATGTATGCGTAACCTCAAACAATATGTTCACAGAATTTTCATAGGTTCCATATTGGATTACCAGTATTCAAATTTAAACCACAATTGTTAACGCTAAAATCAGAAACCAACTTTGATAACTGGTAAAGATAACTACTCTCGATACAAGAATCTGTTAGGCATCACATTAAATGCTTGATTAAAAGCCCAAGAAAAAATACAAAAGCACTCTTATGCCCCGTACACATGATCGGAATTTCCAATGGCCTAAAATCAGGATGGGATTTTTTGTCGGAATTCAGTTCAAGCTGTCTTGCATACACACTGTCCGACCAAATTCCGAGCGTCCGAAACGCGGTGACGTAAAACACTACGACGAGCCCAAAAAAATGAAGTTCAATGCTTCCAAGCATGCGTCTACTTGATTCTGAGCATGCAAGGGTTTTTTTCTCTGTCCGAGTTGCACACAGGAATTTCCTATCGTTTTTTTTTTTTCATTGGAAAAAAGTAAAACATGTTCTATTTCTAAACAATAGAAAAAAGACCAATGGGGCGCACACACGATCGGAATTTCCATTGAAAAAAGTCCATCGGCTCTTTCATTGGAAATTCCGATCGTGTGTACGCGGCATTATAGGCCCCATTCACATCTGAGCAACATCTAGTGACACTCCTGCATTGCTTTTTATAGTTGTTTTTGGAGCGGCACTATTCCTTTTGAATATGTCTCCCTCTGCTCCAAAAAACACACCAAAGAAGCTCACGTTTCAAATTTTGGCACTGAGCCAGGCACGTTTGTCGTTATGTGTTTTGCCGCAATTTTCTTGTGTTTTGTCACATAAGAAATAATGGCAATGAAAATGTGTTGCATGTTTTGCTTTGATTCTGGATTTGCAGGCAGAGTCATGCAATTCTGTCCACAATTCCAACGGGGCCTTAGGCCCTGTACACACGAGGAGACATGTCCGATGAAATCGGTCCGCGGACCGTTTTCATCGGACATGTCTCCTGGGCTATTTTGGTCTGATGTGTGTACACACCATCAGACCAAAATCCCCGCGGACAGAGAATGCGGTGACGTGGCGGTGATGGTGACGCGGCGACGTGCGCAAACCAGGAAGTTAAATGCTTCCACGCATGCGTCGAATCAATTCAACGCATTCGCGGGATTTCAGTCCGCTGGTTAGACGTACTAACCAGCGGACATGTCCGACGGACAGGTTTCCAGCGGACAAGTTTCTAAGCATGCTAAGAAACTTTTGTCCGCTGGAAAACGGTCCGATAGGCCGTACACACGACCGAACATGTCCGATGAAACTGGTCCGCGGACCAGTTTCATCGGACATGTTCGGTCGTGTGTACGGGGCCTTACTTTTGAGAAGACAGGTGTCTTTACATTCCATTAGGTAGCGGTGGAGGCGCACCGGACACAGATTTTCACATGTTATCAAAATACAGACAAAATCATTACTTGAGCCCATTTAGTGTGTGTTTGATAAGCTACAACAAAGAGGAGGACATTTACTTGAATCAAGAAATCCAAGTGTGATAGGTCAAAGAGAGCGCCAAATGAAAAATCTTTAGGGGTCCAAAGTCTTAATTATCGAATTGGTTACAACAAGGAGGGCAAAAGACAACCAATGTGTTTTGGAGGCCACACAATCCCTCTTCATAATGGTTGAGTGAAATAGCAGAATATTAATTGGACTCAAAAATACTCGTAAGCAGATTCAAAGTAGGCTGGTAGGGGGAGAGTTGTATGGTAATGAATCGTGACCCCACGTAAATGATGCACCTAACGAACGCTGTTCCGACGTTTCTGACGTCCATACCTAACATGACTTACCCCTGCTTTATGAGGGGTAAAGTTACGCTGGGTGGACACCTTACGTAAACAGCGTATTTTAATACGCCGGGCGCAGGTAAGTTCGTGAATCGGCGTATCTAGCTCATTTGCATATTCAACGCGGAAATCAATGGAAGCGCCACCTAGCGGCCAGCGTAAATATGCACCTAAGATACAACCCTGTAAGAGACTTACGTCAGTCGTATCTTAGACAAATTCTGGCGTATCTGATTCTTTGAATCAGGTGCAGAGATACGACGCCTCACATTCAGACTTACGACGGCGTATCTGGAGATACGCCGTCGTAAGTCCTTTGTGAATCTGGGCCCAGAGCACTTTTTGCGATTCGGCACTGTGTTTCTTTAACTGACAATTGCGCGGTTGTGCGACGTGACTCCCAAACAAAATTGACGTCCTTTTTTCCCCACAAATACAGCTTCCTTTTGGTGGTATTTGACCTGCCGCCGTAAAATGACGGCGGCTGGTCGGCAAGTAGTTAAAGTGCATGTGTAACAGCGCTCCTTACTATTGATGACCAGGCTGCCTGGTACTGGGAGGTGGGTATCAGAGTGGGATGGGAAAAGCCCTGGGTCACTGGAGTGAGGAAGTACAGCAAGAAACCAAGAAGGCATAGTGTGGCTTACCGCAAGCAGCTGGAAATGAAGGGAACCCATAGTGGTGAGGAGGAAAAGATCTGCACTCCGGTCGCTGCTCTTAAACAATTGACGTATTTATTGACAAGCCACAGTAGACAAACGCAAATAGTAAAGGTTGATGCGTTTCAGCCTATAAGGCCTAAGTCATAGTGGTGAGGACTGCACAGTTCCCCGCAGATATGGAGTTTTTCCAATCTTGTCTTCAGGTTTTTTCCTGGGGCCAATCTTAGGGTAGAGTGTTAGTGAGGGGTGAGATTAGAGGTCATTAATTTGACATACCATGACACCTGACCCCTGCACTCTGTATGTTACCCACCAAAGACCCCAGCACTCTGTATGTTACCCAACACAGACCCCAGCACTATGTATGTTACCCACCCCAGACTCCTGCACTATGTATGTTACCCACCACAGACCCCAGCACTATGTATGTTACGCACCCCAGACTCCTGCACTATGTATGTTACCCACCACAGACCCCAGCATTATGTATGTTACCCACCCCAGACTCCTGCACTATGTATGCTACCCCTAGACCCTTGCACTATGTAAGTTACCCACTCCAGCCCCTGTACTATGTACCTTACCCAATACGGACCCTTGTACTATATATGTTACCCAACTCATACCACTGTACCATGCACGTTATCCAACCAAGCCGCCTGTAATATGCATATAACTGTACATACTTCTGACTTCTGCACCCTGTATGTTAGCTCAAGTTTAAACATTTTTAAGCACAATTTTGCCACACCCACGCTTTGCCATAGCATGCATAATTACAAGATCACTGAATTTCTGACAGTATCAACTGGTATTTTCTGTACTTGCAGCATTTTCTAAGAGACAAAACATGGGTATTTTGTGTTTTTTTTTGCCCTGAAATATCCCTGGTTACACGATTATTTGCAATGCTCTGTATGTTCATGGAATAATCAGAGGTTTACAATGGGTAGGACTAGAATTACCTGGCCTGCTGATTGACTTGTCTCTGATTATCAGCAACAAGGAGATTTTTTGTGATGCTTTAACTCACATGCTGTACTATGGTTGTAATAAAAGCCCGGGTTTATTTTGTGTATGCATTTTCAGCAATTCAATTTTGACTGACATGTACTGTACATTTTAACTACATGAAAAAAAGAATCTTGCTCAACATCAAGGATGTGGGGATTTTTCACTTGCATCTAGCAAACTAGCAGATTACTCAAAAATAAAACACCATTCACACCGAGCTGCCACTTCCTTTCTGACATATAATGAATGTAACCTTTACACATATACTGTAGATGGAAAATTAGTTCAATATTTTAGTTTAACAAGTAGACATATTAAAACTTAAAGTTACACTAAAGGGAATTTTTTTAAATGAAAATAAAAAAAGATGTGATACTTACCTGCTCTGTACAATGGTATTGTACAGAGTGGTCCGTTACATGCTTACCTATGGTTCCTATTGCTCTCAGTGTCTCCTGTGAGACCAGGGAGAGTGTGATGAGTGATGCTGCAGCTACATGCTGGAGCGGTGGCAGGAGTCAGGTAAGTTTTTATGGATGAGGCAGGTAGCATGAATAGTGAGGAGTTTTTTTATCTTAATGCAGAGAATGCTTAAATTAAAATTTAAAATGCTTCTAAAGGCTGACGGTTTTTTACCTTCTTGCATTCTATGCATGAAGGTAAAAAACATTCAGTGTTCAGCTCTCTCCACAGCCCCCCTTATACTCACCTGAGTCTGGGCCATATTCTCAGAAGAGTTACGAAGGAGTATCTCAGGAAACTCCGTCGTATCTCTGTTTTTTGACCCGCGTATCTATGCGACTGATTCCTAGAATTATTTTCGCATAGATACGTTGTAGATCCGACAGGTGTAAGTGACTTACACTGTCGGATCTTAAATGTAATTTGCCGCCGGCCGATAGGTGGTGTTTACGTTCAGGTCTCATTTGTTTATGCAAATGAGCCTGATACGCCGATTCCCGAACAAAATCGCGTCGCATAACCGTCGCTTACGTCGTTTGCGTTAGCGGAAGGTTACCCCTGCTATATGAGGGGTAACCTTACACCAGTCCCACGTATGCCATGTTAAGTATGGCGTCGGGTCCGCGTCGTCTTTTCCCGTCGGGTACGTCGTTTTCGTAAGTCGTTCTTGAATACGACTTTACGTCAATGACGCACACGTCGGCGTCATTGACGTTTTCCGTCGAGAACTGGAGCATGCGCACTGGGCAAACTGGGCGCATGCGCAGTTCGATCGGCACGGGGGCGCGCTTAATTTAAATACAAGCCGCCCCCTTTGAACTACGCGGGGATACGCCGGGCCTTTTACACTACGCCGCCGCAAACTACGGAGCAAGTGCTTGAGGAATACGGCACTTGCTTCAGTAAGTTGCGGCGGCGTAGTGTAAATAGCTTATGCGATGCCGCCGCAAATTCTTGGAGAATCTGGCCCTCTGATCCCGTTCCAGCAATGTGCATGAGAGCAGAATCTCTCCCGGGTCTCTGTCTCCTCATTGGCTGAAACACAGCAGGGGGAGCCATTGACTCCCTCTGCTGTCAATCACAGCCAGTGAGAAGGGTGTAGGAGGCAGGGCCGAACCATGCTCTTAGTGTCTCATAGACACACAGAGGTGGCTCAGGTGCGAGCACACACAAATGCCCCAGAACTAGCAGCTTGGTCTGGGGGTACTCAGCAGGGGGGGGGGCTAGGAGTGCCGGTGGGGACCTGAGAGGAGGAGCATTGAGGCTGCTCTATGCAAAACCATTGCACAGAGCAAGTAGGTATGACATGTTTGTCATACCTCCCAACATTTTGAGATGGGAATGAGGGACACCTACTAGGAAACAAATGTAGGCATAGGACACGCCCCGCCACACCCCCTTAAAGGAGAATTAACCAAAAAAAGTTAATTAAATTCACAAGGGCTTTTTTTTGACACTACTATTCCTTTATATCGGCTTTTAAAATTTACAAATGCAGCAATTTTAGAAATTGGATGAAAGGTTTAGCACTGGGAAACACTTTTTGATAGATAAAAAGTGCATTTTATACACAACTATATAGATGAGACCAAAATGAGGGACAAATGAGGAAAGGGAAACAGAGGGACATTGCTCCAAATCAGGGACAGTCCCTCGAAATCAGTGACAGTTGGCAGCTATGTGTTTGTTATTTAAAAAAAATTATAATAATTTAACCTTTACAATCACTTTAACTTTAGATCCACTTTAATGTCAGAAAGGCAAAATTTATTCCAGTTATGTATTGAAAAAATATATATATATTTAGAAAGTATGGATAGAACTAGAATAAGAAATATAATAACTACGCGTGTTGACACCAGCCTTCTGTAAGTCTCGGTACAGCAGGGGGCTGGAAGCACTCTGGACCAATTAACTGCTATAGCTTTGCACTGAACTGGGGTGAACAGAGGGAAGACCTCATGAGTGTATTACTGCTCCTTCACAGGCAGGGGACGCCCGCAGATCACCAGATCAGGCTATATTCCTTCACTGTATTGTAGTCTGTAAGCTGTACAGAATTAATCCAGTGGCTGGACCACAGGGCTGGCTAAACAGAATTATATATTCTTTGACAAGTAGCACAGTTCACATAAATGTTTTCTAACTGTACATTAAGGCCTCGTACACACGACCGGACATGTCCGCTGAAACTGGTCCGCCGACCAGTTTCAGCGGACAGATCCGATCGTGTGTACAGGCTAGCGGACAGATTTCCAGCGGACAAATGTTTCTTAGCATGCTAAGAAACATGTCCGCTGGAAAGCTGTCCGGCGGACATGTCCGCTGGTTAGTACGTCTAACCAGCGGACCAAAATCCCGCGCATGTGTCGAATTGGTTCGACGCATGCGTGGAAGCATTGAACTCGCGCGAGAGAGAACGTCGGTGTCGTCTACATCACCACGTTCTCTGTCCGCGCGGATTTCGGTTTGATGGTGTGTACAACCATCAGACCGAAATCTCCGAGCGGACATGTCCGATAAAAACGGTCCGTGGATCGTTTTCATCGGACATGTCCGCTGGTGTGTATCGGATGGACTGATCGTGTGACACGAGGCTTAAGGACCATTCGTCTAGATATATAGCCAGATTCACAAATAGTTACGCCTATCGGTTAGGAATCCATCGGTTACATTGAAAGCAAGTTGGCTTTTTTTTAACCGATGGTTAAATAACCTATGGGGCCCACACACGATCGGTTTTGACAGATGAAAACGGTCCATCAGACCGTTGTCCTCTGGTTAACCTATCGTGTGTACGAGGCCTTACACTTGTGCTCATTAAGAAGAATTACTCCCTTACAGATAGTTAAAAAGATCAATGGTGTCAGTGGGAACTCATCTGAGAGGCAAAAATTGCTCATTGCTAAAGGAACCCCTAGCACCCTCTAGAACATGGGTCTTCAAACTACGGCCCTCCAGCTGTTGCAGAACTACACCTCCCACCTCGCATTGTGAGACTTTTACATTCACAGACATGACTAGGCATGATGGGAATAGTAGTTACTGAACATCTGGAGGGCCATAGTTTGAGGACCCCTGCTCTAGAAGAACCCTAGAGTTCCATGGAACCCTGGTTGAGAAACCCTGCTCTAGGCAAATAGTTAAAGTGGAGTTCCACCCAAAAGTGGAACTTTCGCTTTAAGCATTCCTCACCCCCTTACATTCCACATTTGCAATGTCATTTTTTTTGGGGGGGGGGCTTCGGTAGGAGTGGGACTTTCTATCCCACTTCCTCCTTCCACCCAAGGACCGCCTCTGCGACTTCTCTTCTCGCCTTAGGCTGCCCCTCCTTTTAGGCGATCTCCAGGGACACGTGACAGGTCCCAGGAGATCGCCTGTCCATTCATAGAGTGAAGCACGACTTGGGCATGCGCAGTGAGTGCCCAGCCGTGAAGCCGAAAGCTGTCACGGCCGGGTGCCCACACTATGAATGGAGGCGCCGGCCGGAGAGGGGGGGAGAGGAGGGAAGCTCCGGGCGGCCACGTCGCTGGACCGTGGAACAGGTAAGTGTCTGTTTATTAAAAGTCAGCAGCTACACTTCTTGTAGCTGCTGACTTTTAATAAACACTAAAAGGCTGGAACTCCGCTTTAACTATACATATGTAATGAATATACAGTATGATAGGAATTATACCTCCAAAAAGGTCTGTAATTCTGTTTATCCACATTTGAGATTTATACATCTCTGCTACACAGCACAGCCAGCCTGAAAACTTGACTTTTCTCAACTGCAGTCATGTAATACAAGATCTCATTTCGACCCCAGCCTGTGATTGTACAGTGAAGGAGAAGCAGTAGACATCTCTCCATTCCTGGCAGAAAGTTAGCACATAAGTACTGCAGCACACCTGACTGGCTCCTTGTGCTTCTTTTACCTACCATTTCTGAGATCTGCCGTACAGGGATTTTGCAAGACGCTGATGCCAAATTAAATTCAGGTAGGCATATTAGTTTGATTTCACCTTTTCGCTGCCAGAGCCGTTTTTTGCATTTTTTACACACACATGTTTAAAAAATATATTTTAAGCCTGAAGATTACACAAAACCCCCTCATATGATATATTTTATGAAAGCAGGCACCCTAGAGAATATATTAGTGGTAGCTCCAATTTTTTGTCACACGTTATTACTGCAAAATTTCTGTAAAAAAACACACTAAAGTGCATTTTAGGGAAAACAAATGCAATAAACTACCTAATTTTTGGGTAAAATATTAAAGACAAGGTTGCACCGAGTAAATAGATACCCAAAATGCCAAAGCTTAAATTTGTGTGCGCCCATGAAGTGGCGACAAGCTTCAGTACCCTATATTTATTATAGGCGATGATTAAAAAGCCCCCAGTAGTTATTCATTTAGTGTTACAGTCTTGTGTCATAATTATTGCTCTCACTCTGGCGTGCATGGCGATATGTAACGTGTATTGCAATCAAAGTTTTAATGCTTAGAAACCCCCGTTGCATACATTTACGTTCATACGCGTATATATTTTTGGGAGAGGGATCTTTTGTGCTTGGGTGTAACTTAATTTTTTTGCAACATTTTTTTTTCAATACATAAGGGACAAAAAGTCCCCTATGTGATGTTTTTTAGGTGACAGTTTCTCTTTAATGAGGTTTAAAACACCCTGCATATCTCCTTTGGGCTCCACTGACTGTTTTGCAATGCAGATCGCATTGCAAAACATCCTTTCCAGGCTATGCTAAGTGATGCCATAGACGTCGCTTTCCAGGTCACAACAAGAAGGGGAGGACAGCGGACGTGTGTCCACTCTTCTCCTTCCCCTCCAGCCATCAGCACTCGCCATGTCACTCCCGGGCCAGCGGATAGGCAAGCGTGGCATGGCAGGGCGCGGCAGCGTGTGTGCGGGGGGGGTCGGGGTCAGGCAGGATTGTGTGTGAAACCCCTCGCTGTTTGGTTCGTATGACATTATAGTTAAAAGTTGGATTTTTTTATGATTATAGCTACATTTATTGGTATTTTTTTTTTGCCATGACTCCACTCTAAAAAAAAAAAAAGAAATGTTGAGCAACAGACCTTTAAGTTAAAGCGGTATTAACCCCTTCAGATCTGCGATATAGCCGAATGACGGCTACAGCATGGACCTATTATGTCAGGAGGGTGTCAATAGATGTCCTCCCATGCTCAAGCCGCCTGTGCGCCGCCTGCAGGGCGTGCGCGACGCACTCTGTGATCAGCAAGTCTATGAGACTCACCTGATCACCGATCAGAGGAAGGGGTCTATCCCGACCCCTTACCACGTGATCAGCTGTCAGCCAATGACAGATGATCATGTGATGTAAACAGAGCCAGTAATCGGCTATTTTTTCTCCTCACGCTGACAGCGTAAGAAGAGAAAAAAAGCTGATCACCGGCGGCTGTCAGAGGGACATCAGTCTTATCTGTGCCAACCTGTGCCACCTGCCAGTGCACAACAGTGCTGCCTACCAGTGCCCACCAGCGCCACCTACCAGTGCCCACAGTGCCACCTATCAGTGCCCACAGTGCCACCTGTCAATGTCACCAATCAGTGCCTCATCAACAGTGCTGTAATGCCTACCAGTGCCACCTACTAGTGCCCATCAGTGTCACCTACCAGTGCCACCTATCAGTGCCCATCAGTGCCATCTATAAGTGGTACCTATCAGTGCCGTCTGATCAGTGCCCATCAGTGCTGCCTTATCTGTGCCTATCAGTGCAGCCAATCAGTGACCATCAATGCAGCCTCTTCAGCGCATATCAATGGGAAAAAATTACCCGTTTGCAAATTTATAACAAACTATGAAAAATGTTTGTTTGTTTTTTCAAAATGTCTTTTTTTTTTTGTTTATCAAAAAATAAAAACCCCAGTAGTGATTAAAGCGGTTCTCCACCCTAAAGTGGAGTCCCGCTGATCGGAACCCTCCCCCCCTCCGGTGTCACATTTGACACCTTTCAGGGGGGAGGGGGGGTGCAGATACCTGTCTAAAGACAGGTATTTGCACCCACTTCCGGCCCGGCATTCACGGGCAAAAGACGGGCATTCCGTCACATCCCGTCACCCCCCCCGTTGTGTGCTGGGAACACTCGGCTCCCAGTACACAGCGGGAGCCAATCGGTGGGCGCGGCGCGACTCGCGAATGCGCCGTAGGGAACCGGGCAGTGAAGCCGCAGCGCTTCACTTCCTGGTTCCCTCAGAATGGATGGCGGGGAGAGCAGCAGAGAGACGAGCGATCGCTCGTCCTCTGCTGCGATCGGCGCTGGACTCCAGGACAGGTAAGTGTCCTAATATTAAAAGTCAGCAGCTGCAATATTTGTAGCTGCTGGCTTTTAATATTTTTTTCCCATGGCACATCCGCTTTAAATACCACCAAAAGAAAGCTCTTTGTGTGAGAAAATTATAAAAAAATTATTTGGGTACAGTGTTGCATGACCATGCAATTGTCATTCAAAGTGTGACAGCACTGAAAGCTGGAAATTGGCCTGGGCAGGAGGGGGGTTTAAGTGCCCAGTAAGGAAGTGGTTAAACCCAAAACCACAAATGTAATATATTACAGATTACCAACCATTAAATATAATGGCTGTATTCATTTTATTTTTTCAGGCTTTTTCCCCCTGTGTTTTCACCTGGTGATCTGAACAGTAACACACCTCTTGTATTAGAGTGCCACCACTCTGGATGAATGAGAACAGGGGGCAGATCTAAACAACAGCATTATCAGTCTTGGGGAATGTAAGTGCAAATATGCGCCGTGCCCACAAACTAAGATACGCCTAAAAACAGGCTTCATCCGACCGACGTAACTTGTCTACGCCGGTGTAGAGTGGGCGCATATTTACGCTGGACGCATTTGGCGCTCCCATTGACTTTCTATTCAAATATGCAAATGAGGGAGATACGCCGATTCACGTGTCTAAACACAATTAGTTTGAGATTATGAAATGTATGATTTTCCATAAAGTACTATATACAAGTCAGGACTCAGTATATTATATCATTAGATTGTAACCCTTGTAACCCTTTTAGACCATCATGGGAGAATGTAGCTGCCAAAAGGGCACCGAATTGATGGCCCAGCTGAACACTTAAATTCTGAGGTTCTATGTTAGGCCATATGCAAAAAGCATCTTATCTTTGGCAATCTTTATCTTTGAATTTCCACTCCATAAATCATATATTTCATCTGAAAACAGTAGCATTTAACAAAAAGTATGTAACCTGCATTTAGTGTAAAACATTTCATTTACCAACAATAAACCCCAAAATTTACAATGCCATATTTCTCATACCATCGAAACATACATGAAAATCTTGAATTTTGCTGTCACAAAACATTGCGTACCCATGTTTAGGACCCTGTACTTAAATATCTCAAACCCAAAACTTCAGCTTATTATAAACTATAGTTGTGGAAAAGGAATTGTACACCTAAAACTAAATACTGTATATTGTTTTCATTTTGCAATAGTATCTAGGCTGCCAAATTGTTAAATTAATATTTTGGAACACTTAGTTATGAAAGTATACAAGAAAAATCATTAAGTGAACAGCAATATCTTATAATCATATCATATCATTTGTAAAATAGTGTACCTCTATACTGTAAATAAAATACTATAATTACAAAGAAATGATTTAATATGAACATCTGAAAATAGACATTCTATTGGGAAGCTGTTAAATTGAACTAATTAAATTGAAAAAAGGTCAATTGAAAAAAACTCTAAAATCTGCCAGAGCCTTAGGAAATCATCTAGGTGTGGGCTTTTTTCTAAAATAAGCCATGAATAAAATGTTACTGTACATTTTTGCAGGCGTGTGTTACTTACATATAAAAAGGGAAATAAATGAGTTTGTCAGTTTGTAAATGCTGTTTGATGCACATTTTTAAATGTATTACTTTAACAAATGTGTAAAATGTTTTTGCCTACATTAATTTACAAGTGTTTTCATCCATTAATTGTTTGTGAGACCAGTAGATGTCTAAGAGCACCTTCATGTTATTAAACCTGAATCGATGTTTATTCACAATAACCATATGCATACTGTTGGCAATAACCATATGTGGACTGTTGGCTTTGCATGCCAAACTGGAAGAGGGTTTTAACCTAAAACTTGTAAGTAAATGAATATGAACAAAGCAATGCTGGAGACACATACATATAGTTCAATTTAACCCAATTGGTGAAAATGTAGAGATTAAGATTAGGTGTATGTCATTTTGTTTGGTGAATAGTAGTGAATAGGTGTTTTTGCCTAATATCCTCCATTAAGCCGTGTGGGTTCAAGTTTCAACAGCTTTCCTTGGCACAAGAGTATTATTATACACAGTTTTAGTCAGAGAAATGCCAGGCTAAGACAACACACAAAAAAAATCTAACTACATTCTGAATTATGTTAAGTTAAAATTTCGCAGCAGCCATTTTCGACTAGGGTTCTGTGAAACCCTAGGGTTCCTCCAGAGATTTTTAGGGGTTCCTAGAGGTGACTGATTGACCTTTCATTTGATGGTGCCTGCATATTTCCAGGGCCATTGCCACTTGACAAAGCCAGCAGCATGCCACCAGCCACCAATGACATTTTAGATGGCTGCAAGGGTGGCATTCTGATATCAACTATAAGGGGTGCATTCTTCCTATTGACCATGAAAATAAGGGTACATTTTCTTATTGACCCCAATGAACTGGTTTTAGTAAAGGTTCCCTGAGACCTGAAAATTATTTTAGGCATTCCATTAAGCTAACAAAAGTCAAGAAAGGCTGCTCTACAGAATCAAACAAGTAAATAAATCTACCGGGGGAGTGCTAGGGATTTGTGCTTGCTATCAACAAACATCGAAACTCTTTTTTTACTTATCATTTAGTGGAACTGGATATTGACTATGTTTATTTAGATACATGATATATTCACATACATTTGGTTCAGTACTTTCTCTATTTTAAAAAAATATGTCAATATTACTGTAAATGTAGTCAGTGATCACCAAATACAATCAGATAATGAATGTATTCCTATGTGAAATGTGTGCTAATCTATGTAGTTGTGTGGTTAGGATATGTGTTTCTTGCAAAACGCAAGGATATGCATTTAGTAACGATATATATATATATATATATATATATATATATATATATATATATATATATTATATATATATATATATTAAGCCTTTATCCAGAGCACCTAGAATAGAATTATTCTCCTCAATAATAATTGAATTGAATCTGAAATATTCTTATTGTAGCCTACTAGCAAGCATTATCTAAATATTAACTAAAAATATGACTCAGTACTTTGTATGCAAAGTTAAAAACTATTCGCCCCTCTGTTAAAATTTTCCAGCACTCATGAATGATAGTGAGCATCACTGCCAATAGTCACCACTGATCTGTTTTCAAACCCCTGTTTTTAACCTCAGATAACATAATGTATCAGATAAAGATACAAAGCCAGTTAAGCTCTTGTATACAACCATTCACATATTAATAATTATAGTAAAAGATCTCTTACCTGATGTGACATTATTTTGGTCCCATAGAAGAAATCCAATCACTAGCAGCTTTATATACCACTTCATTTTGATACAAGCCCCCAGCGCAGCGTGTGTGTCTGACCCTACAATTTACACAAACCAGTAGATATCAGGTTAGCAATGCTGCAGAAGTTGGAGATAGGTATTAGAGAAGTAAGGCTTTTACATACGGTGTAACTCTTATCTATCCTCTTGCAGCTTCCTCTGTGACTTAGAACTGTCTGTATACCATGCTATGAAACTATGAGAGCAATGCTTAATTTGTCCTACCTACTTCTTTAAAGCTTCCAGGAAGTTGGTTTTTCAAACCGCGTTGTCATTTCCTTAGCAGAATTATGAACCATGAATATACACAGAGAATAGCGTAATAACAGTCAAGAAAGGCAATGTAGTTAAGTCATATCTTGCTGGGATCCTGACTACTACTATGTCATTTTTATGGAAGTTCAAATGTTAGTGAGCCCATATGACAAGGGTCAATATACTAGGGTACCTTTATTCAGAAAACCCATGGGTCAGATAAAGCCTGCTTCACCCTACTCAGATTAGCCCTCTTTTTCAGCTAAAATATTGTGTATTCCTAGACTATTCTACAGTGAACATAATGTTGACTTTCATTCTGACAGGATAACTTAGACAAACAGTTTAGTTTTCAAAGTGTAAGTAGAGCAGAATAAATATCAAATGATTCAAAGCATTCTATATGAAGCCAACTACCACTAGTTTTTCCTGTGTTTTGAAGGTCAATTGAAGTGTGGAAAAAAAGATTTATAATTTCTTTCATAGGATCAAAAGCATAGTTATTTCAGTATATAAAGGGTTAGGCCCCTACTGGTATACTGGCAGTTTTGCCATGCGCCAGGACTGATGTATTCCTCCTTAACGTGCCTCTAAGACCCTAATTCCCCTAAATACCCCTTTAATTCTTCATAAATGACTAATATTTGTTGAAGGGGTACCATAATAAAATGTAGTGTTTTACACTACTGAACTCACAACACATACTTTGAAAAGTACAAAGATTTGCATTGTTAAACCCCAAATCGAGCCAACTCTTGGTTTTAAATAGAGTGGGAAAAGATAAGAACCTATATGCACAGGGGAGATTCCCACTCAGTGTATGTCTTAGTGACACTCCTGTGATTTTGAAACAAGGAATATAGAAAAGGGGGTTTGTTTGGCTTTAGCAACAAAGAATATAATGCATATAATAATGGCAAATTAGAACATAATAGAAAGCTACATTTTAAGGGTTTATATATATATTACTTTTTCTTGAGTTACTATTTAAGAGTGGAATGATATAAGATGCATTCAATTTTGAGATTAAATACATATATATTAATGATTTATAGTGTGTATATATTGTACAGGACACTGGGAGTGTGTCCTGGAGTAAGGAATACAATGCTCAAGCCTGTGCTCAAAGGAAAGTGCATAGAATGGTCCATGGTATTGTAGATAGAATTAGGACCCTGCGAGCATCTACATGAGCACTGATCCTGTGTTCATCTGTATCCTGACCTGGCTTGTTGACCCTGCTTGTTCCTGAACCTCCATCTGCTCACTCTGGCTTGTGATCCGACCTTGCTTCCTGCCTACTGTCCTGGTACCTCTTCTGCTCACTTGATACTGACCTTGGCCTGGCTCTGTTTACACTCCTGGTGCCTGACTCTGTACTCCTGCTGCCCAGTTGTTGCTGTGATCTGCCTGTCCGGCTACGCATCCAAGATTTTGCATTTGTCTGCTGCCAGCTTGATTTCTCGGATTTTAAATAGACACCATCCACAACTGCAACTACCATGGTAATGCCACTTGCAGAACCCTTCAAGAATGCCTACAAACTTTATTTTGCACTGCAACCAAGAAAATTTTCAATTTAATCCAAAAAAGTGGGTTTCATGTTCTCTCTGCTAGTTGGGGAACTCGGGGAAAGTCCTGGGCTCACCGCTTACTAGAACAACTTAGTACAGTGTTGAACACACTGACAACATTCTTTGACTCCATGGCTCTGTTGTATGTACTCACTTGGCTGTACTTCTCCTATGAATCACAGGAGTGCAGTTAGTGTTGCACTCATGTGACCCATCATGGATGTCAGTCTAGGCATCATGTCATCCCAACCACGGAGTCTGGATCTGCCAGGTGCCTGGACTGACACCCAGCTCAGCCTCTCAGCGATCTGCTGAGAGACTGAACTGGCTGGCCCTTCCACAGCTCAGCACTTCAATGAATGAGGAGGGAGCAAAGCAGAGAGCTGTGACTGACAGTCTACAGCTCTCTGCTCATGGAGCTCTGAAAACTGAGCGATTGCATGGTTCTTAGTGCAGAGGCGTCAGGAGACAGAAGCAGCATCGGACCGATGCTGCATCCACCTAAAAAGTAAAAAATTCCTTTCCTTCTATTTTAAGGCTGGGCCTGCGGCCTTTAAAAAACAGTCTATTTCCTATCTCCATTAATGGCACACATCAAGAGTTTCTTCAGCTGGACATGATCCCTTCTCCTCTGTTTCCAATCATTCCTGGGGTTCTTGGCTCCAAGCTCACAACCCCCATATAGACTGGTGCACAGGCAAGAATCTGCTCTGTTCATACCAACCCAATACTATGATTTCCTGGATGTCTTTGACAAGAAGAAGGCTGACACTTTACCACCTCATCGGCCATACGATTGCCCCATTGAACTCCTGCCAAGAGCTGAGATACCATGTGGGTGAATTTTTCTGCTCACCCAGCTGGTATTGTAAGCTTTTCATCAATATGTCTCTGAGAACTTGGAGGAAGGATTCATTTGTCCTTCTACTTTATCTCCTGGAGCAGGCATCTTTTTGGTTGAAAAGAAAGAGTCTTATTGGTTTTACTTTCACTGAATTGAGCTGCATAGTTGCTATTTGTTGTTTCACGTCATTTAAAGGGACACTTGTCATTACTTCACTTTTTCATTTTTCTGCGGATTCACACTAACCCTGGGTTTGAGTGCTGCAGTGGGTTTTTTTTCTCCACTTCTTTTTATCACCTTTATTTCTTCTACATATGGAACAATTATGTGATATATGGAGAAATTGAACTGCATATTTGTTATTTTATATTTAAAGGTACACTTGTTATTGCTACTCTTTATATTTTCTTGATTTACCTAATTTTTTGAGTACTGTATTGTTTTTACTTTTACAGAATTGAACTGCATAGTTGCTATTTGTTGTTCCACTTTATTCAAAGGAATACTGCCACACTTTTTCAGTTTCTAGCTTACTCTGGACTTGAGCGCTGCACTGCTTTTACTTTTGCACATTATTTCTTCCTGATCTTGGTCCAGATTCCCCAGTTACTGCATTTCAGGACAGAATGAATTTCTTCTTGGAAAAAAAGTAATTGCTGTTGCAAAAGCCAGTTTTTGTCAAAAAAAGGATGAAGGATCTGTTTCTTAAGCCAGGAGACAAAGTATGGTTGTCTACCATGAATTTGAAATTGCCATGCCCATCGAAGAAATTGTGACCCAGATATGTTGGCCCATTTACAGTCTGGAGAAGAATGAATTCAGTGGCAGGTGAACCCTGTACTTAATCGAGTAAAAGGGCTTCAGTCCAGAATAAATAAATATATATATATATATATATATATATATATATATATATATTATATATATATATATGCAAACATGAATTATTAGGATAAATAAATTCAAAAATACAGTATTTCACAAAAGTGAGTACACCCCTCACATTTTTGAAAATATTCTGGTGAAGTCCATGCCAAGAGGGTTAAGGTAGTGCTGGAAAATAATGGTGGCCACACAAAATATTGACACTTTGAGCCCAATTTGGACATTTTCACTTAGGGGTGTTCTCACTTTATGTTGCCCTCACATAAGGTGGGTAGGGTGCTTTGGGGCTGGGGGGGGTGCCCTGCGGCCCCCCCACCTCAAAGCACCCTGCCCCCATGTTGATGAAGACAAGGGCCTCTTCCCGACAAACCCTGGCCGTTGGTTGTCGGGGTCTGTGGGCGGGGGGCTTATCGGAATCCGGGAGCCCCCTTTAATAAGGGGGCTCCCATATCCCGGTCCCACCCTATGTGAATGAGTAAGGGGTACATCAAGCGGGAGAAGAGGTCAGAGAGAGCGGAGAAGTCGGAAGAGACCCCTGAAGTCGGAAGAAGATCCCCGGAGCTGCCTAATAAATGACCTTTGAAAACCTGTGTAGTGTGTCTTATTTTTGACACTTTTTTCCCCAGGTGAATGGGTAGGTGTACGACGTTCCCCCATACTCATTTACATAGGGTTGGAGGCCAGGATCTGGGGGACCCCTTATTAAAGGGGATCCCTAATTCCGATAAGCCCCCCGCCCGCAGACCCAGCAAACCAACAGCCGGGGTTGTCGGGAAGGGGCCCTTGTCCCTCATTAACATGGGGACAATGTGCTTTGGGGTGGGGGGCGCAGGGCCCCCCTGCCCCAAAGCACCCACCCCCCCATGTTGGTATGGTTCAGGAGGGGGCGCTCACTCGTCCCCACCCCCTTTCCTGACCGGCCGGGCTGCATGCTTGGATAAGGGTCTGGTATGGATTTTGGGGGGGACTCCATGACGTCTTTTTGGCATAGGGGGTTCCCCTTAAAATCCATACCAGACCGAAGATGCCTGGTATGCTCTTGGAGGGGCAACCATGCATTTTTTTTTATTATTTGCTGTGGAGTTTCCCCTTTAAGATTCATACCAGACACAGTGCTTGGAATTGTCGGAGATCGAAGTCGGATCCCTGTTCATTGAAGTCAGACTTCAATTTGCAGGGCAAAGTCAGATCCAAAGTAGTACGACTGTCGTGTCATACCAGTGTGAACCCAGAATAAAGTAGGATTTTGTTGTCTAAAATGTTGCTCTTAAGACTTTCATTGGGGTGTATTCATTTTTGCAACATGGTCTTAAAAGAATTTGTTAGGAAAAATACTTTTTTGTGTGTGCAAATTAACAAATATTGGTTACAATCAATGGCCCACATTTGTGGGAGTATTTTGTAGTATTGTGTCCCATATAAAATGTTGATTCTGAAAGGAAAGTAAGACCCCTTTCACACTGAGGCGCTTTTCAGGCGCTTTCACCTTAAAAAAAGCGCATGAAAAGCTCATGAAAATCTGGGGCAGTGTGCTGACAGGGCAGTGAAAAAACACCCCTCTTCATTGAAATGAATGGAAAGCTCTTCAAAAGTGCCTGAAAAGCTCTTCACAAGCACTCAGCAAGTTTTTATGACAAATCTGTTGGGGTGTACTCATTTATGCTGAGCACTATACAGTAAAACCTTGGTTTGCAAGCATAATTTGTTCCAGTAACATGCTTGTAATCCAAAGCACTTGTATATCAAAGCAAATTTTCCCATAAGACATAATTCGTTCCACAACCATTTATTCATAAGTCCTTCAGTTTATACTCCATATCAAAAGATTATAGCAATGTGTAACCATAAAATGTCCATCCACAAATAGAAGCCTCCACAAGGGGATTAGAAGCAAAATCCAGCAGGAGCTACAGAGTATAAAAGAGAAGAGAGGCGCCTCTAAGTGTAGCAATATGTTGCTAAATGTTGTACCTTCAATAAATGTAACCATATTGCTACACTTAGAGGCGCCTCGCTTCTTTTTTATACCCAGTTGTGACATGACACTACTCTTATATCAAGACATCGCTTGTATATCAAGTAAAAATGTATTAAAAAATTTAGCTTGTCTTGCAAAACGCTCTCAACCCAAGGTTTTACTGTATATACAATATATCTTAAATATCAAAATAAGAACATTGCGGCTGCTTTCACACTGGGGCGGGCGTTAACGACAAAACTTTGCTAGTTTTAGTGGCGCTTTACCGCCATTTTACCAGTGTTATTTGGCCGCTAGCAGGGCACTTTTAACCACAGCTAGCGGCCGAATAAAGGCTCCTCTACCGTCGCTACCGAAGCGCTTTGCAGGTGCTTCAGCAGCGGTGCCCATTCATTTCAACAGGCAGGAGTGGGCTCCTCCACCGCCCCAAAGATGCTGCTCGCAAGACTTTTTTTCTCGTCCTGAAAGAACACTGACCCCAGTGTGAAAGTGATATTTTTAGCCCAAAAGAGCTTGAAAAATGCCTCAACGTGAAAGGGGTCTACGTGAACTCAGTAGCCAAGAGTGGATTTCCATGTAACTGGAGAAAGGTGAACTGTTTAGAGGCGTCTAGCCAATTATAGTATACTGAAGGATACTGAAATCTATGTAAGTTAGTAACAAGGAAGTTATCGCTTACCACGATGAAAGATAATAAAGTGTTGTTTGCAGATAGAGTTGTAATCAGAGAGAGATGGCATGGGTATTTTCTAGAACCACAAGCTGCATAGACTTTACCAGTAATGTTAATTTATATACCTTGCTGGATTTGAATGAGTGAATGAGCCCAGGTTCGATTTGCAGTGGATTGTTAAATCCTGCTTAAAGTGGTATTAAACCCAAAAGAAAACATTCATTTTATTACAGCTTACCAATTTTTTGATGAGGTGGCTGCATTTTTTTCTTTTTTAGGCTTGCTCTTCTTTATTTTCATCTGGTGGTCCAGCCAGGAAATCTGTTTTTCAACAGAACAAGTTGTCCTGCAAATGTAGCTGTAAGGCCGCGTACAGACGAGCATACATGTACGATGAAACCGGTCTGCCGGACCGTTTTCACCGTACATGTCTGCCCGGGGATTTCTGTATGGTGGCTGTACTCACCATCATACAGAAATCCGCGCGTAAACAATACGCGGGGCGTGTCCGCGCCGTTGTTGCGACGATGACGCGGCGACGTGGGCGGCCCTGCCAGTTCAATGCTTCCACGCATGTGTCGAAGTCATTCGACGCAAGCGAGGGATGGCGGGCGCTTGGACATGTACGGTAGGTCTGTACAGACGACCGAACATGTCCGAGCGGGCAGGATTTCAGCGGGCTGTTTTAAAACAAGTCCAGAAATATTTGCCTGCTGGAAAAAGGCCCGGCGGGCAAATGTTTGCTGGAATCCTGTCCGCTCGGGCCTACACACGACCGAACATGTCTGCTGAAACTGGTCCGCGGACCAGTTTCAGCAGACATGTTCGGTCGTGTGTACGGCCCATTACAGGGATGAGACAAACTATTTACTAATGGCAGTGGTGCTTACAATGATCCGCTTTTTATTTATGTAAAACATTTATCCCAAAAGAAAAAAAAAAACGATTGTGGTAACTGCAGTGTGAGCTTTAGTATATCTAAATCTGCAAGTACCACTAACACTCCTGTCTCCCCAGACTGAAAATGCTACTATCCATCTAGAGGGGTCCTTAAACTATGGCCCGTGGACCGCATCTGGCCCGCCAGTGTGATTTACCCGGCCCGCGGACTGCCCCTTTAACATTGCAGCAATTCCCCTACCCTCTGCTACCTTTTTCACACAAGACCAGAAACATGGCAGGTCTGGACAAAGGGCGGGACCTTTTGAGTTAAGAAGCGGGTGATTGGTTACTAGGCAGCGGGATGGTCCCAGCAATCAATCACTTGCCTTTCACTTGCAAAGTCCTAGCCTTTGTCGGACCTGCTTCACGTCTTGTGTGATTAAGGTAGCAGCCGGGAGGGGGGGTGCTGTGATATTATAGAAGGGGTAATATCGATCGGGGGGATCTGTGATGGGGGGATCTGTTATGGGGTGTCTGTAATGGGGGAGTCTGTTATGGGGGGATCTATTATGGGTGGAGTCTGTCATGGGGGGATCTGTGATGGGGGAGTCTGTTATAGGGGAGTCTGTTATGAGGGATCTGTTATGGGGGAGTCTGTGATGAGGGAGTCAAGTTGAGCAAGTCTTCAGAACTGTAAGTAAATATATAAGGGGAGCTGTTACTTGTTTGATGGGGGTAAGGGGGTTGGGTGGTGGGAGGGAGGGGTGGTGGTTGGAGAAGGGGAGAAGGGTGAATGGAGGGTGTGGGGGGCTAGTGGAAAAATAAATCGAATAACCCTGATACCACCACCTTTGTTTATTTGTATTATTAATATTATTATTCAGGATTTATATAGCGCCAACAGTTTGCGCAGCACTTTACAATACATGTTGCACTGTATTTTCTGTGAAATATATATGCATATGAGCGTATCATTTTTTTTTTGGTGGGGGAGTGGATCTTGGGTGGGAGTTGCCACACTTTTTTCCCCAGGACTTGACCCCTGTTCTGGACGGTTCTCCTCTCTCCACAGTGAAACGCTGGAGCTCTGTCAGAGTAAATATCGGGTTTTTGGTCACCTCCCCGACTAAGGTCCTTCTCCCCCGATCCCTCAGTTTGGCCTGCTCTAGGAAGAGTCCTGGTGGTTCCAAATTTCTTCCATTTACGCATGATGGAGGCCACTGTGCTCATTGGGAAATATTTCTGTACCCTTCCCCAGATTTATGCCTCCATACAATCCCGTCTCGGAAGTCTACAGACAATTCCTTGGTTTTAATGGCTTGGTTTGTGCTCTGACATGTACTGTTAACTGTGGGACCTTATATAGACAGGTGTGTGCCTTTCACGTCCAATCAACTGAATTTACCACAGGTGGACTCCAATCAAGTTGTGGAAACATCTCCAGGATGAGCAGTGGAAACAGGATGCACCTGAGCTAAATTTAGAGTGTCACGGCAAAGGCTGTGAATGCTTATGTACAAGTGATTTTATAGTTCTTTATTTTTTTTTTTAATTGGCAAAGATTTCAAACAAGCTTCGTTCATGTTGTTATTATGGGGTATTGTTTGTAGAATTTAGAAAATAAGGAATTTATTTAAGGTTCAATAAAAGTTTTATTAGAATTTTTTTTGACAGAAACCAAAGAAAACATGAACCGACCATCCAACATTGGGTAGGCTGATCCACTCCATAATAAACAGTCGCTTTCCACAATATAAGTTATAATATGGACATATTTGCAATCCTAGAAGAACATTTACACCACCTTCCCTGTCGTTAATCATTATACTTCCAACAATTGCCACTCCTAGCCCGGGTGCCCCTATGGGAGCCTGCTGCGCCCATGGCCAGGAGAAAGCAAAAGCACAATAAGTACACGTCAGGGGTGCTACCAGTAGAGAGGCAGCAGGATGTCCATATCTCCGAATCAACCAAGTATATGCCAAAGGTTCTAAACCATGACAATAGGAAGATATCAGATAGCCTTGGCCAGACCTAGTGTATTTGTGGAAGGCAGGAGGATTAATAGAAAAAATAAAGAAAGAATAAGTCAGACATAAAGACCAGAGAAGGAAGAAGAGAGAAAGAGAGGAGAGGGAAGGATGAGGATGGGGGGGGGTGGTTGGTGTGCCTGGGCTCCCTGCGCCCTGGACCTATATTTCACTCTTGGAACCTCTCAATACCCCTCAGGGTGGGGGAGAGCCTGAGTTAGGTGAAAGCAGTGTCTTCAGTTCGTCAGAGGAAGAATAATGCCTCCAAATTCCCCATGTAAAGGAGAACTTAGCGTGGGTTTCTAGGACCTTAGCTTGGAGTTCTTCCATCAACATGACTCCGTTCATTTCAGTGACCCATTCAGCTAGGGACGGGGGTGAGGGAGATTTCCAATGTCTGGATATCAGTTGTCTGCTCGTACTGAGGCAGAACCTAAGGAGAGTGTGTTTCTGGAACTTGAAGGTCCCCAGGAAAATGGACAACAGGGCGACAGCAGGGGAGGGAGAAAGGGGTTTACCATACATGCTAGAATAAATCTGAAATATCTGGTTCCAGAATGGGCGAATAGCCTTACAGTCCCACCATATATGAAGATACGTATCAACCGCCGAGTTACATCTCCAACATGAGTCAGAAGCCGAAGGGAACATGACCCTGAGGGCAGACAGTACTCTGTACCACCGTGAAATCACTTTGTTTTTTTTTTTTTTGTTCTTTTTTTATCTTTTTTTTTTTTTTTAAAGTGTATTTTTGTGCGTGTACTCGAGAGAGGAGCCGGACTGCAGGAGTTGGGAGTAGGCAGGCCTCCCCCCAGAGGCAATCTGCCACCTTTCTCCATGCCCCGGGTGGCAATGGCGGGTGTGTGAGGGGGGTCCTCCCACACAGCCCGCCCTACCTGCTCCGCTTTGAAGCCCAACGGGGCAGAGGGACTCCCTATAAGGGAGTGAGAGGATTAGCCCGCTCAACCAGCCCCATTAGTCCTTCGCCTCTCTTTTAGAGACCGCGTGGTCAATGTGAGTGTGTAACCCAATTTAGAGTGCCTGTTGTAGGTGTGGTGGTTTTTGTGGGGGGGGGGTGTGGGCGTACTAAGCACAGGCTTACCTTGCATAGCACACCCACCGGGAGCCGGGCTGAGACCACCAAACTCAATTCACATGAAGCCGAGACCGGGATCCGAACCTCTAGCTGCAGAGGTGAATGGCTTGTCAGCGCAGTGCCATCGCGTTGAGCCCACCACAGCTCCCCTACGTGAAATCACTTTGTAATTTTTTTCTCGAACATAACTCGAGATGGAGGATTTATGCGTGTAAAAGAAGGCTTTTTGCCAGGCTGCCTCGCTAATATCTTTCCCCAAGTCCCCTGACCAAGCTGCGGTGAATTTGGGAAGGGAAGTAGCTGTAAGACCTAAGATCATTTTATATAATAAAGAGAGAGTATGCCGGGGGGTCTCTGGGAGTGAGCACAGTTGTTCAAATTCCGTCGGGGGCCTATGGATCTGTCTAGAGTCATAAAGTTGCTTACAATAGGTGTCCAGATGTATACGTGTAAGCCAGGTCACCTTCGGGAGGCAGGAGGACTCATCCATCACCAAAGAGCCCGTGCTGGGATTGGCAAACTGTCGTGCAGTGGGCCAGTGGTCCCTTTTATAACCGTTAAGGATGTGGGCAGATTTGCCCTCCGGGAGTGCCGGGTTGTCAAACATGGGGGTCAATGGACTCGGATCAGTGGTCAAGGCAAAGGTCGCTCTCCGTCGGTACCACACCCCTAGGGCGTCTCTGGTCAAAGGTGACAAGTCTGCCAGGGCGCGATGTGTCCCCTTGTGACCCCAGAGAAGGGCCCGGAGGTCTGTGGAGGAAAGGTCCTGTTCAACCGAAGTGGCTACCTTGCTCAACGGACGGGGGAACCATTCCAAGATACTTGAGAATACCACTGCCGCGTGATACAATTCGAAGTCAGGGAGACCTGCACCTCCTCTAGTAATAGGGGAGCAAAGTAACTTATGTTTCAGTCTAGGGCGACTGCCTCTCCACACAAATCGTATAGACATTGATCACAACGTCCTGAAGAATGCAGAGGGGAGGGCAATCGGCAGAGCCTGGAACACATATAGCAGTTTGGGCAATATGTCCATCTTCAAGGTGTTCACACGCCCAAACCAGGACACTGGCAGATTCAAGCGATCCTCAGTAAGGCGCTTGAGTCTGGTCAGAAGCGGGCCATGATTGAGGGAATATATCTCCGAGAGATTAGCCGGTATCTCCGTCCCCAGATAAGTGACGGATTTAGTCCGCCATTGGAAGGAGAAATTGGACTTCAAGACCGCCAGTACGGGTTGCGACAATGAGACATTCAGGGCTTCCGTCTTAGATAAGTTAAGTTTATAGTTGCTCAGGGCCCCAAACCGGGCAATCTCAGCCAAAATAGATGGGATGGTGACATGTATAGGGAGAGTTTGCAGTGAGATGAGGGGGTCGGTATTCCCTGTATACTAGGATTTGCCCTAAGCGCCTATGCCAGATGCTCTATGACCAGAGAAAATAGGAGAGGGGAGAGGGGACACCCCTGCCTGGTACCGTTCTTTATTGAGAACGCGTACGACACGACGCCGTTGACCAACACCGACGCAGAGGGGTTACTATATAGAAACATAACGCGTGCCAACATCTTTGGGCCCAGGCCTATTTGGGTAAGAGTAGACCTCAGAAAGGGCCAACTAACCCTATCAAAGGCCTTTTCCGTGTCACAGGAGAGAAGGAAGGTCGGGATACGGTGACGTTTAGCGTATGCGATTAAGTGGATCCTCTTGGTAGTGTTGTCACGAGCCTCTCGGCCCAGTACAAAACCCACCTGATCGCCGTGTATAATGTTAGGGAGTAGAGGGGAAAGTCGCTCCGATAGGATTTTAGTGAATAATTTCAGATCGACATTTAACAAGGAGATTGGCCTATAGTTGGGGCAAAGGGAATGGTCCTTCCCAGGTTTAGGGATCACTACTATTTGGGCATGCAAGAGGCCTGGGGATGGGCAGAGAGTCTCGTCAATGGCATTGAAGGCCTTCGCAAGTAGAGGTGAGAGCTGGGGTGCAAATATTTTATAAAACCGGGGGGTGAACCCATCAAGACCATTTTTCAATTTTTTAATAGCCAGGAGAAAGTCCGCCTCCGTCAGGGGCGTCTCCAACTCCTCGACCTCTGCAGTCGAAATGGGTGGGAGGGCAGTCTCCTGAACATAAGAGGATATAGCATCCAGGGAACCAGATCCCTGGGCTGGGGACCCTATCCTTTGAGGGGGGAGATTGTATAGAGATTGACCCTCATAAAAATGCCGAAACTCTCCCGCAATCGCCGAGTTATTGTGTGCCTTCCCTCCACCCGAAGAGACAATGAAGGGAATGTGCTTCCTAGCTTGATGTGGTTGAAGCGTGTTTGCCAAGAGCCTACCTCAATTATTAGCTTGGGCATAGTGTGTAAACCGTCCCTTATCTCTGGCCACTAGGGCCCGGTCTGCAAAAATGTGTAAAAGGTCCCGCCGAGCGTTAGCCAAGTCTACTAGTTTAGAGGGTTCCGGGGAATGCTTATGTGAGTCCTCTAGGGCGGTAATCGTGCCAAGGAGACGAGAAATGTCCATGGTCCGAGCCTTCTTAAAGCGGTGGTTCCCCCTTAAAAACAACTTTTTTTTATTCCACTGCTCCCCCACATTCCATCACGATTAATGCTCTTAATATTTTTTTCCTGCTGTACATACCTGGGTACAGCATATTCACCCGTCCATCCGGGTTGCGAGTCCCGCGGGAGTGGGCGTTCCTCACAGGCTGTTGATTGACGTTTTGCCCAAAAACGAGCTCTCCCCCCGTCGCGTAAGCCGCGTCACGATTGGCGAAAGGAGCCGAACGGCCATGCGCATGCGCAGTATAGCGCCGACTCGCCGTTCGGCTCCTTTCGCCAACCGTGACGCGGCTTACGCGATGGGGGGAGAGCTCGTTTTTGGGGAAAACGTCAATCAACAGCCTGTGAGGAACGCCCACTCCCGCGGGACTCGCAACCCGGATGCACGGGTGAAGATGCTGTACTAAGGTATGTACAGCAGGAAAGAAATATTAAGAGCATTAATCGTGATGGAATGTGGGGGGGCAGTGGAATAAAAAAATGTTGTTTTTAAGGGGGAACCACCGCTTTAAGCCGGGACCCATGTTGAATGAACTTGCCTCGAAGAACACACTTCAAGGCTTCCCACTTCGTCAAGGGGTTAGTCTCGTCTTGGGCGTGGTCAGAGTTAAAGTGTGCAATTGTCTGAATGATATCAGCCGTACAGGCTGAATCCGAGAGCAGATTATCATTGAGTCTCCAGGACGACCTGGGTTTGAAGGAAAGGATCTTCCCGAGGGTTAGGTGAACCGGTGTGTGATCAGACCACAGCTTAATACCAATAACGGCCGTCGGTGAAAGGTCAAGCAAGGATTGTGAGACCAGGAGGTAGTCCAATCTACTGTACGAAGAGTGTGCAGGGGAATAATAAGTATAGTCCCTATCCGATGGGTGCAGGACCCTCCACACATCAGTAAGGAAGAGGTCAGACAATAGGGAGCGCAGCTTGGTCAGGGCAGCTAAGGAGAGCGAGGACTTACCTGTAGATGTGTCCATACGGGGAATCAGAGCAGCATTGAAGTCGCCACCCAGGATCATGTTGGTCGTGCTAAATTTCTTCAAGTGGGAGACCACGGAGGAGAAGAACTGCGGCTGGTCCTGGTTGGGAGAATAAACGTTAGTAATAGTATAGATCGTATTTTTGTTTGACAATTTAAGCATAATATATCTCCCCGAGGGGTCAACATAGGTATCCAGAACGTCTGGCATGAATGAGGAGTGGAAGGCTATTGAAACCCCTTTAGACTTAGCCAATGGGTTGGTGCTATGGAACCAAGTGGGGTAGTGCTTACTGTTAATTTTAGGGAGCGAGTCTGATCTAAAATGGATTTCTTGAAGAAGGAGGATCTGGGTGCGAAGTTTATGAAAATGGTATAAAATCTGTCTCCTTTTCTCAGGGACGTCGAGGCCCCGTTAATTCAGGGAGGAAATCTTCAGGGCGGCAGGAGTAGCCATAGGAAATACAAGGAAGGGAATAGAAGGGCGCCAGGGAGAGGCAGGCACACCAAGGGAGGGATTTGGGAGAGAAGGGGGGGTGTGGGCAAGGGGCCCAGAGAGAGAAGACAAGAAAAACCAAGAAAAGAAAAGAGACCGAAAAGAAATATCGTGGCCCCGAGGGCCTCACTAAATTTGTTGCTAGCAACATTCCAGCTGTAGCCATAAAGGCAGCTGAATATCCTAAGTGGGGAAACGCGGTCAGCGCACAGCGAGATGCCCGCAAACACCGCAGGCATAGAGTTAGAGAAACAATAAATAACATTTGAACGACAAATTGAGCATTCTGGGACCCCCCGGGTGGCAGAAAGAAAAAAAAAAAAAAGTATGAAGCACCATCAGACCTGGGGTGATGAAGCCCCTGTCTGTAATCCTATATTCATGCCACCCGGGGGGGCCCAGTCAACAAAACATATACACACCAATTGCAGCCTTGGTATAAAACCAAGGTATCCTCCGGGCAAGGGAGGGGGGAGGGTGAGCAGGGGCTGGGAGAGCCCTCCTAACAGCGAGGGTCAGGGCTGAACCCGGGGGTAAGAGGCCAGAGCAAAAAACTGGGGACAAAAACAAAACATGGGGAGGGTAGACAGTCCTGGATCATATACAGTAAAAGAAACATTACTATGAGAAGGCACTTCAGGAACAGTCAATAGTGCAATGCTCTGACCAATTTCAAACCATAAAGTCCGCCGGGAGACAGTTCAGCCGACCTATCCCCTAAATAAGGGAAAACGGAAGGAGAAAAAAGGGAAAAAATTTAGAGGGCTCTGCCCCTCAATCAGCGGGCGGTGGAGGGGCTTCTGCCCTGGAACGTCTCGGTTTCTTGGCCTGTCTCCTCCACCCGGCGGAGGGTTGGAATCCGGGAGTTGCGGCTTTCAGTGGCCAATCCAGCAGGGGTATCTGCGGCAGTTCAAAGGTACCCAAGAACTTAGGGAGATCTCCAAGGGTTCGGAAGACGGCTGATTTTCCATCATGGGATGCTGAAAGTTGAAAGGGGAAACCCCATCGGTACCTGATTTGTTTAGCTTGTAGTGCTCCGGTCAGGGGTTTCAATGATCTGCGGAGATCCAAAGTCAGTTTGGATACATCTGGTAGAAGGTGGATGCGGACTTCATTAAAATAGATGGATTCCTGTGTGCGAGCAGCCTGCATAATAGCATCCTTGATAGCGTAAAAATGAACTCTGCCAATCACGTTTCTGGGATAATCTGGATTGGGGTTCTTGGGCCCCAGAGCTCTGTGGATCCGATCCAGCTCTATTGGGTCTTCTTTATCCTTCTGCAGCAGTTCATTAAATATACCAATAACCACTGGGGCCAAATCCTTGATTTCAACTGTTTCAGGGAGGCCTCGGACACGTATGTTATTGCGTCTGGCCCTATTCTCCTGTTCGTCCTGGGAGAGCATGAGTTGCTGGATCTGGGCAGTGTGTTCATTCAGGATAACCTCATGAGCCTGCAGCGTGGAGACTGTTTCTTCCACACTATGTTCCACCTCCTCCAATCTATCTGTAACATCCCTCCTGAGCTCAGATATTTCCTGCTTATATGAGCGCTCCATCCTCTGTACACAGGCCTCAAAGTCATGCCTGGTTGGCAGGGCCTTGATGTAGGCCTCAAGATTCCAGCCCCCATAGGAGCGATGGGAATCAGGGGAATGACAAGCTGAGTGGGTCGAGCCCACATCCAACTCAGGAGGAGAGATGGCCCTCTGTCTAGTTCTCATAGCTGAGGAGGAATTCTGGGACGAGGAGCCATGGGAGGCCGAATGTGGCCCTGCAGAACGGGCGCCGCCATCTTGGACGGGAGGGGGTCACGCTGCTCCGGCCGGATTTTATGAAAAAAACGGTTGATTTCTCCGTCACGACCCGGATCGGGGGTATGGTGAGTGTCTCCCCCACCTTTTCTGCCCATTACCGACCTGTGAAGCGGTGTGTGTGCGGTCGAATTGCCGTTCATCAGCGCGGTGTGTGCGGGAGCTCACGAGTCAGCGTCTTACTCCGCCATGCGCCAGGCCACGCCCCCTCGGAATTTATTTAACTTTGGCTGTAACATGACAAAATGCGGAAAAAGTGAAGCGCTGTGAACACATTCCCGGATGCACTCTACAAGTTAGAAATTTGATAATTAAGCATGAGGAATCCTTGGCTGTTGTGGAGTGTCAAAGCTGTGGTAATAGTCCACATAGAAGTTATTAAATAATTGTTTGTGCTTCTAGATGACACTAAGGGGTTTAAAGTGGTTGTAAACCCAGAATATTTTTTTTTTTTAAATAAAAACCTGCAAGACAAAGGCATATTGAGCTAGTATGACTAGCATACTAGCTCATTATGAATTACTTACCTTAGATCGTAGCCCCCAAAACCGTCCTCATCTCCCCCTCCGGCTGCAGACATCACTCCGGAAGGTTACTTCCGAGTATCGGCGCTCTGGCGCTGTGATTGACTGTGATTGACCGGAGCAACGATGACGTCAAGCTCCTAAAGCGCCTCAAAGAAGCTACTTACAAGAATTTTTTGGACGTCCTGCCAGCGCACCACCCCAGTGTGAAAGCACTCAGGCTCTAACACTGGGATTGCAGATAAGGATTTTTCAGGAGCTATTTTTAACGCTAAAGCGCCTGAAAAAATGCCTCCAGTGTGAAAGGGGTCTAATAAACCATCTCCTGTACTATGTCTGTAGTCTCTGATCATCTCCTGTACTATGTCTGCGGTCTCTGACCATCTCCTGTATCATGTCTGCAGTCTCTGACCATCTCCTGTATCATGTCTGCAGTCTCTGACCATCTCCTGTATCATGTCTGTAGTATGTCTGGGGGCTCTTTCTAACAGACTCTCTAACAGAAGCCCTCTCTGTGTCCATCAGAGAGGCCCCCCTCCAGGTCCCAATAAAGTACTCTGCTTCTCTTCCTGTATTTTGTTCATTGTTAAGAGATCATGTAAGGATCCCAGGTTAATGACTTTGTGGGAGAGCATCTCTGTGGTTAATTCATTGCCATAGAGAGATGTGTAAAGGGGAGGAGTTAGTAAAATGACCACCAAAAATATTTCTGCACCCAGGCGCCTGTGTCCCTAGGATCGGCCCTGATCCCCTGCACTGAAAAAGACTCCTGTCAAATTTTTTACTTTTATTGGTATCCCTAATGGGAAGATTCGCCCTCTCTATTTGTCCTGGTGACTATTGTCACTAACACAGAAGACGAGAGCAAAGCCAACATTTTGAATCATCGCCCAAACCAGTGGCGGTGCGTCCATAAGGGCGCACAATGCCGCCCCCTCTCCAGCCACCCCTTCTATGCATAGCATAGCATCCATCCACGGGGTGGTGTTTTTGAAGCACCTGATTAGAGCCATATGCTCTAATAGGCGTCAAAAAAGTGACCTCCAAGCGCCATTCTTTCCTAACATTGAACTGCCTTCCCGACCAAACAGGTGCTCGGGTTTTTTACCTGTCACCTGATAGGCTTCCAATAACAGCACCTGTCGTTTCAGCCAATCGGTAGGAGACGACAGGACAGGAAGAAAAGACAGGAAGAGATGCATGGAGGACACCGATCACCGCTGTCACCCGCTGTCCCACCGAGACAGGATAAGTGCCGGGCAGACAGCGAGCAAGCAGGTAGAGTTACAGTGGTGGCATTCAATGGCACAGTGGCAGCATTTGATGGCACAGTTGTGGCATTCGATGGGCACAGTGACAGCATTTGATGGGCACAGTGACAGCATTTGATGGGCACAGTGGCTGCTATTGATGGGCACACTGGCTGCGTTTGATGGCACAGTGGCTGCGTTTGATGGCAGAGTGGCTGCGATTGATGGTCACAGAGGCTGTGTTTGATGGGCACAGTGAGGGTGCAATTGATGTTTTTTTTCCAGAATTTTTCAGTTTGTTTGCGCCCCACCAAAAAGGGTAAGTGCCGGGCAGACGCAGAGCCAGGGGAGGGGGGTCACACTGGCGGCATTCTATGTCAAAGTGATAGCATTCGATGGCACAGTGGCAGCAGTTGATGGCACAGTGGCAGCAGTTGATGGGCACAGTGGCAGCAGTTGATGGCACAATGGCAGCATTTGATGGGTACAGTGACAGCATTTAATGGGCACAGTGGCAGTGTTTAATGGCACAGTGGAGGCATTTTATGGGCACAGTGGCTGCATTTGATGGGCACAGTGGCAGCATGTGATTACACAGTGGCAGCACTTGATAGGCACAGTGGCTGCATTTAACAGCACAGTGGCTGCATTTGACAGCACAGTGGCAGAATTTGATGGCACAGTGGCAGAATTTGATGGCACAGTGGCAGCATTTGATGGCACAGTGGCAGCATTTGATGGCACAGTGGCTGCGTTTGATGGCACAATGGCTGCAATTGATGGGCACAGTGAGGCTGCGATTGATGGGTTTTTTTTTTCGAATTTTTCAGTTTGTTTGCGCCTCCTCCCAAAAAATTTGAGCACCAGTCGCCACTGGCCTGAACAGAAATACTGGAAAAATCATTCAATGGGACAGCTTTTCCACTGACAACGGTCTAAGAAAATATTTTCCTGTTTTTAAAGTAGAGATTTATTCTCACTTCTTGTTGTGTCCACAGGTATTGAAACAATACATATTTTGTCCCCAAAAAACTTACAAAAAAAAACAAAGTTGGCTTTAGATATGCTTTAACAGCCTAGTACAGCAGGGTTCCTTCAGAAATTCTTAGGGGTTCTTTGAGCAATGAGCAACTTCTTTTTGTCAGATAGGTACCCACTGACAACAATGATGTTTTTAACTATCTGCAAGGTGGGATTCCTCCCAATGACCATCACACTAATGTACTGGGTGCAGATACAGTAATTATTGCCAGAGGTTCCCTAAACCCAGAAATCTATTTCAAGAATTCTCCTTGTTTTAAAAGGTTAAAAAAGCAGTAGCTAAATGGGACTATTAAAATGTTTTTATCTTTAAGACATATAATTCTTGACTTGTCTCCAATATTGCACCAGGGCCCTTTGGCCTAATGGAAAAACAATCACCACACATACATATTACGGTACAGGTATTAGTAGGCTGCCAACTTAAGAAGGGAAACCACAAGTAAATGTCAACCTGTCTTACTGCAGATCAGTGCATGGGTTAATCATATGTGATGAAAGTTTAATCAGATTCCCTGCTATTACTGTATCAGCGAAAAGAATCAGCATTATTGTCTCTTGTCTTGTTCCTTTGATGTACATGTAGCTGATGCTGCTGTGCTCAACCCCCACTGCAATGCTCCTGCTGAACTGAGCTAAAAGGAAGATGAAACTTTTCTGAGCCAAAATCACTACTAGAATTTATTCATCCTTTTCCATCCGATGTACAAATGTGATAAGATGTGTATGTATTGTAATACATACATTAAATGGAAGTGACCTGACACAAACACTATATAAAACACATGGCGGCCTTCACCCCTAATTTGGTAGATAAAAAGGAAGAGTTTATGGGACTTTGAATGCAGGATTGCCATGTCAAGTAAAAATAATAACATAAAAATGAAGTTACAGTACATGATTTATTTATTACAATCTAGAATTCATATCAGATATTTTGTATCAAAAAGATAGGTAGTCACAAGACTTAGGCCTCGTATACACGGCCGAGGAACTCGACGTGCCAAACACGTCGAGTTCCTCGGCGAGTTCAGCCCTGAAGCCGCCGAGGAGCTCGGCGGGCCGAGTTCTCCCATAGAACAACGAGAAAATAGAGAACATGTTCTCTATTTTCTCGACGAGTTCCTCGGCGGCTCCATCGGGCCGAAAGTGTACACACGACAGAGTTTCTCGGCAGAATCCGGCTCTGACCGAGTTTCTCGCTGAATTCTGCCGAGAAACTCTGTCGTGTGTACGAGGCCTAACACTGAACATTCCTTTCATAGCATGCAATACAAATAGAAAATAGACATGGCAAATACATATTGTAAAATAGCCCGATTGAAAAACATATGTAATAGAAACAAGTAGCTGATGGTATTTATTGGCACTCAACACGTTTCTTGGCATTACAGCCATTCATCAGGAGTAGGGATGAGCTTCGTATTCGAGTCGAACTCACGTTCGACTCGAACATCATATGTTCGATCATTCGTCGAATTACGAAAGTTTTGGGCCGTTCGCGCCAAATTCGAGTGGCATGTCACGGCCGAAAATTCATTGCTGCATCGCAGTGCATTGCTGGCTGATGATTGGCCAAACATGCACTATGACCCGCATGCTTGGCCAATCACAGCGCGCAAAAAACGGAGAGCCATAATTGGCCAAAGCCAGGGTGGCTTTGGCCAATTATGGCTCAGGGGGTTTAGTACACGCCCCACACTATATAATGCTGCCTGGAAGTCGGCCTTGTGTAGTGTGTTGGTGGTTTACAGAGAGAGAGAGAGAGAATGTCATTTTTTGGAGTTAGATGGAGCAGGCAGGCAGGCAGGCTAGTCAGTTAGAGTTACAGTGTGTAGAGGATATATATGCATCCCAGGTGTTGTATATATATTTATACACTGTATTGAGTTTAGCTAGATCCGCTCTTCCTAATTTACTGACAGGCAGGCAGGTGATTGTACTATCTGCAGTATTTTCATGTGGTGTACTGTCTGTGTCCTCTGCACAGTGTCCACCTAAAGCTACGTCAATAGGTTTGCTGGTGTTTCTCATATTAATTCCTAAAGGCAGTAGAGCTGCACGATTCTGGGAAAAATGAGAATCACAATTCTTTTGCTTAGAATGAAGATCACGATTCTCTCACGATTCTCCAAAAAATGCATGGTGCTTTTGTTAGCATGCATTTTTGTGATTTTTTTTTATTTACACACACAGAGTATGTGCCTTGCTGCAGAACAGCCTATTAATTTGAGAATGCACTGCCTGCCACCCCTCAATAGCACCAAAGTGCATGGGCCCTTTTTTAGATTATTTTTTTAATGCCGCTGCATCAAAATGCATGGTGCTTTTGTTAGCATGCATTTTTATTTTTGTGTTTTTTTTTTTTACTTACACACATTGGCCCGGATTCACAAAGCACTTACGCCGACGTATCTCGAGATACGCCGCGTAAGTGTAAGTATGTGCCATCGTATCTATGCGCTGTTCCCATAAACTGAGATACGCCTGAAAATAGGCTTCATCCGACCGAGGTAACTTTCCTACACCGGCGTATCGTGGGCGCATATTTACGCTGGGCGCATTTGCCGCTCCCATTGATTTTCTATGCACATATGAAAATGAAGGAGATACGCCGATTCATGAACGTACTTGCGCCCGGCGCATAATATACGCGGTTTGCGTAAGTCATACGTCCGGCGTTAAGTTATTCCCCATATAGGAGGCGCAACACATGCACAGGTATGGACCAGGGAACACAAGCCATCGTATCTTTTGTCGTTTACGTTGTACGTGAATATGACTAGGCGTAGGTTACGTTCACGTCGTAGGCAGTGATCCGGCGTATCTTAGGGAGTAGTTTCGACGTGATTCTGCGCATGCGCACTGGGATGCGGCCACGGGACGGCGCATGCGCAGTTCATTTTAAGTACTTCTATGGCACTTGCCCCATCATTTGCATGGGGTCACGCCTCGTTAGCATGGCTCACGCCCACTTCCACCTACGCTGGCTTACGCCGAGGAAACCCAGCGTATCTTTAAGAGCGAGTGGGAGCAAGTGCTTTGTGAATCCAGTGCTTGCCTCTGTGCGCTGTGTCGGCGTAGCGTATATTAGATACGCTACGGTGGCATAAATATGTGCCGATGTATGTGAATCCGGGCCATTATATATATAAAAAATCACAAAAAAAATGCATGCTAACAAAAGCACCATGTATTTTGATGCAGCGGCATTAAAAAATAAAATTAAAAAAAGGCCCATGTACTTTGGTGCTATTGAGGGGTGGCAGGCAGTTCATTCTCAAATTAATAGGCTGTTCTGCAGCAAGGCACATACTCTGATGCAAATAGATTAATTAAAATGTGTAAAAATGTGTAACAATGGTGTAGCAAAATGTCTATGGGCCAGATTCACAAAGGTTAGCGGATCTTTAGATCCGTGTAACCTATGTGAATTAAGATCCGCCCTCGCAAGTTTGTGAGGAAAGTGTCAAATTCACAACACACTTACCTCCAAACTTGCGACGGCGGATCCTAACTCCCCCAGCGGAATTCAAATTCCGCGGCTAGGGGAGTGTCATATTTAAATCAGGCGCGCTCCCGCGCCGATTTAAATACGCATGCGTCGTCCGGGGAATTTCCCGGCGTGCATTGCTCCCACTGACGTCAATAGGACGTCAGTGGTTGCGACGTGAGCGGGACTTGCGACGCGCGTGTTCGTGAATCGGCGTACGCAAACGACGTAGGAAATTTCAAAATCGACGCGGGAACGACGGCCATACTTAACAATACTTACCCCTGCTTTTAGAAAGGGTAAGTATACGACAGAAAACCGCTACGGAAACGACGTAAGAACACAGCGTCGGGTCCGCGTACGTTCGTGAATTTCGCGTATCTCGCTGATTTACATATTATTCAGTGTAAATCAGCGGGAACGCCCCCGGCGCCATTTTTAAATCAAAAAAAAGATCCGACAGTGTAACACAGTGTGACACTGTCGGATCTCAGCCCTATCTATGCGTAACTGATTCTATGAATCAGGTGCATAGATAGGACCAGAAAAAATCCGAGATACGATGGTGTATCTGAGATACTCCATCGTATCTCTTTTGTGAATCTGGCCCTATGTGTTCCCACAAGGAGACTACGTAGGGGTGTGTAGAGTGAAACCAAGCAGAGGGAGGAAAAAACATACCAAAAAAATAGTTACTGAGCTCCCGGCGAAAGGGGTGACCAGTTTGTGGGATCGTTGTGTGATTCCTTGTGATTGACTCAAGCAAATGAACCATCGGTCACTCCAAGGCTACTCTATACTCCCATTCGCAGGCAGGGCCCCATCAACGTCATGCCTGACTGGCCACTCCGCACAAGGGAGGCGGGGAGAGGATACCCAGCTGCAGGTGGTGAAGTCATCAGCAGTGGGTTCCCGCCCATTTCGTACGTGGCCAGGGATATAAAAAGACGCCAAATCGACGTGGATGATGCCGCTAATGCGGCATGACATCGATGCGCAGGAGGCCAGGCCCCGCTCCCACCATGGGTGGGAAAGAGGGACGGGCTACTGCACATCTCAACCCTGGAGTCAGAGAAAATATCCAACCCCCCTCAGGCCCAGGCTAAACCTGACAAGTAGTGTTGAGCAGAATATGCCATATTCGATTTCGCGATATATCTCGAATATATATTCGAATATTCGAGATATATTCGCTAAATTCGAATATTCGTGATATTTTATCGAAATTAAATGATTGCGATTTTTCGCTATTGCGAATGCGAAAATAATTGCGATTTTTTTTTTGATAACTGCGGTAGGAGCGCTCTGATTGGCTCAGAATATTCGTGATATTTTATCGAAATATCGCAACATGCGAATGCGATATTTATTGCGCAATTTCGAGATATGCTGGAGGAGCGCTCTGATTGGCTAAGAATATTCGTGATATTTTATCGAAATATCGCAACATGCGAATGCGATATTTATTGCGCAATTTCGAGATATGCTGGAGGAGCGCTCTGATTGGCTCAGAATGTTCGTGATATTTTATCGAAATATCGCAACATGCGAATGCGATATTTATTGCGCAATTTCGAGATATGCTGGAGGAGCGCTCCGATTGGCTCAGAATATTTGTGATATTTTATCGAAATATCGCAACATGCGAATGCGATATTTATTGCGCAATTTCGAGAAATGCTGTAGGAGCGCTCTGATTGGCTCACTCTGAAATCGAATATTCGAGATATTTTAACGCAATTTCACAAAATGCGAATGCGAAATTGATTGCAGATATTTCGAAAACTGCTGTAGCAGCACTCTGAAATCGAATATTTATGATATTTTAGTCAAAAAACATATTGCGATTGCGATTTTTCGATCGCGCATGCGCAATCGCGTGAACAACACGCGACCATTTCCTGGAGCCTTGCCAGTTTCCAACTTATGATCGCAACGCAATCGCAGAGCAAGATGGTTGGAAGCAATTTCACTGCATCTGAGGAAAAGATGCTGATTTGTGTAAGTATTTTGACCACTGTTATTTCATTATCTTCAACTGCATTTTAGTCTAGTTTAAAAGTTAGTATATATGATCAGATATTAGTATTTCACAAAAAATGTGTCTCCTGCTTTTACAAAACTACAAGTCCCAGCATGCCTGGACAGCTGCAGACACCCTGGTTGGCAAATGTGTATTTAGGCACTTTTCCTTGTTATTTAGCATAATGAATTTAACATTTTTTTGGACATAGGACGTATGCGAACGTCCTGACTTCAGTGTCCTCAAGGCCCAAGGACGTTCGAATACATATTGCCCTTTAGATGTTGCAGAACTACAACTTCCAGCATGCCTGGGAATGCTGGCACTTCTAGTATTGTAAGTTCTGCAGGCCCCCATTTTTCAGGCCTTTATGCACGGGTCTCTAAACTGTGGCACCCTAGATGCAGCAAAAGTAAAATTCTTAGCATGCACTGACAGACCGTGGCTGATGGGAGTAGTAGTTTTGCAACAGCTGGAGGTGGACTGGTCTTGAAACCCAGAGTTAGGTAACAAACCCGTAGTGTTTTGCAACCATTCTGCCTCCAGCTGTTTTTTTTCTGTTGAAAAGCCTGTGGCGTGCAAAACACAACCCAAAAACTCCACCCGGTGCAGTGAAAAATGTGCACACACCTAAAGAGTGACATCACAAAAAACTGCGACGGGTACATACGTCAGTGGTCCTCCGAAAAGGTCCCGTCTCTGACCCCCCGGGGCGTTAGGCTCCTGACAGGGAAAAGAGTTAGCAACGCATATCTCCCCTATACGTGTATCCTGTGTTGTTAATAATATATTCATAATTATGCAAATGATAATGGCTGCTATATTTATGCAAAAAAGGTGGCGACCGAAATGGCAGGATATAAAATCTGTCATGTTACCCCTGTCATTGATTAATAAGGCGAGAATGCTTCCAATTGTTGAATAGCATACATTTACGTCATATATCCATAAGGCTGTCAACAGAAGTATTACAATATACTTTGTTCTTCATCTTGCAGAAGTTCCTGGAAACAGGGTACGACCTGCTCCGCAGGCAGCCAGACAAAAGGGCTGTGGTCAGCGCCCTAATCACTGACTTCGGCGGCCAACACGACCACAAGGCAATAGTCAAGAAGTGGTCTGACCTGAAGAGGCGCCAAATGGATCAGGTCAGACGTCTTCGGGCTAGATATCATCCAGGTAAGTTATTGTTGACAGTTATGTTTTTTTTTTCAAAAGTGTATTTTGTGCGTGAACTCGAAAGAGAGAGGAGCCGGCCTGCAGGAGTTGGGAGGCCTTCCCCAGAGGCAATCTGCCATCTTTCTCCATGCCCCGGGTGGCAATGGCGGGTGTGAGGGGGTCCTCCCAACCCAACCTCGCATAGCACACCCACCGGGGGCGGGGCTGAGACCACCAAACTCAATTCACATGTAGCCGAGAGCGGGATCCGAACCCCTAGCTGCAGAGGTGAATCACTTGTCAGCGCAGTGGCAATCGCGTGGAGCCACCGCAGCTCCTTTGGTGACAGTTATGTAAGGTCATATGTAATTCATGTAAGGTCAGATGTTGTTAACCAAGATGCCATGTTGTGCTAACATATATCACCAGCAGCCAAGGTATTCATAGTACTGTTGAAAAAAGACATGGGACAGCAGACAGGAACACAGAAGTTATGTGGGAACATACTTTTCCCATTGCTTTGCATGGGACTTTAAAGAAAAACCCCGACCATGGCAAATGGGGGTGGGTAAGGGTTAAACCACCTATCCTATGTTTGTGGCTGACATATAAGTAACCTGTGTGCCAAGTTTCATGTAAATATCTTTAGCCGTTTGTACGTGATGCTGGAACATACATACATACATACATACATACATGCACACACACGTTGAGTTTTATATATATAGATTCCCACTAAATTCCTGTGTTAGGCGTGGGGTTGTTATAGTAATCCCGTGTGCTCCATCAGGCCCTTTTTTTAACATGAGATCGTCTGAACAAAACAAAGGAGACAAAAACAGCTCATTTTAACATGGTGGCATCCCAGCTCACGCTCAGTCCCCTGTAGTGCCCACAAGACCCTTTAATATAACATTGTCCCATTGGTTAACTGTCTATATAAATCAATTTGTATTCATATACAATACAGCAGAGTACACAGAATTTGCATACGTCATTAGAAAACATTTTTATAATATATGAACATTGTGTTATTATAGGTGCTCCAATACCAGTTGTGCGCGCCAAGCGCAGAAGGCGCCAGGCCGATGAGGAGGAGGAGGAGGATGCGGCAGAGGAGGAGATGGATGAGGAGGAGCAGCCAGGGCCCTCCCACTCCCCAACCCCAGCTCCTGTTGAGGAGCAAGCTGAGGAGCTTCCCCCCCCCCCCACCCCAACTTCTCAAGCAGACGAGCAGGAGGAAGACAGCGGTCCTGTGAGCCTCGTTCAGGAAGGTAAATATGTGCACATTGATTAATAACATTTCAACAATAAAATGTAGATATAAAAATGGACAACATATAAAGCGCACCTGTCAGATTGTAGAACCATAATATGGTATTTATGCTAGAAGTATACAGGTAGTGCATAATTATTAGGCAAGTTGTATTTTTGAGGATTCATTTTATTATTGAACAACAACCATGTTCTCAATGAACCCCAAAAACTCATTAAAGCGGGAGTTCACCCATTTGTAAAAAAAAAAATCTTCTCCCCTTAGCTTCCTGCTCGTTTTTACTAGGGGAATCGGCTATTTATTTTAAAATATGATCCGTACTTACCCGTTTTCGAGCTGCATCTTCTTCCGTCGCTTCCGGGTATGGGTCTTCGGGAGCGGGCGTTCCTTCTTGAGTGACAGCCTTCCGAGAGGCTTCCGACGGTCGCATCCATCGCGTCACTCGTAGCCGAAAGAAGCCGAACGTCGGTGCGGCTCTATACTGCGCCTGCGCACCGACGTTCGGCTTCTTTCGGAAAATCGTGACGCGATGGATGCGACCGTCGGAAGCCTCTCGGAAGCCTGTCAATCAAGAAGGAACGCCCATTCCCGAAGCCCATACCCGGAAGCGACGGAGAGGATGCATCTCGTAAACGGGTAAGTACTGCACATATTTTAAAATAAATAGCCGATTCCCCTAGTAAAAACGAGCAGGAATCTAAGGGGGAAAAGTGCCCTCTAAGGGTGAACCCCCGCTTTAATATCAAAGCTGAATATTTTTGGAAGTAGTTTTTAGTTTGTTTTTAATGTTAGTTATTTTCGGGGGATATCTGTGTGTGCAGGTGACTACTATTACTGTGCAGAATTATTAGGCAACTTAACAAAAAAATAAATAGATACCCATTTCAATGATTTATTTTTAACAGTGAAACCAATATAACATCTCAACATTCACAAATACACATTTCTGACATTTAAAAACAAAACAAAAACAAATCAGTGACCAATATAGCCACCTTTCTTTGCAAGGACACTCAAAAGCCTGACATCCATGGATTCTGTCAGTGTTTTGATCTGTTCACCATCAACATTGCGTGCAGCAGCAACCACAGCCTCCCAGACACTGTTCAGAGAGGTGTACTGTTTTCCCTCCTTGTAAATCCCACATTTGATGATGGACCACAGGTTCTCAATGGGGTTCAGATCAGGTGAACAAGGAGGCCATGTCATTACTTTTTTTTATTTAATACCCTTTCTTGCCAGCCACGCTGTGGAGTACTTTGACACGTGTGATGGAGCATTGTCCTGCATGAAAATCATGTTTTTCTTGAAGGATGGTGACTTCTTCCTGTACCACTGCTTGAAGAAGGTCTCTTCCATAATCTGGCAGTAGGACTGGGAGTTGAGCTTGACTCCATCCTCAATCCGAAAAGGCCCCACAAGCTCATCTTTGATGATACCAGCCCAAACCAGTACTCCACCACCACCTTGCTGGCGTCTGAGTCGGACTGGAGCTCCCTGCCCTTTACCAATCCAGCCACGGGCTCTTCCATCTGGCCCATCAAGACTCACTCTCATTTCAGCAGTCCATAAAACCTTAGAAAAATCTTTCTTGAGATATTTATTGGCACAGTCTTGACGTTGCAGCTTGTGTGTCTTGTTCAGTGGTCGTCGTCTTTCAGCCTTTCTTACCTTGGCCATGTCTCTGGGTATTGCACACCTTGTGCTTTTGGGCACCCCAGTGATGTTGCAGCTCTGAAATATGGCCAATCTGGTGGCAAGTGGCATCTTGGCAGCTGCACGCTTAACTTTTCGCAGTTCATGGGCAGTTATTTTGCACCTTTGTTTTTCCACACGCTTCTTTTGTTTGATGATCACGCTTCAGAAGCTTTGCAATTTTAAGAGTGCTGCATCCCTCTGCTAGATATCTCTCTATTTTGGACTTTTCAGAGTCTGTCAAGTCCTTCTTTTGGCCCATTTTGCCAAAGAAAAGGAAATTGACTAATAATTATGCACACCTGATATAGAGTGTTGATGTCATTAGACCACACACCTTCTCATTACAGAGATGTACATTACCTAATATGCCTAATCGGTAGTAGGCTTTCGAGCCTATACAGCTTGGAGTAAGACAACATGCATAAAGAGGATGATGTGGTCCAAATACTCATTTGCCTAATAATTCTGCACTCCCGGGATGTGTTAGACACATAACAAGTGTATACACATGATAATGATTGATTAATAAGCAAAAAAAAATTTTATTTATTTGGTAACGTTCTTTGAAATCCAAATGTTTTTTTATTATATCCTAACAGCATCAAGAGATATGATAAGGCAGAACAGACTCATCAAAAAAAACCACCAGAGGATCCTGCAAAACCAACGCAAGATCCGCTACCTGACGCAACAAAATGCTCTGCTAGAGCAGCAGCAATCCGAACATATTGCGGAAATGGAACGGATTCAGAAACGCATTCAGAGTTATATCTGAATTTATTTTTTTATTAAAAAATCTTATTTTTTGGAAATGTTTCATTTCTTTTTGAGATAGATTTGTAGGTTTTTCAACACATCTAACTTCACATCAAACAAATCAACATCAACACATTTAACTTCATAATAAGCAAAAACATTTTATACTATTATTTTATTTAACAGTAACCTAGGACAAACTAAAGCACACGACACAGACACGACGAACACAAAATAAACTGTTGAAAAATGAACATAACAAAAGCAACAATATATATATATATACAAAGAGAGAGAGAGGGAGAGCAAGAAAGAGAGAGAGAATGCAGATGAGCTCTTGAAGACAGCCCAATGGTTGCAGTATAAATGCCGCAAAACAGGGTTTAACATAAGGTTCATTGTTATAGTTACACTTGCTGTTTAGATCCGGTCTGGTAGCTTGTAGCGGAAGCTGTTGGTGGATCCGCTGTGCCAGAGAGGTCATGAAGCTTTACTCAGCATGGAGGCAGCAGCAGTAGTATTAAAATATAATATAACTAGACAATGCATTTCCTGAGGAAAATGCGAGTGGGAATGCTGAATAGCTTAATTGCTGAGCCCCTTGCCAAAGACATTCACCATAACCACTACACTATCTTTAGGACACACAGCTTCTTTCTCTATCTGCAAAGTATAGAGTATGCTGACTTCCTGGTCGCCCCTCCCCCCTCAATAGGTTTCCCCTCCCCCCCAGGTCAGTGAGGAGGAATATTGCACTGAGGTCAGGAAAGTTATTTATGGAAAGAAATAACATTACAAACGCTTTTAATTCACAGATCTAATACATGATTTAAGCCTCCAAACAAAGCTTAATAAATCCTCAACCGTACATGCGATCGATACAACGACTACACCGTTTGAAATACACGGCCCTTGTAAACGCATCGATATGAAATTTATGTTGATAAACTTAAAAATGTGGCCATGTCTGCGATTTAGAAAAGAGCGTCTTTGTGAGTTCTGCAGCAACATTTTTTAGATAATTTAACATGAGAGTCTATGAGACATAATTTCTGGCTGTTGCTCCAATAACTAAAACTAAAATACGTATCGCAGAATTGATCACATTGCCAGAAACCAGACAAGCATAGCTACGTTTTGATATAAAAATTGTGTATGAAAAGTAGATCTTGTGGGCGTGAGAGCAATTTGTTTCCCCTTTTTCTAAAGATATTTTTAATTACAAAGATCTCCAATGTTAAGGTCACATGACAGACTCTAAATCCCCTCCATAGGATTACATTATAACCGATTGCATTTTTGTGAAAAATTCGCCAAACGTAAATTGCGTTTTCACCAAAAAATTGTAAACGATAACGATCTGAAAAGTCATAGCCGGATAGCTAAATATTTTGTGACCGCTTTAAAGTTTGTTTAGTGTCTGTAAGTGAAAGTATGAAGTAGCTGAAACTTTTGGCAGGGCATGTGAATTCAAAGGGGAAAAGGATGTTCTCATTGACTTCAATGTTAAAAAAAAGGGTCTAAAAGCTTAAAATTTATAAAAGTGTAAATAGTCGAAAAAAACTTGAAGAAGTCCCATCATTAGCTGAACGAGACGAACATTTTTACAGTTGAATGGTCTCAATAGCTGAAAGTAGGCCGAAGTTACGCAGAACCAAAAAACGTAAGGAATAATACGATTACTAAATTTACGGATATCAATACTGGAAATGTTTATTAAAGCATTCACACTAATTAAGATTAATAAATTTACGGGTATCCATACTGGGAATGCTTATTAAAGCATTCCCACTAAGTATCACACAGGCAGGATTTACAAGCAGTAGTGGTAATAGTACTAGATAGCATAAAAACACTTGGGCAATACTTTACAGCATCAGTAGTGGTCATAGTAGTCAATAGTTTACCAAAAAATTGGGACACAGGTGTCTTGACAGAGCTGTAATAGTAGTAGTAGACATTGACAATACAGTGTCAAATCACTCGGGCAAGAGGTGCCATGATGAACAGCAGCAGCAGCATCAGTAGTGGTAATAGTAGTATAGAGTGGCAAATAACTAGTGACATAGGTGTCTTGATTGAGCAGTAGTAGTAGTAGTAGACATTGACAATACAGAGTCATATCACTTGGGCAGGAGGTGCCATGATGAACAGCAGTGGTAATAGGAGTATATAGAGTGTGAAATAACTGCTGACATAGGTGTCTTGACTGGGCAGCAGCAGCAGCAGAAGCAGCAGTAGTAGTATTAGCAGTAGTAGTTGATACAGAGTCATATCACTTGGGCAGGAGGTGCCATGATGAACAGCAGTGTTAATAAGAGTATATAGGGTGTGAAATAACTGCTGACATAGGTGTCTTGACTGGGCAGCAGCAGCAGCAGCAGAAGCAGCAGTAGTAGTATTAGCAGTAGTAGTTGATACAGAGTCATATCACTTGGGCAGGAGGTGCCATGATGAACAGCAGTGTTAATAAGAGTATATAGAGTGTGAAATAACTGCTGACATAGGTGTATTGACTGGGCAGCAGAAGCAGCAGTAGTAGTATTAGCAGTAGTAGTTGATACAGAGTCATATCACTTGGGCAGGAGGTGCCATGATGAACAGCAGTGGTAATAAGAGTATACAGAGTGTGAAATAACTGCTGACATAGGTGTCTTGACTGGGCAGCAGAAGCAGCAGTAGTAGTATTAGCAGTAGTAGTTGATACAGAGTCATATCACTTGGGCAGGAGGTGCCATGATGAACAGCAGTGGTAATAAGAGTATACAGAGTGTGAAATAACTGCTGACATAGGTGTCTTGACTGAGCAGCAGAAGCAGCAGTAGTAGTATTAGCAGTAGTAGTTGATACAGAGTCATATCACTTGGGCAGGAGGTGCCATGATGAACAGCAGTGGTAATAAGAGTATACAGAGTGTGAAATAACTGCTGACATAGGTGTCTTGACTGGGCAGCAGAAGCAGCAGTAGTAGTATTAGCAGTAGTAGTTGATACAGAGTCATATCATTTGGGCAGGAGGTGCCATGATGAACAGCAGTGGTAATAAGAGTATACAGAGTGTGAAATAACTGCTGACATAGGTGTCTTGACTGAGCAGCAGCAGTAGTAGTATTAACAGTAGTAGTTGATACAGAGTCATATCACTTGGGCAGGAGGTGCCATGATGAACAGCAGTGTTAATAAGAGTATATAGAGTGTGAAATAACTGCTGACATAGGTGTCTTGACTGGGCAGCAGAAGCAGCAGTAGTAGTATTAGCAGTAGTAGTTGATACAGAGTCATATCACTTGGGCAGGAGGTGCCATGATGAACAGCAGTGTTAATAAGAGTATATAGAGTGTGAAATAACTGCTGACATAGGTGTCTTGACTGGGCAGCAGAAGCAGCAGTAGTAGTATTAGCAGTAGTAGTTGATACAGAGTCATATCACTTGGGCAGGAGGTGCCATGATGAACAGCAGTGTTAATAAGAGTATATAGGGTGTGAAATAACTGCTGACATAGGTGTCTTGACTGATCCAGAGGAGTCATGGGAGAAAATCATGTGGTCAGATGAGACCATAATATAACTTTTTGATCATAATTTCACTAACCGTGTTCGGAGGAAGAATAATGATGAGTACCATGCCAAGAACGCCATCCCTAATGTGAAGCATGGGGGTGGTATCATCTTTTTTTTTGGTGGTGTTTTTCTGCACATGGGACAGGGTGACTGCACTGTATTAAGGAGAAGATGACCGTGGCCATGTATTGCGAGATTTTGGGCAACAACCTCCTTCCCTGAGTTAGAGCTTTGAAGATGGGTCGAGGCTGGGTCTTCCAACATGACAATGACCCAAAGCACACAGCCAGGATAACCAAGGATTGGCTCTGTAAGGAGCATATCAAGGTTCTGGCGTGGCCTAGCCAGTCTCCAGACCTAAACCCAATAGAGAATCTTTGGAGGGAGCTCAAACTCTGTGTTTCTCAGCGAGAGCCCAGAAACCTGACTGATGTAGAGAAGATCTGTGTGGAGGAGTGGGCCAAAATCCCTCCTCCAGTGTGTGCAAAGCTGGTGTAAAACTACAAGAAAGGTTTGACCGCTGTAATTGCAAAGAAAGCCTACTGTACCAAATATTAACATTGATTTTCTCAGATGTTAAAATAGTTATATTCAGCACTGTAAATACATCAGGTCCGGGGGCTCCATCAGGGAATGCATGACAAGGGACCCTTCAGCGCCCTGAACCGACGACGGGTGCCAGAAAGTCACCGCCGATCCAGGACTCATTCATCTTTATGAATGTGAGTCTGTCCACGGAGTCTGTGGACAGACGGGTCCTCTTGTCCGTGACCACCCCACCTGCCGCGCTGAATGTCCGCTCAGATAGTACGCTGGAGGGGGGGCAAGACAATAACTCCAGCGCATACTGAGCGAGCTCGCGGCAGGTGTCCAATCTGGCAACCCAGTACTCCATGGGGTCGTCGGTGCTCATACTGTCAGAAGCACCGACGGACGCCATGTAGTCTGCCACCATGTGGGCCAGCCGCTGGTGGTGACTGCTGCTGCTGCTGGTGCTGGTACTGGGTCGCTCGGTTTGGAAGAACATCCTCATCTCATCCATTAGGTCCCCTGCTCGGCTGCTGCTGGGTGCAGCCACCTGCTGGGTGAGATGAGGGGGGACAACTGGAGGCCGGGGAGTTGCCTGCTCCAACCGGCTGACAATGCCTGCCTGCAGTTCCTCCATCCGGTGCTGCCTCCGGCTGGCTGGGATGAACTGCTCCAGTTTCCCCTTGCACCTGGGATCCAAAAGGGTGGCCATCCAGAAATCATCCCTCGCCTTGATGGTCTTAACCCGGGGGTCCCTCCTGAGGCATCTCAGCATGTGGGCAGCCATGGGGAAGAGCACAGCCCGCTGTGACTCCTCACTGCTGGCCAGGTGAATGAGGTCCGACTCTTCATCCCTGAGGCGCTGCTGGTCACGCTCAGAGATGCCCAACCCCCGGACTATCGGTGCCCCCAACACCGGCTCTCCCTCCTGACCAGGCCCTGACTCCGGGACGTCACCAGCAACCACCTCCTCCTCATCATCATCATCCTCCTCCTCCTCCTCGTCCTGGCCCTGGTCTCGGTGGAGCATTGCTGACTCCTCCTGCTCCACCAAGGCACTCTCCCCAGCTTCGAGCAGGCGATCTAGTGTCCTCTCCAGCATGAACACTATTGGCAGCACGCTATTGAGGCCGACGTGCTCACTGCTGACCATCTTGGTCGCCTGCTCGAAGGAGGACAACACTTGGCAGACCTGCTTTATCTGCCCCCACTCCGCACAGGCGATGAAAGGGAGTTGTGGTGAAGCCCTCTCAGTGCGTAGTTCCATCAGGTACTCCCTCACCGCCCTTTGCTGCTCCCACAACCTCTTCAGCATGTGGAGGGTGGAGTTCCACCGCGTCACACTGTCCACAATCAGCCTGTGAAGGGGCAGACTGTACTTCCGCTGCAACTCGGACAGGGACGCGGTAGCGGTTGGGGAGCGTCTGAAGTGGCTGGCAATCCTACGCGCCTTTGCCACAATGTCACTCAACCCGGGATAAGTGCGCAGGAACTTCTGCACCACCAGGTTGAGGACATGTGCCAGACAGGGCACGTGGGTCAGACTGCCAGCACTGAGGGCGGCGAGTAGGTTGCTGCCGTTATCGCAGACAACCATACCTGCCTGGAGCCTTCGGGGTGTCAGCCACTTCTGGACCTGAGCCTGAAGTGCTTTCAGCACTTCTTCTCCAGTGTGTCTCCGGTCCCCTAAACTAACAAGCTGGAGCACGGCCTGACAGCGCACGTGCCCCACACTTGAGTAGCTACGGGGGCGCTTGCTGGGAGGCTCAGCAGCTGCGGAGACAGTGGCTTGAGGGAGACCAGCAGTTCTCCCCTGGACACCCCGGGGCGGCACCACAAGATCGGTTGCCGCCGATCCCTCACCGACGCCTCGGAGGGAAACCCAATGGGCCGTGAAGCTGATGTAGCGCCCCTGCCCATGCCTGCTGGTCCAGCCATCCATTGTCAGATGAACCCTGTCGCTGACAGCGTGATCCAGCGACAGGGTTACATTCTGCACAATGTGCTGGTGTAGGGCAGGGACACCAGTCCTGGCAAAGAAATGGCGGCTGGGGACACGCCATTGGGGTTGGGCCTGCTCCAACATCTGCCTGAAGGGGTTGCTGTCAACTATGTTGAAGGGCAGCAGATGTTGGGCAATAACCCTTGCCAGGAGCCCATTGAGGGAACGCACACGTCGGTCTCCAGGGGGGAAGGGAGTGGTGCGGTCAAAGGCGTCTGAAATTGACGCCTGGCGCCGGACGGCAGTGCGGGACACAGACGCGGAGGGTGCTGTGGAAGTAGAGGTCTGGCTGCCGGTACCAGTACCTCTACTAGAGGGAGCGGGGGGCATGACCTGCTGGAAAGAGATGAAGATGTGGCAGGGGCTGCTGTACCCTGCTCACTTGTGGAGGTGGCGCTGCTACCACCACCACGCTTCATCTCGTCAAACACCGCCCAGTGGTTTATCCTCAGGTGCTGGTTCAGGGCTGTGGTACCCACCCGAGCCAAACACTTCCCTCTCTTCACCCTCACTTTACAAATCCGGCAGATGGCCACGGTAGGGTTGTCTGCCACCAGGGTAAAGTAGTTCCAGACAGGTGACTTCAGCACCGCCCTCCTGTCAGATGGGGTGACGCTTACTTGCACCTGCTGGGACTCGGTGCGCACAGGTGGAGCTGCCTGCTGCTGCTGCTGCTGCTGCTGCTCCTCCTGACACCTCCTGCTGCCATCACCAGTGGAGACCCTGACGATGGTCTCCCTGGTGGTGACCTGGCGCACCGTTTCACCAGGGTGCCTACCTTCCCCGTCGTCACTGACGTAGTGAGCCGACGCGTCAGATGGCAACCATGATGGGTCACCCTCTTCGCCCCCAGAGATGTCAGACCAAGGGCTGAGATGTGTTGGTCTGAGGGAACCAACTGACATGGAGCCTCTAGCCTGGCTCCGCTGTCCCCTCACCCACGCCTGGGTCTGACTAGGTGCTGCTGTTTCCTGCACCAAAACAGCAGCACCAGTTTGAAGGGATGTCTCTGGGATACTGCCAGCAGGTATCCCATCCTCCTCATCCATCCCTTCAAAAAGGTCCTGACCATCAGGACAGAGCTGAAGGTCTGCCTGATGCATGGCCTCCCCCAAGATATCCCTCTCACTGTCGCTGTCGAACAGTAAGATGCTGGACTCTTGGGGGCTGGGGGGGGGGTACTACAGGCACCGGTGTAATGGTGGTACTACTGTGAGTCGGGACCGACGACTCAGTGGCACTGCTGTGCCCCATGTAGTCCACCACTACTTCAGCCTGAGATGGCAATATCGGGCGGCTGCCCGATGGGAAGAACTCCCGGGTTAAGGGGGAGTCCCCTTGCACCCGATCCTCTACCACTAGTAGGGGCACGAGAGGTACCCCGTGCTGGCAGCGACCCAGCACTGGGAGTAACTCCCCTACCCCTGCTGCCACGGCCACGGATGCTGCTCATTATTGCTGATGTGTGTGGGGGGGGTAAACTTTATTGGGGGGGGGAAATGTGTTTTTATGTGTTTTTTTTACAAGACAGGCACGCAGACAAAGACGTACACAGACAGCTACTAAACTATAATAAAAGTAGTACACCAAAGACAAGGACTACAAAATTTAAAAAAAAAAAAAAAGCACTAAACAAACACTAACTTTTTTTTTTTTTTTTTTTTTAACACAAAACACAGACACTAAACACACACTAAGCTAAGCTAGATGAAATAAATGTACACTAACAGTGTGTACACTTACTACACAAAATTTAACTAAACTGAACAACACAAAACTTAGCTTTTAGAAAAGCTCTTTAGGAAAAACTAAGCAAAATGTGCACTGAAATCACTAGCAAATATCACTGAACAGCGAAGATGCAAGATCAAACAGTAACACAAGATGAACAAAACAGCACAAAACAGCACAAAACGTAGCTTTGAAAAAAGCTCTTGGGTCTATTGCTTTGAAAAAAGCAGTTGATATACTGGAAAAGATGCACTGGAATCACTAAATAGCAATGCAGCACTATGCTGGTGATGATATAAATCAATCAGGAACAGACACAGGAACACAGAAACAGCCTCCACACTCTCTAGCCAGCTTCTGAATCTGCAATGAAATGGTGCTGGGAGTGAGCTTATATAATGTCCGTGCAGGCAGGTTCCTATTGGTTGCTAACCTCTGACGAGTGTGGAAGGAGAACTCTGATTGGCTCTGATGCAAAAGGGCGGAGAAAATAATCGCGCAATATTCCTATTGCCGAATATTCGCATTGCGAATATTCGGCAATATAAAATGATCGCTTCAGCTACTCGGCCCAAGGTCTCTAATCATACCAGCAATGCTTTTAGACGTCTATGGAGATCACTAGGATGTGATCTGTTTTAAAAATGAAACTGTAAAAATCGCTCTGATGCGGAAGATAGGGGCGAAGAAAATAATCGCGCGATATTGCGTTTGCCGAATAATCGCATTGCGATTTTTCGGGAAAATTCAATGAACGCTTCAGCTACTCGGCCCAGGGTCTCTAATCATACCAGCAATGCTTTTAGACGTCGATGGAGATATCTAGGATGTGATCTGTTTTAAAAAAAAAATTGTAAAAAATCGAATATTCGGAATTGCGAATATTCACCGCGAAATTCGAAATATAGCGCGATTTCTCGAATATGCTATATTCAAATCGAATATTCGCAATGCGAATATTCGTGAGCAACACTACTGACAAGGGGTTGGGAAATGGTTTAAAAGAATAATGGGTCAAAGGTAATGTATAGGGAAACAATAGCATAGGGATCTATTGGAAATAGGAAATGAATCTAATAATAAATAGCTGAACACTGTTATGGCCCAATACAAGGGCAATAAACAGAGGTGGTGAAGTATGTTAGGTGTGACAATTCCAAGAAACATGTTAAGTGCCAATAAATGCCAACAGCTACTTATGTCTATTACATATGCTTTTCAATCGATCTATTTTACCATGTATATTTGCCATGTCTATTTTCTATTTGTATTGCATGCTATGAGCAGCATATTTAGTGTAATGCCTAATACACACATACAGGATTCCGGGCGGTAAAAAGTCAGAAGGGAATCCCGAAGGGAAAACCGAGAACCTACTCAGTAAGTTTTTCCCCCTACACACGAGAGTTTTTCCCAACAGGAAAACTGCGATGGAGCTTTGGTCGGGAATACCGGCCGTGTGTATGCTTAATCGCAGTTTTTCACATAGGAAAACTGTGGGGAAAAAGGCGAGCTGGTTCTGTAATAGACTTTTCCCTGGCTCAATTCCAGGATACATGTTCTATTCTGCCGCTGAACCAAATTCATGATGATGTAAGCACATGCATTTAGGGGTAAATAATTCACACTGCTTCAGTCTCCATCGTCATCTCCAACAGAAAAGAGAAAGCCTTTATTCAAATTACAACTTTTATAGCCAAAGTGACATAAGAAAACGTCATCACATATGGGTGCATCTGATTGGTTCATCCACATATGGTGTTCTCTTGTTACATTTGTTTCTTGACCATGAGGCTTCGCATTCCAGACTTTCAGCAGCCATTTTCTTTACACGGTGGGAGGGGCAGAAAGGAGGGGATTGAAAAGAACATATGGTTTTCATCTATTTATATCTTGGTCAAGAAAAATACCACTGTCTTGTCACATGAATACTGAAATACACACATACATACACACATATATATTTTTATATATATATATATATATATATATATATATACATACATACACATACATGCATATATATATATATATATATATATATATATATATATATATATATATATATATATATATATATATATATATATATATATATATACACATTGCAACAAGAAAGAAAAGAAAGAAAATAATAAAAGAAAGGAAAGCAATATTTGAGGGGTTAAAAGAGAAAGATAACATAGACATTTTATTTCACTCCATCACAGTTCTCTTTTTTTTCCGGCAGTTTTCCTATCAGGAAAACTGCGATGGAGCATACATATGGCCGGTTTTCCTGGCCAAAAGCTCTCATGGCAGCTTTCCCGATGTGAAAACTAGTCTTGTTACTACCTATTTATTTGATACAAAATATCTGATATGAATTCTAGATGGTAATAAATAAATCATGTACTGTAACTTAATTTTTATGTTATTATTTTTACTTGACATGGTGATCCCTCATTTAAAGTACCATAAACTCTTCCTTTTTACCCTGTAATACATACATGTTTTAACTGTATATATACCAGGGTAGGCCATGCTGCTTTAGAGTCAAATTCCAACTTTTTTCTAGTTTTGGGTCTTCTTGAAACAGAGAACGGTGAACAGTTTGTTTGCGCCCCCTCCCCCCCCCAAAAAAAAAAAAAATTGAGCACCAGCCGCACTGGTGTCTATGTGTATATATGTATAATATTTGTGCCTACTGTTGCTAAAGAGAAGTCGATCTAACAATCCTGTGCCCGTGAAAAATCTTTTTTTTTTCTAATTTAAAGGCCTTTTCCTGCTAGCTGCCTGCCACACCAAGCACTAATGCCGCGTACACACAATCATTTTTCGGGTTGTAAAAAACGTAGTTTTTCAGGCTCTAGAAAAAAATATGTTTCTTTCAACTTCATCATTAAAACGGCCTTGCCTACACACGATCATGGAAAAAAAATGCTCTAGCAAAGCGCGGTGACGTACAACACGTACAACGGCACTATAAAGGGGAAGTTACATGCGGATGACGCCACCCTTGGGGCTGCTTTAGCTGATTTTGTGTTAGTAAAAGACGATTCGCGATTTTCTGTCTGTTACAGCCCGATGAATGTGCTTACGAACGGTAGTTTTACCAGAACGAGCGCTCTCGTCTCATAACTTGCTCCTGAGCATGCGCAGGTTTTTCACGTCGTTAAAGCCCACACACGATCATTTTTTACAACCCGAAAAATGACAATGTTTAAAACGTCGTGAAACAAATAGAGCATGTTCGAATTTTTTTTTGCCCGTTTTCCAGAACCCGAAAAATGCTCTGAAGCCCATACACGATCGTTTTAAATGACATTTTTAAAAAACGTAGTTTTTTACAATCCGCAAACAAATGATCGTGTGTACGCGGCATAAGGTGCAAAGGTGTGTGTAAAGGGACACTGATAGAAGGTGATACACAGGGGGGGGGGGCGCTGCCATAAGGTAGGATTCTGCGGACTGTGATTTATAGGGAGAATGTTGGGACTTTGTTGTAAGGGAGGACACTGATGTGAGCGTGGCGCTCATCCTGACTGCTGTACTCTATATGTTGTTTTGTTTGTTACTTACTCCTGGCATGGTGGCCACCTGTAAGCCTGGGGGCTCCATAATCTTTTATTGCCCGGGGGCCCCATGAGTTGTCAGTCCGCCCCTGATCGGGGCTGCTCTGTGCAAAACCACTGCACAGAGCAGGTAAGTATGACATGTTTGTTATTTTATTTTTATTTTTTAAATTTGCCTTTATTATCACTTTAAGTAGTAGCAGTTGTTCTATTTAGAGCACACTCTTCTTCATTTTTTAAATAAAAATTATTTCTATTTAACCAGTTGCTACTGCCTAGTTAACCCCAATTTGCCCTAGTTCATTTTTTCTAGCACCTTATTTTATTAGCTAGTAGTCTTTCTTCACTGTTATATTGTTTATTATTTTTACTAAGCATATGAAAATGTTTTGCTTTTTCATTATTTCCCTAAGGGCTCTTTCACATGGGCGCCCCGTTCAGGTCCGCCTGACAGTTTTTTTGGCGGACCTAAACGGGCGCTCTGTGATCCTCTATGGAGCCGCGGATGTCAGCGGTGACATGCCTGCTGACATCCGACCCGCTCCAATCCGCCAAAGTGTGACGGAGGAAAAACCTACTTTTCCATCCGTCTGGCGGATCGGGTGAACACGGACAGACGGTCAGTGTTCATCCGATCCCCCCATAGGGGAGAGCGGAGAAAAGACAGGGCGGTCCCTGCACAGTGTGTGGGGACCGCCCTGTCATCCGACGGCTCAGCGGGGATCAACGGAGTGATCCCCGCTGAGCAAGCAGAGGTTCACGGGGTGGATCATTACTGATCTACCCCGTGTGAAAGGGGCCTTAGGCTAGGTTTAGATTACTGCAAAATTGCGTATGCTCACATCAAGCAGAGAAATGCATTACTCTTTAGCAGATGTGTGGGGCTGCCATTGATTCTTAATGGCACCCCCACAAAATGGAAAAATTAGTGCATTTTCATGTGTGCTAAATTTCATAGTGTCACATCAACATATGGTTCAGTGCTGTGCAATTTAAAATAAGGGTCAGATTGCTTTCCCTTCATTTTTTATGTGTAGGGCAGCCCATTGAAATACATGGGCTGCCCTACACACAGCACTTAGATGCAAGGATGTGAACTGAGGTTTATTCATTTTTGTAGTGTTGTGTTATAAAAACAAAAAACAATTACTTTATAATAAGCAAAATTGTACTGATACTGATACAATGAAACATTTTGCTAAACAAAATGTGTATTTCACATGTGCAATAATACTTGTTTTACAACTGTTATTAACTATAGTGAGACCTTATTTATTTATTTATTAAAATCTGCTTTACCATATGTAGAACATTTAATCATTATTGGAGCCACCTCAAGAAAGCCTTATTTGCTCCAAGTGTCATTTTATTTGACACCAAATCGGGGGGTCCATAGCTAAGATGTGAAAATAGTTCTTATTCGTAAAAGATAAACAGGTTAAAGAGGATAAATACAATGGGGTTGATTTATTAAAGGCAAATAGACTCTGCAAGTGCAGTTACTCCAGAACTTAGTAAATTAGGTAAAGATCCAATTTGCAAACAATACCCAATCACATGCAAGGAAAATAAAAAAAAATGAATTTTTGCTTGCATGTTGAATGATGGAAGTCAACAGAGCTTCTGCTCATATACTAATGGCTAGATTCAGCAAGATTGCCGCAACTTTGCGGCGGTGTAGCTTAGCGTGTTTAGGCTACGCCGCCGTAAGCTAGCGAGGCAAGTACATGATTCTCAAAGTACTTGCCTGCTAAGTTACGGCGGTGTAGCCTAAAGCGGGCGGGCGTAAGGGCGCCTAATTCAAATATGTCTGAGGGGGCGTGTTTTATGATAATGAGGCTTGACCCGACGTGATTGACGTTTTTTTTTTACCTGCGCATGCGTCGGGCGCCTACATTTCCCAGTGTGCATTGCGGCTAAGTCCGCCGCACGGGCCTATTGATTTCGACGTGGACGTAAACGACGTAAATCCCTATTCGCGGACGACTTACGCAAACGACGTAAAAATTTCGAATTTCGAAGCGGGAACGGCGGCCATACTTTAACATTACTATTCCAACTATTTGATGGAATAACTTTAGGCCTGCTAATGCGTTACGTAAACGGCGTAAATGTACTGCGGCGGCCGGGCGTATGTTCGTGAATAGGCGTATCTACTGATTTACATGTTCTACGCCGACCGTAATGGAAGCGCCACCTAGCGGCCAGCCTCAATATTGCAACCTAAGATAGGACGGCGCAAGCCGTCGTATCTTAGATATGTTTAAGCGTATCTCTGTTTGAGAATACACTTAAACATAGGTCGGCGCAGATTCTGAGTTAGGTCAGCATATCTACTGATACGCCGACCTAACTCTACCTGAATCTAGCTATAAGTAATGGAGCAACTACTCTTGCAGAGTTCAACTGCAATTTGCAAAGTGCACAGTCTATTTGCCTTTAGTAAATCAACCTGATGTACCAACTATCATGAATTTATTTTATTAATTGTTTTAAGTTAAGATTATTGTTCTGTTCTCAAGCTCCATAAAACAGAAGTGAGAAAAGGTAGACACATTATGAATAAGTAAGGCTGCAAAGCCACAGGGTGATACAGGAAGGAAGTAGAAGGCACGCTATTAAAGGACTGTTTTAACAAACAGAGAGTGGGAACTAGAACTGTGATAACCCATGTTAACCTTCCCACTCACTAACCTACAATATGCAGCATGCATCTGCAGACTCGTAGCATACTGCATGCTTCCCAGCATAGAGTGAGGTCCCGATTGAGAATGCTTGTAGGACAGACATTATTGATAATGTAGACATATGTTGTTATAGAGTACCCTAGGTAATCAGTAAAAACAATGAACTAATAATACCAAAAATGTCAAGATATAATCTCAGTTCACCAAAATATGATTTTTTTTATTATTTACAGCAAACAGACTCAGCTTGCAAGCTGTGCAATGTGCAGAGATGCACAATCTCCCATGTGATTCTTTGTTGCACAACCTCCTTCTGTGAGGTTGGTTGTCAGGAATAGTGTTGCTCACGAATATTCGCGTGGCGAATATTCGACTCGAATATAGCATATTCGAGAAATCGCGCTATATTTCGAATTTCGCGGTGAATATTCGCAATTCCGAATATTCGCATTTTTTCAATTTGATTTTTAAAACAGATCACATCCTATCGACGTCTAAAAGCATTGCTGGTATGATTAGAGACCCTGGGCCGAGTAGCTAAGCTGAGGCGATCCTTTTATGTTGCCAAATTGAAAAAAAAAAAATTGCGATTTTTCGCTATTGCGAATGCGAAAATGATTGCGAATTTTCGATAACTGTGGTAGGAGAACTCTGATTGTCTCTGATGCAAAAGGGGGGGGGGCTTTGTGTATGTGTATGTTATGAATATTTGTATGTTTGATATTATTATTTTTTGTAAGAAGGAAAAAATTGCGCATACCTTAAAAAAGGGGAGAATACAGCAGCAACTCAAAAATGTTATACAACATAAATTAATACAAGACAGAAAATGGAGTCGCTCTACAAGAATAAAAAATATGTCTAGTGACAAGACATGTGGGCAAATTATAAAATAAGCAAGCGCAAATAACTTGTGAAATACACAGTGAAACAAATATATAAAGAAATATAGTCCCAATAATAGAAAAATAATCTTTCATAAAAATGTCTTTGATATGTGAAGTGAAAAAAAGTCCAAAGCATGCAGCATGAACGTGTTCAATCTTCAAGGTGTTTGATTGACAAACGGCTGTGACAGATGGATAGAGTAAAGAATCACCACCAATGCAAAACACTTTTTATTCTCTATTGTAAAATATCACGAATATTCTGAGCCAATCAGAGTGCTCCTTCCGCATTTGCCGAATATTCGCAATTATTTTGTATTGTAAAATATCAAGAATATTCTGAGCCAATCAGAGTGCTCCTTCTGCATTTGCCGAATATTCGCAATTATTTTGTATTGTAAAATATCAAGAATATTCTGAGCCAATCAGAGTGCTCCTTCCGCATTTGCCGAATATTCGCAATTATTTTGTATTGTAAAATATCACGAATATTCTGAGCCAATCAGAGTGCTCCTACAGCATTTGTCGAAATTGCGCAATAAATATCGCATTCGCATGTTGCGATATTTCGATAAAATATCACGAATATTCTGAGCCAATCAGAGCGCTCCTCCAGCATTTCTCGAAATTGCGCAATAAATATCGCATTCGCATGTTGCGATATTTCGATAAAATATCACGAATATTCTGAGCCAATCAGAGTGCTCCTACCGCAGTTATCAAAAAATCGCAATTATTTTCGCATTCGCAGTAGCGAAAAATCGCAATCATTTAATTTCGATAAAATATCACGAATATTCGAATTTAGCGAATATATCTCGAATATTCGAATATATATTCGAGATATATCGCGAAATCGAATATGGCATATTCTGCTCAACACAAGTCAGGAACAACCCACAATTTTTAGTGTTCAGCCAGTGAACTAAATGGGGAAAAAATGCATTCCTCCATCTATACAAGCAAGATCGTTTATGGGACCTGGAGGACAACGAGAATCACTGTATCAGCAGTCACTACCACACTGATGCCCACTTCCACAGGGTGCGGCCAGCAGGGGTCAAGTCCTGGGGAAAAAAGTGTGGGAACTCCCAGCCAAGATCCACTCCTCCACCAAAAAAATAATAATTATACGCTCATATGCAAAATTACTAAACCGCATGTTTTTTAAAGTTCTTTCTAAATCCCGCGATAACTCGCGGCAGACCTCCGGAATGTCTCCTGGGAACAATGACAAAAGCTCCCAGGAGACATTGCGGCATCGAGGAAGTGACGGAATACCCGCACACTACCTGATGAATCCATATACAGGAAGCGGACAGTAACATAAAGGATTACTAAGGTTCGCCTGCCCCTGACAGTGACTCGAGCTGGGCATCGCCGCTTAGTGAATGATTGGCTCACGGCGGCTCGGCTGCTCTCGGCTGCTCTAGTCCTGCAAAGGGAACTGCGTTCCTGCTGTGAAAAAAGTGCAGGAACTCCGTTCCCACGCGTTCCCGCAAGACTAGAGCCCTGGCGGCCAGGTATAGAATATGCATATCGAAAGCAGAACTTCACCCTAAATGGGAAGTTCTGATGATCAGCCTTCAGCAAATCGCTGGTGACATGCAGGTCTCCAGCAGATCTGCCAGTGTATCTTCCTGACCATACATCTCATATGGGTAAGCAGATACCACCTGACAGGAAACATGAATGAACTACCATGGTGCTCCACAGCGCATGGTAGTTCATTGAAATCTACAAAGCCCCACTCGGCCACGTTTTTTTATTATTGTGACAGCTAGCGGAGAGGGAGAAAGATCAAGCTAGCTGTCACAACGGGGATCGGGGAGGTGCGGGGACCTGTCCATTCGTAACATGTTGCACCCTGAATATGGGTGTAACATGTTACGAAAGGTGAACTTATCCTTTAACTCCACCATGAGAATTCTGTTAACCTTTTGTAATCCATCGTCAACTCTTCACATCATCACCTATGAACACAGTTCCTCCTTATGCCGCGTACATATGATCGGAAATTCCGACAGGAAAACTGTGGATTTTTTTCCGACAGAATTTTGCCTCAAACTTGTGTTGCATACACACGGTCACACAAAATTCTGCCAAGAACGCGGTGACGTACAACAATACAACGAGCCGAGAAGAATTAAGTTCAATGATTCCAAGCATGCGTCGAATTGATTCCAAGCATGCTTTTTTTTGCGCATCGGAATTGTATACAGATGATCGGAATTTCCGACAAGAACTTTTCCAGTCGTAAAATTTTAGAACCAGCTCTCAAATTTTTGCTGTAGGAAATTCCAACAGAAAACGTCTGTTCTAAAGTATAATGCCGTGTACACACGGTCGGAATTTCCGACCAAAAGCTCACATTGATTGTTTCCAACCGTATGTATGCATCATTACACTTTAGAACACTGCTCTCTTATAAGTTTGTGCAGTATTCCTGAGTTGGTACTGCTGTGCTTGTACTGGGCTCCACTAACTCAGTAGTCCTGTCATCTCACTCCCAGTGACATCAATTCCCATGTTTCTCCTCTTGAGGCCTTACTTGATCATTTGTGACTTCCAGGCTACGACTCTAGGGTACCCTGTGCCACGAGGTCGGTCCCTGCTCCTATGTGGCAACCTGGTTACTAGTGAAGGAGCCAACCAACACCTATGCCATGTCACCCAATTCCTTAATGGTTGGCTGCTTAAAGTCGAATTATAGGCAATTATTTTGGATATAGCAAGGGAGGGTTTAGTTTACTTTAGGCACACAACAAAATAATAGTGGTCATTAAAGTGGTAGTAAAGTCTTTACTACCACTTTTACCTACAGGTAAGCCTATAATAAGGCTTACCTGTAGGTATAAAGAATATCTCCTAAACCTGTACGGTTTAGGAGATATTCCCCTCGTAATGCGCCGCTGACGTGCAGTGGCGCATGCGCAGCGGGAATCCTCAGCTAAAGGGCCGGCAGCCGCCGGACCTTGCCGGAATGAAGTCTCCCGCGTGCATGCGCGGCAGTGACGACATCGCTGGAGCGGCGATACCCGGAAGACACGCCGAAGCCAGATGAGATCTCACTCGGCGTGGACCAGGTAAGTTCTCTACACCTCGTTCCAAGGTAAGTATTTCATAATGAGCTAGTATGCGTTACATACTAGCTCATTATGGCTTTTGCCTTTCAGGTGTAAAAAAAATTAAAATACATTTTTGCGGGTATACAACCGCTTTAACAATGGCAATATAGCCTCTTTGGGATAGTTTCTCTGCTCATTAGACCATTGTACTGTATGTTTTCTAACTTCTCTGATCCACTTAGTAATCCCTGTTCATTGGATATGCCATACATGCACCCCTTTAGTGACTTAAAACTAGGCATATAGAATCACAAAGTTCTCCACTAAAGTAGTTACAGATTACAATGAAGAATTCAACCATTTAGCTTCCACATATTTTCTGCATAAGTTCTCTAAAGTGACCATCTGTTGTACCCCTGGTGCTCCCTCTTGCCCCATGAGGGCAAAGTCCATTAGAATCCTTTGGAAAGTCCAAGGCCGCTTACACACGGTCGATCCATCCGATGAGAATGGTCCGACGGACCGTTTTCATCGGTTCACCGCTGAAGCAGACTGATGGTCTGATGTGCGTACACACCATCAGTTCAAAAACCGATCGGGTCAGAACGCGTTGACGTAAAACACACGACGTGCTGAAAAAAACAAAGTTCAATGCTTCCAAGTATGCGTCGACTTGATTCTGAGCATGCGCTGGTTTTGAACCGATGCTTTTGTGTACTAACCATCGGTTAGTGAAGGACAAAACAACAAACCAAACAAAAGTCTGATGGGCCGTACACACGGTCGGTTTGGACCGATGAAACTGGACTTGGGTCCGTTTTCATCGGTTTGGACCGGTCGTGTGTACGCGGCCCAAGAGTCCATGATTGGCAGCATAACTACATACCCCATAAAACCCAGTCTGAGTTCCCACAAGGGGTGTTAAAGCAGCAGAGACGTATTAGTGGTGTACCCCAGGGTTCAGTGTTGTGACCCTTACTTTTTAATATATTTATAAAATATATATGGTCTGGGTTTAAAACTACTGTTTCAACCTATGTATTTGACACCAAGCTATGCAGAGGAATAACGTCCTTACAGGATGTCTCGAACTTACAAGCAGACCTCAATGTACTGTTTAATTGGGCAACTATGTGGCAAATGAGGTTTAGGCCAGGTTCACACTGGTGCGATTGAAGACATTGCATGTGATTCGCACCACATTCCTATGCACATCACATTCAATGCCTGTGCAGTGCGATTTCAGCCATACAGTTTGTATGGTTGAAATCGCATCGCATTTTCCCTGCACCTGAATTGTGTTGCATGGGTGTTCATACCCATGCAATGCGATTCTGGCAATCGCACTGTGTTTTGCAATCTGTTTCGGGACTGTTGTTAAGATAACATTGACACTGCCGCAGATCGCATGGATGCCGTGCGATTGCAATGCGATGCGAGAAACACACAGGATTCGCTGTGTTTCCTGTGAACTGAGCTTTAATGTTGATAAATGTAAAGTTATGCACTTAGGGGGGCGTGGCCTGATGAGGCATGTGAGCAGATCTGCAGCATGGAGCTCCCGCTGATGATTCTGTAACTTCTAATGTCCTTGCTTGATTTTTTGCCAGTTTTTGCCCGCTGATCATACCCGCTGCCTCCCTGAGCCATCCGGTACCCCCAGCTACTGGAACCGAGCCGTTGATGATCCGGGGGAACCACAGGGGAGCCGCAGCTGTGGAGCCCCAAGCTGACCAAGATGGTGCTGCCTCAGCCTCCCAAGGCACAACGTGGCATCGGAAGAAATCAGAGCAGGGGGGTAAGTCAAACAAGCCCCAGAAGCTGAAAGAGCAATCCAGGGACATGCTATATTATGCCAAAAAGCTCTCTGGATGAGCAGACTCCCCAGCCTCACAACAGATCCCATGTTCTTCTGAGCAGGAAGACAGATAGGACACTAGCATGCTTGATGACACAGTGCCATTAGATGCCCAGAATGATTCTAATTCGGATTGAGAAATTATCAACCGATTGGGATTCGGTGTAAAGGATAGCTGGTTATTAAGGAGCGGAAAGGGAAAACAAAGGAAGTGCCACCTAAGTGCAGTATTAAAAGCAGGGTTTTAATGACAAGGTACATAAAATCACTCATAATATGAAGTAAAAACATGAGATTATCTGTAGTCTGATGGTCCAGGTAACTCCTAGTGTATGAGTATGGCACCCAAGCGTGGCTGTGTTGGTGAAGGGTCTGCAGCGCATCCTGTGGCCACCAGGAAGACAACCGGAACCAGTGTGGAAGGCAAGGAAGTGACATCACGGACAACGGAGAGACATCCGGAAGAGACGGTCAGACAAGACGAGCAGGCAGGCTACGTTCTCGGAGCATCAGCTTCTTCTACAGGCCTGGAGTGGCAGTACCCTGAAGGAGCTATTTATCTAAATGTCTCCACTGTGGGACAACAGGCCCCAGTGTGGACACCTGGTGTTACTGGTCACACGGGAACTGCAGGAGGTGATAATATATCATATATCAAGTGGATACAAGAGACTAAGGGAGCATAACTCTGTGGTTTTTACATTGTATTATTACTTATCAAAACATTTATGTGTAAAAAACATAAAATATATAATATGGAAGACATTTAAAAAAGGCGGACATGTTTTTTTTTTAAAAACATTCTAAGTGATGCTTAAAATAAGATAAGAAAATGCAGAAATGGATAGACCAAAAAAGGGATCCGAGGAGCATATTATCAGCCACAAGATGAAGTGTACCTATTACAGGGATATATCCCTAGATCTACATGTGGATGCCATAGCCAAGGGCATGCATCCAAAAGGAAACACACATATACAATGCTGTGAAAAAGTATTTTCCCCCTTTCTGATTTGTTATTTTTTTGCATATTTGTCACACTCAAATGACTCAGATCACCAAAAAATAAAAATGTATTACACAAAGATAACCCGAGTAAATACAAAATGCAGTTTTTAAATGATTGTCTAATTTATTAAGGCAAAACAATTTCCAAACCTGCCTTGCTTTATGTGAAAAAATAATTGCCCCCTAAACCTAATAACTGGTTGTGCCACCCTTGGCGGCAACAACTGCAATCAAGCGTTTGCAATAACTGGCAATGAGTCTTTCACAATTTTGTCCCATTCTTCTATGCAGAATTGTTTTAATTAGGCCACATTGGGGGGTTTTCCAGCATGAACGTCCGGGCTTCGACTAGGCCACTCCAAAACCAAAATGTTGCTTTGTTTGAACCATTTGGGGGTGGGCTTGCTGCTGTGTTTCGGATCATTGTTCTACAGCATAACCCAAGTGCACTTGAGCTTGAGGTCACAAACTGATGGGCAGACATTCTTTTGTAGGATTTTCTGGTAGAGCTCAGAATTCATGGTTCTATCAATTATGGTAAGTCGTCCAGGTCCTGAAGCTGCAAAGCAGCCCCAGACCATCACGCTACCACCACCATGTCAGACTGTTGGTATGATGTTGTTGTTATGAAATGCTGTATTAATTTTATGGCGGGACGCACACCTTCAAAAAAGTTGTATTGTTGTCTCATCAGTCCACAGAATACTTGCCAAAAAGTCTTGGGGATAATCAAGATTTTTTTGGTAAATGTGAGATGAGCCTTTGTGTTCTTTTTGGTCAGCAGTGGCTTTGGCCTTGGAACTCTACCATGGATGTCATTTTTGCCTAGTCTTTCATATTGGTGAATCAGGAACACTGATCTAACCTGAGGCAAGTGAAGCTTCCAGTTCTTTAGATGTTGTTCTGGGTTCTTGTATGACCCCCTGGATTAGTTGTCATTATGCTCTTGAAAAGAAATTTGTAGGCAGGCCACTCCTGGGAAGGTTCATCACTGTTCCAGGTTATCTCCATTTGTGGATAATGGCTCTCCCCGTGTTTTCCAAAGCCTTAGAAATGGCTTTAAAACCATACCTAGACCGCTAAATGAACATTACTTTGTTTGTAATCTGTTCTTGATTTTTTTTAGATTGTGGCATGATGTGTGGCTTTTTGCGATCTGCTAGCTTGCTTCACTTTGTCAAACAACTTATTTTTATGTGATTTCTTGATTCAACAGGTCTGACAGTAATCGGGCCTGGGTGTGGCAAGTGAAATTTAACTCAGCTTTCCAAAAAAATTTGGTTAATCACAGTTTATTCATGATTTAGCATGGGAGAGGGCAATTATTTTTTCACATCGGGACAGGCAGGTTTGGACAGCTTTTTTCCTTTAATAAATGAAATAATAATTAAAAAACTGCATCTTGGATTTACTTGGGTTAGCTTTGTGTAATATTAAAATTTTGTTTGATGATCGGAATCATTTAAAGGGGCTGTAAAGGTAAAAAAAAAAATCCCTAAATAGCTTCCTTTATCTTAGGCCCCGTACACACGACCGGTTTTCTCGGCAGAATTCAGCAAGAAACTCGATGGGAGACGTATTCTGCCGAGAAAACCGGTCGTGTGTACACTTTTCGCCGAGAAACCCGTCAGGAAACTCGTCGAGCCAAAAAGAGAGCATGTTCTCTATTTCCTCGTTGGGCAATGGGAACATTTGGCTCGACAAGTTTTCTGACAGCCGAACAAGGAATTTGACGAGCAAAACGATGTGTTTTGCCCGTCGAGTTTCTCGGTCGTGTGTACGGGGCCTCAGTGTAGTCCTCCTTCACTTACCTCATCCTTCGATTTTGCTTTTAAATGTCCTTATTTCTTCTGAGAAATCCTCACTTTCTGTTCTTTTGTCTGTAACTACACACAGTAATGCAAGGCTTTCTCCCTGGTGTGTAGAAAGAGACTTGAGGGGGGAGGGGGCGAGCAGGAGTGTCAGGACGCCCACTAACACACAGCTCCTTCTCTATCTGCAAAGTAGAGAGTATCCTGACTTGCCTGCTCGCCCCCCTCCCCCTCAAGAGGATTTCTCCACACCAGGGAGAAAGCCTTGCATTACTGTGTGTAGTTACAGACAGAAGAACAGAAAGTGAGTATTTCTTAGAAGAAATAAGGACATTTGAAAGCAAAATCGAAGAATGAGGTAAGTGAAGGAAGACTGCACTAAGGTAAAGGAAGCTATTTAGGGAAACATTTTTTACCTTTACAACCCCTTTAAGTATAAGAAATATGCAAAAAAAAATTAATCAGGAAGGGGGCAAATTCTTTTTCACAGCACTGTATATACACACATACAATGCATATATACTGTATATATATATATATATATATATATATATATATATATATATATATATATATACACACACACACACACACACACACACACATATACACACATATATATATATATACATAAAAACATGGACCCATAAACATGCTGGAGGTGCACGCATGCGTATGCAATACCACATGCATACATACTCATACTAATCAGCACAATTATGCAAACAGATGACTCATTATGATGGATAATAATATAGAAGCTGTCAGTAATCAATTTTATACCATTACAAAAAAAAACATAACATAATAATGCCCAGATGCTGTCATTACTCATTACCATAGAAGACAGGAAATGACTGTACTTACTATGGCTGGGAATCTCAGGTGTGAGGTGAAGGGTGGGACCATAAGGGTCCGCTAGATGAAAAAGCATAGACAAGCTGTTTGGACAGATCACACGTACACTGAAGGGACCAAGATGTGTAAAATTCAGGGAAGGTCCCATGAGGGGCAGGAGGCTCACAGAGCGGTGTGTACCTCATTCAAACCCCCCCCCCCCGGGGCAAGAGTACCTAAGGAGTAGATCCAAAAATGTTCCTGTTGGCACAGATGTTTATAATGTTCAGCCTCAGGGAACGATTTGGAAATATATTCAAGAACCCACCCCCTTAGACCAACTGTAGATTGGTTGTGATGTAATAAGGAGTGTTTTTGCACACTATGATGGTCACAGCCCTTTTCAATGAAGAGGCTATGTTCGCCAAAGCCTGCTGTGAGGGTCCTGATAATTCTTCCAACATAAAGCAGCCCACAAGGACAGGTTAGACAATAACATAGTCGGTGGGGCAGTTGTAAAATTCTTTAAGGGTATGAGTTTTCCCCTTAACAGAAAATGTTTTCTGACCATGGTGGACAACAGAGCAGAGTTTTGGCAGAACAGAGGATCAGTGGGGGTAGGGGGGAAGGTACTGTGGGGAGGGGGGACTATTACTGAGAAGGGGGCCCAGGGGGTGGATGTTACTACCTAAGGGGGAGGGAGAATACTACTACTTAGAGGGGGGATGTACTACTAAGTGGGGGCAGTACTACCGAGGAGGGGTGATGGTGGGGAATGTACTACTATGCAGGTGGAGTACTATATGGCAAAAGGGGGGTATGAGGTATGTATTACTGAGCGGAAAGAGAGGCAGGGGGGATAGGAACAGGAGAAAACGAATTAGTAGGGAATGCACTACAAATCAAGGGTTACTACTGAGCCAGGAAAATGCAGAGCAGGGGACTTGCTGAGCCAGGAAACTGCAGAGTGGAGGATCTACTAAACCAAGGGTACTACTACTGGCCTGGAGAACTACTACTAGCCTGGAAGCCGATGAGCTGGAGGTCTGCTAAACTGGGTTTCTAATAAGCCAGGAAACTGATGAGCAGGAGTACTACAGAGTCACCAAACACATAGTTACATAGTAGGTTAGGTTTAATAAAGACAAAATTGTCAGTGTCTATAATTATTTCCCATATCCCTGTATGTTGTGTTCTTTATGCCTCATGCACACGGGGCATTAGAAAAAATTACCTGCAAAGCCACTACAATGCCAAGAAAAAGCAGGTGTAAAAACGTGCTTTTAATAGCTTTTTGCATTGGCGTTAATGCACGTTTAGCCACGCTAGCTTTTAGCAGCATTTCTCTGCATCTATTCAAAATCAATTGTTCACTATGGGAGCCCATTGATTTGAATAGAAGTCGGATCATGATGATCTGACTTGCAGCGCGGCTTGTGTGCTGAGGATCTTGAATAGGAACCCCTCGCCAAAATAAAAAAAACTGGCGTGGGGTCCCCCCCAAAATCCATACCGGACCCTTAGCCGAGCATGCAGCTCAGCAGGTCAGGAAGAGGGGGGATGAGCGAGCGCCCCTCTCCTGGACCATACCAGGCCACATGCCCTCAACATGGGGGTGTAGGTGCATTGGGGCAGGCGGGCCAGTGCCCCCCCACCCCAAAGCTCCTCATCCCCATGTTGATGGGGACAAGGACCACTTCCCGACAACCCTGGCCAGTGGTTATCGGTGTCTGCAGGTGGGGGGCTTATTGGAAGCTGTAAGCCCCCTTTAACAAGGGACCCCAGATCCCGGCCCCCCACCCTATGTGAATGAGTATGGAGTACATTTTACCCCTACCCATTCACCCCAAAAAAGTGTCAAGAATGAAAACACTACACAGGTTTTTAAAGTAATTTGTTGAGGCAGCTCCGGCAGCTCTTCCGATTTATTCTCCCTCTGGCGTTGTCTTCATTCCCCGGTTCTTCTCCCTCCTCCGCTGATGTCTTCTCCCCCTCTCCGGTTCTTCTTCTCTCTGCGCTGATGTCTTCTCCCCTCTACGGTTATTCTCTCCAATGTCTTTTGCCTCTGCTGAGTCTCCTCTCTCCTCTGTTCTTCCTTCGATGTTGTCTTGACACTCTCTTCTGCTGTAATGCTGGGTCCGTCGTGTGCCATTACTTATATAGGCACAAGGCGTGGCCACCCGGTGACATCAAACTGAGACCCCATTCCTTAAGGACATCACTGCCTTATGCATGATGGGACGTGACGTCACAAGAGGTGAGGCCTCCGGATGATGTCACGGGGCAGGGTTTTCGGGAAGAGGCCCTTGTCCCCATCAACATGGGGATAAGGTGCTTTGGGGTGTGGGGGCACAGGCCCCCCAGCCCCAAAGCACCCACTCCCCCATGTGGCCCGGTATGGTCCAGTAGGGTAGAAGGGGGGGGTGCTCGCTCGTCCGACCCCCTTTCCTGACCTGCTGGGCCGCATACTCAGGTAAAGGTCTGGTATGGCTCTTGGGGGGGAACCAATGCCATTTTTTTTTGCCATGGGGGTTCAACTAAAATCCATACCAGACCAAAGAGTCTGGTAACGTCTTGAGGGGGAACCCCACACCAGTTTTTTTTTTTCATTTTGGCAAGGGGTCTCCCTTCAATATCCTCAGCACACAAGCCGTGCTGCAAGTCAGATCATCATGATCCGACTTCTATTCAAATCAATCGCTATTATTGAATCTGTCATTTACTAGGACCCCCAGATCTTTCTCCATCCTTGATTCCCCCAGCGCCCCCCCCCCCCTAGTTAGTAGTTTGCATTTATATTTTTTTCCCTTAAGTGCATTACTTTACATTTTTCCACATTAAACCTTGTTTGCCATATACAGTATTTTCCCACTCCATTATTTTGTTCAGGTCTTTCTGTAAAATCTCTAAATCCTTATGGAAAGTTATTGCCCTGCTCATTTATGAGTCATCCTCAAAAACGGATATTGAGCTATTTATCCCATCCTCTATATCATTTACGAATAAATTGAATAGAATTGGTCCCAAGACAGAACCTTGGGGCACCCCACTTACCACTCCAGGCCAGTCTGAGTACATGTTATTTATCATCACCCTTTTGACACACACCTGTAACCAATTTTGTACCCAAGAATAGACCTTATGGTCCACGCCTGGGGACCTCAGCTTATGGATTAAGCTCTTATGGGGTACTGTATCAAATTCCTTGGCAAAATCCAGGTACACTAAGTCCACAGGCCTCCCCTATCTAGATAGGAGCTCACTTCCTCGTGGAATGTTAGCAGATTGGTCTGGCAGGAAAGACCTTTTGTAAACCCATGCTGATTATTACTAATGATATTTTTTTCCGCAGTACATTTTTGGATATACAGTAGTCCCTTATCATTCCCTCCAATAATTTACCAACGATTGATGTTAGGCTGACTGGCCTGTAGTTTCCAGGGATTTGTCTCTGTCCTTCTTTTAATATTGGTACCAACTACCAATAAAACCACTCCACCCTATAAAATGCCAAAAAAAACACCAGATACCACAATAACACCCAACCATGCCTCCAATCTGACAATACCCTCATCATCACTTCCCATTTGACCTCCCCTTAAAAACAAAGAGAAAACCAACACACTCAGGGCATTGGCCAAGCTTCATTATAGTTTCAACAAGGCACCATAAAAGCATCAAAACTAATTAAAAATGCATGTTAAAATGGTAGGCACTTTAATGTGTCTTACTAACTATACGTGCAAACAAGGTCTAACGATTATTGGCCAGGGGTTTCTGGTGCCCACAATTATCTCAGGTTTGTGGGCACCTAAACTTTGACTTTGATGTTGTCACGCAAGAGATTAAAATAATATTGTTTTACTAAATCGTATGTATTGCTACTATACCTACACTGTATTGTTTGAGGTGCCAACTGGGTCCAGTGAGAAATAAAGAAACTTTACTAACTGCCAAAGAAGAACTGGAGATACTTAGCCACACTAGTGTATTTGTCCACCGTTTCTCCATAGCAACCAGCAAAACTCAAATATTTCTTATTAGGCAAAGCTGACATTTTTACAGCCTGTAGATGCATACAGAATCAAGACATATAATAAATACTATTTATAACGCTGATTCATTTCCTCCCTGCCTTGCACATCAGATTTGTCCTTAACATGACGCTTAGCTATAAAGAAACCTGCTCATTGACTTCATTATGCTTTGATACTTTTTTATGATGTGTTGTCCCAGAAAAAAATGCTATTTTCTCAGGTTCTATGTTCCCAGAGCCCACAACTCTGCAAGCAGCACCATGCTCACTGACACACCCACACTGAAGGGGATATTTAGTGTGTGTGTGTGTGTGTGTGTGTGTGTATAGTACAGTGCATCCAGAAAGTATTTCACAGAGCTTCACTTTTTCCCAATTTTTCCACATTTTGTTCAATTCAGCCTGTGTTCAATACTCTGTTGAAGCATCTTTGGCGCCAATTACAGACTCAAGTATTTTTGAGTATGATGCTACAAGCTTGGCACACCTATTTTTGGTCAGTTTCTCTCATTCTTCTTTGCAGGACCTCTCAAGCGCCATCCGGTTGGATGGGGTGCGTCGGTGCACAACCACTTTCAGATCTCTCCAGTGATGTTCAATTGGGTTCAAGTCTGGGCTCTGGCTGGGCCACTCAAGGACATTCACAGAGTTGTCCCATATTTACAATTTTTTTTATCTTGGCGCTGTGTTTAGGGTCGTTGTCCTGTTGGAAGATGAACCTTTGCCCCAGTCTGAGGCCCAGAACACTCTGGAGCAGGTTTTCATCAAGGATGTCTCTGTACTTTGATGCATTCATCTTTCCCTCAATCCTGACTAATCTCCCAGTTCCTGCTACTGAATGGGGATGGTATTGGCCAGGTGATGAGCGGTGCCTAGTTTCCTCCAGAAATGACGCTTGACATTCAGGCCAAATAGTTCAATCTTTGTTTCCTCAGATCAGAGAATTTTGTTTCTCATGGTCTGAGAGTCCTTCAGGTGCCTTTTGGCAAACTCCAGATGGGCTGTCATGTGCCTTTTACTAAGGAGTGGCTTCCGTCTGGCCACTCTACTATACAGGCCTGATTGGTGAAGTGCTGCAGAGATGGTTATTCTTATGCAATGTTCTCTTCTCTCCACAGAGAAAAGCGGTAGCTGTGTCAGGGTGACCATTGGGTTCTTGGTCACCTCTAAGGCCTTTTTCTCCCGATCACTCAGTTTGGCAGGGTGTCCCACTCTAGGGAAAGTTCCAAACTTCTTCCATTTATGGATGATGGAGGCCACTGTGATCATTGGGACCTTCAATGCTGCAAAAAAAATCTGTACCCATCCCCAGATCTGTGCCTCCATACAATCCTGTCTCGGTGGTCTAAAGACAACTCCTTGGACTTCATGGCTTGGTTTGTGCTCTGACATGCCCTGTTAATAACTATGTGACTTTTTATATAGATAGGTGTGTGCCTTTCCAAATCATGTCCAATCAACTGTATTTACCACAAGTGTACTCCAATCAAGTTGTAGAAACATCTCAAGGATCATCCGTGGAAACAGAATGCACCTGAGCTAAATTTTGAGTGTTATTTTTAATACATTTGCAAAGATTTTAAACAAGCTTCTTTCACATTGTCATTATGGGGTATTGTTTGTAGAGTTTTGAGAACATTTTTATCCATTTTGGAATAAGTTCGTAACATAACAAAATGTGGAAAAAGTAAAGCGATGTGAATACTTTCCAGATGTATTGTATATATGCAGCAACCTGAGAAATGGAAATGACAACAGTCCCTCAAACAAATATATAAAACAGTAGCAAATAGGATATATAATTGGCGAACAACTTTTTTAAAAAGAAACAATTATGCCGCGTACACACGGTAGTTTTTCGGCATGAAAAAAAAACAACATTTTTAAAAAAGTAATTTAAAATCATTTAAAATCATTGTGCGTGGGCTTCACATCGTTTTTCGGCTTCTGAATGTCGTTTTTTTAAATGTCGTTTTTTAAAATGTCGTTTTTCGGGTTGAAAAAAATGATCGTGTGTGGGCTAAAACGAAGTTTTAAACACGCGCATGCCCAGAAGCGAGTTATGAGACGGGTGCCCTCGTTCTGGTAAAACTACCATTCATAATGGAGTAAGTACATTCATCACACTGTAACAGTGTCTTTTACTAACACGGAATCAGCTAAAAGCAGCCCAAAGGCGAAAAGAACTTCCCCTTCAGAGTGCCGTCGTATGTGTTGTACGTCACAACGCTTTGTTCATCATTTTTCAAAAACTATGGTGTGTGGGCAATGTCTTTTTTAATGATGAAGTTGGAAAAAAATACTTTTTTTTTCATGCCGAAAAACGACCGCGTGTACGCGGCATTAGAGTATACTGTTGGTAGTAAAATGGTCCAGAGAATGACCCCTAAACTCTATACTAGGGAGAGTCCTGCCTAAAGGAAAATGTTACAATAACAATCTGTCAGTCTAAATTAAACACTTTTCCTGCTGGCCAGTAGGGATGAGACGAACACCCCACCGTTCGGTTCGCACCAGAACCTTCGAACGGACCGACCGTTCGCGCGAACATTTAGAACCCCATTGACGTCTATGGGACTTGAACGTTCTAATTCAAAAGTGCTCATTTTAAAGCCTAATATGCAAGTTATTGTCTTCAAACGTGTTTGAGAACCCGGGTCTTGCCCCAGGGAACATGTATCAATGGAAAAAAAGTTTTAAAAACGGTCGTTTTTTCTGGAGCAGTGATTTTAATGTTGCTTAACCCCCCTGGCGGTAACCCCGAGCATGACTCGGGTTGGATTTTTTCTGCTGCGATCGGTATCCCCAAGTCACGCTCGGGGTAGATATGCAGAGCCTGCAGCGTGCGCTGGCTTACCTTGTCCTGGATCCAGCGATGCCATCGCACTGTGTGAGCGTGCGGGACCTCGCTCGATTCACACAGCGTCCTCCTGTGCCGCCGATCTCCGTTCCCTGCGACGTTACGACGCACGGGAGCGGAGATCGGCGCCAAATTCAAAAACGTAAACAAACACCTTACATACAGTATACTGTAATCTTATAGATTACAGTACTGTATGTAAAAAAAACACACCCCCCTTGTCCCTAGTGGCCTGCCCAGTGACCTGCATGTTCTTTTATATAATAAAAACTGTTCTTTCTGCCTGCAAACTGTAGATTGTCCATAGCAACCAAAAGTGTCCCTTTATGTCAAAAATGGTTTTAGATCAGCTAAAAAACAGCGATAATAAATTATAATCACTTGTAGAATTGTGCGATAGCGATTTGTGGGGAAATTCGTCATAAAAAAATAATAATAATGACAGCGACAATTCTGCAACTGAGAAAATTTCAGTGATTTTGAGTTGATTACATTATTGAATAATTTTTATTAGAATTATATTATTATTTGTTATAATTATTTATAATTATTTATTATATTATAATTTATCATTTTGTTTTAAAAAAAATGTCATACCCGGGATGCCTATTAGATTCTTGTTTGGTCAGATTTAAGTGAGTTATTCCTAAAAATTACAGGCCTACAGTATAAAACGCCAAATTTCCTTGCAAATAACTGTACCGCTTTTGGTACGTAATTCCAGACAGAATCATACCACCAGGGAGGTTAAAGTGAAAAAAAAATGAAAAATTCCTTTAAATATCGTACCTGCTGGGTGTCTATAGTATGCCGCCTGTGAAGTGGCATGTGTTTAGAACTGTCCCTGCACAAAATTACTATAAGTAAAAGGTCATTTAAAATTGCTTGCGGCTTTAATGGAATGTCTGGTCCCTGCACTATGGATGAAAATCATTGAGAAAAATAGCACAGACACAGACAGTACACACACCACGTAGCTTTAGGTGCACACTGCAGAGGACAATGGCAGTACACACACCATGTAGCTTTAGGTGCACACTGCAGAGGACAATGGCAGTACACACCACGTAGCTGTAGGTGCACACTGCAGAGGACACAGGCAGTACACACACAACGTAGCTTTAGGTGCACACTGCAGAGGACAATGGCAGTACACACACCACGTAGCTTTAGGTGCACACTGCAGAGGACACGGGCAGTACACACACCATGTAGCTTTAGGTGCACACTGCAGAGGACACAGGCAGTACACACACCACATAGCTTTAGGTGCACACTGCAGAGAACACGGGCAGTACACACACCACGTAGCTTTAGGTGCACACTGCAGAGGACACAGGCAGTACACACACCACGTAGCTTTAGGTGCACACTGCAGAGGACACAGGCAGTACACCACGTGAGAATACTGCAGCTGGCACAATCACCTGCCTGCCTGTCAGTAAATTAGGAAGAGCGGATCTAGCTAAACTATACAGTGTATAAATATATATACAAAACCTGGGATGCATATATATCCTCTACACACTGTAACTTTAACTGACTAGCCTGCCTGCTCTATCTACCTACAAAAAATTACACTCTCTCTTAACCACCGCAACACACTACACAAGGCCAACCTGCACGCAGCCTTTTATAATGTGGGGCGTGTACTAAACCTCCTGAGCCATAATTGGCCAAAGCCACCCTGGCTTTGGCCAATTATGGCTCTCCAATTTTTGCAAGCTGTGATTGGCCAAGCATGGGGGTCATAGTGCATGCTTGGCCAATCATCAGCCAGCAAAGCACTGCGATGCCGCAGTGAATTATGGGCCGTGACACGCCACTCGAATTTGGCGCGAATGGCCCAAAAAGTTCGTAATTTAACGAACGATCGAACATACGATGTTTGAGTCGAACATGAGTTCAACTCGAATACGAAGCTCATCCCTACTGGCCAGTATGCTGGAGCACAGACCTGTTTTTTTTTTTAGTGCAAAGGATAAGTTCCTTCTAATTTGGGTATAGGCACATGTGCCTGCTTGTGTCCCAAGCAAACAATACTGGTCCTTTTTAATAGGGTGCAGTGAGGTTTAGCCAGCGGGTTCTCACCTAGGGGGACAACTTGTTTCCCTCTTTTCTCCTTCGGCGGCTCAGCAGCAACATTCTCTTCAATGTTTAGGTGGTAGCACTGGTCAGCAACAGTGGCTTTCTCTCCAGAAATTAAACAACAGCACCGGTCACAGACAATGACCTTCTCCCCAATTTGATGGCGAAATGTTCTTCTAACAGCCTGAAGTAGGTTTGTCTCCTACAATGTCCTCACCACATCTGCCTCAAGCCCAAAAATCAACTTTATTTTTCCTCTCCACAGAGCCCTGGTCATGCTGGTATGTGTAGTTTGATTGCCAATCTATTTTACAGACTCAGTTTGTCTGGCAACGACATCCCCCACAAGTCATAGTTGCACCCAGCAGGCTCTGTCCTTCCCACAATCCACAGCAGCTCATTTTTATATTCATCTCTGTAAACCTGGGTGGTGGGCGGGGCATTCCTCCAGCTTTCTCTGCGTCAGCATGTGGTTCTCGGATGGTCAGTTGTCTGTCTTTATCTGTGGCTGCAAACAGTCCTTAAAGTATATTTAAACCCTTACTTTGTAAAACAACGCATTCAGTTTAACCACTTGCCAACCACGCACTGTAGTTTTACTGCAACAGTGCAGGCCGGCTGCACAGAAACATATATATATGTAGCACTACCCCCGAAGGAGCTGCTGGTTTGTTTTGGGTGGCATGTTACCTCATGGCTTCTCCGCCGTCTTAGGGGTGTATGGTGCATATAGCAGTAGTAACGGAATGTCCACGACAGGTGTCTTTTGCTGTGCTCTTTATTACCCAGCTGGGTAAAAACAATAAAACTTGTGGTGAAGAAGGTAGAGTTGAAAGGAGAAGAAGAATAGCAAATTCAGGCGTAGCAATAAGGAAACAATCCTGCTCCCACGTGTAACACTTCTTGCGTCACTCCTGCTTGAGTGGGAATAGCGTACCTGGACAGGCCTCTCTCTCACTGACCTGGCAGCCAGAGTATCGCTTAAACGTTTAGGGAAAAGTCTCTGCCACAGACCCTCCTGTAATGAACTGGAACTTTTAGGGAAAAGTCTCTGCCTCAGACCCTCCTGGAATGGACTCAGAGAGAAACCTCTGCCACAGGCCCTCCTGATTGTGGTTACGAACCTCCTTGATAGAATTACGCCTGGATCTCCTTCAAGATGCTTTCAGGTACCGACTGACAGGTGACCAGCCTCTCAGTGTCCAGATACCTCGATCCCCGGTGGTTTGTCGAGACCCTATTGGATCGCCAGGCTTTCATTGGCTCTCCTCAGATGGACTCCCCACCGAACAGCAATACCGCTTGGGATCTTCAGAATTGGGAACCCAGTCGACCACTGGGCTCCCTGCCACAGCTCAAATGTTCCGGACCAACATGGTCCCGGAACCAGGAACACCACGTGGCACACACGCCCTGGCCCGGTAGGCCATAACGCCGGGGGGCAGTGGTGCAGTCACCCTAAATGTGGGTGCCGCACTCCGAAGAGGAAGATAAAGACCCCGAACCAATGGTGTCTGCCCCATAAATACCCTCCCCCAACATGCACAGCGAGGCACAACCCTCCTAATTTGCTGCTGGGGAAGAGCACCCAAACCTTGACTCCACTGCTGCCACCTACTGTCCTAATGTGGGAAGAGCACCCCAGCAACAACAGAATGAGCCCACAGCAAAGCCAAGCTGAGACAGAGACCTAACACATTGAACACATTAACTGGATCAGAGTTCAATTAACACTCTGATCTCCCTCTAAATTTAAATAGCACTGGTACTTTGAAGTAACCAGGCGCTACATATATATATGTGATTCTGCATTTCCGGGTGTGGGGGTGCGCCTGCCTACCCAGCTGTGCTGTTACTGGCTACAGCAGATGCCAATCAGCAGTTCTCGCCCAATGATTTATGGCCGGAACCTGCCAATCATTGGAGCAAGTGACAGGAGAGAGCTTTGTTTTTTGTAAACAACACCGAGCTCTCTTCTGACAGTGGAGATTTACCAGTCTTTGTTTCCCTGCAAAGCAGGGAATAAAAACTGGCACATTGCTTAGTAAAATGAGCACACATTACACATGGTAAACGTTCTTAGGTGCACATTTAGCCCTTTGATTTCCCCAGATGTTAACCCCTTCCCAGCCAGTGTCATTAATACAGTGGTATTCACTGTATTAGTGTTACTGGAGATGCCAGTGGCAGTTAGCCAGTTCCCACAAAGTGTCAATTAATGTCAGATTGCCTGTCGTCCTGCTATAAATTGCCGATCACCACCATTACTAGTATAAAAGAAAAAAAACAATAAAAATGCCAGTATACATCTCATAGTTTGTAGGTGCTATAACTTTCATGCAAACTAATCAATATACATTTATTGGGATATTTTTTTTACCAAAGACATGTAGCAGAACACATTTCGGCCTAAATGTATGAAGAAGTTTGATTTTTAGAATTTTTTATTGGATATGCTTTATAACAGAAAGTAGAAAATATATATTTTTTTCTTTTTAAAAATATATGCTATATTTTTGTTAACCACTTCCCCACCGAGCCATAGTAAAATGACGTCGGCGGGGACCTCTCGTCCTTCAGACTGGACGTCATATGACGTCCTGTCTTTTCCGGCCACTAGGGGGATTCCTCAGGACCTGGTGCGCGTGCCCGGCGGCCGCGATGTCCGCCGGGCACACGCGATTACCCGCAATCACGGCAGGACCATGGATCTGTGTGTGTAAACACACAGATCCATGTCCTGTCAGCGGTGAGGAGACTGATGTGTGTTCCCAGTACAGAGGAACACACATCGATCTCCTCCCCCAGTCAGTCCCCCTCCCCCTAACAGTTAGAACACACTTTAGGGAACATATTTAACCCCTTCAGCGCCCCCTAGTGTTAACCCCTTCTCTGCCAGTCACATTTACACAGTAATCAGTGCAGTTTTATAGCACTAATCGCTGTGTAAATGTGAATGGCCCCAAAAATGTGTCAAAAGTGTCCGATATGTCCGCCGCAATGTCACGGTCACAATTAAAATCGCAGATCGGCGCCATTACTAGTTAAAAAAAAAAAAAAATGCCATAATTCTATTTCCTATTTTTTAGACGCTAGAACTTTTGCGCAAACCGATCAAATACGCTTATTGGGGTTTTTTTTTTTTTACCAAAAATATGTTGAATAAGTATCGGTCTAAACTGAGGAAAAAAAATGTATTTTTTTAAAAAAAATATGATATTTATTAAATCAAAAAGTTAAAGATATTGGGCCATATTCTTATACATTTAAGGCGGCGGAACGTATGTACTTTACGTTACGCCGCCGCAAGTTTAAGTGGCAAGTGCCGGATTCCCAAACCACTTACCTGTAAACTTGCGGCGGCATCGTGTAAAGTCCACCCGCGTAAGCCATCCTAATTCAAATGATCCTGGCAGGGGGCGTGGATCATTTAAATTAGGCGCGCTCCCGCGCCGATCGTAATGCGCATGCTCCGTCAGGTAAATTACCCGACTTGCATTGCGCTAAATGACGTCTCACGGACGTCATTTGTTTTGACTGTAACGTAAATGGCGTCCAGCGCCATTCATGGACGACTTACGTAAACGACGTTCAATTTTGAAATTTCGACTCGGAATCGACGGCCATACTTAACATTGAGTACGCCACCTAGGGGGCATCTTTATCTTTACGCCGCGTATCGCTTACGGAAACGACGTTAAAACACTACGGCGGGCAAGCGTACGTTAGAGAATCGGCGTGACTAGTCATTTGCATATTCTACGCTGACCGCCACCTAGCGGTCAGCGTAAATATTGCAGCCTAAGATACAACGGCGCAAGCTGTCGTATCTTAGGCATGTTTAAGTGTATCTCAGTTTGAGAATACACTTAAACATAGGAAACGGACTTACGTAGGCGTATCTGTTGATACGCCTACGTAACTTGTTTAAGAATATGGCCCATTGTGTTTTTTTTTCAAAATTGTCGTTCTTCTTTTGTTTATAGCGCAAAAAATAAAAACCGCAAAGGTGATCAAATACGACCAAAAGAAAGCTCTATTTGTGGGAAAAAAAGGGTGACAATTTTGTTTGGGAGCCACGTCGCACGACCGCGCAATTGTCATTCAAAGTGTGACAGCGCTGAAAACTAAAAATTGGTCTGGGCAGGAAGGGGGTGAAAATGCCCTGTATGGAAGTGGTTAATAACGCAAAAAAATTAAAAAATATATATAAACTTTGTTTGTGTATAACATTCCATGACCGCGCAATCGCCAGTTAAATTTGCACAGTGCCAAATAGCAAAAAATGGCCTGGTCAGGAAGGCATGTGATAAGTGATCACATGACCTCATTGTTTCAGCTGCATAAGGGGCTTAGAGAGGTGATCGGCTGACCAATGAAGGACAGGCAGACTATGTTCCCAGCACAACCGGAAAACTGGCCACGCTGAGATGGATGAGCTTAGCCCGGTCAGTTTAAACTATGAAAGCAGAGGGAGTGGCAAGAACACCAGGTATTTCTCACCAAGAAATCAATATAAAGAGAACAGGATACTTTTTAACACAAGTACATGGTACAACAGACAGATATTAGGAATAAAAAATGTTGGAGTAACAAGGAGGGTTAGTGCAGGCAAACAGCAGTGATAGTAGCCCAGCTCCTGCTCCCAGAGTAGCCCTGTCGACCAGTGGCTACATTTATTTTTATAGGATCCCAATACTTAGTTGTAAAGTACCATGCAAAAGGCAGGTGTAAAAAGGTTACGTCCATTACTGTAAGAATGCTATCAGATATACAGGTAGAAGTGTTAAAGCAGTAGTAAATCTAAATATTTATTATATTGCAGCTTACCGATTCTTAGGCCCCTTTCACACTGGGGCGGGAGGTACGGTGGCGGTTTTAGCGGTGCGATACTGCCGGAATTGCAGTGATATTCGTCCGCTAGAGGTGTGGTTTTAACCCCCGCTAGCGGCCAAAAAGGGGTTAATACCGCCGGCAATGTGCAGAGGCGCATTGCCGGCGGTATAGACGCGGTTTCCCATTGCTTTCAATGGGAAGGAGCGGTGGAGGAGCGGTAAACACACCTCTCCTCTCACTGCTCCAAAGATGCTGCTAGCAAGACTTTTGGAGCGGTCCTGCTAGCGCACCTCGGGCTTTCACACTGGAGCGTCGGTTTGCAGGCGCTATTTTTAGCGCAATAGCGCCTGCAAACCGCCTCAGTGTGAAAGGGGCCTAAGATGTGATGTCTGTATTTGTTTCCTTTTTTTTAGGCTTTTGTTTCTTCTATTTTCATAAGGTAGACCAGACAGAAAGTCTGCTGTTTTTCAAAAGCACAAGCTTTAACACTGGCAGGGGTGATCAAAATGATCATCTTATTTATTCATGTAAAACCTTTATCCCAAAAAGAAAGAAAATCCGTTTTCTGTAACTGATTATAATGGGTGAGCTGAAGTTGGGCTTCAACATTGTCTGTCTATGGGGGAGGGGGGGTTGCGTAAAATGTTTTAGCGGATTTAGATACACTTCTAAATCCGCTAATACATTTAACGCTACCTTCCTCCCCAAGACTAACCATGATGCTGTCTCCTGTGCCCCCTGTTCTCATTCCTCCAAAGTTGCATCCCACTAATACCGGAGGTGTGCTACTGGCCAGATCACCAGGTGAAAAGAGAGGGGGTAAAAGCCTGAAAAAGAAAACTGATGAAGCCACCACATCTAATGGTTAAATACTGTATTAATAGTTGATTTTTATCAATTAACAAAATGGAAAGTAAATGGTAGATTGTTCCAAACCTTTTGGAGAACTAAGCACAGATTTCCAGTGGATGTAGACTGCCTCAAATCCTTCTGTCTCTTCATGTTATCCCAGACAGACTCGAAGATGTATCTTGTGTAGATCATGTTTGATAATGAATCCTTTTGACTTTTCTTAATGGATAATAAAAATATTTGTAGAATAAAATTGGTGATGCTGCAAAGTAGAAGTTACAGTCCTTACAGTACTCAACCTTGTAATGATGGGTGCTCAAAGTAAATGCCATGAATGGTGCCATGCCAGAACTGAATGCAATGACACAATGACACCTGTTCTGTGCATGGTTTTCCACAGAGCAGCCCTGTAACAGGAGGGCCCGTGGAACCCAGAATCCCTTAGATAGTGTAGCGCTACCCCCGCAGGAGCCGCTGGTTATATATTGGGACCTACTCTTACTTAATCTATCCACCCCCTTTAGGCCCCTTTCAGATTGAGGAGTTTTTCAGGCGGTACAGCGCTAAAAATAGCGCTGCTATCCCGCCTGAAAAACTCCTTCACTGCAGACTCAATGTGAAAGCCCGAGGGCTTTCACACTGAGGCGATGCGCTGGCGGGAGCCAAAAAAATCTCCTGTCAGCAGCATCTTTGGAGCGGTGAGAGGAGCGGCATGTATACCGCTTCTTCACCGCTCCTTCCCATAGAAAACAATGGGAAACCGCGGCAATACCGCCCGCAATGCGCCTCTATAGAGGTGCATTGCGGGCGGTATTAACCCTTTATCGGCCGCTAGCGGGGGTTAATACCGCACCGCTAGCAGCTGATTCCCGCGGCAATCCCGGCGGTATAGCGCCGCTATTTTTAGCGGTGTTATACCGCCACCGCGGCTCCCGCCCCAGTCTGAAAGGGGCCTTAAGTGTCTCGAACCCTCCCTTGGCACACCAAGCAAAGCTGCAAATATATTGTGAATCCCACGTGCAGCTATGGGATCCCAATAATACACACACATAAAATAACTAGAGTGATATGCAATATTATTGTTACCTTTCTTTGCAGACTTCAGGAACAAACACACCTCATAATAAATGTAGTTGAAACCAAGAATAACTTTACTTGGTATGGAAGAATAAAAGAAAAGCAAACAATGATTTACACATATGAATATATATATATATATATATATATATATATATATATATATATATATATATATATATATGACTGTCTCTGCAAAGGGCCCTTTGCGAGAGTCAGGAAAATTACCAAAAAGAATGTTAACAGTATAAAATCTGCAATTAACTATAAATGATCTACCTTCGCAAGCTCCCCTAATGGGCAGTCTATTGAAGTGCAATTGCTAACAATCTCAATCAGGCCTAGCCTGCTTGGTTCCAGAATGTTCCTCGGCAATGAAGTCAATTTGTAGGCTCGTTGGTGCACTTAAATATATTTGTAATCCAACAAAGGCTTTAGGCTCAGTCTAAGGTACGATCAACACAGGTGCGGTGAACCAATCCTCCAGTCAGCATCAGTCAAACGTGGCCAGCGTGACTTTTAGATATTCCTCAAACAGATCATTTAACAGGATGCCTTTCTGAGGGATTAGCCACTGTAAGTCACAAGGCTATGGGGAAAGGTATGGAAGCTTGGGCAAGTGCCCTCTCACCCAAACAGGCCTAGTCCGCCCGAGCTCCTTACAGACGATAAGCCGTTCAGTGGCCACGCCACAACACGCGGTCTCCGGAGTCCTGCTTTCCACAGCTCCGATCGCCGGCTGGTCTTCTGTCCGATCTCCGGGAACACGAACTGAACACACTTGGTCCTGTCTCCCTCCGGATTGCTGGTCTTCCCGTGTCATGTGCTCCAGGAAGACAAGGCATTGTGGGAACTGTAGTCTATACCTACTAATGTCACTGGAGTCCATTTCTCCTGGTACCTCTAGTCCCACAATGCATTGGTTTCTCTTTAGAAAGAGATAAACAAACAAATATATACAGGTAATTGAAACTCTGGGAGAGAAATTTAGATATGAAAGATTACAAAGAGTCTTTGGCAATATGACCCCCGCTACAAAAGTATGGGATACCCTTGCTTCAGCTCCCCATGCATCTCTTATGTCTAAATCACCCTGTGTCTATTAGGGGCACAGGGTGAGCAAGAAAATAATGGACATTAACAAATGTCTTGGATTACTTAAAATGGGACAGTAATATTTATCCACAATATCTCCCAGGATATATGCCATATTAGAAAGAGTGACTCATTCATACTGTTGGGACATATACTGTAAGGATATGCTAATGTCATCACCTCCAGCCACTTGTCTGTCTGTTGTCTGTTGTAATGTAAATGAGTCTAAGATAACTTCTAAGGGTCTTTCATTGTGGCTTGTGCTAATTGACCCTGTAATTGTGTGAGTTCTGTGTTGATTGGTGATGTTGATTGTGTCCTCTGAGCTACAAGGCGGCATCTTGGCTGCTTAAAGGGATTAGTTAATTAGCTCATGTTAAATAGGTCTGGTCACAGGTGTATTTTCAGAGTAATATGAGCAGGATATGTATGCATCTCCTCTTTTACTGTATATAAGCCTGTAGTCTTTCAATAAAGATTTATATTCCTGTTTGACCCCCAACACGGAGCCTCGTCTCGTATTTGGGTATTTGGGGGAGAATTATTCGTATGGGTTTCTTCTTCGGCTGCATGGAGTGTCCAGTAGCTGCCTTGTGTTCGGGAATGGAATGTCCTAAACGACTTTAACCCCTTTCATAATTGGGGTGTCGTTACAAGCCCTGATCCTCATCTTTTTGTGGAGCCCGCTGGAGGTCCTGGCTCCTCCCTCCTACCGAGTGCACCCAATAGAAAGCCTCTTCCATTTATGGAATTCCTTTTTTACTGTGAATCTTTCTACTACAATAAAATGTATCCAAACGGTAATACACTAGGCTGGTGTGCCCTTGTTTTCTTTTTGTTCGACAACTTCAGTTACCCTGCAGTGAATTTTCTGCCATACTATTACCTGTGCAGTTGCATCAATTTGCAAGCTGAGGACAGTAAGGAGGGTTATCAGCATTCTCACCACTGATAACCATCCTCAGTGTCAGTCAGATTCAGAGAAGTCCATATCTTTCAAAGGGGCACCCTCTATCTGAAGGAAGTGATGTAGGGTGTTCTCTTGGATCACAGCTTCAGTGGAGAGAAGACTCTGGCTGCCCCTGTGATTACATCAGAAGAGGATTTTCTCTTAAAACAAGTGGGGCATGCCTGGGGGGGGGGGGTGCACTATAGGACATTAAATTAACTATCTAGGAAATAAGGCAGTTCTCTAGCTAATTTCAATAGTGGCAGCACTTATTTTCCAAGTATCAACATGGAAGACGTAGGCTCAGCAACAGCACAGGTAGAATGGATGTCTGGTTTAGGAGGAGACCAGGAGCCTGAGCATCCATCTCCCATAATAAGATCTGGAAATATTAACAAGGCAATGTTTCTGTGCAGGTTGATGTTTTCTGACAGCTCAGTGTGTTGAGTTAGAATACTGAGGTAGTAGTCAAATGTGTTAATCCTAACCACCAGAACCTGAACATACTGAAGCCATTCTAAATGGGTCACACATAATAGATACCATCGAACAAGCTGTGCTATACACCAATGAAGCTTATGCATTTTAATTATCCATTTGTAAAATGTATACTTTTTTGTTGTTTTATACCTCAGTAGTTTGAGCTTCCTGTCATCTCCCTTCAACGGCTTAAGTTCCTGTTCAAACCAGCCACAACCCAATAAACTTATATACCTTCCTCTTTGTTTCAGCTACATATATACAGTTAATTGTGAAAAAGATAGGTAGAAAAAAGTTGCAGTGATTGTACCCTAGTAGCACAATATGTTGTCCACTGGATTCATGCATTACCACAGTACCATGTCTAAATCAGATACCTTACCTCTGCACTTCGGGCTAGATTCAGGTAGGGAGCATGTATTTGTGTGCTGGCGTAGCGTATTTGCGCTACACCTCCGCAACTTTGACAGTTTTCACAAAGCACTTGCTCCGTAAGTTGCGGCGGCGTAGCGTAAATAGGCCGGCGTAAGCCCGCCTAATTCAAATGTGGAACATGTGGGCGCGTTTTATGTAAATTTATTGTGACCCCACGTACATTACGCTTTTTCCGAACGGCGCATGCGCCGTCCGTGAAAGTATCCCAGTGCAAATGCTCCAAATTAACCTGCAAATAGTCAATTGCTTTTGACGTGAACGTAAATTACACACAGCCCTATTCGCGAACGACTTGCGCAAACAACGTAAAACGTGAAAAATTCTACGCGGTCCCGAAGTCCATATTTAACATTGGCTGCGCCTCCTATAGCAGGGGTAACTATACGCCTGAAAACGCCTTACGTAAACGGCGTATCTTTACTGCGACGGCCGGGCGTACGTTCGTGAATAGGCGTATCTCGCTGATTTACATATTCTAGGTGTAAATCAGAGTACACGCCCCTAGCGGCCAGCGTAAATATGCAGTTAAGATGCAACGGCGTAGGAGACTTACGCTGGTCGTATCTTAGCAACATTTAAGCGTATCTCAGTTTGAGCATACGCTTAAAGTTGCGACAGCGCGGATTCGGACTTACGACGGCATATCTACTGATACGCCCGTCGCAAGTCTTTCTGAATCCGGGCCATAGAGTTTACACCATCCCAGGTGTTCTCAATACCGCTGCCTACATTTTGCACATGTATATACAGTATCTCACAAAAGTGAGTACACATCTCACATTTTTGAAAATATTTTATTATGTTTTCATGTGACAACACTGAAGAAATGACACTTTGCTACAATGTAAAGTACTGAGTGTATAGCTTGTATAACAGTGTAAATTTGTTGTCCCCTCAAAATAACGCAACATACAGCCATTGATTTCGAAACCGCTGGCAAACAAAAGTGAGTACATCCCTAAATAAAAATTTCCAAATTGTGCCCAATTAGTCATTTCCCCTCCTCGTGTCATGTGACTCGTTAGTGTTACAAGGTCTCAGGTGTGGATGGGGAGAAGTGTGTGTTAAATTTGGTGTTATCTCTCTTACTTTCTCATACTGGTCACTGGAAGTTCAACATGGCACCTCATGGCAAGAAGTCTCTGAGGATCTGAAAAAAATAATTGTTGCTCTATATAAAGATGGCATAGGCTTAAAGAAGATTGCCAAGACCCTGAAACTGAGCTACAGCACAATGGCCAAGACCATACAGCGGTCTAACAGGACAGGTTCCACTCAGAACAGGTCTCGCCATGGTCGACCAAAGAAGTTGAGTGTATGTGCTCAGCGTCATATCCAGAGGGTGTCTTTTGTAAATAGATAGGTCTGGGGCTGCATTAGTGCTGCGGGCACTGGGGAGCTACAGTTCATTGAGGGAACCTTGAATTCCAACATGCACTGTGACATACTGAAGCCGAGCATGATCCCCTACCCTTCGCAGACTGGGCCGCAGGGCAGTATTCCAACATGATAACAACCCCAAACCTCCAAGACGACCACTGCCTTGCTAAAGAAGCTGAGGGCAAAGGTGATGGACTGGCCAAGCATGTCTCCAGATCTAAACCCTATTGAGCATCTGAGGGCATCCTTAAATGGAAGGTGGAGGAGCACAAGGTCTCTAACATCCACCAGCTCCATGATGTCCTCATGGAGGAGTGCAAGGGGACTCCAGTGGCAACCTGTAAAGCTCTGGTGAACTCCATGCCCAAGAGGGTTAAGGCAGTGCTGGAAAACAGTGGTGGCCACACAAAATATTGACACTTTGGGCCCAATTTAGACATTTTCACTTAGGGATGTACTCACTTTTGTTGCCAGTGGGTTCGCTGAATGGCTGTGTGTTGAGTTATTTTGGGGGAACAGCAAATGTACTGTTATACAAGATGTATGCACACTAGTTTACATTGTAGCAAAGTGTAATTTCTTCAGTGTCACATGAAAAGATATAATAAAATATTTACAAAAATGTGAGGGGTGTACTCACTCTTGTGAGATACTGTATACTGTATATACTATACTGCCTGCTAGACATGTGCACAATAAATTTATTTAGTTATTCCCGAAATTCGTTTTTATTTATTTTATTTTGTTAAAAAATGCATTTGTCCGAAAATCCGAATTAATTAAAGGGGGTTGTAAAGGTATTTTTTTCCCCTAAATAGCTTCCTTTACCTTAGTGCAGTCCTCCTTCACTTACCTCATCCTTCGATTTTGCTTTTAAATGTCCTTATTTCTTCTGAGAAATCCTCACTTCCTGTTCTTCTGTCTGTAACTACACACAGTAATGCAAGGCTTTCTCCCTGGTGTTTAGAAAGCCTCTTGAGGGGGCAAGCAGGAGTGTCATGACGCCCCACCACACACAGCTCCTTTCTCTATCTGCAAAGTAGAGAGTGTCCTGACTCTCCTGCTCGCCCCCTCCCCCCTCAAGAGGCTTTCTCCACACCAGGGAGAAAGTGTCGCATTACTGTGTTTAGTTACAGACAGAAGAACAGGAAGTGAGGGTTTCTCAGAAGAAATAAGGACATTTAAAAGCAAAATGGAAGGATGAGGTAAGTGAAGGAGGACTGCACTAAGGTAAAGGAAGCTATTTAGGAAAAAAAAAATACCTTTACAACCCCTTTAAGGTCGAATCTGTCATTGAAGGCTTATGGTGTCTGTCGAATGTTCTAAGAAGTAGACATGTGCACTGCAGAAAAATATGTTCATTTTCGTTACATTCGTTTTTTAGCTTTTTTCAGAAATTCGGAAAATTCGGAATTGGGAAATTTAAAAATTCGGAATTCTGGAATTCGGAAATTTGGAAATTCGGAATTTGGAAATTCGAAAATTCGGAATTGGGAAATTTGGGAATTCTGAATTTTCTAATTTTCAAATTTTCTAATTCTGAAATTTTCCATTTTCGAATTCAGAATCTAGGCACAAGAGGAGAGATAGCCACCTCTGCCAATAAACACGTCCAGAGGGAGAAAACGTATACACAATATACCGTTGTTGTTGAGTGTGTAAAGCCACCGAAGAGAGGAAAGACACAGAGAAGACCGTAGTACACAGAGTGCGTTTATGCAGGACGGTCCCCTCTGTGTCTTTCCTTTCTTCTCTGGCAGCTATACACACTCAACGACAACGGCATTATGTGGATACATTTTGTCCCTCTGGACGTGTTTATTGGCAGAGGTGGCTATCTCTCCTCTTGTGCCTAGACTCGCTTTAGCGCTGTATGTGGAGCCTTAGTAAGCCACGTTGGGAGTATACTACATTGGAGGGTGTCACCGTCGCCTATTTGTCACTGTCTACCGGCAGTTTGTGTTACAGACCATTTCTCTACTACTATATATAACGAATACTTACCAAATGCCCAGCGGGCTGGGTGGGTTAAAGTTTTTTACATACACAGTCTTATTGGTGGCAGTCGGGTTGGTGTGTTCTGCCCGAAATTCAACTGGTCTACTTCTATGCTCCTGATAGCGTTTTTACGCGAAACATGTCGAGTTAAAAGCAAGATCTACTACCTCACATATTGAACCCAGTTTCAAGAATATCAAATCTATATGTACCCTTTGATGTCTGTGTCCTCATGTTATGAGTATACTTGTATCATTATCATTATAAGATTTTCTGAAATACTACTCTAATACCTACTAGGGTTATATGCTGACACTACACTAAACTTACAAGTTTGTGTACATAGATTGTTTCATATGTATTTTTTTACAAATAAATATTTATAGATTTTTACACTGATTACCTGTACCGTCAAAAGTCCATTTCATTAGCCTAGATTAATCTCCATTTCCATACACAAGATGTGTACCTTCCTCTCATTTTACCATGAACTTTCTCAAACTGACTAGTGGGCGTGGGAGGGTTTGCCTTCACTATCAGCATTTGAGCAATACCGCTGTTGTAATACAAAAATAGCATCATCTGCTTCCCCTTATCGGCAAAGAGTCTTAGAGAGGATCTCAGCAAAAATAAAACTTTATCGGAAGGAGCGTCTCTGATTTGAATTCCAGTGTGCTGACTTCTTGAAAAATCAGGGGGGCAAGCAAACCAGCTGGAAATTGTATTTCTGTAGGCGTGTTATAAAAAAACAGTATCAATGGAATCTTTTACCAGAGCGCATACTAATTTAACCACTTCCATACCGCGCCTATTCTGGCACTTCTCTCCTTCATGTAAAAATCATAATTTTTTTGCTAGAAAATTACTCAGAACCTCCAAACATTATATATATATATATATATATATATATATATATATATATATATATATATATATATATATATATATATATATATATATATATATATATATTTTAGCAGACACTCTAGGGAATAAAGTGGCGGTCATTGCAACTTTTTATCTCGCATGGTATTTGCGCAATAATTTTTCAAACACCATTTTTAGGAAAAAAAAAAACGGTTTCCTGAATTAAAAAAATAACAAAACAGTAAAGTTAGCCCAATTTTTTTGTATAATGTGAAAGATGATGTTATGATGAGTAAATAGATACCAAACTTGTCACGCTTTAAAAATAGCGCACACTCATGGAATGGCGTCAAACTTCGGTACTTAACCACTTCAGCCCTGGACCCTTTTGCTGGTCAATGACCGGGCCACTTTTTGCGATTCGGCACTGCGTCGCTTTAACTGACAATTGCGCGGTCGTGCGATGTGGCTCCCGAACAAAATTGGCGTCCTTTTTTTCTCACAAATAGAGCTTTCTTTTTGGTGGTATTTGATCACCTCTGCGGTTTTTATTTTTTGCGCTATAAACAAAAATAGAGCGACAATTTAAAAAAATGAATATTTTTTACTTGTTCCTGTAATAAATATCCCCCAAAAATATATAAAAAAAAATGTTTTTCCTCAGTTTAGGCCGATACGTATCTTCTACATATTTTTCGTAACATAAATCGCAATAAGCGTTTATTGATTGGATTGCACAAAAGTTATAGCGTCTACAAAATAGGGAATAGTTTTATGGCATTTCTATTAATATTTTTTTTTTACTAGTAATGGTGGCGATCTGCGATTTTTATCGGTAGTGCAACCTTATGGCGGACACATCTGACACCTTTGACTCATTTTTGGGACCATTGTCATTTTTATAGCGATCAGTGCTATAAAACTGCATTGATTACTGTAAAAAATTCACTGGCAGGGAAGGGGTTAACACTAGGGGGCGAGGAAGGGGTTAATTATGTTCCCTCATTGTGTTCCCTACTGAAGGGGGGTGGGACTGACGAGGGGAAATGACAGATCGCTGTTCATACATTGTAAGAACATGCGATCAGTAATTTCTCCCCCTGAAAGGACCGGAAGCTGTGTGTTTACACACACAGCTCCCGGTTCTCGGTCTGTAATCAGCAATCGCGGGTGCCCGGCGGTGATCTCGCCCGCCGGGCACTCGCATTGCGCCCCTAGTGGCTGCAATGCAAAATCAGGTTATATTACGTGATTTTGCGCAGCCGAGCCGACTTGCCACCATAAAACTACGGTGGGCGGTCGGCAAGAGGTTAAAAATCTCCATAGGCGACGCTTACATTTTTTTTACATGTTATCAGTTTAGAGTTACAGAGGGGGTCTAGTGCTAAAATTATTGATCTCGCTGTAACGCACGCGGCGATACCTCACATGTGTGGTTTGAACGGCGTTTACATATGTGGGCTGAACTTGCGTGCGCGTTTGCTTATGAGCGCGAGCTACTGGGGACAGGGGGCGTTTACATTTTTTTTTTTTTTACTTTATTTTTTTTTTATCACTTGTAATAGGAATAGTGTGTGACATGTCCTCTTTAGGGAAATATGCAGGGTCAATAAGACCCCACATCTGTCCTCCAGGCTGCAAAGCATGAGATTGTGAAAAAAAAATTCACAGATCTCATGCTTTCAGCTGCGGCTTTGTTTATTTCCGGGTACCCAGGCGTGACATCATAACGTCACGCCCAGGCCTCTGACGGTCATAGACACCGGAAATCTCTATCCTCCTCATCCGACGGCGGCCGATTCGTTCTCTGGACCTCCGATGGCACAGGATAGCCCGAAGAAGCACCAGATGGCGGCGGGAGGGGGGGGGGACGCCTAAAAGAACGATCAATGCACACTACTAAAGTCTCTCCGACTTCAGAAAAGGTTCCTGTACTACTTCAAGGCGACTTGTACCCATTGATTTCAATGGAAATTGCCTCCAATGTCGGATCAGTGCCTTAAAGCGGGGGTTCACCCGGACATACAACTTTTTACCCTTAGATTCCTGCTCATTTTGTCTAGGGGAATCAGCTATTTTTTTTTTAAATCAAAGCTGTACTTACCTTTTTAGAGAGCGATCTTCTCCGCCGCTTCTGGGTATGGGCTGCGGGACTGGGCGTTCCTTCTTGATTGACAGTCTTCCGACAGGCTTCCGACGGTCGCATCCACCCCGTCACGATTTTCTGAAAGTAGCTGAACGTCGGTGCGCAGGCGCAGTATAGAGCCGCACCGACGTTCGGCTTCTTCCGGCTACTCGTGACGCGATGGATGCGACCGTCGGTAGCCTTTCGGAAGCCTGTCGGAAGACTGTCAATCAAGAAGGAACGCCCAGTCCCGAAGACCCATACCCGGAAGCGGCGGAGAAGATCGCTCTCTAAAACGGTAAGTACTGCTCGGATTTTAAAACAACTAGCCGATTCCCCTAGACTAAATGAGCATCAATCTAAGGGTAAAAATACATTTATGGGTGAACTCCCGCTTTAACTGAAGCAACTTTACAGGAAGAGAAAATAGTTTTCTCAGGCAAACCCCTCCCTCCCACAGAGCTGAATATTGTTTGATTGGCCACTGGCAAAGTTGCCTGTCATGGAGGCGACTTGAAGTTGCCTCGCAAAGTCGTGCCGACTTTCTTGTTGCTGTAGTGTGAACCGGCACTTACAACTCCACTATGGAAATATGTATTAAAAGTGACACGCTCAGATCCTGCAGGTCAAAATAAACACGGTGGTTAATTTACTAAAGGCAAATAGGCCGTGCATTTTGCAATTGCAGTTGCTCCAGAGCTTCGTAAATGAGGAGAAGCTCTGCTGACTTCCATCATTCAATCGTATGCAATCAATGCAATGCAATGCAATCTTTTTTTTTTCATTTTCCCTGCATGTGTTTGATTTTTCTTTGCAAAGTGAAGCTTCATTTCTTTTACTAAACTCTTAAGCAACTGAATTTGTAGAGTGAAACTGCACTTACCTCTCCCCGCTCCCTGACCCCGCCATCTTGGATATGGGAGCCAGGTGTGACTTCCTGGGGAACAACAGCTGGTGATCTGCCGAGCTTGTTCCAGCTATGGTATTTGTTCCACTTAACAGCTGATGATCAGCTGTTGCGTTCGGCTATTTCCGTAGCCTGCTACTGCGCATGCCCGGAGTCTGCGCAGTCGGTTGTGGAACAAGTTTGGCGATGGTCATCTTCTCCTCCTCCCTCCCTGAGGCCTCCCCCGCCCGCCCGGGTGCTCGCTGACTGGTGCCCTGGATGGGCCGCTCTATTGTGAGTCAGTGAGCTCCTCCTGCTCTGTCAGCCCCATAGAGCCGCACACAGCCCCCTCTCTAGGATCCGTTTCAAACCCGACGTGCTGCACCGGCCAGATTGCGATCCAGGATGTAATAAATATACAGTGAAGCATACAGTGAATAAATATACAGTGAATATGCAGTGAAGCTTTCCGTCCTCCCCTGCTGACTTTTGGTACGCTCCACAAGCCGGGTTTCCTGTCTCAACAGCTAGCTGTCGATTCCGTGTTCCACAGCTGACAATCAGCTGTTTTGTTCGGCTATTTCCGTAGCCTGCCCGTAGCCTGTTACTGCGCATGCCCGGAGACTGCGCAGTCGGTTGTGGAACTTCCCCCATAGGGGAACATTGAGGACAAGTCACCGGCACAACACTGTGCATGAGCAAACACACGCGGTACTCTATGAATGATTCTGAAGCCTCCTGGGTTTGACAGGAAGCCACAGTCGCCTCCCATATCCAAGATGGCGGCATCGGGGATCCACAGCAGAAAAAATAACCGGCTGTGGGAAGACAGCACTGGACACCAGGTACTGATACGCACTTGATTTTTAATTCAGCAGCTACATTATTCTTAAAATGTTACTTAACGCAGGACCCTGCATTCACTATATCTGGTCTCCCATAGTACACAGAACATAAAAATACAATTAATTTAATAAATATAAACTGCTAAATACCTTTTCTCATCAGCAATTAGAGCGGTCTTGTGACTTCTATCAGTGTCTAGTTAAAGCTATGGATGGAATTGTGCATGACACCTGTCAAGCAATATGGGAGGAGCTTCGGTGTACTGCAATGCCTGTTCCAGATACTTGCATGTGGCAAGAAATTGCAAATGGTTTTTGTAAGAAACCCAATTCCCTCATTGTGTTGGAGCCCTGGATGGGAAACGCATCCGAATTCAGATGCCACCTGGATCTGGCTCACAATAATATAACTACAAGAAATACTTCTCCCTTGTGCGTATGGCAATCTGTGACAGTGATTATAAGTTTGTAGCTGTAGATATTGGGGCGTATGGATCTAATGCAGACTCAAGAGTGTTTACAGCATCGCAAATGGGGAGAAGACTACTTGAGAGCCACTTTCATTTGCCATCAGACAAACCTCTTCCAGGAACTGTAGGGTCAGATATGCCACATGTGCTTGTAGCTGATGAGGCATTTGCACTTTCTCGGCATCTCCTAAGGCCTAAGGCCTCTAACTACCCCCAAAAAAGCCTGGAGAATGCCCAACTAGTTATACAAGCATGCTGTGTCCTCCATAATATTATACGTGAGAAAGAAGGAATTACTGTTGAGGAAGAGGACAAGATCAATTTACCTTCTGTACGGTTTACCGGACATGCGACCCAACAATTCTGTCGTTACCATGCGTGATACGTTTGCAAACTTGTTTATGTCCCCAGAGGGAGAGGTAACGTGGCAGTATCAACATGTGTAAAAACGCTCACCAGGCACTTTATTATGTGCACCTTGCTAGTACCATGTTTGACCCCCTTTTGCTAACCTGCATTATCTTTGTTTTCCCACAGAAAATGGAAATGCAATAGTTTAAACAAATACTACTTTTTCTCGTTAGCATTATAGCAGTCTTGTGACTTCTATCAGTGTATGCTTAAAGCTGATAGTTTTCATTCTCCTAGTGTCATCATCACTGACCCTATGACCATCACATTATTTTGTATCAGTTGCTTTTGGTTTTATATAGAGTACAATAACAAAATGTAACTTTTCCATGCAGTCAATTATCTTAATTAATGTCATAGACAATAAGTGACCGCAACATATATAACAAAATATATTAAACTGTACAAACAAATATAACATAAAAGACACAAAACATGGTCAGAGGATACACATCAAGAGCCAGAGTAGAGATGGGAATTATAGAACATGAGCAATCACTTTTGAGCTGTTTGCAGGGCAAAATTGGTGGCCAACTCAAACGGGGCAACTTAAAATGGGGATTCCTAAACACAAACGGGGCAACTTAAATTTGGGATTCCTTAAAGGTCCTGATAATAAGGACTGGGGGAAGTGGAATAGGGATTGGAAGATTGGGAGGAATTGCCATATGAAGTGGCCTGGGAACTGGAGGACTCATAGGTGGGTGCTTGGGGTGGGGGTACAACATTTTGGGCAGTGGTGGCTGGGGCACGGTGGTGATGGGGGATAATGCCTGGGTGGTATTGATGATGGAAAGTAGGTGGTGGCGCTTGCTCGCTATGGAATGGGCGTTGGAGAGGGGTAATAACTGGTGGCATGGGATCACCAGACATAGCAGCTCTTACACACACCCCAGTGAAATTGCAGATTGCCAGTTGGACGTCCATTATCCTAGGATTGGGGACTTTTTGGAGATGGTGGTATAGACTTCTTAAAAAAGTAGCATCTTCATTGTTGGGGTCAGAAAATGGATCCTTGTTGTCAGCCCTGCGCATTCCCCTCATCTCCTCCATGAATGTTAACATGGCTCCATCCATGTCCTGTTTTTTTTTCCACGTCGTTTACTGCCTTTCGATGCGGTATCAATCTAAGGGGTGGAACATTTATTAGCACATTTTATTTTGTCAAGATTTCAACAGGAGTCATTTTATATAGGATACTTACAGGCACACGTTGTGTTTGTAGCGTGGCTGTTGTTGCCGCTTAGTAAGACAGGTTTTCGACTGGACCTGGCTGGTTATCTCCAACTCCCATCTCTCCCTCTGGCTCTTGCTGTGAATGAATGAATGAATGAATGAATGAATGAATGAATGAATGAATGAATGAATGAAAAACTTATATAGCGCGGCACATGCGAACTGAATCGCCTCTGGGCGCTTGTTGTTAGTGTCTCATGCCTTTCAGAAAAGCAGGGTTTTGATCTGCCTTCTGAAAGACAGGTGGTTTTGCTCCAACCGAATGCTGGTTGGTAAAGCATTCCAAAGCCTGGGGCCCTGGAAAGCAAACCTTCTTTCTCCTTTGGACTTGTATTTGGTTATAGGAACCTTGACCAGATTTTGGTCGGTGGAACGCAGAATGCGGCTGCAATTGTGCGGTTTGATCTTGTCGCATAGATATCTAGGAGCCTTCCCATGGATGCACTTATGTGTCAGGCAGAGTGCTTTGAATGCAATTCTGTCTTTCACTGGCAGCCAGTGAAGGGATCTCAGTGAAGGTGAGATTGATTCCCAAGATTTTTTCCCAGTCACCAGTCTAGCGGCCGTATTCTGTACGACTTGGAGACGAGCGATTTGGTACTTGGGTAGCCCGAGGTAAAGGGCATTTGCATAGTCCAGTCTGGAATTCACGATAGATCCCACCACGACTGCTACGTCTTCTTTGGGAATAAATGGAATCAATCTGCGTAGTAGGCGCATCAAATGGTGCGCCCCGCTGACTACTGACCCTATTTGTGCGTCCATTGTCATGAAGGTGTCAAACGTGACTCCCAGACTTTTGACTTTGGAGCTAGGGGCGATGATTTGTCCCAGGATGGGAGATGGTGTCCAGTTTGTTGTCGGTGATTTCTTCCGACTGGCATCGAAGATAAAGAGTTCTGTTTTAGCACTATTGAGTTTGAGATAACTCTTAGTCATCCAGTTTTCTATTGAAGAGAGACAATTCTCTAAACTTAGATGATGATCCTTTTTGTGGCAGATGCGAAAATACAACTGCGTGTCGTCTGCATAAGAGTGATAAAGTAGTTCATGGCTACTGATAATATCAAAGAGAGGACGAAGATAGATATTAAACAGCACTGGTGATAAGGGGGATCCTTGGGGGACCCCACATGTCACCGTGCGTTTTTCTGACGTGAAGGATCCCAGTTTCACTGTTTGTGATCGGTTTCCTAGAAAAGAGGAGAACCATGGTAAGGCATCTTCTGAGACTCCGGCGACTTCTGTTAGTCGTCTCAGTAGCAATCCATGGTCTACTGTGTCAAAAGCAGCGCTTAGGTCCAGCAGAACCAGGAGAGATGATTCTCCTTCGTCTGCGGCCTCGAGCGCATCGTCCCATATTTTCAGTAAGGCCGTTTCTGTCCCGTGTCCGGGACGGAACCCGGATTGAAATGGATCGAGTAGGTTGTGGGTGTCCAGATGCTGTTGCAGCTGATTTACCACCACTTTCTCCATTATCTTGGACAGAGCATTTAGACTTGTTATGGGACGGCGGTGAGTTGGGTCCATAGGATCCAAATTAGTTTTTTTCAAGATCGGCAGGATTGTGCCCTCTTTCAGCAGGGAAGGCACTATGCCTTCCTTAAATGACTGATTTATAAGCTGCGTGATCGGAGGCGCCAGGATGTCGGCACATTCCTTCAGTAGCTTGGTGGGAATGATGTCATTCGGTGCTGTGCTGTCGCGCAGCAGGCCAAGGAATTTTTTTGTTGTATCGATGGAGATGGGTTCCAAAGTGAACTTAGTTGATTGTAGAGGCGTTCGGTCGTTGTTTTGATTGAAGACGGGGCTGAGTGGAGTATTGTTTTGCCGAATACTTACCCGAATTTTCTCAATTTTGTCGATGAAGAAATCCGATAGTTCATTGCAGAACTCTTGGGTGTCTGAAGTGGGGACTTCTAGACATCCAGGATTCATGGTCTGGGTGACCATCCTGAAGAGTTCGCGAGGGCGATTCAGTGCGCTGTTAATCACCCTGGAGAAGTGAAGTTTTTTGGCTTTGAAAATTTCCTTGTGATAGCGCGTAGTTACTGCTTTGTAGATGTTGAGGTGGTCTTCTGACGGACTTCTTTTCCAGGAGGCTTCCGCCCTTCTGCGCTCTTGCTTCAATAGCGACAGTTGGTTATTGAACCAGCTGGACTTATTTTCCCGGCTGCGAAGTTTGCGCTTTGGTGCTGCTAAGTCGGCTGACTGTAGCAGAGCTGCATTAATGGCATCCAAAGTATCTGAAGCTGCTAGCTGAGGAGGAATAGCCCCAATTCGGTTTCCCAGGGTAGATCTGAAGAGTTCCGAGTGGAGCTTCCTCTGAGATCTAGCCCAGTGTATTGTCACCGGCTTGGGTACTTTCATGACTAATGGAGTTCTGGGGATTATGAAGCTGATTGCATGGTGGTCTGTCCATGGCAAAGGTTCATTTCCCACAATATTAATTTTCAGATTTTGTCTGAAAATTAGGTCGAGTGTGTGACCTGAAGCATGCGTTGGTCCGCGTATAAGTTGTTGAAGTCCAAATCCTTCCAGGTGGTTGATGCAGGCATCCGCGATGGGATCCTGTGAGGAGTTAGCCCACAAATTGAAATCCCCGAGCAGCAAAAGATGATTTCCGCTAAGGGTGTAGGTGGAAATGAACTCCGTTAATGCTGATATCAACTGCGATTTGGGCCCAGGGGGCCTATAGCTGTGTATCCTCTGCATCCCCCTCCTCTTCGGTTTCCGAAATGTTGCTGGCAGTACTGTAAAATATTTGTTGATAGATGGATTAAAGGTCAATACAGAAGTTATTACAATACATAGATCCATGTGTGTGATTACTGTTGTGGTAAACCCTACAGACCACTTTTACCTACAATTAAGCCTAGATTAAGGCTTACCTGTAGGTTCAAGAAATATCTCCTAAACCTACACGGTTTAGGAGATATTTGCAGAAAACACGTAGACAACATTGCCTGACTAAGCGTGCCATTTCTGAAGGCGATCGTGCCGTGACTGGTGGCTCCCATACGCATGACATCATTGCAGCTATGGCCAATCACAGCCCCGGAGCCGTAATACCCACAAGTCACTCAAGGAGTAATGGCGGCGATGAAGGAGGGGTAAGAAGACCACTGCGGGGGCTTTCGATCTCAGGTAAGTAATTCATAATGAGCTAGTATGCTATGCATACTAGTTCATTATGCCTTTGTCTTGTAGGGTTCTTTTTTTTTTTTTTTTTTGGATAGGGTTTACTTCCTATTTGGAGTTTACTAGGCCAACTAATTTAATATAGGGGATAACTAATTTATTTATTTACCTTCTTAAGTCCATCACATTCCTCAAAAATTCCAGCATCTCAAAGAAAGGCCCCTTTTTTTTTGGGATGATCCAGCTCCGCTCCGACTCTTAGGCCTCGTACACACGACCGGATCTCCGCTGGAAACGGTCCGCTGTACTGTTTCCAGCGGAGATTCCTCCTCCGGATTTGGATCCGATGGCGTGTACACACCATCGGATCAGAATCCGTGCGGAATTCCTCCGCGGTGATGTGTCGCGCCGTCGCCGCGATGATGACACGGCGACGTGCGCGACGCTGGAAGGTAAGTACTTCCACGCATGCGTTGAATCATTACGACGCATGCGAGGGGGGGAGCGGACGGATTGATCCGGTGAGTCTGTACAGACCACCGGATCAATCCGCTGGTCCCGATTCAAGCGGATAGATTTCTTAGCATGCTAAGAAATTTCTATCCGCTTGAAATGGACCGGCCGGACGAATCTCCGCGGATAAATATCCACTAGGCCGTACAGACGACCGGATTTGTCCGCTGCGGATAGATCCGGTCGTGTGTACGGGGCCTTAGCATCCTCTTTCAGCTCCCGCCTGTAACGGTCTCTAAGGGATCGCCACCGTGTCATGATTTTCTCTCCTGCATAGGAACAGTAAACACAATGAACTGATAGAACTCCAACATGTACGTATACTATTTGAAACCCATATTTGGAATACAGTTGTTTTTAAAAATCATTTTTTGTCAGTTTTACCTATAGGTAAGCCCATGTGTACGATGCATACTAGCCCATTTTGGTTTTACTTTTCAGACAATCCACAACTTTTGACAGGTGACGTGGCAAGTGGACAATCCACAGCTTGTGGCAGGTGACGTGACAGGTGACGTGGCAAGTGGACAATCCACAACTTGTGGCAGGTGACGTGGCCAGTGGACAATCCACAACTTGTGGCAGGTGACGTGACAGGTGACGTGGCAAGTGGACAATCCACAACTTGCGGCAGGTGACGTGGCCAGTGGACAATCCACAACTTGTGGCAGGTGACGTGACAGGTGACGTGGCCAGTGGACAATGCACAACTTGTGGCAGGTGACATGACAGGTGACGTGGCAAGTGGACAATCCACAACTTGTGGCAGGTGACGTGGCAAGTGGACAATCCACAACTTGTGGCAGGTGACGTGACAGGTCACGTGGCAAGTGGACAATCCACACCTTGTGGCAGATGATGTGGCCAGTGGACAATCCACAACTTGTGGCAGGTGACGTGACAGATGACGTGGCCAGTGGACAATCCACAACTTGTGGCAGGTGACGTGACAGGTGACGTGGCAAGTGAACAATCCACAACTTGTGGCAGGTGACATGGGAAGTGGACAATACACAACTTGTGGCAGGTGACGTGGCCAGTGGACAATCCACAACTTGTGGCAGGTGACGTGGCCAGTGGACAATCCACAACTTGTGGCAGGTGACGTGGCCAGTGGACAATCCACAACTTGTGGCAGGTGACGTGACGGATGACGTGGCCAGTGGACAATCCACAACTTGTGGCAGGTGGCATGACAGGTGACGTGGCAAGTGGACAATCCACAACTTGTGGCAGGTGACGTGGCAAGTGGACAATCCACAACTTGTGGCAGGTGACGTGGCCAGTGGACAATCCACAACTTGTGACAGGTGACGTGGCCAGTGGACAATCCACAACTTGTGGCAGGTGACGTGACAGGTGACGTGGCAAGTGGACAATCCACAACTTGTGGCAGGTGACGTGGCAAGTGGACAATCCACAACTTGTGGCAGGGGACGTGGCCAGTGGACAATCCACAACTTGTGGCAGGTGACATGACAGGTGACGTGGCAAGTGGACAATCCACAACTTGTGGCAGGTGACGTGGCAAGTGGACAATCCACAACTTGTGGCAGGTGACGTGGCCAGTGGACAATCCACAACTTGTGGCAGGTGACGTGGCAAGTGGACAATCCACAACTTGTGGCAGGTGACGTGGCCAGTGGACAATCCACAACTTGTGGCAGGTGACGTGACAGGTGACGTGGCAAGTGGACAATCCACAACTTGTGGCAGGCATATGGATGCTGACATATGGGTGGACTACAAGTTTTACCATGCCAACTTACCCCCATCCCACAAACTGCTTACCACGTATCCGACGCTGCTTGTTGCTGAGTGTCAACCAGGTCGGTGTCACCTCCTCAAAAATGTCTTCCCATTTTATACTAACGATGTTGCTGTCACTGTATTCTGCACTTCTTTTGTCCCATAGAACAGGCCTAACATGGACAAGTTGGATGAGCCGTTCATGTGACACATCTCTGGCCATTTTACTGTCTCTTCTCTCCAGGCACTAGGCAGCATGTGCTTAATAAGCATATGACTTTCTTAAAGACCACTACCTGGGTCAAAGGGTATTGTAATGTATGCATATTGCATGCATATTAAAGTTTGTTGAATTTTGATATTTTACATATTTTGATGAAAAACGGATCTCAGCGGATCGGATGTTAACGGATCGTCCGCTAACATCCGTTTTCCGTCCGTTCCGGGTTTTTTTAGGAAGAAAAATAGGGTTTTCTTCCGTTCAAAAAAACGGAGCTTAACGGAGACGAATGTTAACGGACGTTAGCGGATACTCATCCGCTAACGTCCGCTATCTCATAGGAAAGCATTGCAGTCCGTTTTAATCCGTAAACGGACGTATGAAAAAACGGACGAACGGTCCGCAAGTGTGAAAGGGCCCTTAAAGCGGAGTTCCACCCAAAAGTGGAACTTCCACTTTAAGCACTCCTCTCCCCCTTACATGCCACATTTGGCATGTTATTTTTTTGTAAGTGTCTGTTTATTAAAAGTCAGCACTTTTTGTAGCTGCTGACTTTTAATAAACACTAAAAGGCTGTCGCTTCTGAAGCAAGAGCGCAGAAGGGCGGAAACCGCCTGGAAAAGAAGCCCTGCAGAGTATAACCTCATCATCTACAAGGCAATAACAACACGATATCATAAAGAAATCTTCAAAGCCAAGAAACATAATTTTTCTATGGCGATTAACAGCGCCCTAAACCGCCCCCGCGAACTCTTCAAGATGGTCACCCAGACCATGAATCCAGGATGTCTTGAAGTCCCCAACTCAGACACCCAAGAGTTCTGTAATGAACTATCGGATTTCTTCATCAACAAAATTGAAAGAATCCGGGAAAGCATCTTGCAAAACAATACCCCCCTCAACCCCACCGTCAATCAACCACAAAACACCCACAGAAACGCTCTACAATCAACAAAGTTCACTCTGGAACCGATCTCCATCGATACCACAAAAAATATCATTGGTGCTTTGCGGAACAGCACATCGCCCAATGATATCATCCCCACCAAACTGATGAGGGAATGTGCCGACATCCTGGCACCACCCATCACACAGCTTATAAACCAGTCATTTAAGGAAGGCACAGTGCCATCCCTGTTGAAAGAGGGCACATCCAGCCCATCTTGAAAAAACCTAACCTGGATCCCAAGGACCCAACTCACCGCCGTCCCATAACAGGCCTAAATGTTCTCTCCAAGATAATGGAGAAAGTAGTGGTACAACAGCTGCAACAGCATCTAGATACCCACAATCTACTGGATCCATTACAATCAGGCTTCCGTCCCGGACACGGGACAGAAACGGCCTTACTCAAAATATGGGACGATGCCCTCGAGGCCGCAGACGAAGGAGAATCTTGTCTCCTGGTTCTGCTGGACCTAAGCGCAGCCTTTGACACGGTAGACCACAAACTGTTACTGATGCGACTAGCCAAGGTAGCAGAAGTCGCAGAAGGTGATTTACCATGGTTTTCTTCCTTTCTTGAAAACTGATCACAAACAGTTAAATTGGGTTCTTTCACGTCGGAAAAGCGCACGGTGTCATATGGAGTCCCCCAAGGATCCCCCCTGCCCCTGTCTCTCTTTGATAGAAAACTGGATGACAAAGAGTTATCTTAAACTCAATAGTTCAAAAACAGAACTCCTTATGTTTCACGCCAGCCGAAAGAGTCAACTGGCAACAACCTGGACACCCCCGCCCATTCTGGGCCAAATCATCACCCCTAGCTCCAAAGTCAAAAGTCTCGGGGTCATCTTCGACACCTTCATGACAATGGACGCACAAATAGGGTCAGTAGTCAGCGGAGCGCACCATCTGTTGCGCCTTCTACGCAGACTTATTCCATTTATCCCCAAAGAAGACGTAGCAGTCGTGGTGGGAACAATCGTGAATTCCAGACTGGACTATGCTAACGCCCTGTACCTCGGACTCCCAAAGTACCAAATCTCCCGTCTGCAAGTCGTTCAGAATACGGCCGCCAGACTGGTGACTGGGAAAAAAATGGGAATCAATCTCACCTTCGTTGAGAACCCTTCACTGGCTGCCAGTAAAAGACAGAATTGCATTTAAAGCACTCTGCCTGACACATAAGTGCATCCATGGGAAGGCTCCGCAATATCTTTGCGACAAGATAGAACCTCACAATTCGAACCGCGTTCTGCGATCCACCGACCAAAATCTGGTCAGGGTACCAAAAACCAAATACAAGTCCAAAGGAGAAAGAAGGTTTGCTTTTCAGGGTCCTAGACTATGGAACGCTTTACCAACCAGCATTCGGTTGGAGGAAAACCACCTGACTTTCAGAAGACAGATCAAAACTCTGCTCTTTTGATGTCATGAGACACGAACAACTAGCGCCCAGAAGCGATTCAGTTTGCATGCGCCGCGCTTTATAAGTTTTTTTTTTTTCATTTCATTTCATTTCATTTGTACCCTTTTTTATGTCAGTGCTGTGGATAACTTTCAACCACTTCCTGTCTGCATGCACTCACTCCTGCATCAGCTTCACATCATTTGTTAGGAATGGATTCAAGATAGTGACAAAGGTGGGCCATGTCTGCACAACAGGTGCTGCCATAGCCATCTGTAGTCTCCATTATTGGCACTTGAAACAAGATGACAACTTAGGAGCTCAGCTGGGAGACAGCTGCCACTTCATAACAGGAAGTGCTTGAACAAGGTTCTTTGTGGTGGGATCAATGATATTATTTAAAAAACTGCCGTTTTATAAAGATTTTTTTAGGCGATTTTAGCGATTGGGCTTTGGAAATTTTTTAGGTTCTGCATCATTAATAAAAATGTAGCACTTCCCCCGTATAAGGTGACCAGATTTTTTAAATGAAATCCGGGGACATATTTTTTCTTTACTAGTAATGGCAACAATCAGCAACTCTCTGCCCGTCGCTGCCCGCCTCACAGCCTGTCAAGACTTACTCTTCGGACCCCGGCTACTACTGGGTGGGGAGTGGAGGAAGATCACTCTGCCAGGGAAGGCAAGGAGATAGGCAGGTGGCTGGCCAGGATTTGAGCCAAGGCAGAAGAACATGCGAGCGAAGCTGAATGGGCATGCACCCGAAACTGAAGAAATGTTCCCTCCGCTCTGACCAGCACATGATCATCAGAAAGGGCACAGATAATGGGAAAAATACAACCCCCCTATGCTAGTAGGCACAGCGGAGCGGGGGTGTGTAATTCTAATTTTTTTATTTTAATTCTGCACTGACATTCTTTGAAATTGCCCCTGCCCCCTATTAAATCCAATCTGGGGACAAAACCAGGGACAGACTTGGTCCGGGGACATTGTCCTCAACCAGGGGACTGTCCCCTGAAACTGGGGATGTCTGGTCACCCTACCGTAGGAGCTGCTGGATTGTTTTGGGTCTTGCACGTTACCTCAATATTCGTTGTCTAGGGGAAGAAAGTCTGTAAAGAATTCCAATGTTCACACGAGAAGGGAGGCCCAGAGTGAAAAGACAGAAAGGCAAGATAACGTAGGGCTGGGCATGACTGTGTGGAGGTTGGACAACGGAGAGTTAATGGGAGAGGAGGTGAAGGCTGGATGGGCTGGAAGCACATAGTGAGAGCAGAAAGGGTGGTGTGTTATATAAGGAGGAGGCGGGGACGCACCAGGCACAGTGCTGGAAGGAGTTTTACACAAGGAGGCAGTTTTTTCCACCCACCCACCCTCCCTATTTGTTGTGTGTTTTGTGTTGTGCGTTTGTTTTCTTTTATTGCAGGTCAGTGGACAAGGGTTGTCATGACAGCCGTGGTGGTGTTCTTTGGTCTTTGATGGTGACAGTTACAGATGTGATGGAAATGTTGGTGGGCTTATCGGTGGGATGGGACCCTTATGGGGGTTATTCCAGTGGAACGGTGTCCGCTGGAATACGGTGATAGTTGCACTGCGGTGGAAAAGGGGTTGTCTCCGAGCTGGGTTGGCTGGGGGCCTGTTATGGTTAATGGTTCCGCAGTGTAGTGGTAAAATTAAGGTGGAAGCCGGGTTACCGTCAAAGAACAATAAGCTGGGTTATTAAAGTTGTTTGTTAAATTGTTAATGAAGAAAGTTTTTGTAACGGTCACCACCGTTTACGATTTCCCTTCCATCAGTCACGACAGCTTATCTGACACTCCAACCATCCATCCCATTTCCCAGAATAACCGAGACAACACAAGCTCTGGTCTCTGGTTTCAAAATGAATGAACACTTTAAATGGTAACTCTCAGTCTTATATACAGTACAACAGGTTACAGTAATCAAAGAAACAAAGAACTCTCCACCCACACATCACTCTCTTAGACAATGACATCCCATTGAGCTAATTATTCCCCAGACGTCCGGGCTCCGATACTAAGTGATTCACCTGCAGAATACACATTTCACACCTAAAACAGTATTGGCATACCTAATGAAAGGTCTTTCAGGAGCCAGGCTGTCTACCAAGCTCAAATCCACCTCACCCCAGTACAGACTCAATTACCATCTCAACAGCCTGTGCTACACAGAGGAATGAGTCATTATTGATCGGTTGTGGGTCAGCATGAAATCAAACTGTAGTATTCCAAGATCCTGCAAAACATGAATTATCAGTAATGTCCCATCTCATGTAATTTATAATTAATATTTCTCAGTCACCCTACACCCAAAAGTTATTAGTGGCGCTGGCACAGGAGTACCCCCCATCCTTCAAAGGTCTCTGGTTGTCACGGGCAATTCCGTTACAGTTTTGGTGTTATTTTATTTTTATATTTATGTGTTAAAATAAAAATTGGCTGTTGTGGCCATTTATACTCCAACATATGTGTCTCTCGTTAATAGTAGAAGGGGGGTAAGGTAAGACTAATAAAGGGGAGGGAATGATGGTTATAGGAAGGTTGGGCTATCCGAACTACACTGGTCATGTAAAAGCCTTAGCTGTTAGGTTTTGTTTTTTATTTTAAATGCAGGAAAGTAGAAGGATGAAGGGGGGAAGGGGAAGGTTCAGGTGCACAGTACAGATCACTGAAGAAAAACTTCTAAGTCCCAAAAGTCATTCACCACTTCCTCTCAAGTGGGTATTGCTCACCCAGATAGGCCCCTCTCACCTGGCCTAGCAGCCGGAATGATGTACAAACCATGATCAGCAACAGTCTCTGCCACAGACTGGTTATGAGCAAAATGAACAGTCCGGAACCCTCTGCCACAGGATTTTAACACCCGAACTTCCAGCCATACAGTTAAAGAGCCGTTAAGCCGACCCGGCGAAACTGTAGGGTAACTTGAGCTGGCCTATTCCGAGATGTTAGCCTTCCGCTTGGTCTCCTCCTGGGCAGGTCCTCCCCTGGTTTCCTCCATTAAGCAGCTTCCTCTAGTAGACGGACAGTTTGGGATCTCTTTGCAGTGGTAGGCCCCAGCCAGGATAGCTGGGCCTACTTGGTAGAAATTCAGCCTTGGGCTAAAGTGGCCCCGAGACCGAAAATCACAACGACACGTACCTCGCGCCAGTAGAGCCACGAGGAAAAGGACCCTCAAAAATTGCTGTCTGCCCTTTAAAGTGGAGCTCCACCCTCTTTTACAAGTTGTCTGCATCCTCTGCTGCTCTGTCCCCTTATGTTGATTTGGCATATCATTTTAATTTATTTTTTAAACTCACTGTTTTACAGCTCATTTCCATTGTTTCTGGCCGCGGCCTGAGTGTGTCATCCATGGACCACTATGCCTCCTGGGACATGTTTGTCATCAATCCCAGGAGGCAACAGGCGTCCCTGAGTGCTGGATCAGAGATGGGAGCTCCATGATTGGCTGAGCAGCATGTCGTTTATCCACAGCCTACTAGGAACAGATGCTGCAGGAGGCCAGACACAGTAAGAGAAACGCCGACATGAGGAGGAGAAGGAGGGGGGAGTGGAGGAGAAGGAGGGGGGAGTGGGGGAGTTCTGAGGAGTCTCTGATTGTTATGTGAGATGATTGGGATTCAGGGCTGGCTCCAGCATAAGACACAGTGCCCTGCACGTGAGGAAGAATAGTGTCCACTCCACATGTCCTCCTCCTGTCACACTGTCTCCCCCCATGTCCCTATGACCCCCCTCCTGTCACACTGTCTCCCCCCATGTCTCAATGACCCCCCCTCCTGTCACACTGTCTCCCCCCATGTCTCTATGACCCCTCCTACTGTCACACTGTCTCCCCCCCATGTCTCTATGACCCCTCTCCTGTCACACTGTCTCCCCCCATGTCTCTATGACCCCCCCTCCTGTCACACTGTCTCCCCCCATGTCTCTATGACCCCCCCTTCTGTCACACTGTCTCCCCCATGTCTCTATGACCCCTCTCCTGTCACACTGTCTCCCCCATGTCTCTTTGACTACCCTCCTGTCACACTGTCCCCCCCATGTCTCTATGACCCCCCTCCTGTCACACTGTCTCCCCCCATGTCTCTATGATCCCCCTCCTGTCACACTGTCTCCCCCATGTCTCTATGACCCCCCCTCCTGTCGCACTGTCTCCCCGATGTCTCTATGACCCCCCCTCCTGTCACACTGTCTCCCCCATGTCTCTATGACCCCCCTCCTGTCACACTGTCTCCCCCCATGTCTCTATGACCCCCCCTCCTGTCACACTGTCTCCCCCATGTCTCTATGACCCCCCTCCTGTCACACTGTCTCCCCCTATGTCTCTATGACCCCCCTCCTGTCACACTGTCTCCCCCTATGTCTCTATGACCCCCCTCCTGTCACACTGTCTCCCCCCATGTCTCTATGGCCCCCCTCCTGTTACACTGGGGGGTGATGCAATTTGGTGGAGGGCAATGTGATTTGGCGGGGTGATGCAATGTGGTGGGGGCGATGTAATGCAATGTTCTGGGGAGATGCGATGCAATTTGGCGGGGGGCAATGCGATGTGATGCAATTTGGCAGGGGGCAATACGATATGCTGGGGTGATGCGATTTGGTGGGGAAGCGATGCGATTTCGTGGGTGGGCGATATGATGTACTGGGGCAATGCAATTTGGTGAGGAGGCGATGCAATGTGTTGCGGCAATGCGATGCAATTTGCCGGGGGGTGGGCGATGCAATGTGCTGGAGCGAGGTGATGCAATTTGGTGGGGGGCTATGCAACTTGGTGGGCGATGTGCTGGGGCGATGCGATTTGGTGGGGGCGATGCGATGTGCTAGGGCTATGCGATTTGGTAGAGGGGGGCGATATGTGCTGGGGCAATGCAATTTGGCATGCAATGTGCCCGGTCGATGCGATTTGGTGAATTATATACAATGATGGCGCACGCTTAAATAGAGGATGTAGCAAATTTCAAATAAAAGTCCTTTGAGCACAAAGCTCTGGAGTGAGAGAAACAGTTTTATATTCTGGGCAGCCTTGTGTGGGGAGCTGAAGCCGAACTCCAAACATGCAATAGAGTTAAAGTTTGCAGTTTTTCTAAGTGGCGCCTGTTTCTGTTGTTTTCTCCGATGCGATTTGGTGGGTGGGCGATGCGATGTGCTGGGGCGATGCGATTTGGTGGGCGATGCAATTTGGTGGGCGATGTGATTTGGCGGGGGCGCTGCGATATGGTGGGCGATGTGATTTGGTGGGCGATTTGGCGTGGGGTGATGCAATGTGCTGGGGTGATGCGATTTGGTGGGGGGCAGCGATCTGGTGGGGGGATGTGATTGCTGGGGCAATGCAATTTGGTGGGCGAGGAGCTGGGGTGATGCGATTTGGTGTGAGGCGCTGTGATTTGGTGGGCGATGTGATTTGGCGTGGGGTGATGCAATGTGCTGGGGTGATGCGATTTGGTGGGTGATGCGATTTGGTGGGGGGCAGCAATCTGGTCGGGGGATGTGATTGCTGGGGCTATGCAATTTGGTGGGCGAGGAGCTGGGGTGATGCAATTTGGTGGGCACCATGCGATGTGCTGGGGCGATGCTCTGGGGGAAATGCGGTTTGGTGGACGATGCAATTTGGTGGGGGTGTGATTTGGTGGGCGATGCAATTTGGCCGGGGCAATGCGATTTAGCGGGGGCACTGCGATTTGGTGGGCGATGGGATTTGGTGGGCAATGCGATTTAGCGTGGGGTGATGCAATCTGGTGGGGGGGATGTGATTGCTTGGGCAATGCGATTTGGTGGGCGAGGAGCTAGGGTGATGCGAATTGGTGGGGGTGATGCGATTTGGTGGGTGCTGCGATTTGGTGGGCAATGTGATTTGACGTGGGGTGATGCAATGTGCTGGGGTGATGCGATTTGGTGGGGGGCAGTGATCTGGTGGGGGGATGTGCTTGCTGGGGTGATGCGATTTGGTGAGGCCATGCGATGTGCTGGGGCAATGCGCTGGGGGCAATGTGATTTGGTGGGTGATGCGATGTGCTGGGACGATGCGATGCAATTTGGCGGGGGGGCCATGCGGTGTGATGGGGGAATATTTACTCAATTTTAACGATTATCTATATAACATAGAGAAAGTTATTTGTGCAAATAGTTGTAAATAAGCAGTTTTTTAAATACTCCCATCATCCCATATAACACCAAAACACAAACCCCATTTTCCAACATTATTATGCGCAGTTTAAACTTCATAAAGTCTTCTTCAATACATCTAGATGCATAAATGAATTGTGTTGCTAATTATTATTATTTATTTAAATGAAAAGCTGTACAGAAAAAAGTGGGGTGACAACTTCCTCTGACACTGCTGTTACTATGGAAACCTGACCTGAAACCTATTACACTTCTTGTGCAGCACTGAGCGTGTGCGAGATCTGCAAGCATTAAAAATCCAGGAAGTAATACAGTCTGGCTTCAGATGCCCACACTTAAGATGGCCACGGTCTAATGCTAGTTTATAAACTTTCAAAATGCTGTAATAACCTAACAAAATTGACCTTAGTTTTCAGAATAACTTTGCTAGAATACATTAAGCTTGTGTATTATAGGGCTATTTTTATTTAAAAAGTGAAATTTTGGCTGGAGCTCCACTTTAAGTATCCTTCCCCAGCGGGAAGACCACTCTCACTCGGCTGTTTCCGGGAAAGGACACTCAATACACCATAGCCTGCCCGTGTTCCAACATTGGCCTGTGGTGGTATCGCCACCTACAGGCAACAGTGGGAAAATCCTTTCAGGCACTGCCACGGCCAGAAGAGAGGCTATTTTGGTATAAATCATTAAAGTCTGAGCCAACTATCGGCCCAGACACCCACTAAATTTAGCATAGCGCCTGATCAATGGAAGCAGGGCGCTACAAAAACTACAAACATATTGAAAGATTCTTGTTGATGAACTGATCAGTAAAGCATATTGTTAACCCTAACAAGTGTATCTCCCAGATCTACCCTCTGTAGCAATAACTAAAGTACAATTACACACTGCTTTTGCCTTTTGTAACGTGTTTGCAGCACTTCCTGTTGATGTGAGCAAGCAACACAGTTTCCACAGACTTTAAACTATTTACACTCTATTGTGTTTTGGTCGTTGTTTTCCCTCCTGCTAAGTTCTAGACCAAATTCTCCCAGACCAGAATCTCTTATGGGATTATAGGCAGGATGCCTGGACATACCAATAACTTGAGACAACACACACTTACATTTTTTTTTAAATAACTAACTAAATTTATAACTAAATGTATTATTCATAGATAAAACACTCAACTTTATTCAATAAATTGTATTTTATTTATTTTTATTATATATATATATTTTTTTTTTTTGGATAAAATATGGCTGCGGCATAACTATTGGTTTTATTTAAAATTAATCATTAAAATATTAACATCACATATTTCACCTTACTCAATCAACTTTACCAAATAAAATTACAGCTCAGCCACTAAGACTCAAGCTGCATGAATTGCCTTAAATTATTCAATAAACTATCCCCTTTTGCCAACCTGCAAAATGGACTTACCACATAGCTATAGCCGCGACAAGGGAAGGGAGGGTGGGGAGATCCGCTGTTGGTCCTCCCCTGGAACGGCTGGCCCCGATCCAACGGAACTAGCTCTTTAAATAAGGATTTTTCCCAAGCTGGAAAATTCTGGAATGTCAGATGACCCTAGCTGACCTATACTGAACCCTGAAAACCTCAAATTTTCCCCAGTAACTGAACTGACTGTACCAATCATAACCTTTTTCGCTTAACCAACCTATTGACCTATCCCAGCCTCAACTTTACCCCTAGCAACTGAATGAGCTTAACCAATCCAAAAGATTCCCGCCTAAATAACCCAGGGAAACCTTGAAACTGCCCCCTGCCATGAATCCCATGAGGATTCCCCCTATTCTAACTTGAGCACTTGATTTTGTGCCAGAATGGACATGTGGGCATTAGGGATGAGCCGAACACGCCCCCGTTCGGTTCGCACCAGAACCTGCGAACGGACCGAACGTTTGCGCGAACATTTAGAACCCCATTGACGTCAATGGGACTCGAACGTTCAAATTCAAAAGTGCTAATTTTAAAGCCCAATATGCAAGTTATTGTCGGAAAACGGGTTTGAGAACTCGGGCCTTGCCCCAGGGAACATGTATCAATGGAAAAAAAAGTTTTAAAAACAGATTTTTTTTCTGGAGCAGTGATTTTAATGATGCTTAAAGTGAAAAAAAAAATCCTTTAAATATGGTACCTGCTGGGTGTCTATAGTATGCCTGTGAGGTGGCAAGTGTTTAGAACTGTCCCTGCACAAAATGAGATTACTTTAAGAAACAAGTAATTTAAAACTGCTTACGGCTTTAATGTAATGTCTGGTCCCTGCAATATGGATGAAAATCATTGAAAAAATAGCATGGGTTTCCCCCCCACTCCCCCCTGCTCATTACAAGCCCCTTTTGGCCCTATATACTTTGAACAGCATTATACAGGTGGTGCAAACAAGACATGCATTGTAGGTTTGTTGTTAAGTAGAATCTGTTTGTAATTTGGAACTGGTACCGTATTTTCCGGCGTATAAGACGACTTTCTGGGTGCAAAAACATGCATCCAAAGTCGGGGGTCGTCTTATACGCCGGGTACGGTCTCAGTACTCACTTTTTTTTTCCAGCGGTGACAGTCTTCCATGCTACGAGCGCGAGCGTCAATGATTTCAAAGCCGCGCCTTCTCTTCAGAGTGTTCTGTGATAGGAGGAACACAAATCTTCCCAGCAGCGCTTCTGTTCTGTGTTCCTCCTATCACAGATGCCTTCTCATCCTCGGACGAGATGAGAAGACATCCGTGATAGGCGGAAAACAGAACAGAGGCGCTGCTGGGAAGATTTGTGTTCCGCCTATCACAGAACACTCTGAAGAGAAGGCGCGGCTTTGAAATTATTCGACACTCACCCTCGTAGCATGGGAGACTGTCACCGCTGGAAAACAAAAGTGAGTGTTTGCGGTTACTGCACTGGGGGGGCCACAAGTTCAGGCACAGTGGGGGCAAGTGATGACACAGTGAGAGGCAAGTGAGGGGCAAGTGATGGCAATGTGGGGGCATGTAATGTAATGTAATGGCACAGTGGGGGAAAGTGATGACACAGTGAGAGGCAAGTGAGGGGCAAGTGATGGCAATGTGGGGGCATGTAATGTAATGTAATGGCACAGTGGCACAGTGAGGAATGTAATGTAATGACACAGTAATGACACAGTCGGGGCATGTAATGTAATAGCACAGTGAGGGGCAAGTGATGGCACAGTGAGGGGCAAGTGATGGCACAGTGAGGGGCAAGTAATGTAATGGCACAGTGAGGAATGTAATGTAATGGCACAGTGAGATTTGAAAAATCCTGTTTCTGTCAGCGGTTCTGGCTACCCCTCAGCTTCCAGAAAGACTAGTAGGAAGGGGGTAGTCTTATACAGTGAGTATATCCCAAAAACAATTTTTTTCCTGGAAAATTAGGGGGTCGTCTTATACGCCGGGTCGTCTTATACGCCGGCAAATACGGTACTTTTTTAAAGTGTAGCTCCAGCCATAAAATCTATTTTTAAGCTTTTCTGAAAACAGAGAAGGGTTATCACCCCTGTAACATTTGTTTTGCTGTCTGTGTGCATCTGTTCAGAAGATTGCAATTCATTTTCTGTCCCAATGACAAATGATGTTTTGAAAATTTTGTTTTTATAGTGAAACAAGGATTGGTGATAAAGCATCAGTGGACAGGAGACACCTCTTACAGAAGAGAATGTCCCTAGGGGTAGATTTCCTCTAACTTCCTGTTGTCTCCTTCTGTTTGCAAGTAGGAGTCGTTTGTAAGTTGGATGTTTGAAAGTAGGGGCCTGCCGTATATACTCTGCAGAAATTTGGGCCCTAGGTGTTGGTGTTGGCACAACACTGTAGGCCCTCACAGTTAGTATTGGTGGGCACTGGAACACCCTGCTGTGTGAACTATTATATCAAGAATTGTAATTACATGCCATTGTTGAACAGTGGTAAAAAAATTGGGCCTTTGGCGCTGGTGCCACAACTCTGTAAGCCCTCACAGTCACTCTTGGTGGGCACAGGAATGGGCCCTGCTGTGAAATAATAGATCAAGAATTGTAATTACATGCCCCTGTTAAACAGGGGCAGAAAAATTGGGCTTTTGTTGGTGGTGGTGGTTGTGCTGGTGCCACAACACTGTAAGCCCTCACAGTTACTCTTGGTGGGCACAGGAATGGGCCCTGCTGTGAAATATTAGATCAAGAATTGTAATTACATGCCCCTGTTGAACAGGGGCAGAAAAATTGGGCTTTTGTTGGTGGTGGTGGTGGTGCTAGTGCCACAACTCTGTAAACCCTCACAGTTACTCTTGGTGGGCACAGGAATGGGCCCTGCTGTGAAATATTAGATCAAGAATTGTAATTACATGCCCCTGTTGAACAGGGGCAGAAAAATTGGGTTTTAGGCACTGGTGCTGGTGCCACAACACTGCAACCCCTCACAGGTACTCTAGTTGGATCGCAGGAATGAGCCCGCTGCAAAGTATTGCATCAAAAATTGTAATTATACGCCCCTGTTAAACAGGGGCGGAAAAATTGTGCCTTATTCACTGGTGCTGGTGCCACAACACTGCAACCCCTCACAGATACTGTAATTGGAGCGCAGCAAAGAGCCTCATGCAAAGTATTGCATCAAAAATTGTTATTACATGTCCCTGTTAAACAGGGGCAGAAAAATTGGGTCTTAGGCACTGGTGCTGGTGCCACAACATTGCAACCCCTCACAGATGCTCTAGTTGGAGCGCAGGAATGAGCACGCTGCAAAGTATTGCATCAAAAATTGTAATTACACACCCCTGTTAAACAGGGGCAGAAAAATTGGGCCTTAGCCACTGGTGGCAGTGCCCAGAACCAAAAATGTTCTTACAAGCTATCAGCATGATCATTGAGGAGGAAAAGGATAGTCACTCATCAAGCATAACAGTATAGTCACTCAGCATCAGCATAGGCAGTCTTGAAGGGATCTGAAATTTAAAAAAAAAATATTATATCAGCATCAGGTGCTTGGTAGCTGGTGGTGATCCAAGCCTGATTCATTTTTATGAAGGTCAGTTGATCGACCGAGTCGGTGGAGAGGCGCACCCTGTGATCGGTTACAAAGCCTCCAGCAGCACTGAATGTGCGTTCTGAAAGAATGCTGGATGCAGGACAAGCCAGTAGCTCAATTGCGTACTGTGCAAGCTCTGGCCAGTGATCCATCCTCAAGACCCAGTCAGCCAGAGAATTTTCGGTGGGAAAGGTGTCCAAGTCTGATCTTGCCCCTAGGTATTCCCGCACCATGTAAACAGACGCTGGCGATGGTTGCTGGAACCGGTCATACCTTGGGGCTGCAGACTAAAAAATTGTTTGAACGCATCGGTCAGACGGCCACCTTCTCCATCGCTCCTTCTGTGACTGACCGAAGCCTCAGCAACACGTTGTCCAGGACCTGGATTTTGTAAACCCCCAGTCTCTGGGAACGCGTTGCACAGAACTTTCTGCAAGGCCTCCTGAAGATGTTTCATCTTCTGCTCCCTCTGCACCGGCAAGATAAGGTCCGCAACCTTATTCTTGTAACGTGGATCAAGGAGAGTTGCCAGCCAGTAATGATCCCTCTCCTTGATAGCAGGAATATGAGGATCCTTCCGCAGGCTTTGCAGGATCAGGAAGGCCATACAACGTAGGTTTGCTGAGGCATTCGGTGCAGAGTCCTCTGGGTCACTAAGGACAACATGATCCGCAGCCACCTCATCCCAGCCACATACAAGTCCATGGGTTCCTTGGGACTGTAATTGATCCCTTGAAGACTGCTGCTGATGCTGAGTGCTAGGCTCCACCTCCATGCTGACACAATCCTCCTCCTCCTCCTCCTCCTCGTCCTCTTCCTGTGTGATAGGCGGGCAAACAGGAACTCTGTCTGGATAAAGGGGGCCTTGAGAGGTGAGGAAGTCCTCCTCTTCCTCCCTCTGTTCTGCCTCAAGGGCCCTGTCCATTATTCCACGCAGCTTGTGCTCCAACATGTGAATAAGAGGGACAGTCTCACTGATGCATGCACTGTCACTGCTCACCATCCTCGTGGCCTCCTCAAATGGTGACAGGACAGTGCATGCATCCCTGATCAAGGCCCACTGACGTGGGGAAAAAAAACAAGCTCCCCTGACCCAGTTCTGCTGCCATATTGGCACAGATACTCATTAATGGCCCTCTGCTGCGTGTGCAACCGCTGCAGCATGGCCAACGTAGAGTTCCACCTGGTGGGCATGTCACAGATTAGGTGGTTCTTGGGCAGGTTGTATTCCCTCTGGAGGTCTGCCAGCCAAGCACTGGCATTATATGACCGTTGGAAATGCACACAGACTTTCCTGGCCTGCTTCAGGACATCCTGTAAGCCCGGGTACCTGCCCAAGAACCGCTGCACCACCAAATTAAGGACATGAGCAAAACAGGGCACATGGGTCAGTTGTCCCTGTCGCAGGGTGGAGAGGAGGTTGGTGCCATTGTCGCAAACCACCATTCCTGGCGTCAACCACCTCTGAGCCTGCCCCTGCAGAGCTGACAGAACCTCTGGCCCAGTGTGGCTCCTGTCTCCCAAGCACACCAGCTCAAGCACCACATGGCATCTCTTTGCCTGCGTACCTGCGTAGCCCCTTGAATGCCTACGGAGCACCGCTGGTTCCGAGGACACATCAGCACAGGAAGAGGCCACAGAGGAAGAAGAGGAGGGGGTGGAGGAGAGAGGCGTGTCACAACCAGTAGTAGCATTTTGGAGGCATGGTGGCAGAACAACCTCCAACAGTACTGTACCTTGTCCTGCGTCCTTCCCAGCTGCCAGCAGAGTCACCCAATGCGCCGTGAAAGATAGGTAACGTCCCTGTCAATGCCTGCTGGACCATGAGTCAGCGGTAATATGCACCTTACCACTGACCGCCCTGTCCAGCGAGGCATGGACATTGCCTTCCACATGGCGGTAGAGAGCCGGAATCGCCTTCCGTGAGAAAAAGTGGCGTTTGGGAATTTGCCACTGAGGTACCGCACATTCCACAAACTCACAGAAGGGGGGCAGAATCTACCAACTGAAAAGGCAGCAGTTGAAGTGCTAGCAACTTAGCTAAGCTAGCATTCAACCGCTGGGCATGTGGATGGCTGGGAGAGAACTTCTTTCGGCGCTGCAGCAGCTGGGGCAGGGAAATTTGCCTGGTACAATCTGCCAGCGGTGTACCAATAGTAGATTGCCCGCATGTACTAGGCTGGGACACACCTAATTCTACACCTTCAGTCCTATCAGTGCAGGCTTCAGAGAGGACTGAGGGTATAGTAGGGTTGGAGATCCCAGCTGATGAGGGGCAAGGGGAGGTCCGCTTTGTTCTTTGGTGTGGGTCTTTGAGGTACACTTGCCAACGAACTGCATGGCAGGTCGACATATGTCTGGTCAAGCATGTGATGCCCAAGCGGGTGATGTTTTGGCCACGCGAGATACGCTTGAGACATATGTTGCAAATAGCAGCAGTGCGAGCTGATGCACTCGTTTCAAAAAGGCCCACACCAAAGAACTTTTGGAATAACGCTGAGACACAGCAGCGCCCTGCACATGCGTAGCTCTGCGTTGTGATGCAGTCGGTGTGCTGCCCTTAAGCTGGCCCCTGGAGGGCATCCTGCCTCATTGGAGATGTGCCTGTGCCTCCTCCTCCTCCTCCTCCTCCTCTCTCCAATCAGGCACCCACGTACAGTCAGTGACCTCATCATCCCCTCCCTCCTCATCACTGTAGAAAACCTGGCAGTATGCTGCAGCTGGGGAAACATGACTGCCAGATTGTTGTCCTTCTTGGGCACCCCCTCTCTCTGGGCTCACGGAACTGCCTTCCTCTAGCTGTGTACCATCATCGGGGGAATTTAAAACGCTTTGCATCCTCATGCAACACTGTGGTCAAACAGTTCGGGGGACTCCTCAGGAGGACATGGTGGGGCTAGGGAAGGAGTGAGTGATGCCATTGAGCAGAGGGAAGAGGACGCCTTGGCAGCTACTTTGCCAGACAAAGTACCCTGAGCCTGGGTGAGAGAGGATGAGGAGGATGAGGACGGCTTGGTCATCAACTCTACCAAGTCTTCGGCATGTTGCGGCTCAACACGGCCAGCTGCCGAAAACAAGGACGAGCGTGTCCAGCGGCCACGTGCTGATGAGGATGCACCGTGTCCACGACCAGCACTGTTGCCTCTAGATGCAGAGCCTGCTTGCCCTCCTGACTCTCTGCATCTCCTTGTTGTCCTTCCAGACATACTAATGGCCTGCAGAGGACAAAGGCAGTACACACACCTCGTAGCTTTAGGTGCAAACTGCAGAGGACAAGGGCAGTACACACCAAGTAGCTTTAGGTGCAAACTACAGAGGACACGTGCAGTACACACCAAGTAGCTTTAGGTGCAAACTACAGAGGACATGGGCAGTACACACCAAGTAGCTTTAGGTGCAAACTACAGAGGACATGGGCGGTACACACCAAGTAGCTTTAGGTGCAAACTACAGAGGACACATGCAGTACAACCAAGTAGCTTTAGGTGCAAACTACAGAGGTCACGTGCAGTACACACCAAGTAGCTTTAGGTGCAAACTACAGAGGACACGTGCAGTACACACCAAGTAGCTTTAGGTGCAAACTACAGAGGACACGGCCAGTACACACCAAGTAGCTTTAGGTGCAAACTACAGAGGACACGGGCAGTACACACCAAGTAGCTTTAGGTGCAAACTACAGAGGACACGGGCAGTACACACCAAGTAGCTTTAGGTGCAAACTACAGAGGACACGTGCAGTACACACCAAGTAGCTTTAGGTGCAAACTACAGAGGACACGGCCAGTACACACCAAGTAGCTTTAGGTGCAAACTACAGAGGACACGTGCAGTACACACCAAGTAGCTTTAGGTGCAAACTACAGAGGACACGGCCAGTACACACCAAGTAGCTTTAGGTGCAAACTACAGAGGACACGTGCAGTACACACCAAGTAGCTTTAGGTGCAAACTACAGAGGACACGTGCAGTACACACCAAGTAGCTTTAGGTGCAAACTATAGAGGACACGGCCAGTACACACCAAGTAGCTTTAGGTGCAAACTACAGAGGACACGTGCAGTACACACCAAGTAGCTTTAGGTGCAAACTACAGAGGACACGTGCAGTACACACCAAGTAGCTTTAGGTGCAAACTACACAGGACACGGCCAGTACACACCAAGTAGCTTTAGGTGCAATCTACAGAGGACACTGCAGTACACACCAAGTAGCTTTAGGTGCAAACTACAGAGGACACCTGCAGTACACACCAAGTAGCTTTAGGTGCAAACTATAGAGGACACGGCCAGTACACACCAAGTAGCTTTAGGTGCAAACTACAGAGGACACGTGCAGTACACACCAAGTAGCTTTAGGTGCAAACTACAGAGGACACAGGCAATACACCACATGAGAATACTGCAGCTAGCACAATCAACTGCCTGCCAGTAAATTAGAAAGAACTGATCTAGCTAAACTATACAGTGTATAAATATATGTACAACACCTGGGATGTATATATATCCTCTACACACTGTGGGCCAGATTCACGTAGAGCGGCGCATATTTAGTTTGTCGTAACGCATGTCATTTAAGTTACGGCGGCTGAATTTTGTGGCGTAAGTGCCGTATCCACAGGGTATTTGCGCCCAAATTTGCGCCAGCGTAGCGTAAATTACGAGGCGTAAGGCGGGGTAATTGAAAGTGGGAAGGAAGTGGGCGTGCTCCATTGAAATGAGCCGTGACCCCATGCAAATGAAGGGCCGGCCGTACTGCGCATGCGCGCACAAATCTGCACCTCACTGGGCATGCTCAGAACTCGGCCCGGCACAATCAGTGAGATAGGAAATATGCCAAGCAGACTTAGTGAGATACACCCTGTGTATAAATAGCCCCAGACAAACGCCCTTCCTTTGCAAAAGTACATCCCTGTGTTCCCTTTCCTGAAGCAAGGTGCTTTTGCTCTGTTGTCTGTGGCTGTGTGTTGGTTTGTGTAGGAGTATAGTAGGTAAGAGTTATTGGATAGTGTTAGAGGAGTTTATATTAGGTGTTTATTTGTTCTGAGTGTTTTTTGGAGTCTGTATTAGCTGTCAGTTCGTTTTTTTTTTTTTTTTGCTGTCTGATTTTTGTCTCTGTTTGTTCTGTGTATTTTTGTGTTTGTTTGTTCTGTGTCTTTTTGTCTCTGTTTGTTCTGTGTATTTTTGTGTTTGTTTGTTCTGTTTGGTGCTGAGTGTTGGGTGTTATGGCACCCAAGAGGAGAAAGCTGAACTTCTCGGTGCATGAGAAGCAAATCCTCGCTAGGGCCATCATTTTTTACATGGCCCTGAGAGCCGGGATACCACCCCGGCCAGGAAGAAGGCGATCCTCCAGGAGATAACGGATCAGATCAATGCGGGGGGGTGAGACGAGGACCCCCAGTGGGATTGCTAAGAAGATCAATGATCTCAGAAGCCTGGTCCGTGAGAAGGTGGCCAAGATTACAGCGCATGCCAGGGGCTGTGAGGACAGGTACGTTTTTTTTTTTTTTTCTATCTGGTGAGTAGCATGTGTGGGGGGGGGGAGGGAATATGTGCCAAGTGTGTGGATCCTCCAACCTGTGTATGTTTTGTGTCATCCACAGATGGCCAGGAGGTTGCTGGGCCATCAGGCCAGTCTGCACCATCCCCCGGACAACAGGCTGCAGAAGAGCCCCAAGAAGAGCAGGAGACTTCAGGGGAGGGGAGTGGCCACACCTCACATCATGAGGAGGTTGAGGGGGAGGAGGATGAGGGGGGGAGGTTGTGAATGATCGGATGGACCTTGCCAGGGAAATTCTTTTGAATTTGGATGTGGCTCCCCCTGAGGCTGCCCCTGAGGCTGGCAGCAGTCAGGCCTCCATCAGGGGTAGCCCCTCCCACTCCTCCCCCAACAGGGCTCCCGCCCCAAGGGTCTCTCTCTCCCCTCCTCCCAGGCCACAAGCCTCAGCTGCAGGCAGGAAGGCCACCCAGAAGACCAGGGGGTGGCCGAGTTTCTGCCGGCCAATCTGCGGAGGGACCAGGCCCGGCAGACCCAACATCTGGGTCAGGTCACCCGGACTTTGGCCCAGATGGAGGACAGCCTGGGCTCAATTAAGGACTCATTCAGTGAATTGAGCACAAACTCGTTGGCGGTCATAACTTGCATTTGTGACCACAGCAGGCGTGGCCCTGGAGGTGAGTGCCCTGACCCAGGCTGTCCACACCGCCGCCGTTAATATTGGATGTACTTTTTGTTTTTATTCTACTGTGATTATGATTTGTTTTATGTGTGTGAATGATGTATGAATGTGGGGGTGACATTCCTGATTAAAAAAAGGGTGTCACCCTCAGTTTTGGTGGAGTAGGTTCCCCAGGACCAGGGAGAAGTGATCCCAGGTCCATGTGAATGTTGTATGAATGCACAGTGACATAATTGGAGCCTTGGCGGGGCGTTGCTGCTCCCTAGTACCATGGGGGGTACTTGGGTCTAATCCAATTAGATGAGGATGTGATGTGTCTGTGCTAGGGACCACAGTGGGTGTGCATGCATGCATTCTCATTGTGCCATGATTAATGTGTGTGTTTACTGGGCAAAGATGCATTCTGCGAGGCGTCTCCTGGCTGCTGTTCCCTCAGAAGAGGGGGTACCCTCGGTTACTAAAGTCACTAGTATAGCTATGAGCATGGATGCCCCTGCCATGTTGGCATACAGATTGTTGTCCTGCAAGTGTGTGTGCTCAGTCCTGCAAGTGTGTGTGCTCAGCTCTTCCCTAACGGTGTTGCTTTAGCTGACATTTACACGGCTGGTGTAAAGTTAGGGAAGCTTTTATAAGGTGTAACTTTACACCGTGAAACTAGCAGATGCGCACAGGGTGTAGCCTACACGCACAAGCGTACTTTTGTGGATCGCCGTATCTCCTTCATTTGCATATTTAACTAGCAAATCAATGGTGTGTCTAGCGTATTTTGCGCTTCAAGATGCGCCGGTGTAATCGTTTTACGTCGGACGGAAAAATCTGGTTTTCAGGCGTATTTCGTTTTGAGGATACGGCGCAAAGATACGCGCGGTGCGTTTTTGAATTACGCCGCGCATCTCTAGATACGTCGGCGTAAGTGCTTTGTGAATCTGGCCCTGTAACTTTAACTGACTAGCCTGCCTGCCTACCTAGAAAAAAAGACACTCTGGGCCAGATTTAGAAAGGACTTACGACGGCGTATCTCCAGATACGCCGTCGTAAGTCCGAATGTGAGGCGTTGTATCTATGCACCTGATTCAAAGAATCAGATACGCCAGAATTTGTCGAAGATACGACTGACGTAAGTCTCTTACGCCGTCGTATCTTGGGTGCATATTTACGCTGGCCGCTAGGGGGGGCGCTTCCGTAGATTTACGTGTAGAATATGCAAATGAGCTAGATACGCTGATTCAGAAACGTTCTTGCGCCCGTCGGATTTAGCTACGCCGTTTATGTAAGGCGTCGGTCCGGCGTAAGTTTACCCCTCATAAAGCAGGGGTAAGTCATGTTAAGGTATGGACGTCGGAAACGTCAGAACAGCGTCGTATTTTACGTTGTTTGCGTAAGTCGTACGTGAATGGGGCTGGGCGTATGTTACGTTCACGTCGACAAAGCATTGAGCCGACGTATCTTAGGGAGTATTTGCGACGTGACTCTGAGCATACGCGCGCATGCGCCGTTCGATCGGCCACTCATTTACATAGGGTCACGGCTCATTGTAATACAACATGCCCACTGCCTTGATAATTTGAATTAGGCGGGCTTACGCCAGCCCATTTACGCTACGCCGCCGTAACTTAGGGCGCAAGTTCTTTCTGAATACGGTACTCGCCTCTCTAAGTTACGGCGGCGTATCGTATATGAGATGCGCTACGCCCGCCGAAAGTTACGCCATTCTTTCTGAATCCGGGCCTCTCTCTCTCTTAGACAGATCTCTAACCACCGCCGCAACACACTACACAAGGCCGACCTGCAGACGGCCTTTTATAGTGTGGGGTGTGTACTAAACCCCCTGAGCCATATTTGGCCAAAGCCACCTTGGCTTTGGCCAATTATGGCTCTCCGTTTTTTGCGCGCTGTGATTGGCCAAGCATGCGGGTCATAGTGCATGCATGGCCAATCATCAGCCAGCAATGCCGCAGTGAATTATGGGCCGTGACACGCCACTCGAATTTGGCGCGAACGGCCCGTAACGTTCGTATTTCGACGAACAGTCGAACATACGATGTTCGAGTCGAACATGGGTTCGACTCGAACACAAAGCTCATCCCTAGCAACCACCAATGTCAAGCCTTTTACCCTGCTCCGCAGAGACATTTTATGGCCTTCAAAACTGTGATAGGTAGTAAGAGTGCTTGGTTTTCGGGGCCCTGTACATGGCTAGGCTCCCAAAAAGTCCCACACATGTGGTATCCCCATACTTAGGAGAAGCAGCAGAATGCATTTTGGGGTGTAATTCCACATATGCCCATGTAATGTTTGAGCAATATATCATTTAGTGACAACTTTGTGCAAAAAAAAAGTTTGTAATTTTCCCGCAACTTGTGGCAAAATATAAAATATTCCCTGGACTCAACATGCCTCTCAGAAAATAGCTTGGGGTGATCCCATGGTGCTGGATGTGACCTCTACATCATTGGGACAAAAAAATTTAATATTCAATGGGCTCAACATGCCTCTCAGCAATTTCCTTGGGGTGTTTACTTTCCAAAATGGGGTCATCTGGGGGGGGGGGGGGTTTGTACTGCCCTGCCATTTTAGCACCTCAAGAAATGAGATTTATAAACTAAAAGCTGTGTAAATTCCAGAAAGTATTCCAAATGTGACACCGGAGGGGAGATGTCAGAGAAGCTGGCAGACCAGGTGACAAACATGTGAAAACAACCAGTGCGCAATTAACAGCAAATAGTATATACAAATCAAGGGGAGATACCGTAATTGTAAACAAAGCCAGGCCGAGATCATATACCAGGGAATATCAGCAGATGGGTGAGGATGGGAACACAACAGAGCAGGGAGAGGATGGATGGACAGGCTGCAGGGCAGGAGTCCAAAGTAAACATGATCCAAGGTAAACAGGAAGGATAGGTCCAGGATGGGCTTGAGATAGGGATCAGGTCGGATCAGAAGCAGGGTCAGGGTTGCAGGCTCAGGGTCAAGATAGCAGGCTCAAGGTCCGGATGGTTAAAAGATACCAGGGCGAGGTATGCTTGCACTCGCCGGGTATATAAAGGTGTGGTAATTAAGTTCAGGTCACACCTGAGCGCAGGAAGGGCCGTATGCTCCATACTGCCAGGATCCATCCGCTGGTGGAGACCAGTACTGCGTCCCAAGGGTGATATAACACCAGCAGGAAGAAGTTCTCCTGACAGTTTGGAACTGTCAGGAGACACATGCTGGTCAGACGCAGTACTGCGAGACAGGTAATAAATAGCACCAGCGGATGGAACTTTTCCTGACAGGAGAGGAATCCGGACAGTGGAAGTTCCATTTTTGGGTGGAACTTGGCTTTAATTTGATCAGAATATATTTAAACTAGGGTATCATTCTTTTCTGTGATTTTGCCTGAGGGTCTGTTGCAATGCAGCAGCTGGTGTGTGTTGTGGTGAAGACAGTACTGATGTGCCAATCCCAGCGCATCACACTGTTCACTTTTATCTTTATTTATTTTTTAAACAAAACAGTTTGGGAAAGAAGTGAAAAAAATTGCATTTTTTTATTCCAAGCCTGCTTCACGTGAAGGCATTAAACCAAATAACAACCCGGAGATTTTAAAACCATTTCCCCCTGAAAGGAAGGAGGAGATCTTTAGGCCCCATACACACCATAGAATCTATCCGCAGATAAATCCCATCAAATGGGTTTCTGCGGATAGATTCTATGGTGTGTACACTCCGTCGGATATTTATCCGCGGATAAATCTCCCCTGGGATGGATTTCCAGCAGATGGATATTTGCTGACATGCTCAACAAATCCATCTGCTGGAATCCATTCCAACGGATGGATCCGCTCGTCTGTACAGACTTACCGGATCCATCCGTCCAAAGGGATTCCCCGCACGCGTCGTAATGATTTGACGCATGCGTGGAATTCCTTATATGACAGCGTCGCGCCCGTCGCCGCGTCATAATAGTGGAGACGGCGCGACACGTCATCGGCAGAGGATTTCAGCGCGGATTTCAATGCGATGGTGTGTACACGCCATCGCATAGAAATCTTCTGAAATCCTCGAGAGGATTTATCCGCGGATACGGTCCGCTGGACCGTATCTGCGGATAAATCCTCTCGTGTGTATGGGGCCTTAGGCTGAAGATGTATGTGCAGATGGACAGAGCATGCGATCAAGGCCGGACTGGCCTACCGGCATACCGGGAAAATTCCCGGTAGGCTGCCTGCTGTCAGTCAAATCAATCAGCGGCGGGCCGCGGCCGCCATTGCGGCCGCACTTTGCAATTATGCAGGGGTGGACGCCTGCCCTATGCCTAGCTGCAGTCACTGGAGTGTCATGTATAATGTCATTAAAAAGCAGCGGCCAGCAGGTTGTGGCCGCCATGCTCGCCGCCGCACCTCCCTTCCCATCTAACCTCATGTGTCTGAGGGAGGGGAGGGGGGGAGCAGGAGAACCGAACGTCAGATCTAGTTCCATCGTCCCGTGCCACGCCAGCACCGCCCACTATGTTTCTCCTGCAGGGTCACGTGTGAAGGTAGAGGAGAAGAAGTCAACGGCGCCGGCCACCCATGGAGCACAAGGGGAAAAAACAGATTTTAATAAAATCTGTATAATATATATCTCTCTCACCATATAACGGTGCACCCCCCCCCCCCCCCCGGGTCCCCCCCTCATCTCTCTGTCACCTACCTTTGCTGCCCCTAAAAATTGTAAACTGTATAATAATCTCAGAGAGAAGGGAGGGGGGAGTGCACCATGCAATGGTGTGTGAGAGAGAGATTATACAGATTACAATTTGCAGGGGCAGAAAAAGTAGGTGACACCTTTGCTGCCCCTGCAAATTGTAATCTGGTCTGTATACTGTAATCTCTCTCTCACCATTGCATGGTCAACCCCCTCCCCCTCCCCCTCTGTCACCTACCTTTTCTGCCCCTGAAAATTGTAATCTGTATAATCTCTCTCTCTCTCTCACCATTGCACGGTGCACCCCCCTCTCTCTCACCGTTGCACCCTCTCTCACTGTTGCACCCCCTCTATATCACCGTTGCACCCCCTCTATCTCACCGTTGCACCCTGTCTCTCTCTCGCCGTTGCACCCTGTCTCTCTCTCGCCGTTGCACCCTGTCTCTTTCTCGCCGTTGCACCCTGTCTCTTTCTCGCCGTTGCACCCTCTCTCTCTTGGCGTTGCACCCTCTCTCTCTCGCCGTTGCACCCTCTCTCTCGCCGTTGCACCCTCTCTCTCGCCGTTGCACCCTCTCTCTCTCTTGCCGTTGCACCCTCTCTCTTGCCGTTGCACCCTCTCTCTCTTTCGCCGTTGCACCCTCTCTCTCTTTCGCCGTTGCACCCTCTCTCTCTTTCGCCGTTGCACCCTCTCTCTCTCTCTCGCAGTTGCACCCTGTCTCTTTCTCGCCGTTGCACCCTCTCTCTCTCTCTCGCCGTTGCACCCTCTCTCTCTCTCGCCGTTGCACCCTCTCTCTCTCTCGCCGTTGCACCCTCTTTCTCTTTCGCCGTTGCACCCTTTATCTCGCCGTTGCACCCTCTCTCTCGCCATTGCACCCTCTCTCTCTCTTGCCGTTGCAGCCTCTCTCTTGCCGTTGCACCCTCTCTTTCGCCGTTGCACCCTCTCTCTCGCCGTTGCACCCTGTCTCTCTCTCGCCGTTGCACCCTGTCTCTTTATCGCAGTTGCACCCTGTCTCTTTCTCGCCGTTGCACCCTCTCTCTCTCGCCGTTGCACCCTCTCTCTCTTTCGCCGTTGCACCCTTTCTCTTGCCGTTGCACCCTCGCTCTCTCTTGCCGTTGCACCCTCTCTCTCTCTCGCCATTGCACCCTCTCTCTCGCCGTTGCACCCTCTCTCTCTCGCCGTTGCACCCTCTCTCTCTCGCCGTTGCACCCTCTCTCTCTCGCCGTTGCACCCTCTCTCTCTAGCCGTTGCACCCTCTCTCTCTCTCCCCATTGCACCCTCTCTCTCTCGCCGTTGCACCCTCTCTCTCTCACTATTGCACCCCTCTCTCTCACCATTGCAGCCCGGCCCCTCTCTGGCTCTCTCATGGATTCCTTTTTTGTTTTAAAGCATGTAAAAATAAATGTGCATTTATAATTGTTTTGGCATACAGAGCATTGCACCCCCTCTCTCTCACCATTGCAGCCCCCCTCTCTCTCTCTCATGATTGAACCACACTCTCTCTCTCACCATTGCAGCCCCTCTCTGGCTCTCTCTCGTGGATTTCTTTTTTTTTAGGTAAAAATAAATGTGCATTTATAATTGTTTTGACCTGCAGACCCTTGCACTCTCTCTCTCACCATTGCACCCTCTCTCTTTCTCATCATTTCACCCTCTTTCTCTCACCATTGCACCCCTCTTTCTCACCATTGCAGCCCGGCCCCTCTCTGGCTCTTTCATGGATTTTTTTTTTAACCATTAAAGACCTTGCTTGTTTTTCAGATTCGGTGTTTACAAGATTAAAAAAAAAATTTTTGCTAGAAAATTACTTAAAACCCCCAAACATTATATATATTTTTTTCTAACACCCTAGAGAATAAAATGGCGGTCATTGCAATATTTTTTTGTCACACCGTATTTGCGCACTTACACGTTGGCAAAATGGCTTCTGTGGGCAAAGCAACGTACCTGTACGCTGCTTTGAAAAGCCTGGCATGCGCGCGCGCCACGAGCTCTGTGACCATGCCCGCGGGACCCCCAGACTCGATGTTCGCTGGTGTCCCGCGATCGTGTCACGGAGCTGCAGAACAGGGGGATGCCTGTGTAAATAAGGCATTTCCCTGTTCTGCCTTGTGACAAGACACTGATCTACTGCTCCCTGTCATCAGGAGCAGTGATCAATGTTGTGTCACCAGTAGCCCAGCATCCTATGCATTAAGGTGAAAAAACATCCGATGGTAGCGGCCCCCCCTGAACCCCCGTTTTACTTACCTGACCCCTCGAAAGTCCCGCTCGCGTCCATGTGAAGGTCTTCGGTTCCCAGCCTGGCCGTTGATTGGCTAGGCTGGATGGATTGATAGCAGCGCAGCCATTGTCTGGCGCTGCTGTCAATCACAACAGATGACTAGTAAAAATAAATATTAATAAAAATGCCATAAAACTATCCCCTATTTTGTGGATGCTATAACTTTTGTGCAAACCAATCAATATACGCTATTATATGATCTTGTTTACAAAAAATATTAAGAAGAATACATATTGGGCCCAAACTGAGAAAGAAATGTGTTTTTTTATATATTTTTGGGGGATATTTATTATAGCAAAAAGTAAAAAACATTGATTTTTTTTCCAAAATCAACGCTCTTTTTTTGTTTATAGCGCAAAAAATAAAATAACACAGAGGTGATCAAATACCATCAAAAGAAATCTCTATTTGTGGGAAAAAAAGAAATCTATTTTGTTTGGGTACCACGTTGGACAACCGCACGATTGTCAGTTAAAGCGATGAAGTGCTAAATCGCAAAGTGCTCTGGTCAGGAAGGGGGTAAATTCTTGCAGGGCTTAAAGTTGAACTTTGGGGAAGAACAACAACCTGTCCCATGTTTGGCTTCTTCTCTATTTGGTAAAAATGTTACATTCATTCAACCCCCACATAACTATAAGTACTCAATAGCTGGGAAGGAAACACTGAGGCCCCGTACACACGAGCGGATCTGTCCGATGAAAACGGTCCGTGGATCGTTTTCATCGGACATGTCCGCTAGCAGATTTCGGTCTGATGGTTGTACACACCATCAAACCGAAATCCCCGCGGACAGGATACGCGGTGACGTGGCCGCACCATCGCCGCGACGATGATGCAGCGACGTGCGCGACCCTTGGAGGTCAATGCTTCCACGCATGCGTCGAATCACTTCGACGCATGCGAGGGCTTTCAGTAAGTCGTACAGACGACCGAACATGTCCGACGGACAGGCTTCCAGCGGACATGTTTCTTAGCATGCTAAGAAAAAAAATTTCCGCTGGAAACCTGTCTGATCGGCCGGAAAATTCTCCGGTCGGCCGTACAGACGACCGAACATGTCTGCTGAAACTGGTCCGCGGACCAGTTTCAGCAGACATGTTCGGTCGTGTGTACGAGGCCTCAGAGCTCTGACTACATCCAAACAATGGTTGGAAATCTCCCTAGGATATACAGGAGTCAGACAGAGGGATGGAGGCAATGCTGTATCTTGACGCCTCTGATGATATTCGAGTAGGATGAAACATGTCAGGCTGGCCGATGCAAGCACGCTAAGAGCCGCGGTGTTTTTTATATGCCTTTTATCCTTGTTTGTCCTGTAAGTAGACTACAATAAATGTTGTATGGTTTATCTTTATGGGCTTCACTATGATTGCTTCCTTTCTTATACTGGGTTCAATCTCCTGTTGATGACTGTGCAATCCATTCATCTGCCTGTTTGAGTCCTGGAGTCTCTTTATTTTGATGTTGATGTTATCCACCATTCATCTATCAAGTTAGGAGTGCTGCCTTTGTTACTGCCCACCTGCATTCTATGATCTTGTTTCCTGATTGTCACATAATTCTGGTAAGCAGACTGAGAGCACATTGGTGTGGTGTGTTTTTCCTGCACACTGAAGTTTGGTGAAAGTGTTCATACCTGTTTTTCATCTCTTATTGATTTCATCATATGGACTTTAACACATATTTTTTTCACTGAAGCGCTGCATTTTTGGACTTTTTTTTACTTATGTTTGCTGAATCAACGAACTATGCTAGCTGCTTTATTATTATTCATTTGCTATATGTTTTATTTGTATTTTGGTTAGCGCAGATATCCGTGCACCCCTTTTTTCTTAAAACGCTGTATCTCCATAAATTTAGCAGACATTTGTGCTTAAAGTAGAACTATAGGCAGCACTTTTTTTTCTATTTTGGATTGAGTAAGGGACGGTTATAGCCCCTGTTAATTTTTTTTTTGCCATCTGTTCATTTCCCTTCATTTCCTGCCCCATAGCCAACCAGAAAGTGAGAGGAAATCTCTGTAGATTAAGCTGGGATTTCAGGGCATGTCTTAAACAGGAAGGAGTGTGACCTTGACAGGAAGGGGTGGATTATATTTAAATTAGGTGTTGCACAAGTTTAGTCAGGCCTAGGGCCACACAAAATCTAAATACACCACTGGCCGAAGGATGTATCGGTAGTAGACGAAATGCGGATTTAATGTCAGCCCTGGCAAGCAAAGCTGAACCACCCACACTTCGAATCTTGAGCAAAGCATCATAAAGTGAATACTAAACTGAGCAAAAAGCCGGATCGATGTCATCATTTAAAGAAAGCCGATAGGATATTATAGGTGATGTATCAATTGAAAAGTGTTTGGTTCTTTTTTAGGAATAATGCCCAATTGAGAAACTCAAACATTAGAAAAAAAGAGGCTTGCTAAAAGGGCCAGCAATTCTTCCTTCAGTAAATTCTTTTAATAACTTTACACAAACTATATAAGTATGAAGGAAGATAGAATGAAGATTGTCAAATACTTTACAACCGTTGCCTGTGAAAGAAGGAAGAACAAAGCCATGCAAAAAAACCTTCATGCAAAATGGCCACTTTCTGATGCTCTGGATACCGTTGGAGCCATGGTAACATGTTTATTAGCCTTACTGGTGAGGCCGCTTTTGAGAAAAGGCTCCCTAGAAGGAACTGAAGTACTTGCTGATGATCTTTTGAAAGCGCAAAGCAGGCTGCGAACCCACACAATAATTACACTCATGTTTGTATTTACATGAGTTGGGCCATTTACATTGCCCATCATTAAAATGGAAACATATTCCACGCCTGTACATATGAGGAGCAGACAACTGTGGCTTAGAAAACAGTTTTTGCGGCAATAAAAGATTCAGCCATAAACTCACATCTTTCACACCCCATGTCATGGATTTATGAACCAACAGTTTCTGATGAAAGGATTCATCATACGCAAACCAAGTCCTGGAAATTTTTTATAAGCTTCAGGTATTCTCTCAACGTGTTGAAATAAACCGCAACATAATTCAGGACGTTTTTCCCCTAACACACTTGCATAGAGAATGATTGGAGCCAATTGTTAAATGACTGAGGCGGCGTCCTGCGTTTTTCATCTTCAAATCTGTCACTTTCCTTCTTTTCAACTCTATAATCTTTGTTTAAAGGAAGTAAAGACAGAATGTCGACATAATCACCTTTCCAGATTTTGTCTTTGATAGTACCATTCAAATGAAATCCCAAAGGTGACAATTCACATGTAATAACCTTTTTCAGGCAAGAATCGGAAACCTACAACAAACTCATTAAAGTGGGAGCCTTAGCAATAGCAGTTGTCATAGCAACCAAAGTAGCTAATAGAGGACCTCCAGTGTGAGGTATAGCAAGCTACACAGGAGCAACATTCGAATCCAATTGGGGTCATTTGTCAACATTAGTAAAAAGTTGTAAATTTTAAATTGTAAAATGTTATTATTAAAAGAAGAAAACAATTATTTTAATTGCGACATTTTATTTGCCTTGTCGGCAGTAGCAAGTGGGATGGATGCATTATTCATCTCCGTCGGTAACAATTGCAATGCCATCTCATCCACTTCAATCGTATTGTGTCCAAAATTTGAAAACATATTAATCTCAGATTGGTTAAAACATTTTCCTCTTAATTTTTCTTCCAGGCCTCACTGTGTCATCACCCTGTATTTCAGATGGAGCCAAGGGCGCTGTCACAGATTCCAAAGGTGGGCCCAAAGTGACGTTAGCTGAAGGCGGGCCTGTCGCAGGAAACACAAGCTGGTTACTTGACCTTGAATCCACTCGAGTATAGGAGGGGAAGTGAAGGAGGATGTTCTGGGCTCCACCAAGTTCACATATTCCAAATAGGGATGTACTCCAAATCATAGGACTCCATAACAAAAATGTCATGTTTCACCAATCCCCAGAGTGACCTCTGTGTGCAATAAATTGGTGGCCAATAGTCTATACTGGACGTGAAAAAAATATAAATATATAATACTATATATTAATGGGAGCGCTAATTAAATAATGTACTAATTAAATAATAACATAATAATAAATATGCTTATTTTTTTCACTCTTTGTTCCGTCCACTGGAATGTTGGGTAGCAGCTTATTTCACTTTCTACTTTTTATTATTTAGGCGCGAGATTTATCTATTTTTCTAATCTATACTGGACCCCTAATAATATTCTGTTTACATTAGTGGTCAGTGGTGGTCTTTTATACTCCTGTGAAAATAAGCCCTTTTACATGGTGGTCAGTTGAATACATAGGCCACCATATGAAATAGATCTTCACATTAAAGTGACTCAGTGAACAACTCCCTGCAAAGAAAGCAATGAATACTCACCTGTCCCAGTGCTCACATTGCTGAACTACACTTTGTTGCAGGTCTAAGCTTGGTGAAAGGTCTTCAGCATCTGGCACATTTCCAGGTTTCTTGGATGTCTGGCCCCCTTGCTCTATGGTTTCCTCCATCAGCCCTGTATCCTCAGAGACATAGGAGCCAACAGAGGAAATGGGCGTAACAAGCCAGAAAAAATTAACATGCTGAACACTTGCAGCACTTGAGTGTTCAAAGAAGCTAATTTAGCAGTTTGGTCACCAGGACAGATAAGTATTCACTGCATCTTTGCAGAGAATTGCTCATTTAATTTATTTTCAAAATAGCAACAGAGTCACTTTAATGCTAACTGGGACAATTCTTCATTATAAGCAAGATTGTATCACTGACTTGCATAATTCATAATCTTAAAAAAAGAAGGTGGATGAAGCAATTGTTGAATGTAAAACTAGAAAGGAGGATATACCTCTTAAGAAAGAGAGTCTGTGCAGAGGAAGTGTGTGGGCTGCTATTGCTGACTTCCTGTTTGATTCTACATGTTCTATACTAGTTCAAATATAATCTTTATTGAACTCCAATAAAGGGCAAGACCCAAATGTTACAGTAATAACATACAAGTAGGTGAGACAACAATCACAAATCTTCAGATCACAATAAAACCGGTATGTACATAGTATGATTATCGTATACATTGATAAACATCATAGGTAAATTTGACTAAAATGTTGTTTCAAAATGGAATAACAGGGTCGCCCAAACTTAATTTCCATTTCTTGTATTCTGTGAATTTGAGTGATGGCACGTACAGCTGTCTAGAAATCTTTCAGTTTAGGGCAGGACCAAAAGATATGCAATATTGTCCCCCTGGCATCGCAAACAACGGTCTGAGGCGTCAGGGTAGAATGCATGTAGTCTGAGGCCTTGTACACACGGCCAGACATGTCTGATGAAAACGGTCCACTGACCGTTTTCATCGGACATGTCTGCTGGGAGGTTTTGGTCTGATGTGTGTACACACCATCAGACCAAAATCCCCGCGGACAGAGAACGCGGTGACGTATATGACACCGACGTTCTCTGACACGGAAGTTCAATGCTTCCACGCATGCGTCGAATCAATTCGACGCATGCACAGGATTTCGGTCCGCTGGTTAGACGTACTAACCAACGGACATGTGCGACGGACAGCTTTCCAGCGGACAAGTTTCTTAGCATGCTAAGAAACTTTTGTCCGCTGGAAACCTGTCTGCTAGGCCGGAAAACTGTCCGGTAAGCTCTACACACGGTCCGACATGTCCGCGGAGACTGGTCCGACGGACCAGTTTCTGCGGACATGTTCGGTCGTGTGTACAAGGCCTCAGGGTCAGTATTTTGAAATTAGTTTCTTGTATTTTGGTGCACACTCATTTGAGGGAAAATTTGATAATATTTTGTTTTTGTGTTGAAGTGAAAGTGTAGACAGAGTAGGTGTGGTTGTTCTGAGGGTGTGTTCAGTAGTGTATATGTTTTGGAAAGGATCTGGGGTAGAGGATCAATCCCACAGCAGTACTCCTCAAAGGTAGTTAACTGACGAGTAAAGCTCTGGGGGTTGGGGATAGAGTGTAGGAAATTATGTAATTGCGCTGCACTCCAATATGGAAGTTGATAGGGGCCTGAGGTGTTCATCAATTCCATCATGGAAGGCCAACGCCCCGCAATTATGAATTTAGAGGCATGTGCGCAGTTCGAGTGCTGAAGAATTTTGATTTTTCGCAGGCTGAAGGCCTGGTGAAAATTGAGGGTGTCCTAAGATCAGGGATAATGGTGAGTTTTTTGTCGTAAGAGAGGCTAACAGAGAGGCTTGGGAACTATGTAGTAGTATGGTCCTTATTAGTGGGTGAGACTTTAGCTCCTGAGCAGGGGCGTCGTTAGGGCGGGGCTTGGTGGGCTGGAGCCCCGAATGGTACCCTGAAAAGCCCCGAGTCTCGGCCATTTATATTAACATTAATAGCCCCGAATCGGCGAATGTGAATCCCCTGAAAAACTGTGAGCGCAGGGATAAGTGTCACTGAGTCTGTCTGTGCCGTGAGACGGGAGCGTCCATCCACGGTCCCGCCTGCGATCCCAGGATTGGCCAGTGAGCTGTCCATCAAAGGCGCGCGCTGCGCTGTTATGATGGACATCACAGTGGACCAATGGGCTATTGCGATTCGCGGCCGGGACGTGATGATGCGTCACGTCATGCACGGCTGGCCCCTTCAAAACGGGAGACAAATCGCGCCAAGCGTGACGTCACGCACAGCCAGGCTGGAGTCTGTGATGAGGAGGTGGATCGTTGCGCCGGCGGCCATCCAGGCAGTGTGACAGGAGAAAAGGACACCCGAGCACTGCAGCCTGCAGGTACAAGAAGGCTACAGCAAATGATTTTGCAAATCTTCTGAAACAAAAAATAACTCCTTAAATGCACAGCTCTCTGTTTGCACTGACAGGGGATGGATGGATGTCTCCCACTTATCTGATCGGATTTCCTCCTGGAGTCCAGTGGGTCAGTGTGCCCCGAGGTGGGGGGAGGAGGAGGGATGTGTAATGGGCTCATCTGGTCTGATTTCCGTTGTGATCGGTGTTGTGGCTGATGATGGATCGGTGATCTGTGCACAAATCTGATCAATGCTCCGTGTCTGATCCAGCTATGATCTAATGATATTAAAGGAATAGTCCACCCAAAATAAACAATGGACACAATGTACTGGGGGAGGTCAGATCTGGAGTGGATGGGGGTCAGTGATTGTGTATGTAGGTCAGTGTAGTGAGGTCACAGGTCAGTGTAGTGAGGTCACAGGTCAGTGTAGTGAGGTCACTGGTCAGTGTAGTGAGGTCACTGGTCAGTGTAGTGAGGTCACAGGTCAGTGTAGTGAGGTCACTGGTCAGTGTAGTCGGGTCACTGGTCAGTGTAGTCGGGTCACTGGTCAGTGTAGTCGGGTCACTGGTCAGTGTAGTCGGGTCACTGGTCAGTGTAGTCGGGTCACTGGTCAGTGTAGTCGGGTCACAGGTCAGTGTAGTCGGGTCACAGGTCAGTGTAGTCAGGTCACAGGTCAGTGTAGTCAGGTCACAGGTCAGTGTAGTCAGGTCACAGGTCAGTGTAGTCAGGTCACAGGTCAGTGTAGTCAGGTTACAGGTCAGTGTAGTCAGGTCACAGGTCAGTGTAGTCAGGTCACTGTAGTCGGGTCACTGGTCAGTGTAGTCAGGTTACAGGTCAGTGTAGTCAGGTCAGTGTAGTCAGGTCAGTGTAGTCAGGTCAGTGTAGTCAGGTCAGTGTAGTCTGGTCAGTGTAGACTGGCCAGTGTAGTCAGGTCACTGGCCAGTGTAGTCAGGTCACTGGCCAGTGTAGTCAGGTCACAGGTCAGTGTAGTCAGGTCACAGGTCAGTAGTCAGGTCACAGGTCAGTGTAGTCAGGTCACAGGTCAGTGTAGTCAGGTCACAGGTCAGTGTAGTCAGGTTACAGGTCAGTGTAGTCAGGTCACAGGTCAGTGTAGTCAGGTCACTGTAGTCAGGTCACTGGTCAGTGTAGTCAGGTCAGTGTAGTCAGGTCACTGTAGTCAGGTCAGTGTAGTCAGGTCACTGGCCAGTGTAGTCAGGTCACTGGCCAGTGTAGTCAGGTCACTGGCCAGTGTAGTCAGGTCACTGGCCAGTGTAGTCAGGTCACTGGTCAGTGTAGTCAGGTCACTGGTCAGTGTAGTCAGGTCACAGGTCAGTGTAGTCAGGTCACAGGTCAGTGTAGTCAGGTCACAGGTCAGTGTAGTCAGGTCACAGGTCAGTGTAGTCAGGTCACATGTTAGTGTATGCAGGTTATGTCAGTGTATGTGACACACACACACACACTCATGTGTCATGTGCCGCGCCACTCCACCGACCGCGCGCGCGAAACCCCCCCCGCCCCTGGGTTCCCGGTTAGGCTTCGGGCTGAAGCCCCTGGTCTTCTTGGTACCTAGCAACGCCCCTGCTCCTGAGGAAGTAAATCATAACACCAGAGCGCACTCTTCAGGGGTATGTTAGTTTGGCTTTGTTCTAATTGTACCCAGAGTTTGGATACAGAGTGGCGCCGACAATCAATGACCCTGCCTAAATGGATTGCCCGGTAGTACTTTCGAGCATCAGGTATTGCCAGACCACCATATTGTTTCGCTAGAGACAATTGGGTGTGCTGGAGGCAGGGTTTTTTGGGAGCCCAGACAAAACGGATGAGAAGTGCCTGGACTTGTTTAAAATAGGAGGGGGGTATTCTAATAGGTAGGGCTTGAAAGAGGTATGTAGGTATTTTGATAAGATGCACATTTTTAGGAGGTTGCATCTACCAAACTAGGAATGTAGTCCTTTATGCTAGTTGTCTTATAGGATACGGGTCTTGGCTAGTAAAGGTGGAAAATGGAGGTCATATATATGGGAGAGGTCGGATGGGATGTATGTACCTAGGTATTTTAAGGCTGAGTTTGTCCATTTAAAGAGGAAACTAGATTGTAGAGTTGGTGGGGTATCGCCACCCCCATAGCCTCTGATTTGGAGAAATTGATTTTCAGGTTTGAGAGTGTTCCATATAAATCACATTCTGGAATGAAGGTTTTAGTAGCGATATCGCAGGGTTTGTCAGTGAGAAGAGCAAGTCGTTTGCATAAGCAGAGATCTTATGTTGGATACCTCCGATTGACAATCCCTGTACATCTGGGCTCAGGATTTTACAAAGAAATTGTTCTAAAGAAAGAGCATGGGATAAAGGGCACCCCTGCCTTGTCCCATTACTGATGGGGAAACAGCCAGAAAGGATTCTGTTTACTTTCAATTGTGCGGTCGGATTGGAATAGATCTTGGCTATCCAGCAGAGCATCCTCTCACCGAGGCCAATATGATGAAGCACTGAGAACACAAAGTTCCATTTTACTCGGTCAAATGCCTTTTCGGCATCGGTGCCCAGGAAAACACATGGGGTACTTGTAGAATTTGCTACATGAAGGGGGTTCAGTACTTTGTTTTTGTTGTCTCTTGCCTCTCTGGATGGGACTAGACTAGTTTTTTGACTCCCTACTGACTGAATGGCTTCAGTACATTCTGAGTAACTGATCTGGAACAGCTATGCAGATTAAATTGATTAGATTAGATATCTGATATTATTCTAATTTTCTTGATCTTTCCTGACCAGCATTTCAGATTGTCATTGGCATTTCAAGTATTGAGACCAGAGTCAGCAAGACAACTAGCCTAAAGTGTATTAGATTAGAATAAATCTGCCCAAAAAATACAATCAGTAGGTTGAATGAAAAAATCTCATAGATCCTGCATCAACACAAGCGTGGTGATTATGAATATTACCTGTCACCTGTATTTCATAGGCACTACATCCCTTAATTGGTAAAAAGATATAAGGAAATTGAAATGGGACTTTTTAGGTGCATAAAAATCACAAAAAATATCAAACATAAATGTTATTTATACGTGATTGATTGAAAAAATAGATAGAATATAAAAACCATCATACAGTAAAATGTGATTTCAGACATGCATATAGACAAATTTCTCTACATGCTTTCGCTAGGGTTGTCCCGATACCACTTTTTTGAGACCGAGTACAAGTACCGATACTTTTTTTCAAGTACTCGCCGATACCGAATATACCGATACTTTTTTTTTTAATGTCATGTGACAGTGGCGGTATTTTTTTTTTAACACAATTTTTTTACTATTTTTTTTTACAGTGATTTTTTTTTTAGGGGGGGGGGTAGTGGATTGTCAGTGTGTTTGTTTTATTATTATTATTTTTTACATTTAATTTTTTTAATTATTTATTGCAATTTTCTTTTCTTTTTTTAATCAGCCCTGTTGGGGGGTCTTTGGTGAGATATCAGGGAGTCAAGAAGACTTGTAACTCCCCCTACTACCCGATACCTGACTGCCCAGGTATCGGGTGAAGCAAGTACTCGGGAAATGCTCGGTATCGGTACCAGTATCGGTTTCGGGACATCCCTAGTTTTTGCCATTGGATTTGGCTTCCTCAGGAGTTTTTTGTCAAGCACTACTGAAATAGGAAATGAACAGAAACAAGGAATGCAAACAATGAATACAAAAATATATACACATAAACCACACAATTTCACACGTAAGAAAAAATTACTGGACAAAACTCTTTACCATATTCAAAAAGCTCAGAAAGTATAGCATTAGTGATTAAATAAAATCTAAAGAGTTACCTGTAAATATAAATGGAAGCGCCTAAAAATGCAATTTAAAGGCTGCATGTGTGTACAATACGGGGGAGGATACTTTTAACAAGAGCAAATACAAAAAAAATGCACATTTTGGGGATGCTGGCACCAGGCAAAGGACCGTCTGGAGAGGCAAACAATAAAAAATCAAATAAAAAAGGATAATAAAGAACAATAAAGACATCAATGAACAGATTAAGATTGGTGTTTCCGATGCAGGTGCATAAGGTGGCAAAAAAGGAATTACCTGGCCCCAAAATACTTCAGACTCTGAAGACACTAAAACCTCAAAGTTTCCATAGAATATGTACACTCTATAATAGAAAAATGTATATTGCAGAGTACAATCAGAAATCCCATTCAAACCGAAAGGGTTAAGCACAGATCTAGATATAAATATGGGATCAATACCTGATGAGTGCAGATGGAACATTAATAGGTCCAAATTAGGGAACATCCAGAGCCATAAAGACAGAAATCATCTATTATTTAATCTGGGGAAGTAAGTATATGCACTAGGGTTGTCCCGATACCACTTTTTTAAGACTGAGTTCAAGTACCAATACTTTTTTTCAAGTACTCGTCGATACCGATTACTGATACTTTTTTTTAATGTCATGTGACAATTTGAATAATGGGCACCGACAGGGGGCACTGACAGATGGATGGCACCGACAGGGGACACTGATGGATGGATAGCACTGCCTGATGGATGGCACTACACTGACCACTGCTCTGTCCACTACACTACACTGACCACTGCTCTGTCCACTATACTGACCACTGCTCTGTCCACTACACTGACCACTGCTCTGTCCACTACACTACACTGACCGCTGCTCTGTCCACTACACTATTCCTATACTGACCAATACTGACTAAACGCTCTAATCTCTCTCTCTGGCTGACTGAGTCTCACCTGCAGCTTGCGTCTTCCATCAGCCTGGAGGAGGTGAAGAGAGGGTGTCCGGAGGAGAGGGGGAGCCTGGAGGAGGGGAAAGAGAGCACATTGGTGCCTGGGACTGGAGGAGAGGGGGAGCCTGGATATTGGGAAGAGAGCACATCAGTGTCCGGGAACGGAGGTGACTCAAGGAGAGGAAGAGAGCACATAGGTCCAGAGGCTAGGCGGAGGTGGGACCAGCCCCACCGTGATCATGGATAGGCCAGCCTCGCCCCGCCGTGATCATGGATTGGCCAGCCCCGCTGGGATCACGGATAAGCCAGCCCGCCATATTAGTCGATAGCCCCGCCCCACATGAACATTCGCGAAGCACAGGGCACCAGCCACAGGGACACAGGAAGTCAACATTAGGGGGGACGCATCCGGCGGTACAAGCCAGAAAACCCACTGCAGAAACAACTCTAAGCCAGTCCAGAAAGAAAATACCTTTCAACTTGTTTGATAAGAAACCTCTCCTCAGTTCCGGCGTCAGTTCCTGTCAACGTCTAGCCGGAAGTGATGATTTAAGTGTGAGATAACACGAAATGGCCGAAAGTGCGTCACTCCACGCACTGGAACACAAAATCAAACGCACCCGAAGCCAATACAGGTAAGGGCGGACCTGGCAAGCAAATAGACACTAGATGCAAACCTCCACCATTTAACATCCAAACAAAAAACGAAACTCAAAAATACCAGAGTGAAGAATAGGTCCGAAACAGGGGTACCTCAGACAGACGGCGCCAACCAGAATAGCCAAAAGACAACTTAGGGCATCTGGATGAACGCCCTGGGTGCCCGTATGGTCACCTGGCTCAATTTAGATCTTCCTCCTTCATACACTATACTAAATAAAAAATATATATAAAATAAAATGTAGAAAAAAATCAAAAACAATAACCTAAAGAGCCCTTTAAAGTGGGTAGACTGTACCAGTCATTTTGAGATACAAAAAGGCAGACAAAAATCTAAATACATAAACAAATAATATTTTCTCTTATAGTCCATGGACGGACACAGCTCCTTAAATCTTGACAAGTGGGTTATGTTCCCTGTTTACAGGAGAGGACTAGGCAGAAACATGTTAAATAGTTAAATACATGTTACATTAACAGAGTTGAACAGCCCCACCCAGGGGGCGGTCCCTCCAGACATAACCCTCCTCACTGCAGCTTGCAGCCTCAGTTTCGTTCTGCCTAGCAAAGGAGAAGGACGTATGGCTCCCTTTGGGCCCAGCGCCCTGAGGAGAAATTTTATTTTATTTTATTTTATTTTACTTTTTCTTGAAGAATCTTCTTTCAACTGTCGGCTGAGAGACAGACTGGATAATATAGATCCTTGTAGTCTACTCAGTCCGACCAGCAAGCGTGGGCACACCTTTGCAAAGAGGCTTGGTCTGCCACGCCATACCTCATGACTCCTGGGGTGGCCGGTGAGCTTTGCTCCGAGGTCCACATATGACTGGGCTGTGGTGTTGTCTCACTCACAGTGGACCGGGCCGACAGCTACCTCCATTTCGGTTGTAGTTCTGTCAGGAATGCGTCAGCGAGTCCTCGCTTGGACGGGTAAGTACAGTCCCTCCTGCTTCGGTGGGTTGGTACGGCTGGGCATTCCTGGGGTCCGGGATCTCCTCCCTTCCCTGCTCCTTTCCCTTGCTGCATTGCTAACATTGCCGCTGTCAGGGGGGAGGGGGCCTTCCTGAGGGGACTGTGTTATCTGGCCTGTGTTTTTTTTATTTTTTGTATTGGGCTTTCCTGTGAGGTAAAAAGCCCTGTGATGAGCACAGATGTTTATGATTATACTTCAGCAGACGCTGACTGATTGGTGACACCTGTAACGGTTTTGCTTTTTATGCTGTTTCTGTGTCTTATCCTTAAATTAAAAAGCCTGGAAGGCTTCTCCTGTTTAAACACGGGTCCCTGCAAAAGTTACCTCACGGTTCTTTTCCTCACAGGCAGCGCTGGACAGTCTCCTCCTGAGGGAGTCCCCTGGTTACCCCTGGTCAGCGCAGCAAGTGGGTGAGAGGCCCTGAATAGGGCTCTAGGAGCTTTTGTCTATTTGTATGGACAGGTGTGCATATTATAATACACACTATGTAAATATTGGAGTCAGTATCTGGGTCCTTCCCCACATGCTGGTGGTGGCAGCAGGTGTTAGCACCTGGGATTCCCACAGAGTTTTTATTGTTAGTCCTGGACACAGTTTGTGCCAGGGTGGGGGCGGACTGCGGGCGGGCGGTAAAAGAGTGCCCCCTTCCCCCGTTATCCCCTGGGGAATGCTCTGTTATGAAGCCATGGACCAGGTACCTAGTTAAAAAAAAAAAAAAAAGCAGAATAAGGCATTTATGGGTGCGCTTTTTACTGCTGCAAGGGACTCTCCTAAGCTGCATAGTGCAGCTGGGTTTCCGCCGAGGGCTCGGTCTTTTTTGGATCACACAAATCAGACCGCTGTGTAGGTTTTTTCCTTCTGTGCCCTTCTTTGATAATTTCTGAGATGCGGAATGAGAAAAGCCGCTGAGGGCTTTTGTAGTCCCTCACCCCCGCTTGTATGGATCTGACTGATAGAAGATCCGAAGTACTGACCCGTTCCATGTTTACCATGCTGGGGTCTGGCTTGCGGCCTATTGTGGCCACTACACTGGGGTCTCAGTCGGCGCTGGCGCCATTTTTTGGGAGGTTTTTCAATTACATTGAAAACTCCCATTGGCGCAGCTTACATTGTGCCGGCCATTTTCCTGTGGCCGCGTTCTGAAAGCTCGGCGGCTAGTGCTGTATACAACTCAGAGTGAGCATTTTGCACCAGACAGTGGAGGAGCACCGACTCTCTCCTGAGGTTATTAGGCTAGCGGACCAGCTGGTCCAGGGCCTCGTATAGGTCTGTGATGCTTCATTGAATGCTGCGCCCTTGTTATCCAGGGTGTCTGTTTCAGAATGGTTTTATGCACACGGTGGTGTAGTGCTTGACTCCATTACTTGGCAGCAAGAGAGTTATTGGTTAGAATCCGGACACTGACGCCAATCTGCCTGGAGCTTGTATTGTCGCTCCCTGTGTCTGCGTGGGTTTCCTCCGGGTACTCCGGTTTCCTCCAAAGACATGTGTGCATACACCTACATAATATACATACACACTATGTGTGTGTATTATTTAGGGGCAACCCTCCCAGGCCATCAAAGGCCCAGCTGGGGGACTAATCCGTCCCTGGGTGCGTAAGCTGATCACGCCGGCACCCAAATCCTGCCAATGTATGTAGCCTTCCCTCCCTGTCTCTAGGTGGGAGGGGCGGCTTGCAAGTTCACAAGTCGGTGAAACCTCCCTGCTCTCCGAACAGTGGGTCTGCGCGGTGGTCTCTTCGGAGTACTAGATAGGGTTTCCTCCTATCCACAGAACAAAGTTCTTTCCTCATGTCTTCCTCTCCCGGCCCGTCGGTCTGCCTTGGGCAGTGTGGGATTTGCTAAGCTGCGGGGAGAGTTTTGGGGTTTTCTATGGGCCTCAGGCCCTAAATACCTTTGTGAACGTCGGGTAGTTCCGCATGGAATCCATTTGTTCAGGGGTAGCTGCGCTTCATCCGGGGGATGTCCTGACGTCCTCGGACATCAGGGACGCATACATACATGTCCCGTTTTGCACATGTCGCAGTGTTTTTTTCTGTGCTTCGTGATGAGAGAAGGGTCTCTGTCAGCCTGTGGCCCTCCCTTTTGATCTGGCGTCAGCACCATTGGTTTTCAGCTAGGAGCTCGCACTTATCCTAACTTTTTTGGGACAGCGAGGCTTTGCCTCATTGGCTACTTGGACGACTTTCTTCTGAGAGCAGCTTCTGTCTCCGACCTAGTGGATGGGTTATTCCCATTCAGACCCTTGAAGATTCGGGTGGATGTTAAACGTTTAGGCCAGAAAGTGTAGCTCAGTGGCAGCAAGCCTGCCCTCCATGTGTGCGACCCAGGGTTCAAATCCTGGGCATGTTAGGTTCCAACTCAGCGTTGGAGTATCTAGTGTTGATCCAGACTCCTCGGTGGCAAAGGTCCTTCTTCCCATGGAGAAATTGCAGACTCTTCAGTCTGCGGTGAAGGTATTGGCATCACGCAATCGATCTTCTCTCCGGGCGCCTGCTGGTTCGGGGCCTGTGGGTAGCCTCCTTCAAGGCGGTACTGTATGCCCAGTTCCACACCCTGGTTTTCCAGGGAAAAAACTGTCCAGGTGGTAAAAATCTCTTGTCTCTGAGATCATTAGATTCCTGTGCACCACCTAGTCAGAGTCTCTCTGAGTTGGTGACAGAGATCCCCGACTCTTCGGTCCGGGAAGTTGTTTCTTCCTTCCAGTGGTCGGTGTTTACGACGGATGCCAGCTCACGGGTTGTGAACCTGGGGGGTTCACAAAACTGGGGGGTCCAGTCGACCCCGAGTCACTGGCCACACCTCCCTGAATGTGTCTGGCCTCGGTTGCTACCCAGGGTCGGGCCTGGCTAGTGCCTGTTGGGAGACCGCCTGGGAATACCAGGTGCTGTCTACTGTTCATTGTCCTACTATTTTAGGCGATCAGGCTATGCTTCTCCTTGTGGTCGACCGATCTGGTTTCAGCCGGACAGCGCCACGGCCGTGGCTTCGGTCTACCATCAGGTAGGCGGACTACTGGAGTCGCCAGATGCTGGACCAGGGCGACTGGTCTTTGTGCTTGAGGTGTTTCGGCTCCCTTGCAGGAGGTGAGCCTCACAGGGCATGGATCTCCTGGCCGCTCGTCTGCCGCAAGGGTGTCAAAGTAAGTGGCCAGGTCTAGTGATCTGGTACAGACGCGTCAGTCGCGCTGGTGGCCCTGTGTTGTCTGTATCAGTGATTTTTTTGCCGTTCCTCCATGGTAGTTGTTTCCTCGGCCGCTCCACAGAGTGGAGGCTGAGGAGATCCCGATGATTCTAATCGCTTCAGATTGACCTTGGCGTCTTTGGTACGCTGATATCGGGCGCCTGGTAGCGGAGGCACCCTGGCGGTTGCCAGGGCAGGAGGTTCCTCTGTCTCAAGGTCCCATACTTCCGCCTGTTGTACAGTCACTGACTTGCTCAACATGGTTATTGTAAGCCAGACTTTAGGTGACCAGGGTCTGTCTGACTCATCTCAACAGGGCACCGTAGTCTTCTTCCGGAGAATCTACCGTCGCACCTCTCTTGGTGCGAAGGGATGGAGTGACGTCCACGGACGTACTCTCGGTGTCCAGGGTCCTGCTGTTTTTAAAGCTTGGAGTGGATCTAAAAATTGATTAAAGCACCGTTTGGGGGCAGATTTCAGCCTTGGCTGTGTTCTTTAAGTGGCCTTTTTGCGGCCCGTTCCCTGGTGGGTCCCCTTTTTTTGAGTGCAGGGGGTTTGTCATATACTTTCCCCTCTTGGCCCATCTCTTCCCCCATGAGTTTTGACTCTGGTGTTCTCGGTTCTTCAGGAACCTTCCTTTTGGAAACATCAGAGAGATTTTATCTTGACACTATCTCAGAAGGTGGCCCCTTTAGAGGGGTTTCTGAGTTGACGGTCTTGTCTTGCAAACCGCCATGCTTGATCCTCCATAAGGATTAGGTGATGGTGCGCCCGCGACCTTCCCTTCTTCCGAAGGAGGTTTCGGCCTTTCATACTTTAGGCGTGGTATGCGCTTTGCGGGTATACCAGCCTACTACGGCTCCGTTTTGGAGCTTCTGACTCTCTTTTGTGTCGGTGTCTGGTCCACAAAAGGGCCTGGCGGTCTCGTCGACCACCATTTCTCGGTGGATCAGGCAGGCCGTCATACAGGCCTATGCTCCTAAGGGGCGGGTGCCCCTTTCCGGTCACGGCACTTTCGACCAAAGCAATTGGTGCTTCCTGGGTTTTTTTTCCGACATCATGCGTCGGTCTCACAGGTGTGCAAGGCGGCGATTTGCTCGTCCGTTCACACTTTTTCCAGAATTTACAAGTTGCTGTGAGTGCATCTGATGTTTTTTTCAGCCGCTAGTTTTTGCCGGCGGCTGTTTAAAGTTGCACCTCCTCTGTTGAGGAGCTCTGCTTGTTTTGGGGTGAAGTTAAAATTGGTTTTACTGATATATTTCCCACCCCTCGTTTTTTGACACTGCTTGGGGACGTCCCACTTGTCAAGATTTAAGGAGCTGTGTCCGTCCATGGACTATAAGAGAAAATAGGATTTTTTGTACTCACCGTAAAATCCTTTTCTCTGAAGTCCATGGACGGACACAGCTCCCACCCCTCCTTTTTAGGTTTGTACTGCTTGTTACGAACTGAGGCTGCAAGCTGCAGTGAGGAGGGTTATGTCTGGAGGGACCGCACCCTGGGTGGGGCTGTTCAACTCTGTTAATGTAACATGTATTTAACTATTTAACATGTTTCTGCCTAGTCCTCTCCTGTAAACAGGGAACATAACCCACTTGTCAAGATTTAAGGAGCTGTGTCCGTCCATGGACTTCAGAGAAAAGGATTTTACGGTGAGTACAAAAAATCCTATTTTTGTTTAAAGCAAAATCACTGCAAACAACATGGCTTGGAATTACCCTAGAGGAATGGTTTAAAGTTGATAGACTCATTGAGTCCCGGATACAGGGTAGCTGCCAAAGAGTGGATCCCTTTGTAGGAGGCTCTTATCCACATCCCCACCTCTTTCATTTAAAGGTAAATATTCTAATGCAAAGAATTTCATCTTTGATAGACCACTATGTCTACTTATGGGAGTCTCCATTTTCTTTTTTTGAATGAGAGATACATGGTCTCTAATTCTGTAAAAGAAAGGCCTCTTTGTTTTGCCTACATAGAAGATGTTGCAATCGCATTTCATAAGATAGACAACACCATTCGACTGACAATTGGTAAAGAAGTTTGGTCTATATATAAGGAGAAGTATTTCAGTGGAGTTAAGCATAGATTTTCAAAATTCACAGCGGCCACAAGGGGTTAACCCCAACTTTGCTTTTTAGGTGGCTATGGACCAATTGGTCTTTTAAGTACCTGGATTTTCTGTAGGTGATTTGATATTTGGAGATGACCTAATCAGCCTATAATAGAGGCCAAAACTTTTGAATGATCTTCTTAACTTTATAATATTCTCCTGAGAATCTCGTAATTAAGCGTACCTGCTGGCCGGTTTCTGAACTTTTCTTCGAATGAATCAAATCGGCCCTATTTTTACTTTTTGCTTGTTTATAGGATTTTTTAAAGATAGAACGACTATACCCCCTATTAATTATTCGAGACTGAAGGGCCAAAGCCTCTCGTTCAAAATCATGAGCTCGGCTACAGTTTCTTCTGATTCTAAATTTACTGGCTATAGGGTATGCTCTGCACCAAAGACTTTGGGTGAGAGCTTGTAGCATGTAGGATTGTAAAGCCAGCTGATGGCTTTCTAAATAGGGAAGAACCCAAAGTGCCATCTAGATTCAGATAGATAGAGTAAGAAATTAATTACCTGTTGATCATGGGTCATAGTACATTTGAGGTTGTAGCAATTCTCAGCCAGCAGAGACATAAAGAAGCATAGTTCTTCAAGGGAGCCGGTCCATACGATAAAAATATCGTCGATGAAGCAACGCCAGATCAGAACATGATCAAAGGACTCTCTAAACCTGTCTGAAGAGAAAATCTCCTGCTCCCACCCCCCCAGGTACAGATTGGCGTACAATGGGGCACACTTAGTCCCCATCGCAACACCCTGCACCTGGAGGTAGTGGGAGCAGTCGAAAACAAAGATGTTATTTGTTAAAATAAATACCAGCAAATCCAAAATAAATTGATTATACTTCAAAGCACCAGGTCCTCTTTCAGATAGGAAGCCCTCCACAACTCTGACCCCCCAATCATGGGGGATGGAGTTGTAGAGGGCTTCCACATCGATAGCCACCAACCAAGAGCCAGGTGGTACACAAAGGCCATCCAGAGATCTCAGTAAATCTGCTGTGTCCTGAATATACGAGCTTAAGGAACCTACGTGTGGTCTAAGATAATCATCCACAAGCATGCTTGCTGGTTCTGTTAAGCAGCCATTTCCTGACACAATGGGCCGGCCAGGGGGACAATCCAAATGTTTATGTACTTTTGGCAAGGCATACAAAGTGGGAAGTCTGGGTTTTTCAACAGTGAGAAATTAACAAGTTTTTCTGTCTATATGGTTTTCATAGAAGGCATGAGTGATAAGAATGCGGTATTTGGTCTGCGCATATTTCACTTGTGCGAATGGAATAGAACGATACCAGCTTTAATTCAGTAGAAGATCCATCACCATCTGTTTGTAATTTAATACATCCATTACTACAATGTTTCCCCCTTTATCGGAGGGTTTAATAACAATGTGCTCATTTTGTTTAAGGGATGATAGAGCTTGACGATAAGATGGTTTGAGATTGGACCTGCCACTGAATTATTTCCACTTTGTATTCTGTAATTCTATGGTGACCTGCTGGGTGAAAGACCAAATATTGGAGTTACCTTGTAGGGTAGGAAAGGTCTCAGGCCCCGTACACACGAGAAAGTTTCTCGGCAGAATTCAGCCAGAAACTCGATCGGAGCAGTATTTTGCCGAGAAACCCGGTCGTGTGTACACTTTTGGCCGAGGAAACCGACGAGAATCTCGTCGGGCCAAATAGAGAACATGTTCTCCATTTCCTCGTTAGTCAATGAGGAAACTTGGCTCGCCGAGATCCTCGGCGGCTTCACAAGGAACTCGACGAGCAAAACACATCGTTTTGCTCGTCGAGTTTCTCGGACGTGTGTACAGGGCCTTAGATTTTGGTTTATAGAGATTAGGTGGGGGAAAGATTCTCTCAGTTGGAATCAAAGAAGAGGGACCAGGGGGAATTTTCTCCAAGGGATCATCAAATAGATTTCCTTCTTCCCACAGTTCCATAAGATCATTAAGGGCCTCAATTACCCTAATGGCCTTATTTTGCCAAACATCCTCCGCTGAAGAATTTAGGGTAGGACGTTTGTAATCCTTATCGATAATGACCTTGAACATTTATTTTCATGCAAAGCGTGGTGGATGCAGGGAACTCCCCCACTGCGCTATTGTACTCTGACAGTGGGGACTCCCTCAACCTGGTCAGAATACATTGATCAGCACAGCAGCCATTGACTGCAGCGACTGTGACTGCAGCGGCTAATCAAATGCTGGTTTTCCAGCAGTGAACAGACCGGAATACTGACGCATTTCAATATGTGTATACCCAGCTTTGAATTAGGACCATGCTTTAAATCGATGGTTCAGATTTTAATAAATACGATATCTTAGAAACAGCAATTTAATGTTTAAAACAGAATTTTAAACATTAAACATATTTAAAATTCTGAGGAATGCTAAGTTGGCCGTGCAATTTTCTCTCTCTCTAATTTTTCAAATAGCTGTTTCATACATCTCATCAAATGTTTGTGAATGCATTTCTATGTCTTTTTTCAGCTTTATTAAAGTGTGACAAGTTCACGTAAAAAAAAAAAAAATGTATGGTCTACGCACAGCAGCGTGTGTTGTACCTCTATTGTCATCTGATGTACTGCGGAACAAAGAAGATGCATGCTGCATTTTGTCACACCCCACTGCACATGACTATAGTGTGAGATGCTCATGCACTGCCATGTAAATAATAGTGAATAATAAAATAAGGAACTGCTGCACCATTATGCCGCGTACACACGACCGTTTTTTCCGTCGGAATAAACTCAGATGGGTTTTTCCGATGGAATTACGCTCAAGCTGTCTTGCATACACATGGACACACCAATTTCCGACCGTCAAAAGCGCGATGACGTACAACACTATGATGAGCCTAGAAAAATGAAGTTCAATGCTTCCGAGCATGCGCCAAATTGTTTCCGAGCATGCGTGTTTTTTTTTTTTTATCGGAATTCCATACAGATGAAAAAAGAGAACATGTTCTCTTTCTAATGCCGCGTACACATGACTGTTTTTTTCTGTCGGAATAAACTCAGATGGGTTTTTCAAGTTCAATGCTTCCGAGCATGCGTCAAATTGTTTCCGAGCATGCGTGTTTTTTCCTCTCTCCGAATTCCATACAGACAAACAGAATTTTTTTTCTAAGTCTGTCGAAATTAGCGACAGAAAAAGTTAGACAGGGCATACACACGGTCGGAATTACCGATGAAAAAATTCCATCTGACTTTTTTCATCGGAAATTCCAACCATGTGTACGCGGCATTAGTGTAACTCCTGCCATTCCTATTGCATAAATAGAAGAAAAAATAGTGCTCTGTTCAACAAAGGGAAAAATACATACTGTACGTGAATCCCTTGAATAAATGCCAGAGACAATCATTCAGTGCTAAACATAAACATATAGGGGCAGATCCACATAAGGATTACGCCGGCGTATCTATTGATACACCGGCGTAATTTTAAATTTCCTGTGTCGTATCTTTGTTTTGTATCCACAAAACAAGATACGACGGCATCTGGCATCGATCCGACAGGCGTAGGTCTTAGTAAGCCGTTGGATCTTAGATACAATTTTTCGGCGGCCGCTGGGTGGCGTTTCCGTCTAAATCCGCGTCGAGTATGCAAATTTGCTATTTACGGCGATCCACGAACATACGTCCGGCCGGCGCATTTTTTTACATCGTTTTCGTTCGACTTTTTCCGGTATATAGTTAAAGGTGCTATATGGTGGCGTACTCAATGTTAAGTATGGCCGTCGTTCCCGCGTACAATTTTGAATTTTTTACGTTGTTTGCGTAAGTCGTTCGCTAATAGGAATTTGCGTAGAATGACGTCACCGTCGTAAGCATTGGCTTCTTCCGGTCAAATTTCGAGCATGCGCACTGGGATACCCCCAGGGATGGCGCATGCGCAGTTAAAAAAAAACTTTGTTTACGTCGGGTCACGACGTATTTACATAAAACACGCCCCAATACATCCATTTGAATTCCGCGCCCTTACGCTGCCAGAGATACACTACGCCGCCGTAACTTACGGCGCAAATTCTTTGTGGATTCAAAATAAAATAAATAAGTTACGGCGGCGTAGTGTATCTTAGATACGCTGCGCCCGGCGTACAGATGCGCCGCTGTACGAGGATCTGCCCCATACTATATATCAGTAACTTAATATAAGAGTATAAGACAGAATGTCCAGTGATTGTAAAGTCTGCTTCAAAAATCAATATTAAAGGTGAAAGTAAAACATGTGATATCCATCCATGTGTTTTGGTGGAAGCTGTTTTTCTGACTGCACGTGACAGCACCATTTTTAGGGTGAACAAGGCACAATTGTTTTCTCTCTGCCCTACAGATCATTTGTGATCTATTGGAATCCTCTGCTGCTGCCGTCCAACTGTAAACTCTGACGGGGCAGATCCACAGAGCAAGTACGCCGGCGTATCTACTGATACGCCGGCGTACTTTCAAATTTCCCACGTCGTATCTTTAGTTTGAATCCTCAAACCAAGATACGACGGCTTCTGGGTTCGATCCGACAGGCGTACGGCTTCGTACGCCTTCGGATCGTAGGTGCAATACTTCGGCGCCCGCTGGGTGGAGTTTGCGTAGTTTTCCGCGTCGGGTATGCAAATTAGCGATTTACGACGCTCCACGAGCGTACGCTTTGCCGTCACATTTTCTAACGTCGTCTGTAGTCGGCTTTTTCCGGCGTATAGTTAAAGCTGGTATTTTGCGGCGTATAGATAGACTTGCCATGTTAAGTATGGCCGTCGTTCCCGCGTCGAAATTTGAATTTTTTTTTTTTTTGCGTAAGTCGTCCGTGAATAGGGATGGACGTAACTCACGTTTATGGTAAAAAAATGACGTCCTAGCGACGTATTTTAGCGCAATGCACAGCAGGAAATTTCAGAACGATGCATGCGCAGTTCATTTGGCGCGGGGACGCGCTTCATTTAAATGAATCACGCCCCCTAATCGCCGATTTGAATTCCGCCGCCAGAAATACACTACGCCGCCGTAACTTACGGCGCGAAATCGTTGAGGATTCGAAACTCCGCCAGGTAAGGTACGGCGGCGTAGCGTATCTCTGATACGCGGCGCAAGTGCAATTGTATGTGGATCTGGCCCTGACATGCTTAGGTCATTTAATTTATTCCTTTAATTAACTTAGTTACACCCTGTCTGTAATCTATAGATCCAATGGGCCAGATTCACATAGGTTAGCGGATCTTTAGATCTGATTTAAAGCGGATCTCCCATGCAATTACGTTTTTGTTTTTTTTGTCTAGTTACATAGCTAATTGCAGGGCTTAAATAAACGTACTTCTCTCCGCTCTAACGTCCACTCCGCTCTCTTTGTGTGATGAAAAAAAACGTATATTCCTTCCGTTGCCATTTTTAGTGTGGGCATTACATACATGCAGGGACTTTCTGGTTGCGGTGATGCTGTGTTCCCAGCATCCACCGCTCGATCTCGCGCATGCGCACACGCAGCGCGGACCATGGGCGTCAGCGTCTGTGTTGCGATAGCAATCGCGCAATGTTTCGGCCAGAATAGGATCACAAGGGAGCTATGAAACAAGCTCCCAGAAGACACAGCGCGGGACAGGAAATAGGAATAACCCGAGGAAAACCCGAAGGCTCCAGACCGGAAGGCAAACAAAGTACTGTACATATTTATTAAACATAAATATCCATTTCGGCATTGTTTTTTAGCATTAGAATTATTACAATTGACTTAAAAATCGGGTGGAGCTCCGCTTTAAGATCCGCCGCCGCAAGTTTTTGAGGCAAGTGGTTAATTCACAAAGCACTTACCTCAAAACTTGCGGCGGCATATCGTAAATCCGCCGGCGGAATTCAAATTCCGCGGCTAGGGGGCGTGTAGTATTTAAATCAGGCGCGTTCCCGCGCCGATCGAACAGCGCATGCGCCGTCCACAAATTTACCCAGCGTGCATTGCGGTAAATGACGTCGCAAGGACGTCATTGGTTTTGACGTGAACGTAAATGGCGTCCAGCCCCATTCACGGACGAGTTACGCAAACAACGTAAATTTTTTAAATCGCAACGCGGGAACGACGGCCATACTTAACATTGGCTGCGCCTCATAGACCCAGGGGTAACTATCCGCCGGAAAAAGCCGAACGCAAACGACGTAAAAAAAAAGCGCCGGGCGGTCGTTCGTTTCTGAATCGGCGTATCTCCTCATTTGCATATTGGTCGCGTAAATAAACCGAAACACCACCTAGCGGCCGGCCTGGAATTGCAGCCTAAGATCCGACGGTGTAAGTCACCTACACCTGTCGGATCTTAGGCATATCTATGCGTAACCTGATTCTATGAATCAGTCGCATAGATACGACCGACGGAATTCAGAGATACGACGTTGTATCAAGAGATACACCGTCGTATCTCTTTGTGAATCTGGCCCAATGTGTTAAGTGATTAAAGTAGCACCATCTAGAGGCAAACATGATGATGTACTGATACTTGTTTCATTGAACTTTGCATTGGAAATAGAAAATGTCAGGGTTTAACGGAAACATGTACCGAAGGAAAAAAGTAAGCTACAATTGCTATTACGAAGGCTTTATTACTGATTCTCTAACCCAGAACACCTATGCAAACCAGGACTAAATTAGTGTAGAAATGCAATCTTAACCACTTGTTGACCGGCTCACACCGATATACGTCGGCAGAATAGCACAGGCAAACAAAGCAACGTAACCTGTACATTGCTTCGAATTTGTCGCCCAGCGGGCACACATGCCCACCACGCGCCTCAGTAGTGTGCCCGCAGTCCAGCAAACTGGATGTTCGCCAGCGGCCCGCGATTGCCGAGTGGAGAGGAAGAACGGGGAGTTGCCTATGTAAACAAGGCATTTCCCTGTTCTGCCTAGGGCCTGTTATCGGGAGCAGTGATCACTTTCGTGTCACTTGTTCAAAAAGAGAGGGGATAGGGGTGGGACTTTAAATGAGGCATATAGAGATACTACCATAGGCCTCCATCCCTGTAAATAGATAAAAAATGGGGGAGGTTGGGACTTTATATGAGATGCGATTTTAGCAATATGCAATTAAATATAAACATGGAAAAAAAATGTTACCATGTGGCCAGGCTCAAAGTTGTCAACCAAAAAGCACTAAACCAAATTAATCTGTCTAACTGATGTAAGTAAAAACAGAGGTTTAGTTGCAAGCATTTGCAAATACCTGGGAAGCTGTAGCGCCAGCGACACGGCACTGTGTGGCTGCAGTCCTAACTATGAATTTAAGGTCTCCTGAAAGGGAGCCCAGGTGGGCTAATCAATAGGCAGAGGACAGGTGATATCCTAAAGCCCGCCCCTACCTATAGTTGGTATGGCAAAAGAGAGCACTGGAAAACAAAAGAAAAATAGGAGTGGACCAACTAAAACTGGGTCTGCCAGTAAAAAAATTACAATGCATAAATAAACTGATCGGTGGTAAATCTGTGCAGGCACTCCATTCCACTCCTAAACATTATTCAGGGATGGGGATGCGATTTAGGAGTGGAATGGAGTGCCTGCATAGATTTACCACCGATCAGTTTATTTATGCATTGTCATTTTTTTACTGGCAGACCCAGTTTTAGTTGGTCTGCTTTTAGTTTGGTGGTATATTGGTTTGTTGGGCAAGGTTTTTGCTCCACTCCTATTTTTCTTTTGTTTTCCAGTGCTCTCTTTTGCCATACCAACTATAGGTAGGGGCGGGCTTTAGGATATCACCTGTCCTCTGCCTATTGATTAGCACACCTGGGCTCCCTTTCAGGAGACCTTAAATTCATAGTTAGGACTGCAGCCACACAGAGTGCCGTGTCGCTGGCGCTGCAGCTTCCCAGGTATTTGCAAATGCTTGCAACTAAACCTCTGTTTTTACTTACATCAGTTAGACAGATTAATTTGGTTTAAGTGCTTTTTGGTTGACAACTTTGAGCCTGGCCACATGGTAACATTTTTTTTTCCATGTTTATATTTAAAGCGGAGTTCCGGCCACAATTTCACTTTTTAACCACTTACCCCCCGGAACATATTGCTGCCTAAAGACCAGAGTACTTTTTGCGATTCGGGACTGCGTCGCTTTAACAGACAATTGCGCGGTCGTGCGACGTGGCTCCCAAACAAAATTGGCGTCCTTTTTTTCCCACAAATAGAGCTTTCTTTTGGTGGTATTTGATCACCTCTGCGTTTTTTATTTTTTGCGCTATAAACAAAAATAGAGCGACAATTTTGAAAAAAATGAATATTTTTTACTTTTTGCTGTAATAAATATCCCCCAAAAATATATAAAAAAACATTTTTTTTCCTCAGTTTAGGCCGATACGTATTCTTCTACATATTTTTCGTAAAAAAAATCGCAATAAGCGTTTATTGATTGGTTTGCGCAAAAGTTATAGCGTTTACAAAATAGGGGGTATTTTTATGGCATTTTTATTAATATTTTTTTTACTAGTAATGGCGGCGATCAGCGATTTTTTTTTCGGTATTGCGACATTATGGCGGACACTTCGGACATTTTTGACACATTTTTGGGACCATTGGCATTTTTATAGCGATCAGTGCTATAAAAATGCATTAGATTACTATAAAAATGCCACTGGCAGTGAAGGGGTTAACACTAGGGGGCGGGGAAGGGGTTAAGTATGCCTGGGTGTGTTCTTACTGTGGGGGGGGGGGTGGCCTCACTAGGGGAAACACTGATTTTCTGTTCATACATTGTATGAACAGAAAATCAGCATTTCCCCTGCTGACAGGAACGAGAGCTGTGTGTTTACACACACAGCTCCCGTTCCCCGCTCTGTACCGAGCGATCGCGTGTGCCCGGCGGCGATCGCGCCCGCCGGGCACACGCACGGGAGTCGGGGGCGAGCGGGGAGCGCGCGCGCGCGCCTCCGGCGGCGCGCACGCGCCCCCTAGTGGCGGCTATACGATAGGACGTATAGCTACGGGCTCTCGCCCAGGAGAGCCGACCTGCCGCCGTATAATGACGGTGGCTGGTCGGCTACTAGTTAAATATAAATACCCCTGTAATACACAAGCTTAATGTATTCTAGCAAAGTTAGTCTGTAAACTAAGGTCCGTTTTGTTAGGTTGTTACAGCATTTAGACACTTTATAAAATAGAAATTGACTGGGGCCATCTTAAGTGTGGGCATCATGAAGCCAGACTGTATGACTTCCTGGATTTCAGCCTTGCAAATCTCGCACATGCTCAGTGCTGCACAAGCAGTGTCAGATCAGGTTTCAGCACCTGTGCTGTCCAAGTCACATGATTCTTTGAGACTGGGGAGTGCACAGACTCCTGGAAAGTTACACCCACTACATTCCCCGGAGTCTGTGCGGTGTAGGTTAGGAAGCATTAAGCACCTAGGTGCAGGAAGTGGGAAGATTAACTATTCTGCCTAGCAACAACACTTTGAAGGCATCTAAAAAAAATAATTGTTTTCGTAAAGGACTAATGACATTTTTTTAAAACTACTGATGTAATGTTATATTTATGGGTGGTACTCCACTTTAATTGCATATTGCTTAAACCGCATCTGATATAAAGTCCCAACCTCCCCCATTTTTTATTCGTGTCACTTGTAGCCCAGCCCCCCCCACAGTTAGAATCACTCCCTAGGACACACCTAACCCCTTCATCAGCCCCTAGTGTTTAACCCCTTCTGTGCCAGTGTCATTTACACAGTAATCAGTGCATTTTTATAGCACTGATCGCTGTATAAATGACAATGGTCCCAAAATAGTGTCAAAAGTGTCCAATGTGTCCACCGCAATATCGCACTCACAAAAAAAATTGCAGTTCGCCGCCATTTCTAGTAAAAATAATATAAATGCCATCAAATTATCCCCTATTTTGTAGACGCTATAACTAATGTGCAAGCCAATCAATATACGCTTGTTGTGCTTTTTTTAACCAAAAATATGTAGAAGGATACATATCGGCCTAAATTGAGGAATAAAAATGTTTTTTTGAAAAAAAATGTGGGATATTTATTATAGCAAAAAGTAAAAGATATTGGCCCGGATTCACCTTTCTGCCGACGTAACACAGAGAGGCAAGCAGAGTATTCACAAAGCACTTGCTCCCTACGTTGCGCCAGCATAACGTAAATTATTCGGCGTAAACCCGCCTAATTCAAAGTAGGTGGACGGTGGGTGTGATCCATTTAAATGAAGCGTGACCCCATGCAAATGATGGGCCGAACAAACGACGCATCCCAGTGCGCATGCTCAGAATCACGTCTAAAATACTCCATAAGATACGTTCAATCACTGCCTACGACGTGGCGTAACCTACACCCAGCCCTATTCACGTACTACTACGTAAACTACGTAAAATCCGACGGCTGTTCCCTGGTCCATACCTTAACATGACTTACCCCTGTTTTATGAGGCTTAACTTTACGCCGGATGTACGACTTACGTAAACCGTGTATATGAATGTGCCGGGCGCAAGTGTGACGGTATTACAATGATATCCCCGTCAACGTTCCCTTCTTCCCATAACGAAAATCACCCCAATATTCCACGAGGAGGAATATCCCTGGGGTCGCCCAGAAAGCCACACATGAGACAAGCTTACTGCTGGAACAACACAGTTTAATGGTTTTCTTCTCAGCTTTTTATACAGTCCAAGACATTCAAGCAACAATGAAATCTCCACCCCCCCCCTAATCACACACTAAGGCTAATTACTAAAACATTCCAGACAGGTCGGCACCGACCGACAATTATCATGTCTAATCACTGCACATTCCTTAAACAGCATAACAACAAACCACCTTCACACACTAAGTGACACGTACCTTGGGAGTGAGCCTGACGTGCAGAGGGAGACCTCTCTTACCGTCCTGGTTCCGGGATCACTGGGGTTGAGACAGTGACCGTAGGAGCACAGTGGGGTATGAGTGCCTGCAGAGTCTCTGAGATTGGAGATGAAGTCTAATGAGAAGGGCTGAAGCGCTGTAGGTGCCGGTCAGCTGGATGCAGATCAGCGGATGCAGATCAGCGGATGCAGGTCAGCGGATGCAGGTCAGCGGATGCCGATTAATTGGTTAGCAGGATGCTGGTCAGCGGGATGCAGGTCAGCGGATGCAGGTCTGCGGACGCAGGTCACCGGATGCAGGTTAGCGGACGCAGGTCACCGGATGCAGGTGCGCCTGAGAGCAACATGCACATGCAGGTGCAGGCGACAGCAGGAGAGGAGTCAGACAGGCCAGGTCATACACGGAAGATCAGTACAGACAAAAGCAGCAGGCAAGGAATGGTCAGATTTCAGGCTGGATTCGGCAACAGAGGATCTTGCAGACAGGTAAACAGAGCAGGTCAGGACTGGAGATAGCAGCGGAGTCAGAAAGCCAGGTCAGAATGATGCAGGTTCAGGATCAGGTCTCTGGATAAGATGCAGATCAGACAGCAAGGACACAGTGCTGCTGAGGGGTTTAAATAAGGCAGCCTGTTGCCAATCATTGGAATCAGTCTGCACTGTTAACCCTTAGGTGGCAGATCCCTGACACTAAGTTTCCTAGGCAGACATTTCGTCCCTGCATGCAGCTTGACACCTATTAACACCTCTGAGTATCAAAAGGTTTTTAGACAGCGTTATCACACAATTAAAGGCCTTTCAAAAGCTAGCCTTATTTAACATATGAACAGTGTTCACAGAGAGAGATGAATCACACATGAAACACCTGTTACCTCTAACCCACAGCATTAAATTAGCAGGGAGCATTAAACTGAGACATATAGGCAATTGCATCACAGCAAGTACGTTTGTGAATCGGCGTATCTCCCTCATTTGCATATTCGATTCGTAAATCAATGGAAGCGCCCCTTGTGGCCAGCGTAAATATGCACCCACGATACGACGGCGTAGGAAACTTATGTCGGTCGGATGAAGCCTAATTTCAGGCGTATCTAGTTCTATGGGCACGGCGCATAGATACGACGGCGCACATTGACACTTACGTAAGTGCTACGTGAATCCGGGACATTGTGTTTTTTTCTAAATTGTTGCTATTTTTTTGTTTATAGCACAAAAAATAAAAACCACAGAGGTGATCAAATACCACCAAAAGAAAGCTCTATTTGTGGGGAAAAAAGGACATCAATTTTGTTTGGGTACAGCATCGTACGACTGCGCAATTGTCAGTTAAAGCGACGCAGTGCCGAATCGCAAAATATGGCCCGGTCATTGGGCAGCCATTTCTTCCGGGGCTGAAGTGGTTAAAGAAACAATTGCCAAATATTGACTAATCACCTATATAATGCTCACTGGTATATAATCAGGGAATAAAAATTCTCCTCCTGTCTTTCCGTGAGGACCCAGTTATCCCCTTGTTTGGGCCCTACCATCTTCAGGGCCGGACTTACCATTGGGCTTGACTGGGCTCAAGCCCATGGGCCCCACCCAATAGGGGGCCCCCTTTAAAAAAAAATATATATATATTTTTTTTAGGGTTCCGGAGGCCCCAAGGGCCCCGGACGGCACCCGTATATATTTTATATATATATATATTTTTTATATATATATATATATATATATTTATATATATTTATATATATAATATTATTATTATTATTATTATTAAAGGGCCCAGAGATCTCCAGGGCCCCCGGATGGCAACCCCCCTTTTTTTTATATATTTTTTTTTTTATTAAAGGGCTCAGAGGTCCCCAGGGCCCCATGTGGCAACCCCCCCCCCCCCCCTTTTTTAATTTATTTTTTATAAATGTTTATTTTTTTATTTTTGTTTATATTTTTTTATTTTTATTAAAAGGCCCAGAGGTCCCCAGGGCCCCGGATGGCAACCTCCCTTTTTTATATGTATTTTTTATAAATGTTTTTTTTTTTTTATTAAAGGGCCCAGAGGTTTATTTTTTATTTTTATTAAAGGTCCCAAAGGTCCCCAGGGCCCCAGATGGCTACCCCCCCCTTTTTTTATATATACAGTATAAAGTTTGGACACACCTTCTCATTCAAAGAGTTTTCTTTATTTTCATGACTATGAAAATTGTAGATTCACACTGAAGGCATCAAAACTATGAATGAACACATGTGGAATTATACATAACAAAAACGTGTGAAACAACTGAAAATATATTTCATATTCTAGGTTCTTCAAAGTAGCCACCTTTTGCAGCAGACACATCTCTAGAACTGTTAAGAGGAGACTGTGTGAATCAGGCCTTCATGGTAGAATATCTGCTAGGAAACCACTGCTAAAGAAAGGCAACAAGCAGAAGAGACTTGTTTGGGCTAAAGAACACAAGGAATGGACATTAGACCAGTGGAAATCTGTGCTTTGAGCCCCCCCCCGCTCAACAACTTTAATGCGCCAAATAAGAGCCCTCTCCGTTCTCAGTGTTCCCCCCTTAAATCAGGGTTCCCAGAGTTCTCCCTTACACCAGAGTCTGCAGAGTCCCCCCTTAAAGTGAAAGGGAACTCTGCATATTCAGATGTAAAAGGGGAACTCTGTGGACTCTGATGTAAAAAGGGACTCTTGTGATTAAAGTGGAGGTTCACCCTAAAAACAAGTATATACCATTCAATCCAGCCAACATGTACAGTATGCTGTTTTTTTTTTTTTTTCGGTTTACACACCGTAGTATAGGTATTTTCCCCCCGGCTTCCGGGTAGTGAATCCCGCGGGAGTGGGTGTTCCTATTTAGAGACTAAGGGCCAGATCCTCAAAAGGGATACGCCGGCGTATCTACTGATACGCCGTCGTATCCCTGTTTCCCGTCGTATCTTTTTTTTTCCCGACGCAACTTTTTTTACCCGGCGCGATTCACAAAACACGGCGTAACGTAATTTTGCGCTATGCCCGTCGGGAAAATGACGTCACGAGCATGCGCAGTACGTCCGGCACGGGAGCGCGCCTAATTTAAATGGGACTCGCCCCATTTGAATTGGGAACGCCTTGCGCCGGCCGGATTTAAGTTACACAGTCGAAAATTTCTAGGTAAGTGCTTTGTGGATCGGGCACTTAGGTAGAAATATTGCGGCAGTGTAACTTAAATCAGAATATTTAAGTTACGGCGGCTCTTTGTGGATCTGGCCCTAAGTGATTTACGCATGACAAAAGCTTCACTCCCGGCGCAAAAGGCGCGTCACCAGTTTCCGAAAAAAGCCGAACGTCGGTGCGCAGGACTCGTATAGCGCCGTATAGAGCCAACTCGACGTTCGGCTTCTTTCGGAAACTGGTGACGCGCATTATGCGCCGGGGGTGAAGCTTTTGTCATACGTCAATCACGTAGTCTCTGAATAGGAACGCCCACTCCCGCGGGATTCACTACCCGGAAGCCGGGGGGAAAATACCTATACTACGGTATGTAAACCGAAAAAAATAAAAAATGCTGGATTGAATAGTATATACTTGTTTTTAGGGTGAACCTCCACTTTAACTTCATATGATTAGAAATGTTATATAATTGCAAAATATATGTATAGTTTATACTGTAAAAAAAAAAAAAATTAATTGGTGTGCGCCACTAAGGTGTTCGGGTTTGACTTGAAGAAAAGGTGGCAACCCTAGCCAGGGGGAATGCTTAGACATGTTTAGCTACTGACTTTTTACAAAAAGTCAGCATTTGTACACCATTGCTGTTATAGCCCCTTCACCTCAACGTTTAATGGGCTTAATTTACTAAAACTGGAGAGTGCAAAATCTTGTGCACCTCTGCATGGTAGTCAATCAGCTACTAACTTCAGCTTCAGCTCTGACATGCCCCCCGCTGCACAGACATTCACTGAGAATCTCAGTGTGCTGCTGCTACTTTAATCTCCCCCAGCTTGTATGCAGCTGAGAACAAAGGGAATGAGATTGCTTATAAAAAAAGGGAAAAAAAGTATTTATAATGTTTTTTGTATCTATACGAAAATATTTTGCCCTTCATTTCAATTAAAACAGAATTTTCATTTTTTTCAAGGTGATCGTTTACAATCACTTTAACCACTTGCCGCCCTCCCAGAATGGTGCGGCTCTCGTTCTGGGTGGACGTCATATGATGGCGCACCCAAACAGCCACTCCTGCGTGCAGCTGACGCAGCTCTTTAATCATGTGACCGGCTGTGATTTCCCTTTTTTTTTTGTAAACATGTAAGTGCCGGTAATCGGCGCTCCTTGCCTCACACTGCCAGAGTGTGTGGCGAGGAGAGCTGATCAGCAGCATCTCCTCGCAGGGGACCAGTGCCAGCAATCAATGACCACCAATTCCCTACAATCAGTGCTGACCACAGGCAGAAATTCATTAGTGATGCCAGTCAGTGCTGACTTTTAGTGCCGCCTATCAGTGATGTCCATCAGTAAAGCCCATCATTGCCACCCATCAATGCCCATCAGTGCCGCTTATCCATGCCACCTATCAGTGCCCACCAGTGCCGGCTATCAGGGACCCTCAGTGCAATCTATCAGTGCCCACCAGTGCCACCCATTAATGCCCACCAGTGCCACCTATCAGTGCCGCCTCAGTGCCAATAAGTGCACCTCATCAGTGCCCATGATTGCAGCCTATTAGTGCGCATCAGTGCCGCCTCACCAGCGCACATCAGTGAAGGAGAAAAATGACTTATTTACAAAATTTATTGACAGAAACAAAGTAAAACTTTTTTTTTCCAGCATTTTCCGTCTTTTTTTTTTTCAGTAGTGATTAAATACCACCAAACAAAAGCTCTATTTGAGTGAATAAAATTATAAAAAATTGCCATTCAAAGTGTGACAGTGCTGAAATGTAAAATGGCCTGGTAGGAAGGGGGTGAAAGTGCCCTGTAGATAAGTGGTTACAGTGATTGTAAAGTCTCGTTTTTTTTTCTTTAAAAATAACAGTCATGTTATACTCACCTGCCCCGTGCAGTGTATTTGCACAGGACAGCCCGGATCCTCCTCTCTTGGCCCCTCCCTTCTGTTGAGTACCCCCACAGCAAGCAGATTGCTACAGGGCACCCGAGCCAAGCCACAGCTCTGTGTATCTATTCAGACACAGGGTTGGGGTTCACCCCCTCCCCCTCTCCTGATTGGTTATTTGACTTGATTGACAGCTGCAGGAGCCAATTGCACACCTGCTGTGTCTTGGCAAACCAGGAGGGAGTGTCCCGGACGGCTGAGGCACTAATGCTCATCACCAGAGGAAGATCGAGGTCAGGTAAGTATCAGGGGGGCTAAGATGAAAAACTTTCTGACTTTAGAATCACTTAAACTCTCTCATCAACAAAGTGTGTTTGCAAGCTTTCTGGTGTTTTTTTCCCCCCAGTAAACTCTAGCTATGATTGTGCATGAAACTCCCAAGAGAACAGCAGTTACAGAAATACCCAAATACCCAGCAAATCTGGCACCAACAATCATGCCACAGTCCAAATTACTCAGATAGCATTTTCCCCCATTGTGGTGTTTAATGTCAACATAAGCTCCAGGTCTGTATCTGCATGATCTTATGCCTTGGGCTGTGTTTACATGATTTTCTGACTAGATAATTGCATGAATATGCAGGTGTACAGGTGTTACAAATAAAGATCTCAGTGAATGGAAATACTGTGCTGCATCAAGAGATATCACTACTTTAAAATATGGGAAAAACAGATACAGGGCAGCTTACACAAAATACTGAGTCACCTGATGACCATTTTTCCTTAAACTAATTCACATATTTCTGTATAATTATATGTCATAATTAATCTCCTAATGAGCCGGATAACATGCTTTATTACAACTTAGAGCCCTTTCACACTAAAAGCGTGGGGTGTCGGCAGTAAAGCGCCGCTAGTTTTAGTCACTTTTGAGGTGCTTTTCGGCCGCTAGGGGGTGCTCTTATAACCCCCGCTACCTGCTGAATAAAGGGTTAAAAGTGCCCACAAAGCGCTGCTGCCGCTTTAGGAGCGGTGTATACACCGTTCCTAAATCGCCTCAAAGAAGCTGCTTGCAGGACTTTTTTTGACGTCCTGCCAGCGTAGCGCCACAGTGTAAAAGCATATAGGTGTAGCACTACCCCTTGAAGGAGCTGCTCGTTTTTTTTTTTGGTGGCATGTTACCTCATGGCTCCTCTGCTGTCTAAGGGTGTATGGTGGATGTAGCATTAACGGAATGTCCACAACAGGTGTCTTTTTCTGTGCTCTTTATTACTCAGCCTGGGTAAAAACAATAAAACTTTGTGGTGATAGGAGAGTTGAAGTAAAAGGAGAAATAGCAGATTCAGGCGTATCAAAAGGGAAACAGTCCTGCTTCCAACACTTAGGCCTCGTACACTTGACCGAGGAACTCGTCGGAAAAGACACATCGTTTTCCTCGACGAGTTCCTTGTTAGGCTTGTCCATGAACTCGACAAGCTTGCTTTGCGTACACATGGTCAAGACAAAATCTCCTCGTTCTCAAACGCGGTGACGTACAACAAATACAATGGTAGGGGAAGTTCGATTCCACTTGCACAACTCTTGGGGCTGCTTTTGCTAATCTCATGTGTTTGCGTGTTAAGTAAAAGTTTGGTAAGAGACGATTTGCACTTTACAGTCTGTTACAGCTTGAAAAATGTGTTATCTTCATTACAAATGCTACTTTTACTCCCGTCTCATACTTTATTCTGAGGAAGCATGGGTTTCTTAGCATACACAAGCTCGAGTTTCTCGTTGAAAACCAGCTCGACGAGGAACACGACGAGGAAGTTGAGACTCCCGTCGAGGAAAAAGAGAACTTGCTCTCTTTTTTGCTTGTCGAGTTCCTCGACAGTTTCCTCGATGAAAAACGTACACACGACCTGTTTCCTCGGCAAAAAAGCTCTCCCACCAAGTTTCTTGATTGGTTCTGCCGAGGAAACTGGTCATGTGTATGAGGCCTTAGTCTTCTTCGCCACTCCAGCCGGAGTGGGTATAGCGTACCTGGACAGGCCTCTCTCACTGACCTGGCAGCCAGAGTATCACTCAGAATTTAGAGGAAAAGTCTCTGCCACACACCCTCCTTAGGATTGAAGTAGCAGAGGTAATCCTCAAAGACTTTGGCCTGGATCTCCTTCAGGTAGTTTACAGGTGACCGACTGACAGGTGACCAACGTCCATCCTTTCAGTATTCGGATCCCCGGTGGATTGTCGAGACCCTATTGGATTGCCAGCCTCTCTTGGCTCTCCTCAGATGGACTGTCCACTGAACAGCTATCTCGCTTGGGATCTTCTCAGGATTGGGGACCCAGTCGATTACTGGGGCCCCGCCACAGCTTTAAATGTTCCGGACCAACATGGTCCCGGAACCAGGAACACTGCGTGGCACGTGCACCCCCCTGGTAGGCCATTTTGCCGGGGAGCCGTGATGCAGTCAAGATGGGTGCCGCACTCGAAGAAGACAGACCAATGGCGTCTGTCCCATAAATACCCTCCCCCAGCATGCACAGCGAGGAAAAACCCTCCTGATAGGCTGCCGGGGAAAAGCACCCAAACTTCGACTCCACTGCTGTCACCTATCGTCCTGGGGTGGAAACAGCACCCCAGGAAAAACAGAGTAGGCCCACAGCACAGCCAAGCTGAGACAGAGACCCAATTTGAATAGATTAACTGGATCAGAGCTACTTAACTCTCTGATCCTCCACTAAATTTAACAAAGCACCAGTACTTGGAAGTAACCAGGCACTACATAGGGAGGGAGGAGAGAGATAGGGACAGTTGCTTAGGCGATCAGCTATAACCTTAAAAAAAATTACTATCTCAGCACCGGCCACAAAGTTTGATTTTGATTAAATAATCATTTATTACATAAAAATATTAAAAACAACATTGGTTATGAAAGCAATAGGAAGATCAATACAGAAATACAATACTTGTAGACTTCCAGGCTGATAACTGGTTAAAGAGTATATTCACAGATTTATACAGTCCTCAACCAGTGGCGTAACTAGAACCTTCAGGTCCCAGATGCAAGAAACCATGAAGGGCCCCCCTGACCCCCGGAACAGGGCCCTTTCCTCCGAGACCGGTGGCAGAACAACAAGGCCTGGTGGCAAGTGGGTGGCTGCATATAAAGGAACATATTTCTCTATTTCCCCCTGTTTCTCCTCCTCTCCCTCCCGCATGCATTCAGTGGCTGCAGGAGGAAAATAGAGATATCTGTGTTTCTCAATCTTTTTCCAGTCAGGGCACCCTTGAAGTATACCCCTAGGTGAATGTGGCTGCACTTCAACCACCCTGCAACTGTGTGCATTATATGCAGTTGCAGCATAGTGATGATGCATTTAAGGGGTTAAAACAGGCTGTCAAATGCCTCTGAAAAGTGATCTAAGCCTGGGTCGCTTTTCAGCGAAAAAAAACAGAGCAAAGCATGCTCCAATTTGCTACAGCAGGGGGAAAAAAATCCTTCCTGATCCCCCGAGAGACAATCAGATTTTTCCTGTAAATTTACCTATAAATATCAGTACTCAGTTATATTATGTACATTTAGTAAAGAATCAAGGCCTTTTTTAAAGCAATCCAATTTGCCAGAACCACCTCTGGAGGGAGTCTATTCCACATTTTCACAGCTCTTACTGTGAAGAAACCTTTCCGTATTTGGAGATGACATATTTTTTCCTCTAAACGTAAAGAGTGCCCCCTTGTCCTCTGTGATGACCTCAAAGTGAATAACTTAACACCAAGTTCACTATATGGACCACTTATGTATTTGTACATGTTGATCATATCCCTCCTTAATCACCTCTTCTCAAGAGTGAATAAATTCAGTTCCTCTAATCTTTCCTCATAACTGAGCTCCTCCATACTTCTTATCAGTTTGGTTGCCCTTCTCTGCTCTTTCTCCAGTTAACCAATATCCTTTTTGAGAACTGGGTGCCCAAAACTGAACTGCATATTCCAGATGAGGTCTTACTCATTTGTACAGGGGCAAAATGATATCTCTCTCTCTTGAGTTCATACCTCTCTTAATACAAGAAACCTCATTTGCCAATTAGACAGAGTATTGAGGTTGGCTTGTAAATTGACGACATCCTGTAAAGATGTTATTCCACTGCATAGCTTAGTGTCACCTGCAAAGACTGAAATGGTACTTTTAATCCCAGACCCAAAATAATTTATAAAGATATTAAAAAGTAAGGGTCCCAACACTGAACCTTGGGGTATAAAGAATCATTAACCATTACTCTCTGAATTCTGTCTTTTAGCCAGTTTTCTATCCATTTACAAATTAATCTTTCCAAGCCTGTAGACTTTACTTTACATATGAGCCTTGTGTGGGGAAGTGTGTCAAACGCCAGCTTGTGTTCCCTGGTGCAGACGTGCTTTTGTAATCTGAGCCAACATGTCAGAGAATGACATAGAAAAAGGAGGAAGAGGAAGAGGAACTTCTCTGTGAATGAAAGGGCGATCCTGACCTCAGCCATATCAAAATATGACACCTACCTCCATGGCGCACAGAGCGGAAGGACCAGCAAGGCCAGGAAGTTGGAGATCCTTCAGAAGGTGACCCTGGAGCTAAAGACCCTCGGCCATGAAACCAGGACCTGGAAAGAGGTCCAAAAAAAAATAAACGACATGCGTCAGGGTGTCAGAGAGAAGCTGGCCAAGATGAAAAAGAACCTCAGGGCCACAGGAGGCGGATCAACTATGACTGTAAAGCTGACAGCTGAGGAGGAGGTTATAGCCAGCTGCCTGGAGCAGGAGCAGGTGGAGGGCCTGGAGGGATTTGACTGCAGTGAACAGGACTTGAGGAGAGGTAAGTGTGTTTCATCCCCCATCCGGTGTGGAGCATGTGAGGGGGTGCAAGGGAACATGTGACAAGTGTGTGGGTCCACCAACATGTGAATGCTGTGTGTCATCCACAGATGTGCTGGAGGGAGCTGGGCCATCTTCTGCCTCTGGATGACCCACGCCATCCAAGGAACATCTTCCTCAGTCTGACCCCCTGGGAAGCCACGAAGCAACGGTGGAGGGGAGTGCCCACACATGTGCTCTTGAGGTCGCTGTGGAGGAGCAGGTGGACATACAACAGGAGGAATGCCTGTACCTCGATGAGGATACCATCTGTGCCGGACCCTCCTAGACGGTGGACCTCCTAATGACCTTGACGCCCATCAGGGGAACCCCCCCAAGGGCTACCCCAAACAGAGGAACGCCTTCAAGGGCTACCCCGGTCAGAGGAACCCCCCCGAGGGCCACCCTGTCCAGACGGATACAATCGTCTACATCTCCCAGGAAGGCTCTGAGCAAGACCAGGGGTGTAGCCGGATCCGTCCAAGAAGGACTGGAGAGGGAACAGGCACGCCAGACACCTCCACCGTGTGGCTGACAGCCTGGCCTCCTTTGTCGGGTCCTCGGCGAAGACACAGGCTGAGTGCACAGTGGCTGTGCAGGCAGGGCAGGACTTAGGGTGGTGGGCGCCCTTGGGCTTGAGTGTTGAAGGGGCCCCCTGGAGCCGAGAATTGGGGGGATCGAAGATGTTGAGCAAGGGGGGGGTCATAGTTGTTGAGTGGGGGGGTGCGCATTAAAGTTGTTGAGCGGGGGGGGCGCATTAAAGTTGTTGCCTCTCTTCCCTTCAGCAGACGTCCACACACCACTCCGGTTCCTCCTGGGGGGGGTTTTGCAGTTTTTGAATGGGGGGGAGTGCCTCTCACCTGTGCCGACAGCCGGGGCCACAGACTGTCATTAGCCCAGCTGTGGGCTTTCTTCCCTTCAGCAGCCACAGTCCTCTACCCCCCAGCTCTGGTTCCTCCTGCTTCCGTGCTGCCTCCTCTTGCAGTGTGGGAAAATTAACCCTTTCGCGGGACTGCGGGAAGAAGCTGTCTGTGCATGTTGGGAGGTATGCGCAGGGCCGCCATCAGGATTTTTTTTTTTAAAGGGGGCCCCCTATTGGGCGGGGCCCATGGGCTTGACTGGGCTCAAGCCCATGGGCCCCGCCCAATAGGGGGCCCCCTTTAAAAAAAAAAAAAAAAAAGTCCGGCCCTGTGTGCAGGGCACCGCAGCCACAATGCAGCAGTGCCTCAACCATCAGGCTGAACATACCATGGCCATCTCTGACTGACTGCAGGAGGTGAATGCCAATTGTGCTGCCAGTCACAGACCCTGGATGCCATGCATCAACACATGGTAGCAGGGGGTCCTTCAATATCTGGGGATCGGACGTGCAGGCGACCCAGGAACGTCACACAACGGCTATTGGGGAGCTGCAGGCAACAGCAGCAGGGATTGTGGCAAAGGGTTAGCAGCCTGGGCGTGATAGTGCAGGCCAACACTGCCGCCATCCAGTACGAGGGTCGCCAGAACAGGCGCCTACTGCGCCATTACAATGCCCGGCAGAGGCAGTTGCAGGCTGAGACAAATGGCGTGCTGACCCACATTGCCATTGCCTTGGAGGGGATGCAGGCACCATCTGCAAGCAGCTCCAGGAGCGTCAGCCCAGGTAATGATCCGCCACGTGATGCCCAACCCCCCTCACCCGAGTCGTCGCCAGGACAACTGCGGAGCAGAACCCTGGGCACGAGGCCTGGTCCGCGAGAGGGCAAATGACTGTCCTGAGGACAACGAGTGCAGCTCAGAGTCTGAGTTTTTATTTTATTTGGGTGACGTGCACAGAGGCATGTGCTGTGCATCTGTAAGGGCTTGCCATGGCGGACAATGGCATGATGCAATTTTTTTTATTTTTTCACGAATGTCACAGCACCATCAGACTGCACACGGTCAGGAGTGCAGAAGTGGCTTTGGTGACTGTACACCGGTTTGCAGGGGCAGGGTTTGCCCGGTGATGTCATTGCGACCGTGTGACTGGTGTGTGAGTGTGTGTATGTGTGTGTGTGGCGAATGTGTCCAGACAGGCACTTCTGCCAGCAAGGCGTGTCAACTGGCAGGGGTCACCTTGGTTCGTCGGGGAGAGGTTATGCCCATGACCGTGTGAATGTAGTATGAATGTACAGCAACATTATTGGGGCCTTGGCATGGCGTTGCTGCTCCCAAGTCCCGCGCGGTGGACTTGGGCTAAACCAGTGTGAGGTGGATGTGGTGTGTGTGAGCTAGGGACCACAGTGGTGTGCATGCGTGCATTGTCCGTGTGCCATGATGAATGTGTGTGTTTAACATGCAAAGATTCGTTCCACGAGGCAACTCCTGACTGCTGTTCCTTCAGCAGACGGGGTAGCCTCGGGCAGGGGGGGACTGTGTGGCTCGGGGGTCAGGTCATCACATATGTCAATCTCCAGTCCCTTTCTCATGGCGTAGTTGTGCAGCACGCAACATGCACCGATGATCTGGCACACAAAGTTTGGGGAATACAACAGGGCCCCCCGGACTTATCCAGGCATCGTAAACGGGACTTCAGGATGCCAAATGTGCGCTCCACCACTGCAGGGGTGCGTATGTGTGCAGCATTGTATCTTCTCTCGCCTCTGGTTTGGGAATTCTGGTATGGAGTCAGGAGATGGGGCCCAAGTGCATATGCCGAGTCACCTGGAAGGGAAAAGACAGGAGGATGCTAGCCGTGCATGTGCCCCCCGTGATGTCTGCATCATGGGGTCAGACAGTCATGCCTGATTCCCATGTCACTCACTAAGCAGCCAGCTGTCCCTGTACACGTTCTGTTCGAATTCCGTTGGGATGGTGCTTTGACGGTATATGTAGCCATCGTGGCTGGCCCCAGGGTGTTTGGCACGGACGTGCCATATGATGCATTGGGCATCAGCTACCACCTGTACGTTGATGGAATGCCACTGCTTACGATTGCGGTATATGTGCTCTGTGGCACGGGGGGGCCGTAGTGCCACATGTGTGCAATCAATGGCCCCGACGGTGCGTGGGAATCTGGCAATGCTGTAGAAATCCTGCATTGCCTTCTGCCGCAGGTGCTCATGGGTGGGTTTGATGATGTGGTGGGACATGCATGTGAGGATTGTGGGGACAACCTGGTGCACATGGTGGATTGTGACATCCCAGACACGACTCCACTTGTATGTTGGAAAGATCCACTGGCGAAGAAATGGAGTGTTGCCAGTACCTTGACCAGTGGCTGCACTGCATGTGAGCGTTCCCTCTGGCTGGTGATTTTATCATGCAGGGCTCTGGCTAATTCCAGGATGGCATCAGGACTGAATCTGAAGATGCGATACACCTCCGATTCCCCCATGCAAAAGACGTTCATGCGCGTTCGGTATATCCTCTCCTGTGCCCTCCTCCGTGCCTGTTGACGCAGTAGTGCTATGACCATGGCTGCCCCTGGCATGTTGGCATACGGATGTGTTGTCCTGCAAGTGTGGTTGCTCAGCTTGTCTGTAACGGTGCTGCTGAAGCTGCTCTCCAGCTGACCTGTGCATGTCTGTTGCCGGGTTGCACCTACTTTATGGGGAATAACTTTACGCCGGACGTACAACTTACGTGCATCTCGCGTAGCATACGCGGGGCGCACGCACGTTCGTGAATCGCCATATTTCCCTCATTTGCATATTTGGGTGGCTAATCAATGGAAGCGCCACTATGCGTCCAGCCTAAATGTGCACCCACCCTACGCCGGCGTAAGCAAGTTACGTTGGCGGGGTGAAGCCTGTATTTAGGTGCATATTAGTTTGTGGGTCTGGCGCACAGATACGAAGGCGCACATTTGCACTTACGTCGGCGTAACTTGTTATACATCGGCGTAAGTGCTTGGTGAATCTAGGCCTTAGTGTATTCAGAATGACTGAACATAGAGCTGGATCTACCTTTGGGCACATTAGGAGGCAACGACAAAGAGACAACTTTTCCCTGTATAGTCTGCCAAATATGTTTTTCCCCTTGCTAAAAGAAACACATTCCTCTCCTATAAAATAATTTACTCTTTATTTACTATATAGTAATCTGGTTTAGGACAAATAAGGCAAGAAAATGTTTTGAGTAAAAGAGATGTTCCTAGAAAATGGGTGTTACTTTGGAAACCAAATATTAAGGGCCAGATTCACAGCGGAGATACGACGGAGTATCTCAGATACTCCGTCGTATCTCTCAGAGTATCTATGCGACTGATTCATAGAATCAGTAACGCATAGATAGCCCTTAGATCCGACAGGTGTAATTGTTTTACACTGTCGGATCTTAGGATGCAATACCGCGGCCGCCGCTGGGTGGAGTTTGCGTCGTATTCCAGCGTCGGGTATGCAAATTAGCAGTTACGGCGATCCACAACGGTTTTCCGCATTCGGTACGTCGTCGCTAGTCTAGTTTCCCGTCAATTTTAGTCGTCGTTTTACCTGCCCTAACTTTACACAGCACACGTATGTGCTGTATAAAGTATGGCCGTCGTTCCCGCTTCGAAATTAAAAAAAAAAAATTCTTGCGTAAGACGTCTGGGAATACGGAAGTATGAAAAACGAAAGTTTGAAAAAATGACGTCACTTTGCGCAAAGCACGGCGGGAATTTCAAAACAGAGCATGCGCAGTAGGTCTGGCGTGGGAGCGCGCCTAATTTAAATGGCACACGCCATTACCATTACGAATTACGCGGGCTTATGCCGGAGGCCGCCGGCGTAATTTTTCACGCAAGTGCTTGGTGAATCAGGCACTTGCGATGAAAACTTGCGGCGGTGTAACATATCTACGATACGTTACGCCGCCGCGATTCTACGTGAATCTGGCCCTAAGTGCCTATAGCGATGGAAATCCTGGCTTGAATAAAAAAATACATACCGTATTTTTCGCCGTATAAGACGCTCCGGCATATAAGACGCACCCAATTTTAAAGGAGGAAAATCTAGAAAAAAAAGATTCTGAACCAAATACTGTAGTAAAATATTTGCCCCCCAGTAACAGCCAGTAACATTACATTGCCCTGCCCCCTGATAGCCAGTCCAACACACCTCACTGTTCCTCCGATGCGCGCTCTGTTAGGATCCGCGAGGGGTGATGACGTCAGTGCACACCGCCGCCGGGTGTACCAAGATGGAGGACGGGCTCCGGAGCTAGGCCAAAGCCGTGGTCTTTCCTAAGGCCGCGGGGGCGTTCTGTTCCCGTTCAGATCGCGGTTCTCCGATCGGACAGGTAAACTTGTCTATTCGCCGTATAAGACGCATCAACTTTTCACCCACAGTTCTGGGGAAGAAAAAGTGCGTCTTATACGGCAAAAAATACGGTAATTGTTCCAGTTCAGTAACTCAAGTATTAAAAGTGTTGAATTAACATCAACGGAGTAAAATTCTGCAATAGCATTCCTTAAATTATCTCTGTACAGGTTTCTTTAAAGCAGAGTGGGAATTAAGTTTGGTACTTTGTTGTGCACCTAAAGGGGTGTTAGGAATGTGAAGTGAGAGCCCTATTTTAATGAGCTATATGCACGTTGCCTCGAGTATAAAAATTGCATACCAGTCAGAGAACTGGAAAGTTGGAATTGTTGGTCATTGTAGCCAGTAAGACTCTTGTTTTCCTTTATAAATTGCACCAAGGTCACATGGGAGTTGAATGATAACTACAGGTAGTGCCTATTTAACATTCTGGCAAATATGCTAAAGCACCCCAACCTATTACTTCTACCATTGCAAGTCAGCTACGCAAGAGTAGTAAACAATACAGACAAGACACAAAAAAACAACCACTGGTTCCTCTGGATGGTTGAGTCCCTGCAGAGCTAAATTGATGGGGAGCGCCATTATCAAATTTTCCTGAGCCTGCTACCTGGGCTGCAGTAAAGTGGGCATCAATCAGAAGATATCAATATTTTTATCTGCATTTATATCACCACAGAAACTACAGATCAGTTGTTATACACACAAGAATCTTTATCATGTCTTCTTTTGTTCAAATGTTTTATTTTGACAGTTCTTCCAGTGAATGTTAGCCAGTCACCGTCCCCTCCTCACTCAAGCACCTTTATTTTTCTCTTTTTCCCCTTTACCATCCTCTCCTGATTCAAGTGTTCTTGCTTCAGGCATCTCACAGTCTACAGAATGTGAATTTACATTTACTAAGTCTACTTTTTTGATTGGCAAGTGACATAACAATGCCGTGACAGGTGAAGAGTTGTAGCTCTCTTTGAAAATTTCAGTCCATTTGATCATTTTAGATTTGATAGAACCTTTCCACAATGTCAGTTCTAAATTTGCTAACTGTGCAAGCATCTGGTACATTCTCCCTGCTGGGAAGGTTTTACATGAACACTAGGGCCTTATGTACAATACACAATAGACATTTCTTGACTCTGATACCAATGAGAATCTTTAAAGTACAAACTGTACAAATAAACACTTTTAAACTTAAAGGATAGTTACCTAGAGATAGATACACAAAGCTTTGGATTAAAAACGAATCAATGCCTAATTAGAATATTCATAATTAGTACCAGTAGCCTCTTTATGACTTTCATTTGTAATTTTTCATGTTGAAAGCACTACCTAAAATCACAATACACTATTTACAGCTTCACAAATATATACCGACACAGCTAGGTTACCTTACAGCACCCAATTTCTGATTGGACAGTTAAGAGCAGCAGTAGACTGAGGAGTTCATTTATTTTCTCTCTCCTCCTGTCAGCAGGTTCCTTGTCTTCACATCAAACACATTTGGTGAGCTCCTATCGAAGATCACCGCCATTACTAGTAAAAAACATAATAAAAATAATAATAAAAATACCATAAATCTTTCCCATAGTTTGTAGATAGGTAGATTCAGAATCTGCGCCGACTTATGTTTAAGTGTATTCTCAAACAGAGATACGCTTAAACATATCTAAGATACGACGGCTTGCGCCGTCCTATCTTAGGTTGCAATATTTCGGCTGGCTGCTAAGTGGCGCTTCCATTGCGGTCGGCGTAGAATATGTAAATCAGTAGATACGCCTATTCACGAACGTACGCCCGGCCGCCACAGTAAATTTACGCCGTTTACGTAAGAGATAGGCCGCCTAAAGTTAAAGCTGCCCCCTAGGTGGCGTAGACAATGTTAAAGTATGGCCGCCGTTCCCGCTTCGAAATTCGAAAATTTTATGTCGTTTGCGTAAGTCGTCCGTGAATAGGGATTTACGTCGTTTACATCCACGGCGAAATCAATAGGCCCGTGCGGCAGACTTAGCCGCAATGCACACTGGGAAATGTAGGCGCCAGGCGCAAGCGCAGTTCAAAAAAACGTCAATCATGTCGGGTCAAGCCTCATTACCATAAAACACGCCCCCTCAGACAAATTTCAATTAGGCGCCCTTACGCCCGCTTTAGGCTACGCCGCCGTAACTTAGCAGGCAAGTACTTTGAGAATCAAGTACTTGCCTCGCTAACTTACGGCGGCGTAGCCTAAACACGCTAAGCTACGCCGCCGCAAAGTTGCGGCAATCTCTCTGAATCTACCTATGAAGCTTTAACTTTTGTAATTTTGAACAAACCAATCAATATATGCTTATTGCGATTTTACCAAAAAGGTAGAAGAATATATTGGCCTAAACTGATGAAGAAATGTGTGTGTTTTTTTTTTTAATTGGGGATATTTATTATAGCAAAAAGTTAAAAAAATATATTTTTTTTTAAATTGTCGCTCTTTTTTTGTTTATAGTGCAAAAAATAAAAACCACATAGGTGATGAAATGCCACAAAAAAAAAAAACTCTATTTATGGGAAAAAAAGGACGCAACTTTTGTTTGGGTACAGCATTGCATGACCGCGTAATTGTCAGTTAAAGCGACGCAGTGCCAAATTGTAAAAAGTTCTCTGGTCAGGAAGGGGATAAATTCTTCCGGGGCTGAAGTGGTTAACATAGGGGCTATTGGAGCTGTAGCTCCAGGCCCCTTACCTTAACCACTTAAAGCAGAGTTCCACCCACTTTTGAGAGGTGGTCTTAAATGAAAGACTACCTCTCCACCCCTCGTTTTTGGCTAGTTAATAAAAAATTGACCACCACTGATCAAAATTTGGGGCTCCAAGGACCTATGGTTCCAGAGATACAGGGCTCCTTGTGCAGCCTGTCAGAAGCTACATACAGCGTGCCCAGTTTAAATACAAGCTGGTACACTCTATTCACAGCAGACTGAGAGGATGAGCTCACAGTGCCTCTCACTTTTTGTTTGAGGCACTGAGCTCAATTGACAGCCTTTCACTAATCGTAAAGTACCATTGACCCCAGCTGTCCAATAAAAATGCTGCAGTGAAGGCTGTCCTCTAACTGGACACCAGTCCTCAGGAAGGATTAGTCTCTCCGGAGAAGGACTTGAGAGGGGATATGATTTCAATGTACAAATACCGCACTGGTAACCCCACAACAGGGATAAAACTTTTCCTCGAAAGGGAATTTAATAAGACATGCGGCCATTCACTAAAATCTGAAGAAAAGCGGTTTAACCTTAAACTGTGTAGAGGTTCTTTTAAAAAAACTATTAGAAAAGCACCTGAACGACCAGAACATACAGGGATATACAATGTAATACTGACATAAAATCCCACACATAGGATGGACTTGATGAACTTGTGTCTTTTTTTTCAACCTTGCCTACTATGTAACTATGTAACTTTGTAAAAGCAGTAGTAAACTTTGCTAACATTACTACTTTTTAGAGGCCCTGAGGTAGGTTATGTCATAATGTACAATTATGCACAGCATATTAGCACATGAGAGTACACTTACCTGTCACACTGAGCCCTCCAGCGCTGCACTGTAATCAATCTATCGGGTCCTGAGCACTTCCAACTTCACCCAGTCTTCCCTCCTGGTTCTGTGCCTTCGGTCACTTGCCTTGGCCGGGCTGCGTTTATGTCACTCCCATGCATGCTCATGCGCATCCTCTCTCTCTCTCTCTCTCTCTCTCTCTCTCTCATCCACCTTTCTCGTTCATCCTCCCTCACCCCTCTCTCACCCCCCTTCTCTCTCTCTACTTAATTTAATTTGTTATTAAAAAAAAACAATGTTTGCATTTTTTTTATATATATAAAAAGCCCCACCAAAATCCTCAGCACCAGGCCCATGATGTTCTTAATCTGGCCCTGCTTGTTAGAGGCTTTTTGTTAAAAATGGGTGGGGTCACCCCCAAAATCTGTACCAGACCCTTATCCAAGCAGCCAACTTGCCAGACCCCCCTGCACCATACTAGGCCACGTGCCCTCAACATGTTGATAGGGGCTAGAGCCTCTTCTCAACAAACCTATACTTGCCAACTGTCCCAAATTTCCCAGGATACTCCTGAGATTTAGACCTTTTTCCCAGTTTTAGCATTTCCCGGGAAATGTCCCGGAAAATCCGTGTTTTCCCAATTTTCCACCCTCGTCGCAAGAGGTCTGCGGCTGCCAGAGACAATCTCTCCACCGGCCGCCATTTTACAGAAGACCAGAAGTAACTCAGAGGAGAACAAAGAGGCGGAGCCGGCCAGGTGGCTGCCAATACAAACTGAGCTGCCACCCACCCCCTGGGGGATACCTGATGTAAACAGGGCTCCACTGGGGGACACCTGAAATAAGGGGGACACCAATAGGGGATACCTGATGTAAGAGGGGCTCCACTGGGGGATACCTGATGTAAGGGGGACACCACTGGGGGATACCTGATGTAAGGGGAACACTACTGGGGAATACCTGATGTAAAGGGGGCTCCACATGATGTAAAAGGGGCTCCACTGGGGGACACCTGATGTAAAGGGGGCTCCACTGGGGAACACCTGATGTAGGGGGACACCGCTGGGGGATACCAAATGTAAAGGGGGCACCACTACTGGACACATGATGTAAAGGGGGCTCCACTGGGGGACACCTGATGTAAGGGTGACACGCTTAGGGCTCCCACTGATTCTACATTATGGTGAGTTGAACTATTTATATTACAATGTTATAAATGTAATAATGCACTTCAATCTTTCTGAAATACACATATTTATATTGTGGTGTAGAATCTGGGCCTGCTGTCCCACCATCCCTCTTTCTTTCTTTCCTTCCTTTTCTCTCTCTCTTCCTCTCTTTTTCTCCCTTTGTTTCTCCCTCCATCCCTCATTCATCTCAGACTCTAACCACACACCCTAAGCCACACCCAATAGTTAGCTTAAACCATGCCTATTTTTCCCCACTGCGCATTTTTCTTTCCCCTGCTACGTCACACCTACAAACGAATTCCCCGCCCCCTAATTATAAGACAAAAATGTGTCCCTATAATTTTTTTTTTACAATGTTGGCAACTATGCAAACCTGGGCAGTGGTTGTAGGGGTCTGCGGGCAGGGGGCTTATCAGAATCTGAAAGCCCCCTTTAACAAGTTCCCACCCCCCATGTGAATGAGAAGGGGTACCCCTACTTATTCACCAAAAAAAGTGTCAAAAATAAATACAGACAGGAGGAAGTTTTTGACAATTTCTTTATTAAAAAATAAAGAAAATGTCCCTCCTAGATCTATTGTCAATCACAATGCCTGCTTCACCGCATCACCCATGATGTGAAACATGTTAGCTTTTTTGTCCCCATGTCCACTTTCTACCTTTGATTGCAGTGTTGCATGAATTTTTGGATGTCATACAGCTTTGGATTTTATCCTTTGTTATTTTTTTTTCAATAAATCGCCAGAGTGCGGCAGTCAAGGACAATTTATTTTTTCCACGGATTAGCGCAGAGTCTGCATCTGTCAGTACTACAGGGCGGGAGCACAGCATAGTTTGCAGGGCTTGGATCGGTACTCTTTTCCATTGCTTCACCGCCAGACCCCAAAAAAAAACACTTTACCCATGACGATGGCTAACCGTCGAATGCCTGCTCCTCCATCTGACAGTTCTTAATTAGGTAAGGGGCAGGGCCACTTGGTGACATCACCTGGTGGCACTGACCGCCTTGTGACATCACCAAATGGTGCATGCTGGGCCTGTGACATCACAAGGGGGAGGCGCTACCAGGTGGTGTCTGTCAACAGGTGGTCCAGCCCCTTACCTATTTAAGAACTGTCACGGAGCAGGCATTCAGCTGTTAGCCATCCTCGCAGACGGAACATTTTTCTTTCTTTTTCCAGGTCCAGTGGTGTGCCAAGCGTTGTGATTGATGAATGAATGAATGAATGAAAAACTTATATAGCGCGGCACATGCAAACTGAATCGCTTCTGGGCGCTGGTTGTTAGTGTCTCATGCCATCAGAAGAGCAGGGTTTTGATCTGCTTTCTGAAAGACAGGTGGTTTTGCTCCAACCGAATGCTGGTTGGTAAAGCATTCCATAGCCTGGGACCTTGGAAAGCAAACCTTCTTTCTCCTTTGGACTTGTATTTGGTTTTTGGAACCTTGACCAGATTTTGGTCGGTGGATCGCAGAATGCGGTTGCAATTGTGAGGTTTGATCTTGTCGCATAGATATCTTGGAGCCTTCCCATGGATGCACTTATGTGTCAGGCAGAGTGCTTTGAATGCAATTCTGTCTTTCACTGGCAACCAGTGAAGGGATCTCAGTGAAGGTGAGATTGATTCCCAAGATTTTTTCCCAGTCACCAGTCTTGCGGCTGTATTCTGTACGACTTGTAGACGAGCGATTTGGTACTTGGGGAGCCCGAGGTAAAGGGCATTTGCATAGTCCAGTCTGGAATTCACGATTGTTCCCACCACGACTGCTACGTCTTCTTTGGGGATAAAAGGAATAAGTCTGCATAGTAGGCGCATCAAATGGTGCGACCCGCTGACTACTGACCCTATTTGTGCGTCCATTGTCATGAAGGTGTCAAAAGTGACTCCTAGACTTTTGACTTTGGAGCTAGGGGAGATGATTTGTCCCAGAATGGGCGATGGTGTCCAGTTTGTTGCCAGTTGACTCTTCCGACTGGCGTTAAACATAAAGAGTTCTGTTTTAGAGCTATTGAGTTTAAGATAACTCTTAGTCATCCAGTTTTCTATTGAAGAGAGACATTTCTCTAATCTGAGATGATGATCCTTTTTGTGGCAGATGCGAAAATACAGTTGCGTATCGTCTGCATAAGAGTGATAGAGTAGTTCTTGGCTACTGATAATATCGAAGAGAGGACGAAGATAGATATTGAACAGCACCGGTGATAGGGGGGATCCTTGGGGGACCCCACATGGCACCGTGCGTTTTTCCGACGTGAAAGATCCCAGTTTCACTGTTTGTGATCGGTTTCCAAGAAAAGAGGAAAACCATGGTAAATCATCTTCTGCGACTCTGGCGACTTCTGCTAGTCGTCTCAGTAACAATTTATGGTCTACTGTGTCGAAGGCTGCGCTTAGGTCCAGCAGAACCAGGAGACAAGATTCTCCTTCGTCTGCGGCTTCGAGCGCATCGTCCCATATTTTCAGTAAGGCCGTTTCCGTCCCGTGTCCGGGACAGAAACCGGATTGAAATGGATCAAGTAGGTTGTGGGTATCCAGATGCTGTTGCAGCTGTTGTACCACCACTTTCTCCATTATCTTGGAAAGAGCATTTAGACCTGTTATGGGACGGCGGTGAGTTGGGTCCATGGGATCCAAATTAGTTTTTTTCAAGATGGGCAGGATTGTGCCCTCTTTCAGCAGGGAAGGCACTATGCCTTCCTTAAATGACTGATTTATAAGCTGTGTGATTGGAGGCGCCAGGATGTCGGCACATTCCTTCAGTAGCTTGGTGGGAATGATGTCATTGGGTGCTGTGCTGTTCCGCAACGCACCAATGATATTTTTGGTGGTATTGACGGAGATTGGTTCCAGAATGAACTTAGTTGATTGTAGAGGATTTCTGTCGGTGTTTTGTAGTTGATTGAAGAGGGGGCTGAGCGGAGTATTGTTTTGCAGAATACTTACCCGAATTCTTTCAATTTTGTTGATGAAGAAATCCGATAGTTCATTACAGAACTCTTGGGTGTCTGAAGTGGGGACTTCAAGACATCCCGGATTCATGGTCTGGGTGACCATCCTGAAGAGTTCTCGTGGGCGATTCATGGCGCTGTTAATCACCATGGAAAAGTGATGTTTTTTGGCTTTGAAGATTTCTTTGTGATATCGTGTTGTTATTGCTTTGTAGATGTTGAGGCGGTCTTCTGAAGGGCTTCTTTTCCAGGCGGCTTCCGCCCTTCTGCGCTCTTGCTTCAGTAGCGACAGCTGGTTATTGAACCAGCTGCACTTTTTTTCCCGGATGCGGACTTTGCGCTTTGGTGCTGCTAAGTCGGCTGACTGTAGCAGAGCTGCATTTATGGCGTCCAGTGTATCTGAGGCTGCTAGCTGAGGAGGAATAGCCCCAATTCGGTTTCCCAGGGTAGATTTGAAGAGTTCCGAGTGGAGCTTCTTCTGAGATCTAGCCCAGTGTATTGTCACCGGCTTGGGTGCTTTTATAACTAGTGGAGTTCTGGGAATTATGAAACTAATTGCATGGTGGTCTGTCCATGGCAAAGGTTCATTACCCAAAATGTTTATTTTCAGATTTTGTCTGAAAATTAGGTCGAGTGTGTGACCTGAAGCATGCGTGGGTCCGCATATAAGTTGCTGTAGTCCTAACCCTTCCAGGTGGTCGATGCAGGATCTACATCAGGGGACATTGTTTTTTTATTTTTTCATTTTTCTAACTACTTCAGATCCGTGCTATAGCCCAAAGACGACTACAGCGCAGACCTTATTTTCTGGGAGTCCGCCGTAATATCGCAGTCGTGCCAAAAATCGCAGATCGACGCCATTACTAGTAAAAAAAGAAAAGTAATAATAAAAAAAAAAGTAATAATTCTATCCCCTATTTTGTAGGCGTTATAACGTTTGCGCAAACCAATCACTATACCTTTTTTGCGTTTTTTTTTTTTACCAAAAATATGTAGAAGAATACGTATCGGACTAAACTGAAAAAAAAATATTTTTATTTTTATATGGGATATTTATTATAGCAAAAGGTAAAAAATATTGGCCCAGATTCAGAGAGCAATTGCGCCTGCGTAACCATAGTTACGCAGCGCAATTGCTTACTTGCGCCGGCGTAACGAATGCTCCTGATTCAGGAACCTCGTTACGCCGACTGCAGCCCAAGATATGCGTGGCATAAGGCTCTTATGCCCGCATATCTTAGGCTGCATTCTTGCGATGGCTGCTAGGTGGCGTTCCCGTTGTGCTCAGCGTATAGTATGCAAATTGCATACTAACGCCGATTCACAATGTTACGCGAGCCCTACGTACGCAGTTTACGTCATTTGCGTACGGCGGTTTTCGTGTAAGGCTGCCCCTGCTATTAGCAGGGGCAGCCAATGTTACGTATACCCGTCGTTCCGGCATCGCGAAATTTGAATTTTACGTAGTTTGTGTAAGTGAATCGTGAATGGCGCTGGACACCATTCACGTTCACTTTGAAGCAAATGACGTCTTTTGCGCCTCCGTAAAAAATGCGCAAATGTACCTGAATCTACCCCATTGTGTTTTTTTCAAAATTGTCGCTATATTTTTGTTTATAGCGCAAAAAATAAAAACCGCACAGGTGATCAAATACCACCAAAAGAAAGCTCTATTTGTAGGAAAAAAAGGACATCAATTTTGTTTGAGAGCCACGTGGCACGGCCGCGCAATTTTCATTCAAAGCGTGACAGTGCCGAAAGCTGAAATTTTGCCGGGGCAGGAAGGGGGTATATGTGCCCAGTAAGCAAGTGGCTAAACTTTATTGTTATCATTGGTTTTCTCTTTTTTTTTTTATATATCAAAGACATATTTTACTAATTTGCATATTGTTGTGTTGCACCCTGGTGATCAAAGTTCACCAGGGTGCCGCACCCTTTTTATTTTTATAATTTTTAAAGAAATTAACTAGCAAGGCCCCAATAAAAAGGATGGCATTAAGGAAACATATAAAAATATAATAAAACAAATGTCACTGTAAAAAAAGATGTCTGTACTTACCTATTTTCAGCCTGTCCTGGTTCAGTCATGTTATCTTATCTTTGTCAGCCAATGGCAACTGCAGGGGAGAAAGTTCAGCTGATCAAGCCTGGAGTACTCCCTCCTCTCCCGCCGCATACATTGCTGGATCACACAGGTGAGATATAGTGACCAGACTGGAACAACCTGAAGGCTAGTTATGTGTAAGCTGGAATTCTACTTTAGGCCTGGTTCACACTATCGCAGGTCTTCCTGCACCATTTTAAAAATGCCGCTTTTCCACTATTATTATCGATTTACTGACGGTTCCTGCATCCACCAATGCACTGCATTTTTAGATTCATGGCGGTGCCATGCAGAAGCATTGCGGGTGCAGGAACAGGTGTGATTCCTGCATCCACAACCACCCGTAATAGTGTGAACCAAGCGCCAATCTTTCTGCACTGATGGTCAGTGGTAGTGTTATTTAAAACTACCCTTCCTATTGGTGGGCAGTGTCAGTGTTAATTAACCCCTTTATGCTGCATTAGTGGCCAGTGGCAGTGTTTATTAACCCCTTCGTGCTGCAGCAAAAAGGGGTTATTTAACACTGAGGCCGCATACACACGGTCAGTCCATCCAATGAGAATGGTCCAAAGGACCGTTTTCATCGGTTCACCGCTGAAGCAGACTGATGGTCTGATGTGCGTACACACCATCGTTTCAAAAACCGATTGGGTCAGAACGCGGTGACGTAAAACATACGACGTGCTGAAAAAAATTAAGTTCAATGCTTCCAAGCATGCGTCGACTTGATTCTGAGCATGCGTGGGTTTTGAACCGATGCTTTTGTGTACTAACCATCGGTTTGGACCTATCGGTCAGTCGTCCATCGGTTCGATTTTAAAGCAAGTTCTCAAATTTTTGTCTGAAGTACAACAGACCGATGGGGCGTACACACGGTCGGTTTGGACCGATGAAACTGAACTTCAGTCCGTTTTCATCGGTTTGGACCGATGGTGTGTACGCGGCCTGACACTGATGTCACTAATGCAGCACAAAGGGGTTATTAAACTGCCACTGGCCACTAAAGCATTAGTGACGCAGCACATTAAAGCATCATGGAGATCACTCTGCCTGTTAAAAGTGTATGTATGCTTCCCAGACTGATGCCGGGTGCAGGAGCACACTCGGAACCGTACTGCAGCTTTGCTTCACAAGTGGGACCTTTGGCTAAATTGGTAAATCGCACAGGTGGCAGGAGCAGTCAAGAGCTGGGGGCATGTCAGGTCACGATCTACCTGTCAGATGGCCAAGATCGACAGGTAGATCGATGGGTTGCTAACCCCAGCTCTACAACATACATAGTACCATTGCTATACTGTAACTGCTTTGCATAGCTTCCAACTGTCCCTGATTTTGAGGGACTGTCCCTGATTTGGACCAATGTCCCTCTGTCCCTCATTCCTCCTCATTTGTCCCTCATTTTGGTCTGATCTATATAGATGTATATAAAATGCACTTTTTATCCATCAAAAAGTGTTTTCCAGTGCTAAACCTTTCATCTGGTTTCTAGATTTCTGCATTTGTAAATCCCAAAAGCTAATATAAAGGAATAGTAGTGGTAAAAAAAAAACACATGTGGGTTTAACCAATCTTTTTTTTTTGTACAATTCTCCTTTAAGGGGGCGTGACAAGGGGTGTGTCCTATGCTTTACATGCTTTTGCTGATAGGTGTCCCTCATTCCCATCTCAAAAAGTTGGGAGGTATGTGTTTTGCTTGTGCATATTCAATTTCTACAACATATAAACAGTTTTCGATTAACGTGTGGTCATTCTGCTTGTGGTTCAGGTACACTGATTAGGCCCCACCCACATGTGGGTAGCCTGCAGGTGACTATAGGCAGAATACAACATACTTTTTTTTTGTTAAAGGATACGCTCGCCTTTGGAACACGTTACATGTGTTACACGTTACCACTGCAGGGGGTACAGAATCACCCGAAGTCCCCTTGTTCCCCCCCACCCACGGCGCGGCCTGAGGGGGTGACACAGTCCCCCCTGCAAATCGCTGAACAAGGACCTGCATCCCCCCCAACAAATCCTGCAAACCACCCGTTGCACCCAACACGGCAAGCAAGTCGCCCGCCACTCGCGGGCCAACAGGGGATGAAACCACATTGTGCATTACATTACCACCAGAAACCTGAGCACCCCCGCCCCCCACCCCCAACAATCTACATAAAGCAGTGGCTAAATCCCCAGAAGATAATTGAAGCCACTTACCAGGTTGACTGGGCACGTCCCCCACAGCAGTCGCGGGCGCATCCACCGACGGTTAATCCTCCAGGCGGTCCTCAACTTCCGATCCGGATGCCTCCCCTTACGATCTCTCCTCTATGGCCGGCGACATCAGCCTCCCAGGCGAGTAAGGCCTGGAGGCCGCAGATCCCAGCCTCTCGGCGCATGGCCTCTGTATTGTGACCCGGCCAACGCTGACTCCGTCCGCCTTCCTCCTCGACCGGGACCCCAATTAGGCCCCACCATCGGTCCATCACCGCAACCCGGGGACCTCCCCACTGCCCTGGAACCAGCAGCCGCGTTCCTGAACGTCCCATCGGCCGTGTCACGGCTCCACCCTCGCCGAATCTCCCCCCTCGCAGGCCCCGGTGTAGAAGGGGGACCGAGCGTTCTGCTTGAAACCGACGTGCGGGCAAGGACCGGGCGCCATTGCGGCCCTTAGCCCCCCTCTACCGAGCCCCGCCGATGCTGAGGGTTCCGTCCGGTCCCCCCATCGGGTGAAGCAGATGCTCGCTTAGCCGGAGGGGGCGACGGGTCCATGTGTGGGCTCCTTGGATGGCGCTGGGCTCTCACCGCTGGACCGGGAGAATAACGCTCCGGCGGCGTAGACCGCCGAGCGCGTGGTGACGGTGCACCCCTGGCCTGGGACCCCCCAGTCTCATCCTGCAGCAACCCCCCCACCTGTGACTCCAGCCAGTCCAGTCCCCGCGTTGCCGCCGCCGCCCTAAGCCTGGCCCGTATCAAGTCCACGTCGCCCATGTTAAAAACGAAGAGCAGCGTGTAAAACTGCCTCCTCTGTGTGATCCCGTTCCCGCACTGACTCCTCTGCTTATTTCCTTTTGCATGTATTTACACCAGTTGTAATATTATTATTTTTTATTTTATTTTTACCATTATTCCAATAAAACACATTTGAAAGCAAAATTAAAAATAGGTTTTGCCTATAGTTTTACTTTAAGACTGGAATTTCAGGAAAGCAGCACTGAGAAAGCAGGAGCCAGCAGCATTCAAAGTTGTAAATTGTAAAAGTTAGGGTAAAAAAAATTAAGAAATAGTTTACTCCTGACTGTTTATTTTATTGTGCTCAATGTGTCAAGCTAAAAATGTTGAGGGTTTACTATTACTTTAACTTTAAAAATTCTAACCAGGTAAGGTTCAGAAGCCAGGGTTGCCAACTGTCTGTAAATTTATGGACAGTCCGTAAATTTCAACCCATTTATAGGCTGTTCATTAACCCCCCTATAACATACTGTATAGTTGTCCCTAGTTGTCCCTATACACTAAAATATGGCTATATTCCTACCTAATTATTATGTATTTTTTTAACCCTTGTGTCACCCTGCCCAGCCCGGCATTCACTGCCCAGACACTTCAAGACATCCAAGACAATGAACATGACAATGATTTATTTATTTTTTTTGTATTGAGGGAAATTAACTTAGATAGGGTAAAGGAAATATGGGATGCCCAGTGGAAAGTAGCAGACACTTGCTTGGGACAAACTATATACACTCTTGTACAGGCGGTGCTCAGGTTTACGAACAAGATAGGGACTGTAAGTTTGTTCTTAAATCGAATTTGTGTGTAAGTCGGAACTGTACATTTTTAAGTGTAACTCCAACCTGTGCAGTGTTGTGGGATGTTCCGGGGGCTTCTATGTGTAGCGCCTGTGTACTTCAGTCCAGGTGCTATTCTAAATTTAAAGGGGGATGAGAGAGTTAGTTGGCTCTCATCCAAGTGATTTGTACAAATTAGGCCTAAGTTCCTCAGCTGAGCTGTACTGTCGGTCCATTCTGTGTTCCTGAGGTTCCTTTCCACCCCAGGGCGGCAGGTGGCGGCAGTGGGGTCCAGGCTGCAGTGCCTCTTGCCAGCAGCCAATCAGGAGGGGTTTTCCCTCACGGGGGATGCTGGGGGAAGGTACTTCTGGAGCGGACGCCATTAGGCTGGGTCCTTGTTCCTGGTGTGGCACCCACCTTCAGGGTGACCACACATCACGGCTCCCCGGCAAGATGGCCTACCAGGCCGGGGTGCGCGTGCCACAAGGTGTTCTGTTCCGGGACCATGTTGGCCCAGAGCATTTGAGGCTGTGGCGGGGCCCCAGTAATCAACTGGGTCCCCAATTCTGAGAAGATCCCAAGCTGTTCGGTGGGGAGTCTGTCTGGGGAGCGCCAATGGGAGGCTGGCGGTCCAACAGGGCCTAGACAATCCACTGGGGATCAAGGTAACCGGACACTGAGGGGTGGAAGTTAGCCACCTATCAGTTGGTAACCTAATTGAAACTTCTTGAGCAAGATTCAGGCAAGAAGAAGTTTACTGAGGAGAACAGTTCTCCATATCCTAAAAGTTCTGAGGCCAGGTCTGTGGCAGAGACCTGTTTCTCTCAAGGTGCCGAGTGATACCCTGGCTGCCAGGTCGGTGTGAGAGGCCTGTCCAGGTACACTATACCCACTCCGGCTGGAGTGGAAAAGAAGTTGAAGTGTCGTTGGAAGCGGGATTGCTTCCGTTCGGTTAGGCCTGAATCTGCTACTTCTCCTCCTCACCCATCTTTGATCTATCTACCTCAAGTTTTTACTGTTCGCCGTGTTGGGCAGAAATAAAAGCACAAGAAAGACACCTGCTGTTTGGACATTCCGTCATTGCTGCTCTTATCATCATCTGCCCCTAGACGCTCACAGAGGTAACACGCCAGCGGCTCCTTCAGGGGTGAGCGCTACATATGTGTGCAGTTGTTATTTGGGGTTCTTGTGGCCATGCAGTACTGCACTGTGGGTTGTGTCTGGTGCTGCAAGATGGCTGCTTGGCGGTATCCGGGACCAGTGTGGAGCGCAAGTGGCTGGCAGTGACGTCATGCCACCTCCATTCGTAAGTAGGAGTCTTTTGCAACTCGGATGTTTGTAACGCGAAGATTGCCTGTACATACATGCCAATCTCCCTTCAGCACAACACTTGCTGCAGACTATTACTCCTCAGCTCCTCCAGCACTTTACTTGTTTGAGCTTCTAGGCACAGCTATCACCATGTGGTTAAGCCCAACACTGGCTAAGCCAGGCTTTAGAAATTGTCTTTTGCAGGCAGGGACTGTGGGCACCTTTAGTGTAACAGTAGAAAGTTTCTGGTGCTAGCTGTCCTAACTTTGGCTACTGAGCCCAGGAATCCATCTTCAGGCCCTGCCAGCCCTCCTGGCTGCAGCTGCCCATATCCACTGCCCCATTGTTGCCAACAGTCTCGATTTTCCCGGGACAATCCCGAATTTTGGACCTTTGTCCCGAATTATGCTTGTCTCGAATTTTTTTCAGGATTTTGCTTTTGTCCCAGGAAAATCTGCAATGTTTTGGGCTAAAAACGGCAGCGGCTACACAAAAATGGGCGCCGCCGCCACAAGTGTTGTTTCCCCTTGTGTTCAGTGCAGAGGAGACTGGGGCAGCCAATCGGCTTCTCTCTTCAGTGTACAAATAGAAAAATCTATTGTACACTGAAGGCTATTGGCTGCAGGGATTGGCGACCCCTCCCCCTCTCCACTGAACACAAGGAAGCCTGATTCACCAGCCGCCACTCTGTGCAGTGGTTTTGCAGAAAGCAGCCCTGATCTTCCTCTTTTGGAGTCCCCTGCCAGTGCTCCTGGCCCCTCCCTCCTGCCAAGTGCCCCCACAGCAAGCAACTTGCTCGCTTCCGTTCCGTGGCTCTGCCTGTCCATTCACACACACAGCCGCGGCTCGGGCCATGTCCCTTACTTCTCCTGATTGGCTCACTGGCTGTGATTGTCATCAGCGGGAGCCAATGAAAAGTGAGAGTCCCCGGAGTGTCGAGGTTTGTGTACATCGATGGATCAAGATGGAGCTCAGGAAAGTATTAAGGAGGCTGCTGCACATAGAAGGTTGTTTTACGTTAATGCATACAATGGCCTTTAGAACCACTTTCATTTGTCCGAGTAAGTCCAATATAAATCTGCTTCAGCGCCTATTAGCCATAGTATCTGATATTATTGAATACACTTACGTAGTCCTATGACTCGGTCCATCAGAATATTGTTAGATATGCTAATACATATATAAGATTTTTCTCAATGCGTTTTTTGGAAATGATTTCTCTTCTTCAGGAGAGGTTCCACAACAAACATATATCTGATATATTACAAAAGTTATAACTTAACCACTTAAGGACCGCCTCCTGCAGATATACGTCGGCAGAATGGCACAGCTGGGCACAAGCACGTACCTGTACGTCCTCTTTAAGTGCCCAGCCGTGGGTCCGAAGCTCTGTGACCGCGGCCTCGGGACCCGCGGATCCGATCGCCGCCGGAGTCCCACGTCTGGTCCCCGGAGCTGAAGAACGGGGAGAGCTGTATGTAAACACAGCTTCCCCGTTCTTCACAGTGGCAGCTTCATTGATCGTGTGGTTCCCTAATATAGGGAAACACGATCAATTATTTCACACGTCCAGCCCCGCCCCCCTACAGTTGGAAAAACATATGAGGTCACACATAACCCCTACAGCGCCCCCTAGTGGTTAACTCCCAAACTGCAATTGTCATTTTCACAGTAAACAATGCATTTTTATAGCATTTTTTGCTGTGAAAATGACAATGGTCCTAAAAATGTGTCAAAATTGTCCGATGTGTCTGCCATAATGTCGCAGTCATGAAAAAAAACGCTGATCGCCGCCATTAGTAGTAAAATAAATAAAAATAAAAATGCAATAAAACTATCTCCTATTTTGTAAACGCTATAAATTTTGCGCAAACCAATCGATAAACGTTTATTGTGATTTTTTTTACCAAAAATAGGTAGAAGAATACGTATCGGCCTAAACTGAGGGAAAATAACGTTTTTTTATATATTTTTGGGGGATATTTATTATAGCAAAAAGTAAAAAATATTGAATTTTTTTCAAAATTGTTGCTATATTTTTGTTTATAGCACAAAAAATTAAAACCATAGAGGTAATTAAATACCACCAAAAGAAAGCTCTATTTGTGAGGAAAAAAGGACGCCAATTTTGTTTGGGAATCACGTCACACAACCGCGCAATTGTCAGTTAAAGCAACGCAGTGCCGAATCGCAAAAACTGGCCAGGTCCTTTATCTGCATAAAGGTCTGGGTCTTAAGTGCTTAATATTAATATAGCTTTATTCCAATGCAGACTGTATTTGATTTGAAGTCCATCATTTACATTTTATCGAGGCCATCTTTACAGGGAGTGCAGAATTATTAGGCAAGTTGTATTTTTGAGGATTCATTTTATTATTGAACAACAACCATGTTCTCAATGAACCCAAAAAACTCATTAATATCAAAGCTGAATATTTTTGGAAGTAGTTTTTAGTTTTAGCTATTTTAGGGGGATATCTGTGTGTGCAGGTGACTATTACTGTGCATAATTATTAGGCAACTTAACAAAAAAAAAAATATATACCCATTTCAATTATTTATTTTTACCAGTGAAACCAATATAACATCTCAACATTCACAAATATACATTTCTGACATTCAAAAACAAAACAAAAACAAATAAGTGACCAATATAGCCACCTTTCTTTGCAAGGACACTCAAAAGCCTGCCATCCATGGATTTTGTCAGTGTTTTGATCTGTTCACCATCAACATTGCGTGCAGCAGCAACCGCAGCCTCCCAGACACTGTTCAGAGAGGTGTACTGTTTTCCCTCCTTGTAAATCTCACATTTGATGATGGACCACAGGTTCTCAATGGGGTTCAGATCAGGTGAACAAGGAGGCCATGTCATTAGTTTTTTTTCTTTAATACCCTTTCTTGCCAGCCACGCTGTGGAGTACTTGGACGCGTGTGATGGAGCATTGTCCTGCATGAAAATCATGTTTTTCTTGAAGGATGCAGACTTCTTCCTGTACCACTGCTTGAAGAAGGTGTCTTCCAGAAACTGGCAGTAGGACTGGGAGTTGAGCTTGACTCCATCCTCAACCCGAAAAGGCCCCACAAGCTCATCTTTGATGATACCAGCCCAAACCAGTACTCCACCTCCACCTTGCTGGCGTCTGAGTAGGACTGGAGCTCTCTGCCCTTTACCAATCCAGCCATGGGCCCATCCATCTGGCCCATCAAGACTCACTCTCATTTCATCAGTCCATAAAACCTTAGAAAAATCATTCTTGAGATATTTCTTGGCCCAGTCTTGACGTTTCAGCTTGTGTGTCTTGTTCAGTGGTGGTCGTCTTTCAGCCTTTCTTACCTTGGCCATGTCTCTGAGTATTGCACACCTTGTGCTTTTGGGCACTCCAGTGATGTTGCAGCTCTGAAATATGGCCAAACTGGTGGCAAGTGGCATCTTGGCAGCCTGTCAAGTCCTTCTTTTGACCCATTTTGCCAAAGGAAAGGAAGTTGACTAATAATTATGCACACCTGATATAGGGTGTTGATGTCATTAGACCACACCCCTTCTCATTACAGAGATGCACATCACCTAATATGCTTAATTGGTAGTAGGCTTTCGAGCCTATACAGCTTGGAGTAAGACAACATGCATAAAGAGGATGATGTGGTCAAAATACTCATTTGCCTAATAATTCTGCACTCCCTGTATTGTTCATTAAGAAATGCAGAAGAAAAATGATTCCTTTATCTCGATTCTTTAGTGTAGGAATAAATATTTTATGCCCATGCTTTCTTAAGCTTTTTTTGTAACCTCTGATGAAAGAAACCAGTTCCGTACTGCTCCATCCAGATCCACAGGCAGCCACACACTGTTTTGACAGCAAACAGCAGAGGGATGTATATATAAAAGGCTGGTGTCTGCAGTAAAATCCCAGTTGAGGTCACAGTCCAGGACATCTCCAGTAAACAATGGCCAGCCAGTCCCAGGGCATCCAGCAGTTACTGCAGGCGGAGAAAAGAGCAAAGGACAAACTGGAAGAAGCCAAAAAGAGTAAGAGGATTAGTATTGCTGGGAAGTAATTGAGTGTCTGTTAATTGCCTAAAGCAGATGACACCATGGGATTACATTCGACTATGCTATAAATAATATGTTGCATAATATTAATAATATATACATATATATATATTCCTTTTTACATTTGCTATATCCAAATCTCACACGGAATCTGTCCCATTATCTCATCTGGTTTTATATCTAATGTCTTTATAACATTTTGATATATAAGTTCTATTATATT